>NC_132851.1:8587500-9252500 GCF_048164855.1 Canis lupus baileyi | reverse complement strand
ATCTAAGAGTCAACATTGGATATATTATCTCCATAAAACACTGTTTCTTTTTTCTTTCTCTTTTCCCCTTCCTCCTCCTCCTTCTGACAACACTTACTTCAATAAACTCTTCTTTGAATTTAATTTTTAGAGTATAAGATAACTCTTCAAGCTTCCTTTCTTTCATTTTTTTAAGATTTTCTTTATTTATTCATGAGAGACCCGGGGGGGGGGGGGGCGGCAGAGACACAAACAGAGGGAGAAGCAGGCTCTCCACAAGGAGCCCAATATGAGACTAGATCCCAAGTCCCTGGATCACGCCCTGAGCCGAAGGCAGATGCTCAACCGCTGAGCCACCCAGAGTCTCACTTCCTTTCTTTCAAATATATATCTCAGATATACATCTAAAACCTAAAGTTTCCCATTTAGTCACAGCTATTCTGGTGGATATCTGCCCCCTTTTTTTCAGACACCAAGCATATATATTCCTCTTCCTCTTCATGACAGCACCCTACTCCAATATAACCTATGTGCTTCAAGGGTAACTGACTTGACCTCCAAATGAAAAGTAGAATCTATGGCTCAGGCCTAAGGCAATTGGCATAACCCCATACCTAGACCACATTTGTTGAGATAAGAATGGGCAAGTGCTCTAAATTGATTTATTTAGGCCAAAGCTCTGGATTTTTGTTTGAGAGTAGGAAAAATGGCTTTCTTCTTTGCTGAGCATGAGTGAGAGAGCCTGTGTGAGATACAGGCTCTCAAACATTTATAATAGATTGTTACCTATGTCAGACTGGACATCTTAATCACCAAGAAACCTGAATGCTAACAAGGTAGTCATCTTGGGACCGTGAAGTAGGAAGCCTGCACAGAATGGAGTTAGCACTAATGCAGAGGCAAGAAATAGAGAGATCATGAGTATAGGTCTTTCTCTCATCATTTAAGTGGATAGATCAAGTCTGATCTTGTCAAGCTTATCCTTGATTTCAATCACCTCTGCCTACTAATTTATTTTATTGTTAAAATTAATTTGAGATTTTCTGTTGCTTGTAACCAAAAGCATTCTGACCAAAAGCATTCTGATAAAGACAGCAAGAAATTGATATAAATTTAGGGTTTAACTCCAACACCAATTTCCTCTCACATTCCTGATAATGCCAATTCCCTCTCTTGAAGGTGGTCCCTGGTTTTTGAACTTAATTACACCACCTTATAGTATGCTTAATTTCATAAAACTCTGCAGACTTTTCTTGCTTTGCAAGGGATGGTGGTGAGAAAGAAACCTACATTGATTCTCTGCCTAGGGGTACTCTGATGGCTCTAGTCAGCTGAATATCCGACTCTTGGTTTCACCCCAGGTCATGATCCCATAGGTCATGGATGGAGCCCCACATGGGCTCCACACTCAGTGGGGAGTCTGCTTGAGGATTGTCTCCCTCTGCCCCTTCTCCGAGTTGCAAGTGCACACTCATGTGTGTGTATGTTCTCTCTCTCTTTCCCTAAAATACATAAAGAAATCTTTAAAAAAATGTTCTGTTTTGTCTGACATTTAATGTGTATGTTTTATTTAATTGTCAAAACTGAGAAAGTAGGGTTTCCACTAATCTATAAAGAAAATGAGGCTCAGAGAAGCTAAGATTCTCAAGGTCACAGAGCAGGTAACTCAGCTGCTCATACTTGAATCTCTAAAACTCAATCTCTATTATACTAGATTGCTTTAGATGAGTAACAAATTCCAAAAAATAATAACAAGCCCATGGAGATACCATTTAATATGTAAATGGAACAGTGGTCACTGCCTACCACTCTAAATTTGTATAACATTTTAAGAATTAAAATTCTGTTTAGGAAAAGTCGGGCATTTCCCGGATCACTTAGAAACAATTTCAATATCTCCAAAATACGACAGGTATCACTGACTCCTAAAAAGAGAAAAACATGAATGTGCTAATTTGAACAGTCTGACAACTAGAAATTATTTTCCCTTGATCTTTATCTTCAGTAGGCACCACATGTTTCAAATGATTCTTTACTGAAAAGCTATTTTCAGATTTCTTCCCCATCTCTGTAAGCTAGGCCTCACAGTCCAAATATATCTTGGCCATTCTTCTGCTTTCATACTGTAATTTCTCCTTTGATTTTTTGGTAACTTCCTATTCCATAATAACCTCCTTCCTCTGTGGGTGGAGGCCAGCTTCTTTGTCTACTTTTATATTGTCTCTTGCTAGCATGCACTGAAGGTTACATTTCATACCTTTTCTCTCAACATTCATTTAACTCCTCATTTTAAATTTTCACTCCTCTCCTTTCTCTAAATCTTTACTCTGTCAGCCAGCCTCATTCCTAATTGCTCATGTTGCTATACCTCTCAGAGCTACTGCACAGACAGCAAAATCATATTTAAACCTCTTGGTAATCATTAACTGATCACTTCAAATCGATCTCTTGGCAATACAGAAAATACAAAGCTACTGGCTCTGGACTTCCAGGTCTACATACACTAGAAATATCAAGGGGCAAAAATCTCAAATCTGGAGATACAGACACAGTGGAAATGGCATTACTGGTTTTTCTGAAGCTCAAAATTAGACAACACAAGGAAGCACTAGGGGATCCTGTTAGAAGTACTGTTTACGTCAGAGTGGGTGTTCAAAACGTGAGGATGTATCACAGCCAAGGGGTCGAACTCAGATCAAACCATCAAAGCCACACTATGATGGTGACTGACAGGAAAAGCACTGGCTGTGAAAATTATATAAGCCCACATTCAGCTGTAACATATTCTGGTTATTTCAAAGCATTTGTACCTAGTGATATAAATAATCTATTTACCTTGGAAAAGCAGCTACCACACAGACATTTCATATCTGATTCCATGAGGGGAGAACACTTAACAGGCTACAAATATTTCACAAGGTTTTACAGTGTTTCTGGGTTTCATAGCAGTTTGGGATTAACTTAAATGGGCACTGTCAAACTCTTTACACTATTTTAGCAAGATTTTATTTATCCTTGCTGGGTCATAGGAGCTTGTATACATCTCAGGAAATGCAGAAATGGGTATTTAGTATGAAATTGCCTTTTTAAACTAGTTTTTAATTTTCAAATTTATTTATTTATTTATTTATTTATTTATTTATTTATTTATTTATTTTACTATCTGTGAAAAAGGGGGGAAACAGTCAATCTCAGTTGACTGGATTGTGAATTGACAATCATTTGGTGAACAATTTGGCAGTATATGTAATAATTCTCTAAAATTGTGAGTAGAATACTTGCACTTGGCATTTCTACTTTTATGAATTTATCCAAATAGTAATAAGGAAGAAAGGCATAGGTTTGTTTGTCTGAATGTTGATTATGACACTACTATACACAAAAATGAACAAACAGAAAACCTGACAAGTCTGATGATATAGGATCTACTGAGTAGGTTGTGATATATCTATACTGTAGAATACTATATAGTCACTGAAAATCCATTTATTGGCCCAAAAAGATATAGAAGATAAGTTAGGTTAAAGAAGTACTGAGTATACTCTGGTGGCTCAGTCAGTTGAGCTTCTGACTCTTGGTTTTAGCTCAGGGCATGATCTCAGGGTCTTGGGGTTGAGCCCCACATCAGGCTTTGAGCTCAGTGTGGAGTCTACTTGTCCCTCTTCCTCCCTCTCTACAGCTCCCTCAAGCAAACAAACAAATAAATAAAAATAAATAAATAAATAAAATGAGTATATACTCTGTGATTGGCACATTTTCAATGCTGGAACAACATTAGGGAGCAACAGATCACAGCACATTCCAGCCCTTGCAGAGCACATACTCCGGTGCTTACATTAGAACCGTATAGTACCAACCTGTTTTGTCAATGTGTCTACACAGTTCGCACATAGTTTAGAAAGTGGGCAAATCACATTTAAAATTGTTCTCTTAAAAAAAAAAAAATTGTTCTCTCTAGAGAATGCGTTTATGTTTCATTTCTTCTATTTTTAAAACTATCTTCTAGTATTTTGTACAATGAACAAATAATCATGTTTTCATTTTAAAATGCTTGATGTACAACAGAAAGAATGAAAAATTAGTGAAAAGCAATGAGAAAAGATTTTCTAACATACAGGAAGCAATATAATATATAAATATAAATATTTATAAATATAAAAATTTATATATATATCTATAATTCAGATATATTCATTTCTAAAAATTATGGCTACTGTTAGACCTCAAAGACAAAATAAAAAGAAACACTAGGCAGGACAACTATTTTAATAGATGCTACCACTCTTTTTACCAAAACAATTCAGGAGGAAAAAAATTATATCTCTTTTATCTGCTACAGCTCTATATTTTATCATCCCTTAGTATAGTCTCAGGATTATAACTTTTCTGTAGGGTCCAGAGGTCAGAGGCCAGAAGGTTTCACAGAAAAGGCAGATTTGAGATATATAAAATGATGCAGGATAAGAAAAGGAATATAATTTATTGTGGACCTAATGAGTTATAAGTGAAGGATTTCATACTTGGAGCTTTAAATACCTCCTCATTTATTTATCATAATTCCCAAGAGGTAGGTATTCTCCATTTGTCACACATGAAAAAATTGGAGAAGGTTAGCACATTCATGCAGGAAGGAAGGAAACAAAATCTGAATTCATATCTGGGTCAAAATTAGTCCTTCTTTCATTAACTTGATTGGCAGAGAAAACAAGATATATAAAGTCAATGACCTAAAAAGCCAAGGAATTTTAGGTCAGGAAAGGATCTTATAGATCACATGTTTCCATATTCTTATATATGAGAACGCAATGACCCTGGGAGGCTAAGCAAAAGTTGTCTAGGGTCACATTCCACCAGCACTAGAAAGAAATGATCATAAAATATCATAATTTGAATCATTAAGCAATGATTTTATTTTCCTTTGGCCATTGTTCAGTGCCTGTTAGCAAATTTTCTGTAATTACATATCATCCAGATAGATAGCTTCATGCAATTAATTCCATTTACATTTTAATTGAAGATCTCCTGCATTTAATAACTGAAATGGAGAGTCACAGAATTTACTATTTTTAAAAAAGTATTTAGTTTTCATTACCTTTATCAACTCTTCCTACATACCGTGTGTTTTGAAGAGATGCATCATAGATATGGTTTCCAAATTATGCAGTGTATTTACTATTTTGACAGACCAGCATGAGCTTCCAAATGTTCCCAATTTTGATAGTTTTAATAGCATTTGTATTTAGTATTACAATGAATACTGGCAGTCCATCTCTGGAGAAATAACTCCTTATTTGGGTAATTATCTGCCAGTCTGCTCACACAAAACAATGTAAACAGATGAGGCTAAAAAGTGTATCTGAATTCATTCCTCACTGAGGCAAGCACAAAATGAAGGCCATGGCATCAAATGAAGTATATCTTCATTTTGAGGTAGCCTCTGTATAAAGCATATGGTGCTGATGAAATTGCAAAGCATCTGTTGAAGCCACGAGTAATCTTTTTAAAACCCAAGGAACCTATCTGAAGTGTTTGGTCCACCTGTTTTGAATCTAAATACAGTCAACATCCCATACACCTTTATAGGCATAGCAAGCATTTAATAAAAGACAAAGTTCCCTCATGCTTCCTCTTCCTGCACCCAATGTGATACAGAGTGTGAAAAAAAAATCTTATGAAAAGTAAGATATACAAGTTTTTAATTCAAGCTTCTTTTCGTATATTGAATAAAAATGAAATGGGCTGAATTAGAGTGGTTTGATCAGAGGGCGGGTCCACTTGTCATGACCGTTAGGGAAGTGCCTATGACTATAATGCCATCTGGAGTGTACACCAATTGGATTGATGCTCCTGCTCAGCAGATGGAACTTGCGGGGCATGCATGGGCTTCAGGAGAGCCCCTACAGGTTATATGTCAAGGTTTAGGACAGCGACTACCTCTCGATGCCTGCTATGAACAAGCCTAGTCAGCTTTATACGACTCCTACAGAAGTAAAAAGAGTCACTAGGACGTGTCAGTGCTATGGGTGAGGTTATACAAAAAGAGCTCAGAGGTCTTGGATACCAGCCTTTTATCTGATATGTCATTTGCATATATATCTTCTGTAGCGGGAAACTGAGTGGTGAAAAATTAGAGAGGAAGACAAACCATGAGAGACTCCTAACTGGGAAACAAAGAGATGCAGAAAGGGGAGGTGGGTGGAGGGATAGGGTAACTGGGTGACAGGGATTAGGGAGGGCACACGATGAGATGAGCACTGGGTGTTATGCTTTATGTTGGCAAACTGAATTTAAATAAAATTTAAAAACTTAAAGAGCTCAGAGGAAAAAGTCTAACCAGCTTATAGAGTGGAATTCTATAATCAGTGGCTCTCTCAAACTTTCCTTAGCAAGCTGACAGCCTTTTCTTTATTACTGAGGTTAGTGTGCTTTTATAAGTATACTTCCTCAAGACAGTGGACAATCTGTAGTCCTTGGTTTTCCAACTTCAGTGCCAGTAAGAATCATCTGTTTAAATTGCAGACTCCTGGGTTCCAGAGATTCCGGCTTCCTCCATATTACCTCCAGTTTTATGTTCTTCAATGGCCTTCATCCATGATGCCTTTTTTTTTTAATTTACTTTTTATTGGTGTTCAATTTACTAACATACAGAATAACCCCCAGTGCCCATCACCCACTCACTCCCACCCCCCGCCCTCCTCCCCTTCTACCACCCCTAGTTCGTTTCCCAGAGTTAGCAGTCTTTACGTTCTGTCTCCCTTTCTGATATTTCCCACACATTTCTTCTCCCTTCCCTTATATTCCCTTTCACTATTATTTATATTCCCCAAATGAATGAGAACATATAATGTTTGTCCTTCTCCGACTGACTTACTTCACTCAGCATAATACCCTCCAGAAAAAAGCATAAAGGACTCAAGAGACTTCATGATGCCTTTTGAAAAAGGATGTGTGTCTCTTTCCACTTTGAGAATCATGTATTTGGGAAAATCTATACCAACTTTATTTTGTTTTCTATTGTGAAAAAAAAGTAATTGGGCTTATTTTTGTCCCACCTGACAAATATAATAATTACAATATTAAAGTACTTAATATATTGTTTTTTTCAAACTACCCTATTGCCATCACTTTTATAATTAAGAACTGTTGTCCTGTTACTAAAGAATATTTGTATGACTTGTGTTTGTCCTTGATGTGGGTACTGGAGTTTGTGAGAGGTAAGGTGGAGAGGAACCTGGATATAAGCAGTACCCTTGGTGTACCAAGATGTAGGGGGCACCAGTGCTAACTTCAGGGTAAAGTATATTAATGGTAGATATCAAAAGTCTTGGGAAACCTGGACAGGAAGATTGTAACATGGATGGGACACGGCTAACACTCAACCAGTTTGTATCAGCAATAGTTTGTCCTGGCCGATATACAGCTACTGCTGCAACCCCCAGATGGTCTTCCACCTTGGTGTTCATGCTTATCCATCTCCACTCATCCCCTCAGACCACCTGATGATTCAGGAACTAAAGGGTCAACAATCACCTGGCAAGGGGCATCCGGGCTTGTGATTCAGCCCTACAACTGCATTCAAGTGGTCCAAGCCTCTGCCAAATTGGTTGCTAAATATTTTGAGTATCATTTTGAATAGGGGTAAACTATAAAAATATTCATAAAATTCCATCAGTTTGATTGAGCCAATGCAGAAGTATGAGAAGCATGAAGGAGCTCAGATGAGGCCTGAAGACTCACCCAGCAAAGTGTTACCTCAACTACCAACTCAAAGAAGTTACAAGCTCAAGACCCTGTCCTTGTTTCAAGCTACTGGCTTTCCAGTTGGCTTATTATGCATCAGTAGCAACCGATACAAAAAGGGCTACATGCTTTTTCTTTCCACAGTGGCCTGTCCAAGAAGGAAGCTTTTCCCCAGCACACATCCCAGAATTAGCAGCTCATCCCTTATATAATTCTCATAGCAACTCTATGAAGTAATTGTTGTTCCTGTTCTACGCATGTGGAAATGATGTTTGGAGAGGTGAGGTGACTTCTTCAGTCGTAAAATCTAATCAGTGGTAAAGTAAGAATTCAGTCAGTTACATTTAACTTCAAATTATGGGGGTTAACATCTGTAGTAACATGTAAGATACTTTAGTTTGAAAAAAAAAAAAAAAAAAAAAAAGATACTTTAGTTTGCTGACCTGTCTTCAATTTTCAATTTGGTTTCTGAGTTGGTGATTTTGGCTTGAGTCAGGATCTCAGGGTCATGAGATCAAGTCCTGCTTCGTGCTCCCGTGCAACACGGAGTTGGCTTGAGATCCTTTCTCTCTCCCCCCTTCCTCTTCCCTCAAGTCACACAAGCTGTCTCTCTCTTTCAAATAAATAAATCTTAAAAAAAAAGTAAAATAAAATCAAGCACTAACTTACAGCTATATATGGAATTATTTCCTATGTTTCAGCTACCTTATTAAGAACAGTAAGAAATTAAAATGGTTTTACGTAGCATAAAAAAGGGGAGGTTTCTTTAAATCCTACTAATCAGCTTTTTAGGTAATGGGTTATAGCTCCCTCATTAGAAAACAAAATCTTAATTAATTAATTGGAAGGGCTCAACACATACAATGTTTCATTAACTACAATTAGAGTAAACAGAGAAAAAGGTATTGGAGTTAACGTGTATGTGTAAAAAGGAAGAATTCAATTCACAGGAGTTCAGAGAGAAAGGAAACCGCAGGTGGGTATTTGCTCAGACTGCATAAATAGCTTCATGGTTACAAAATTAATGAGGGAAGGGAATTGCTCAGTTTCAGCTGAGAGAACAGGAAGCCGTGGCCTGAAGCTATGGAAGGAAAGCTCAGACTAGCTGTTAGGAAAGGCAGTGGGTTAGAACAGTTAGCAGGGAAGCGCACACACAGAAAAGTTGCTTGAGAAGCAACATCGGCACAGATGTTACATAATCCATGAGGAAAGATTATGTAAAACACAGGCGTGGTGCTAGTTGGTCAACCTGCCTAAAAAGGGGCTTCTGTGCAGCTTTTGCTCTTGTGTCTTGTTTCTCAAGGACATCTGACATCCTACTATGCTCAACTGTTTCTGCATAATCTCATTTAATGATAAAAATCTGTGAATTGGGTCCTTCCCTACCCTGTTTTACAGATGAAATCAATGAGAGGAGAGACAGTTCGCATTCCCCCAGCTCATGCAGATAACAAGGACAGAACCAGGATTGGAACAGACTCTCATAGGGTAACCCAACACCTATGCTCGTCACGTCTCTATGGCTTCTGATGTTGAGACAACATGGTCTTAAACATAAAATTCTGTACTCTTCAATACCGTGAGTCCTTGGTTTGGAAACAAAACAAAACAAAACAAAACAGTGTCTTCAATGAAAGCACGACACGAAACAGATTTGTGATGTCTCCCTCCTCCTTAGTCACTGGCCTCCAAACTGTGCTGCTAGTCAACACAAAAGGGCTTGGAGTGTGGTGGGTTCAATCCACTTCTTGCTTCCTCAGGCTACTTTTACTCCTCTTTGCTTCACAGACTCTGCTACCAGGATAGCCAAGATAGGCCTGGGTGAGGGTCATGCCCAGTGCCTTGTTTTGTAGAGTTCTCAGACACTGCTGGCTCTCACAGCATTTTGCATTTTGCTGCAAGGCTTGGGGAGTTGGTTATCTTTGGAGAATTTCCCCCTGCTGCATCTGTTAACATTTTCCAAAACATTTTTTCCTTGTTACTATCTCTAGCCCCAGTGAGAGAACTTCCAATGCTGTTTCTGTTGTTAATGCTACAGCTGAACAGAACTTACTTTCCAAATGAAAAAAAAAAAAAAAAAGAGGGGAAAGGTTTATCCACACATGAACTGGACCTGCACACCAAGGTAGAGGAGAAAATCACACTATGGCATTCTCTAATCAATTTCCTGTTAGGTGAGCAAATGTAATATTCAAATATACTATTAGTCTGTAGCATGCCACTGTCCTATTAATGTCCATCTTTATCATTATTCCATAATCAACTCCTACCCCTGTGGCAAAGCTTTATTTCAAACCAGAGTATGTAGTTCAGGTCAAAATTTATCCTCAGATATTTTATTAAACTGATCATAAGTAGAGGCTAGAGTTTTCAGTTCACACTTAATCGAAACCTTTGAAATAAGCCTCCTTAGTATCATTTGAGAAAACTGAGCCTAAGACCCATTAATTATGACCAGCATATTCATTTTATGCACAAAGTACATTCTTTTTACATCTGATCTCATCAAAAAGCTCTTTAAGTAAAATATATTCTTGAAGTAAAATACTCTTATGAGGGCAATTAATTTTTTTCAGCGCATGAGCTAAGCTACTCGGTGGCAAAATTCCAGTTCGAGAACATTTTATGATAAGTCACTCTACTGGAAAAAGAAAGTTACTCAGAATGCTTAGTTCTCAGAGTTTATTTAACTCACACCATATGATTATTAGGCCCAGAATGGACACAAAGTGATAGATATAGATATGGATATGGATAAATGATTTTCTCAAGTCACGGGGAAATTAAACCATTTTAGTAAACTATTTTGGGTTCACAGATATAGGAATGAATCTAGACATAATCTATTGGTGTGACACATAATTGGCATAGGCAGAATTAATTTTTTTCTATGCAAGGGGTAAAAAAAGATGTCAGCTTAGACCACTTTCTAACAAAGATACTTATTATTCCATATTTATCAGCACAGTGTTGGGTTGTTTTTGAAAGGAAAGAGATAATAAAATTATTTCTATTGGATATAGAAAACTCAAATGTCTTCAAATAAGATGCCAAATTTATTTTTCATTTTAAGTACCATTGGTAAGAACAAATATATTTTAATAAGGATGACGTAGTCATGCTCATCCTTTTGAACGATCCCTGATCAGATCTGCAGTTGTTAGAAAAAGACAAGTCAGGGAAGTGTGGTTATAGCTGTGCTTCTTACCGAATCCCCTAAGTAATCAGGTTAACATGCAGGAGACATCCCTAGAAGCAAAACTATATGATACTTTCTTCCTCAGTAAAAGTTATCACTGTCAAAAGAGTGCATTTAAGAGAAACAAGGTGGGGACCACATGGTCTTCTCTCTTCCAGTGCAGACCAAATGTGGAACCACCACACTTTCCTTCTCCAAGGATTTGCAGACCATCAATCATTGAAGATTAGAGATGGAAGGAAAAGGACAGGGCTACAGTTCAAGGAAAGGGTCAGTGCTGTCTCTGCAGAGGTGTCACCTAATGAACTCTTCATGAAGGAGCAGGTGCTCACAAACCGGACGTCCAGGGTCTGCAAGAGGCAAGAAATAGCCCCAGTAGAGCTGGACTGAGTGATATCTACAAAAAGGCATTGATGTTTAATTCTACTCTAACTCCATGTGTTTGGGCATTAGAATTCAAAGCACATAAAGAATCTTTGTGTTAAATATTCATTTTGATTACTAATTCCCACATGGCTCCAAAAAGGAAAAAAAAGAAACTTAAATGATAATTAAACAAGACACCTATCTTATCCTGCCTAGAACAAAGCCAGGCATGACTAATAACTGAAATAGATGCTCATTTTCAGCATTTAAGGGAAGCTCCAAAGATGCCCTTGACATTGATCATCAAGATAAAACACAGAATTCTCCAGGGCCACCAAGACACCATGGAGCTTGAGAGGTGCTAAACACAAGCATTCTCCCTAAAAATTGTCCTTCTATCTGAAAATACTGCCCTGTCTGGAAGGGCAAAACATGTGTTTAGAAACCTCCAATCCCCTACCTGTTCCTTACCCCTGCCCTCATATTTCCACATCTACATCATCAACAATCTTTTCCAAGAGATTCTGAATCAATTCACATCTCTGTGACAGTCACTCTGATCCAAGTTACTATCTTTCTGCTATACTGAAATAGCATCCTAGCTGGCCTTTCTGCTTCCAGCTTCATATCCAACAGTCCATTCTTCACACACACTAACTTAAAAAGAAATTATATATATACTTGACTCCCAAGTATTCTATGTCTAATAAATTACTATTGAGTAAATAATGGCCAAATTTACATCCTGTCAAAGTTGGGGGATTTATCAGGAAGTCCATTGCTTTGACCTTTCTTTATCCACTGCTACCATAAGGAAAACTCTTTCAATCGAGCTTTGGCCTTCATCGACAGAATTCTGGAACAACTTCAGTATCTCTAGATAGTTTATATTGTTTCCCAAAATTTGTGGTCAGAAAATTCACCTTGGATAAATGTTAAAATATCCTGTCCTCTGCATATTCATACAGTCGGTTTGGATTGGGAACCTCTACATTAACATGCTCACAATATTGCCACAATCATGGAACATTCCAGGATATGGTATGATTATGCACATTTGGGAATATTAGCTTAGAGCAGTACTTTTCAACCGTGACTTGAATAGAGTTGCCTAAAGAACTTCTTAAAAATATCATAGCTTTGGCCAAACACCTAAATATTCTGATTTAATCCAAGATAAGGACTGAGAATTGGTATTTAAAAAAAATCTTCCCAGGTGATTCCCATGGACAGCCAAGTTCATAGGCTTATATTGCTGGTTTTCAACTTGTCTGTTCATTAGAGTCACCTGGGAAGATTTTTTCCATCCCTGTGACCAAGTCTTAACCCAGACAAGTTAAATCAGAACGTCTGGGATGACATAAATCACTTCTTTAAAAGAACGTAAAGACTGCTAACTCTGGGAAACGAACTAGGGGTGGTAGAAGGGGAGGAGGGCGGGGGGTGGGAGTGAATGGGTGACGGGCACTGGGGGTTATTCTGCATGTTAGTAAATTGAACACCAATAAAAAATAAATTAAAAAAAATTATTTTTTAACTTTTTATTTTTTAAATAACTGTAGACTTATAGTAAAGTTGAAATAATGAGAGAGAATCACCATATAACTTTCTCCAAGTTTCCCATAATATTGACATCTTATATAATCATAGTCAATTATCAAAACCAGGAAATTAACACTGATAGAATATTTTAACTAATCAAGTCTTATTTAAATATTAGCAGTTTCCCCACTAATGGCCATTTTCTGGTTCAGGGTCTAATGTAGGATCTTGCACTAGGATCATGAAAATGGAAGTGAAATTCACACAACATAAAATTAGCCATGTTAAAGAATGCTGGCCAGTCATTTTGTAGAATGATCTTGAAATAGATCTGTCTGATGTCTTCTTATGTTCAAATGGGTTATGCCCTTTTGGGAAGAAAACCCCAGGGTTGATATTGTAGCCCCTCAGTACATCATATGGGGTATACATGAGGTATGATATGCCTTACTATGAGCATGAGTATGTTTCAAAACTCCCCAGGTGATTCCATTGTGCAGTCAAGTTTGATATAATCATTAACATAGAGGAAATTATGGTAAGTGACTCCAGAAATAGTAACTTGATGGATCCTGGGATTTGGATATTACTGAGAATCTAACAAGAAAAACAAACAAACAAACAAACAAACATTCGAGCTATTGAAAGCTGATGATAGAAATACAAATATAGATACAAATATAAGTAAACTGGCATTTCAGCTTAAACATTTTTATTGAATGTTTACTACATTTTAAACATTGGGAAAGAAAGATAAACAGGACATAAACTTGGCCCTCAGGGAGCTTAAGGTAATGAAGAAGAGAAATTTTAGCTTAAAATATCAAATATTAATACAGAGTTATTATGGTGGCTTAAGTGATGCTACTTGAGTTGAACCTGAAAGAAAAAGGGAAAAGTCAACTAATGGAAGGTGAAAGTGGCCCTCAGGTAAGAGAGGAACTTCACAAATAAAGAGCTGTAGGCAAGAATAGCAAGATTTGTGGCTTGGCAGTAGAGGCAATAGATTATATACATTTTGTTTTTAGTAGAGTATAATGTTTTTTAAAATATAAAAATAAATATTATATAGAAAAGGATGACATTAAAGGTTTTGTTTGGATTTTACTTTTTAATGGGTAAGACTTCAGTCTTATTTAAATTCTCTAAATAAGAATTTATTCCTAGTAATGCCTACAATTTTTTTCTCCTTTTGGTTTAGAAAAATTTTCTTTCCTAAGATGCCAGCAAATATTTATGAAACAGTCACTACAGGCCCAGCATTCTGATTAGTACTGAGGGGAATTTTAGTGGTGAATCAAATAGTCTTTGATATCCAAGATACTATTATTTATTGGAGAAACAAGTTAAAATGATCTACCCCCTTGACCACACTGAGGCTTATAGAAATCATGTGGAACTAAATAAACTGAGAACCTAACAATGTCACTACTGTTAAGAGATATGAAATATTCATACTAATAAACAATGAAATTCAAATGAGTGTCATATCTGAAAAACTTGGGATAAATATAGTCTCTGGCCACCTCATCCACCAGAAAAACCGTATTTTGTATTTTTTGAAAATGCAAGAGTCATTGAATTCTCTCTCAGGAAAACTCAGAGAATGCATGGAATTGATGAGGGAACAGAAGGTGAGCTGAGGACAAAGCAAAAGCTGACACCCCGCAACCCCTGCCCACTCCCGGGTGGGATATGTGTGTATTCCTCAGGCACTCTTGATTGCCCTAAAGCTAAGGGAAGGGAAAAACAAATAGTTAATTTATAGAGATTACAGTCCAGCAAGACATGAGTCTCCCTCAGTTTACAAGTGTCTTAGTGATTTACAAGAAAATAAGCATCCTTATCAATAACCTAACTTCCAGAAGGAAACTCCCAACTAATGTAATGCTTTACTAAAGGGAAAAACAACCTTAATGACAATGGCAAGGCCTCTAATATCTTGTAGGTCCTCTTTAGTACAGAAAAATTCTTTTGAAAACCTCCCTTTTTCCTTACCCCCAACTCCCAAGAATATAATCAGTCACCCCTTACAACCTCATGTAGCAGCTCTTTCTGTCCAGTTGTCCTGTCCCCGTGCTTTAATAAAACCACCATTTTGCACCAAAGACGTCTCAAGAATTCTTTCTTGGCTGTCAGTTCCGGACCTGACCCCACCAAACCTCACCTATATTCCCAAACTATATCAGAATCACAATGCAGTTTTACTTTGTGGTTTTTCACAAATATATCTGGCCAATTACCAGCTAAATTTACAAAATTGCTATCTATCGGGAAGGTTTAATATTTAATGACGTTAAATATTAAAGCCCCTATGGATTTCTAGGAGTCCTGAATATATTGATCTCAACTTTGATCTTTTTTTCAACTCTGATTTTTAAATATAGCAATAGTTTAGGCTTGAAGTCCACATACTGACACGGCCTATGAATAGAAACATAGAGGGCTGTCCACACAAAATATTCATATAGCGGATGGGGGAACATGAACAAAACTGATTTGCTTGATAAACAGAAATGGGATTATTTAGAACAGATTCATAAAGAAACCACCAGCCAGTTTCTCATCTCAGCTGCAGCAATTCCGACAACAGGAAGTTCAGCCAAGTACTTTGCCTACAGGCAAGCATGAGGGTGGTAGCTGAGCTTCCAACTGGAGTTGAAGTTACAGCATCTCAAAGGACATATACAACCTCCCAGTTCTCTGAATACATCTAGTCCTTAGTATGACTGATTCCCCTGGTACAAAGAATTATCTATGGAGCCCTTCTTTCTATATCAAATCTACTTAAAAAAATTAGCTAGAAGAAAAACAAAGGAACACCACCAAGTCCCCTCCCAGTCCCTAAGATACTAGTCTCAGCATTTTAAATGGAGCTGTTCTCACAAATGAAGACCAGAATGTCATTTGCTGACAGGCATTCATTTTAGCCTCTATAAGCAGTAAAAAATGCTAAAATAAATAACTAATTAAAAGTTTTTACACTTTTGTTCTTTACCCAGGAGTTTGAACAGAAGACTTTAGAATTTTTTTTTTCCCGGTGGCCCATTTCTTTCATTAATTGTCATGTTTCAACTAAATTTTGCTCATTTCAACAAGAAATATTCACTAATCACAACAATTATTGAAACTTACTTACATAGCTGGCTGTTACATACTAGGTTTAATTGGCTATTTCCTAAAATAAGTATAGTGCTTCAGGATGAGTGAATTTTCCAAATAATTTACACACTTACTTTAAAATGTAACTGCTCTTGATGGTAAACTATTTGAATTCTATTACTCCAATTACATGCCCAAATAAACCAAGGTATACGAAAATGGGAGCACAGAGAATGGAAAGGTTTATTTGGGGACTGGGAGGAGGTTTCCCAGGAGAGGTAGCACGTGAATTAAGTCTGAGAGCATTAATAGGCATTAATTAGCTGAGGAGTTGGAAAGGAGTAGCATTCTAGGATAAAGAAACAGTTGAGTCCTGAAGTGTTGTGACAACCGGTTCCTGCACTGCTCGGCCACTTTTGCTCAGTTTGGACTCATCTAGTGTCCTAGGCATGTGGATTTGTCCCACCGCGAGGGAAATCCAGATGGTGAGTCTTCTGGAAGTCTTACTTATGAGTCATACAGAATGCTACTGTGAGGACAGATTCTGTAATTTCAGCTCTTGCTCTTGGTCTGGTATACATGGAGTGATGTTTTAAGAGCTGGGATAAGAACACTTCTGCACTGAAGTCCTCTGCTTAGAGGAGAGAGCAGTTTGAGATCATTGGGACTAGCAGCCGTTCCAATCCCAAGTGGCACTGTCACTTTGGGTAGATTGGTAAGCGAGTTAAGCCACAGCTTTCTCATATGTAATATAGGAATGAGGATGTCATGCACCTCACAGCACTGTTGTAAAGATTACATTAGATGTCTAGGAAAAGCTTATTAGTGTGATGCCAGGCAAACAGTAAGAATTCAGAAATACTCGTTATTTTTATTCAGAATGACCTCTGCTACACTGTGTTCTTTCCAAAGGCAGGAGATGCAGCAGTGAGAACTGACTTTTGTAATAGAACTCAGAAAGATCTCCAAATAGATAATGATAGTTGATCATTATCACTTATATCTTTAGTTTTTCATCTAAGTGACCCTATCAATTTAAAAACAAGTATAAAAAAACAAAAAATAAAAAATAAACACAGATATGATGAGACATTAGTAAAAAGAGAATCTTTAGTGTCATGACCAGAAATAAAACTCCAAAATTAAAAAAAAAAGTTAGAACTTTCTCAATCACATTCATACATGCTGGCTACCATTCAGTGTTCACTCACTCACAAAGTCAGCAGGTGGTCACTGAGTGTTTCCTAACTGCCTTGTCCTGAACAGAGCGCTAGGAGATACTGATGAGCCAAGCAGCCATGATTCCTGTCTTCCTGGAGATTATGGTCTAGAAAGGGATGAAAGTTACTTCAAAAGTGTTCATAGGTTTTATGATGGGAAAATCCACAATGCTCTGGGAGATCTGAAGTCAGATTTGTGACTCACCATTGCCTTTGCTTCAAGGAGCGGTGTTTCTATGTAGGCTGTTCCAATTCCCTAGAGGATGGAAGCCCATAGTTTAGATTTATATCATTGCTGCTGTTTTTTTCCAGTGATCATGACTTTGAGGCAGGTGTAGTCTTCGCTGGCATTAGGATTGCTACTTTATGCTGCTTTAATATATTCATGAAAGTGGCTGGGGTTATTTTTGTGTTGTGATAAATTCCAGCGAGAGGAAAGAATTCTATGATTGGATGTTTAGACAAGTAGTTCTTTCTCTGCAGCTGGTTTTAGCCTGCTAGAAAATGGCACATTTTATAATATTCACAGACTACATTACCTTTGAATCTCCAAATGTTTTGAGAACTCTAAAAATCAAATCCAAATCTCTTCATATTAACAGAAAATAATTAAGCAAAAGGCAATACACATCCCACTAATATCTTCAGCTCTCTTTTACACATAGCAATTTCCTATAAAAGACTTCATTAAGGTCCCACACATACAGTCTACTAATAAATGAAAACTACTTCAGCTCTTATCCATTCATTGTTGAGACAGTGTAAATTACTTTTAATGCACCCTTCTCTACTGGTTTGTAGAGAAAATAGTATTTGTTCATATTTCTTATTCAGCTTTTTATATATTATGACATTTTTTAGTGATTAAGAACACTTCACATGACATCTGCCCTCTTAGCAAAATTTTAAGTGCACAATACAGTATTGTTCCCTTTAGGCACATGTTTATAGCTGTTTCCTTGATAGTCTCATATTTTCCTGTTATCTTTCTTTTTTATAGTGAAAGATTAGAACATGTTCAACCACAAAGCAAAAGGCAGGCAAGGGTAACATTAAAATGGAAAGTTTCTGGCCTGTCCCTCTTTGTGTCTACTTGTGTGTCCAGAGGAGCATTATGCTTTGGGGGAAGGACCACTGGACCAAGAGCCAGGAAACATGTTCAACAGCCACTTACCCTGGAGTAGGTCCCATAAATTCTCTGACTCTGGGTCTGCTTATGGCAAAATGAGTGAGTCAAATTCATTAATTGCTAAGATACAAAAATGAATGATTCACACCACTTCATACCCATCAATGATTATTACTTAAAAAAATAAACAGACATTTGTAACAATATGGATGGATCTAGAGCATATATTGCCAAGTAAAGTAAGTCAGCCAGAGAAAGACATACAATTTGATCTCACTCATATATGGAATTTAAGAAACAAGTGAACAAAGAAAAAAGGAGAGAAACCAAAAAGCAGACTCTTAACTATAGAGAAAAAACTGTTGGTTACCAGAGAGGAGGTGGGGGGGATGGGTAAAAGAGGTGATGAGGATTAAGAGTACACTTATGATGAGCACTGAGTAATGAATTGTTGAATCACTATATTGTACACCTGAAACTAATATAGCACTGTATGTTAACTATACAAGAATTAAAGTTTTTTTTTTTTAAAAAGTGAACAGATAAAAACAAGTGTTGGCAGAGAATGGGATGAAATTGGAACTCTTGTGTATTACTAATGGGAATATAAAATTGTGCAGCTGCTATGAAAAAAGTATGGTGTTTCCTCAAATGACTAAAGATGGAATTCTCATTATTATTCACCAATTCCACTTCTGGGTATATACTAAAAAAAATGAAAGCAGGGACACAAATAGGTATTTATAGCAGCATTATTCACAATAAACAAAAGGTGGAAGCAGCCCAAGTGTTCACTGATGGAGAAATGGATAAAGAAAATGGGGTATATGCATAAAATAGATTACTCAGCCTAAAAGCGAAGGATGTTCTGACACATGCTACAACATGGATGAACCCTAGAGATATTATGCCAAGTCAGTCACAGAAGAACACTAACTGGAATTTTCCACTTGGATGAGGTACCTAGAATAGTCAAGATCAGACACAGAAAGCAGAATGGTAGTTTTCTAGGGGCTGGGAGGAAGGGGAGAATGGGGAATTACTGTTTAAATGATGCAAAGTTTCAGTTTTGCAAGATGAAAAACATTGTAGAGATGGGTGGGAGTGATGGTTGCACAACCATATGAATATACTTCATGCCAGAGATGTACACTTAAAAAATGTTTAAAATGATAAAGTTTTGTTATATGCATTTTACCAAAATTTCAAAAAAAAATGAGTGATTCCTTTAAAAATATACTTTACAATAACAAGTCTACAGTGCTGGAGCCTGGGAATGCAGTGATTCAAGTCTCCCCAAAGAGTGCCCTGGTAAGCAGAAAAGGGAGCTAAGTAAACAAACACTGACAGTACAACTAAGCTCATCACTGTGTGCTAAGAGGAAAAGCCGACAGAGAGTGCAGACATCAGAGGAGAAAGTGGGTCAGGTAAGCCCACTGGTGAGTGTCACGTAGTCTGGTGAAGGAGAGAGAACAGGCCCTTGGGTAGAATGAGAACCTACAAAACAGCAACAGAAGAGTCAGCATTTATTTGTTGAAATGTAAAATTTGAAGTATGTGACATTTTTCTTCCAAATGGTTAATCAATGTTCCAGAATCATTAAATAAACTTTCCTTCCTTTACCTTCTGGTTTATAATGCAACTTTTGAAAACTAATTTCTTTTTTTTAAATATTTTATTTATTTATTCATGAGAGACACACAGAGAGAGGCAGAGACATAGGTAGAGAGAGAAATAGGCTTCCTGTGGGAGCCCAATGTGGGACTCGATCCCCAGACCCTCGGATCATGCCCTGAGCCAAAGGCAGACACTGAGCCACTGAGGTATCCCTCAAAACTAATCTTTTTTTTAAAAAACTAATTTTTTATATGAATTAAAATCAGTTTTGAGGTCACTTATTCTGTTCTACTGGTCTTTCTGTGAGTTACTGCATTGATGTAGCATTGGTTTTGATTATTATAGGTGTATGATATGGTTTAGTATCTGGAAGAGCAAAATGATTTTCATTTCTTTTTTTTTCATTCCTTTCTTTTTATAATGTCCATATATTCCCTGCTTATTTTTTTCCTAGCATCCCTTTTTTGTTTTTTTCTTGCCCATTATAAAAGGGATTCCTAAATCTCATTTTCTAACTTGTTATTGATGGTTATCGATTTTGTATATTTATGATTTTAAATATAAATATATGTATTATGTTGGCTACTTCAGTGTAGTCTTTATTCAAATGATTTTTCAATTGAATGTCTTGGTTTTGCCATGTAGACAACTACATTATCTAAAATGATAATTTTCTCTGTCCTTTAGTTGCTTTTTTTTCTAATTTCTATTTTATATTAAATTGCATTGTCTAGAAGAATGATCCTTAACCAGAGTTGACTTTGTCTCCAGGGGACATTTGGCAATGTCTGGCATTCACAGCTGGGGTTGGTTTTATTGGCATCTAGTGGATAGAGGCCAGGGGTACTGCTGGACATCCTACAATGTACAGGACAACCTCCCATAACATAGGATTATTTGGCCCAAAATGGCATTAGCACTGAGGTGCTAAACACTGATCTAAAGCTTCCAGAAATGTTAAATAACAGTGATAAAAGATGAGCAATATTGACTTTTCCTATAATCACATTCTCAGTGATAAACTCTAATAAACTGATCAAAATTTAACTGGTAAATATATACAGTATGTTGTTAGCCATCTTGAAGGTTTTTATCTCTTATCAGGATAGTTACAAAAAATTAATTAAATAATAGGAGATAATTTAGGGCCAGTCTGGAGAAAGTTCAAATCATCATCAAACTTCACAAATCATCCCAGCAAAACTATGTGATCTTTCATATAAAAACTATCAGAGAGAATCTACTATGTCCTATGATGATGAGTGGCAGCATTACAATTTTTTCCATTAGTTTTATTTACAGGGGAATACAGAATACTTTTACTTTTATGTCAGTTAAAAAAGCAATGAGCTTTTCTCTGAGGTTCCTTCCACTGACAATATGCACAAGCTTAATTGCTCTCATCAACTGATAACAGATCAGATACACCTTAAAGAGCATTTCCATAACATAAGGTTAAACTTTTACCTTCTAAAACAAAATAAACAAAATATTGAAATATGTTCCTGCTTACTTGGCCTTTTAATGTGATCAAGATTTGCTAACAAAAATGCCCATGAAAGGCAAAGGAAAGCTGAAAGTTTCACATATTGTTGATTGATAGATACCTTTCATACTGCATGGGTATTGCACAGATGATATGCTTTTGACAAGAACACCATCATGTAAATGAATGAAGAAAAAGCTTATATTCTCTGCACTTAAGAGGCAGGATAAGGGCCACCTGAGTGGCTCAGTTGGTTGAGCATCTGCCTTAGGCTCAGGATATGATCTTGGAGTCCCCGGATCGAGTCCCAGGATCAAGTCCTGGGATCGAGTCCTGCATCGGGTTCCCTGCATGGAACCTGCTTCTCCTCCCTCTGCCTGTGTCTCTGCCTCTCTCTGTGTCTCTTGTGAATAAATAAATAAAATCTTAAAAAAAAAAAACCCGGCAAGGTAAGAATGGATATGTAAACATTTAGAATGCTAAGTCATTCAATACTACTCAAGCCAGTGCTCTGGGGAAATAGACAATTCCACCTAAGACTTTCAGAGTTGACCAGTGTTTTCTTTATTGTATGGCTATCAACGCAGCCCCATCTCTGACATTTATGTACAAAGACCCCAAGGGGCTAGAGCCTAAAACCTAGATTCCTCTTTATTCTCCTGCTAGGAAGATTTTCATTTAGATTCCATCAGTGATAAGGACTTGTCTATGGACATAAAGATTTGGAAAGGAGAAGACAGGAACACTACTTTATTTCATTAGTGGCAAAGGCAGAGTTATGGGTGGATGGCACTCTGAGGTTTTCAAAGGCTTCTTGAATCTTTCCACAAATCATTTATTTCAGTAATACAGACGGCTGAAACCATTAGCACCAGCTTCCTGCCATATTTGCATTTTTGTTTTGTTTTGTTTTTTTATTTTTTTATTATTTTAAGATTTTATTTATTTATTCATGAGAGACAGAGAGAGAGAGAGAGAGAGAGAGAGAGAGAGGCAGAGACACAGGCAGAGGGAGAAGCAGGCTCCATGCGGGGAGCCTGACATGGGACTCGATCCCGGGACGCCAGGATCATGACCTGAGCTGAAGGCAGCACTAAACCGCTGAGCCACCCAGGCCGCCCTGTTTTGTTTTAAACCAGCAATAGTTCTTTCTTTTACTCAGCTTCTTCTATAGCTTTGTAGGCATATAATACCTCATATTAAGTCCTTTGGTCAAACACCTAGAGTGTGGTTTCAGTTTTCCTAAGTAAATCTTAGCCGACATAGGGTATTGTTCACCAGTGAGTATCCATTGGGAGAAATTCACCTGGTTGTGTCTGAAGAAACTAATTTTCATGTTTAAGGATGGCAGAGACTTTTCATAAATTTTTAAAGAAATCACAAAGAATTACACACTTTATAATTTTTTGGCTTCGATTTTATCTTTTGTTTTTGATGTGCATATACTGTTCAATATCTTTTCTCATGCAGTCATTAACTAATCTCTCATTGCCACATTTAAGTACTCAAAAATGAAATAATCCAACAACCTAAAACAAGAAATACAAAGATAAATTGGCTGCATCTCAGGTGGAGATGTTTAAAATAAAAAAGGAATAACTACATACAGCTTAAACTAATAAAAATAAATTAATTTCAAAGTAGAATACTTGATCAATAAGCCTTTTGTGAAATTCTGTGAATGAAGACTATCATGTCATTTGGTAGCCTTCTCCTACTTTTCCTTCCTGATGCTCTATAGAATCCTCCAATGTCTAAATTTACACCTAGCCACAGAGGATGTTACCCAGAAGTGCTGACATGTAGGAACCCTCTTCTTCATGCTTATGGTACAGGAAGAAGTCACAATTTCTTTAGGTAGAGCCTATTTGCCATATTAAAGTCATTGAAATAGGACCTCCTAGAAATGAGGCTAAAGACTTGGGAGCCTTAAGCCAAAGCTAACAGACTGACCAGCTACATCTGAAATCAACTACAGGCAAAAGGAATTTATCATACCCTCAATCCTTTTCTGGGGGTGGGGTGGGTTGGGAACTATTGACACAGCCTATACCCAATAATGAGAAAAAAATAAAAAAAAAGAAGCCAGAGACAGTGAAGGTTTTGCTATAAATAAATAAATAAAGTATCTTCAGAGATATGGGAACTAAGTTACATACAGTGTTTCATTACTTTTTCTCATGACCTTAGACCACGAGCCAATGAGGAATATAGTTTCTTGCAATGATATTACCTTCTGGTCATTGCTAATACCATGATATATTTGAAACACTTATTTAAACTGAATTTATTTATATTCAGTAATGCTACCACAATTTTACTGGAGGCAATGGAAATTTTAAAAGGAAAAAAGCCTGACCCACACTAGAAATTCACTAAGACAAAATAATTTTGATTGTATGTATGTGAATTTTCTCAATAAACTTTGGCAGAACTATAGATTGAGGAAAAAATAAGTCGTATGAGTTTTTCAAGTTCTGAATAAGAGTTTCATGTTTAAGAAGCTTTCCTCTGAAATTTTTTGCTTTATGAAGATTAACAAAAACCTATGGGGGATAAAGAGGATATATTTTCCCCAATCAGGTGTACCACCAGGTTAATAAACACTTGTTTAAGAATGCCTACTGTTTGTTTGCTTCTTCATAAACTATTTCATTTTAGGATTTCAAGTTGGGTAATATTTATAATAACCTCCAAATATAACCTTAGTGGCTAAATAGTTTTACTGAATCTAAACAATTATCTCTGAAGGGCTTAGGAAGATCAGCTGCACACCTATTAAAATGGTGAAGTAATTTTGCTGTTTGTAAATGAACAGATCACTTTATCCGTTAAAAGTGACATAAAGCAAACAGTCCTCTGCTTTTATAGAGAAGACAAATTCTTAATCTATCAGTTACTAACTGTGAGATCTCAGGCAAACTAGTTAACCTGTCTGGGCCTTAACTGGTTCATTTGTTAAATGGGGAAAAAAATATATAACTCATAGAACATACTCAAGTAAAAATAGAATGAAACATGTAAGAGCCAGGATGCCTGGGTGGCTCAGTGGTTGAACTCTTGCCTTTGACTCAGGGCATGATCCTGGGGTTCTGGGATCCAGTGGCACATTGGGCTCCCTGCAGGGAGCCTGCTTCTCCCTCTCCCTGTGTCTCTGTCTCTCTCTGTGTGTCTCTTGTGAATAAATAAATAAAATCTTAAAAAAAAAAAGAAACATGTAAGATCCAAGAACAAAACCAAGTAGTGAACTAAGTGATAAATTGGGCCTAGACAGAAAGTTGGTATCCTACACCTGCTTCGAATTATGTGTTTCTTCTTTACTACCTTTGAGATCTGTATTCACTCCCTGGGACCCCCCCTTGCTCTGCCCTGCTCTGCCCTGTGTTTCAATCACCAAGTATTAATCCTTGCCTTGCTTCCCAAACCTTCACTGAAATCAACTGTTTCCATAGCTCATTATACCTCAGGGAACCGCTTCCATGCTTCTAAGGTATCCACCATCAATCTGCTAAACTTAGTTTTTCCAAAGTGCTGATAAAGTAAGAATCAGTAGTATTGCCTCTCTTCCCACAGATGGACCAGTGATTCTCTGGTAAAAAAGACCTGTCTTGGCTTTATAATTTGGGGTGATTTTCAAAGGAGCGCTTTGGAATTAAACCAAAATAGAAAATATTTGGGGTTGATATGGCTTTATGATACCCCTCGAGAATCATGTAGTGTCTTTTTTTTAACAATAAATTTATTTTTTATTGGTGTTCAATTTGCCAACATACAGAATAACACCCAGTGCTCATCCCGTTAAGTGCCCCCCTCAGTGCCCGTCACCCATTCACCCCCACCCCCCACCCTCCTCCCCTTCTACCACCCCTAGTTCGTTTCCCAGAGTTAGGAGTCTTTATGTTCTGTTTCCCTTTCTGATATCTCCTATCCATTTCTTCTCCCTTCCCTTCTATTCCCTCTCACTATTATTTATATTCCCCAAATGAATGAGAACATACACTGTTTGTCCTTCTCCGACTGACTTACTTCACTCAGCATAATACCCTCCAGTTCCATCCACGTTGAAGCAAATGGTGGGTATTTGTCATTTCTAAGGGCTGAGTAATATTCCATTGTATACATAGACCACAAGACGTAGTGTCTTTTTGAACAATGAGAGAATCTTGTTTTCTTCATCACCACTGTATTTCCTGGGAAGGATAATGTAAAGAATAATGGTGAAATGAAGTTGTATTTCTTTTTTTTTAAATTTTATTTATGATAGTCACAGAGAGAGAGGCAGAGACATAGGCAGAGGGAGCCCGATGTGGGATTCGATCCCGGGTCTCCAGGATCGCGCCCTGGGCCAAAGGCAGGCGCCAAACCGCTGCGCCACCCAGGAATCCCCTGAAGTTGTATTTCTGAAGAAAACTGTGATAAATGATCTGTGTCGTATCTCAGGAGCACCAATTTGTTTCATGTTAACATGGCAGTTATCCACTTCTTTTTGTTTATTTACCACTTACTCTGTAGTAAAGGCATTTCTAAGTGTTCTAAAATTGTGAATTATCATACCACTGTAAACTATTATTAACAGGTGTTTGTTAAACATTTATCATGTTTCAAAGGGTATCCTAATTTTAAAAACACATTATCTATATTTAATCCTTGGAACAGCATAGTGATATAAACAATACCTTGTCCTGACAGATCTAGAAACCAAGGTCCAGAGAAACTAAACTAAACAATGTTCCCCATATCACATCGTAACTGGTAAAGACTGGAATTAAATTCAGCTGTGTTTGGCTTTATGGCCAAGACTTTTAACCTCTTCTACAGTGCCACTTACTAAGGGACACTCACTCCCAACTGGGGCAGTAAGCGTATCAAAATGCAAACAAAAGTTGACTTGTGGCATGGCATATTCTATAAAATAGAATGGCACATACATTACCATGGTTTGGTGCAAAAAAATATATAAATGTGTTATTTTATAAGGGCAAAGTAAATAAAATATAGGACAGAGTTGTCTTACAATCTCCTATTTTTATAGTTATTATTTTCATAAGGTCCTTTATTTTAAGCTAAAAAGTGATCTTGGAACGTCTGCCCATTGATTTTAGAGCTACCATTTGGGAGCCATGTAGATTGATAGTTGATCTTTCTTCCTTAGGGTCAACAACAACTACAATATATCCCTGAGATCCTGATCATTTAAGATTATATGCCCTTTATGGCTTGTTATGCCACATTATTAACAGGTCATTCCAATGGGAAGGATCAGAATATGCCCCCTCCTCCAAAATATGTCTCCTTGGCATATGGACTATTTTAGGCTGATCATTTTTAAGAAACAGCAGACGTGGAAAAGCTTTGAAAACTGAGAAGTTACACTTTTGTAAGAGACCTTCACATTTATGAGGGCAATCTCCATTTGTAAGGGTATCTCGCTCTCTGTACCAGGAACAGAAGGACTAAATCTGTAGAAACTCCTATCAATGGAGAAGGAACAACTTAAATGTGCGTAACAACCTCACCCTTGTTTATTATGTTTTGCCTGGTACTTTCCCATAACTGGCCTCCCCCACCACAAACATCTTTTATCTTAGGTTGAATATGGTATTTAAAGTGGTGGCTTGGACCATTTCAGGGAACTGTTCAGTCTTCCTGGGTCTCTCCCATACATGCAGGAGGTATGCACGTTATTGAACTTCTCTTTTTCTCCTGTTAACTTGTCTTTTATTACAGGGAGAGTCTCAGCCAAAAATCTAGGGTAGAGAGAAAAATTATTTGTCCTCCCCCACATCTCCTAAAAATAAAATCTATGAATCTTTGAATCTTTTTTTTTTTTTTACTCAAATTGCTGTTGAAGGAAAACAGAATTCACCACCCCAAAATATGTCAGTTTGGCATAAGGATTATTTTGGGCTAAAAGCAAATAAACTCAAGCAGATTCAGGAAAAGCTCTTTACCTCCCCCTCAACTGCCTTAAACTTACATGGGAAAGGGGGCCCATCCCAGGAAGTGAATTATTACCAGAGATACAGTTTACCTAAGAAACTTACCTGTATAACAGGGTAACCTTTGTTTTCCAAACATTTCTCACCTTCCTATGAATGGCTTTCAACCTTTTCTTCCCCTGACCCCTACCCCTTCCTTAGCTCAGGATTTTATATGACCTTTGATTACTCGGCTGCCTTTTGGAGTTTCACACTTATAAGGGACTCCCATACATACAAAATTAAATTTGTTTTTCTCCCATTAATCTATCTTAATTCAATTAAATTAATACACCAGCCAAAGATCCTGGAAGGGAAGAAGGGAAATTTTTCTATCCCTACAGTGTTACATCAGGTTTTCTGAAATATATATATATGTACAGATGGCTTTTTCAAACAAAGAGAAAAATTAACATTTGAACTCATCAAACATTAAAACTTTTCAGTCTGAATCAACTATACAAAGTTGGAATCGATTGTATAAATGTAAATTTTTCAATTTGAATCAATCCTTTAAGGCAAACTTATCTTGTCATATTTTGATCTCACTAAACATTGTGTCAATTTACATGTTATCTGTCTGTGCTGATGGTCCAGATAAAATTCCAATGAGACACGGTGGTCCCAAATTCAAGCCTTGTGGCTAGTGCTAGAAACCACTCTCCCAGCTGGCTCCTTGCCATTCGTCATCCTCCAAGCTAGGAGAATCATCTTGTGTTTATTTTCTTCTTTTTAACTTACCATCATAAGAAATCTGTCAAGTGGTTCTACCAAAATCAAGATATTTTCTCCATGACATTTTCCTCACCCTTAAGTTTTCTTTTTACAAAGAAAAGATTGGTTTGACATAAGTCATTCTTAAAGAAGTCATATCCAATCCCACAGCATGACATTTTAAATTAATTTATCATTTTTTAAACAACATGTTTAGTGAACTTAGTTTTGGTTCCTATCAAAATAGCATTGTAATTTTATCAATTCATAATCTACTAGAGAAGGAAACAAGCAAATTATAGAAGTTCTATTTAATTACTAAAAAACCTACATACGTATACACACACACACACACACAGAACGAGCCTTAAGCCAGATCATACAACGAATTTTCAAACATTGCCAGTATTCTACAGTCATTGAGAAAATATGGAAAGGGCATGTTTAGTACTTCAGCAGGAATAGTGAATTAGTTATAAAATGCTACTTCAAATACACACATGAGAAGTAGAATTACATGAGTAAAACGGAGTGCATAATTGTGCATATCAATTATTTATTATTGTTCCTTAGGAAGCCTAAATGACTTAACCAATTTTCTCAATTATAGCAACAATAAGTCAAAGTTGTCACTTTACAGTTGATACAGTGCTTATATAGCCTTTATGTCATCCAATAAACAAAGCTGCCACAAAAGAATAGGTCACACGGCTTGAAGAAAATGAAATCGAATGGGAAGAAGATAGGTTTTAGAGTCAAATACAGATTTAAATCCTTTTCCTACTTGTGACCAGCTGGGTGACCTTGGGCAATTCATGGGAAATATCTGAATCTCATGTGTAATATGAAGACTAAAATATTCTATGACAAGGTTTTTAGGATGATTAAATGAAACAATGATGCACAGGGGCTCTGCATGCACATGTGCTTATAACTGCTGGTTCTTTTCTCCTTCCTCTTCCCCACATAGCTTCATATGCATTTTCGTATGTTCAACTTAACTCTGCTTTACTGCACTCAATATACCTACTTTTATGATATTCATGGTTGTGGAGTTTGTCAAAACTATCTGGGGTCATGAAACCCAAACAAAGAACCTAGTCACCAAGAAAAGATTCCTTCTTCTGTAAAGGGATTTTTCTTAAAGATTTTATTTATTTATTCATGAAAGAGGGAGAGAGGCAGAGACATAGGCAGAGGGAGAAGCAGGCTCCATGTAGGAAGCCCGATGTGGGACCTGATCCTGGAACTCCAGGATCATGCCTTGAGCTTGGGTGGCTCAGACACTTAACTGCTGAGCCACCCAGGCGTCCCTATAAAGGGATTTAATTGGGACAAAGGTTGCTCATTTCAACACAGTGTTACAATTGGACTAAATAAAGAAGTTTAGGAGCCTGTAAGAAAAGACAAATTGTGATGAATGGTTGGAATCATAAACAGGAAATAAGTAGGTCCAACCTGAAACCTGTAAATTTTAGAAAAAGAAACTAGACTAGTTTTAGAACAACATGGTTTAATGGGAAGAATACTAAAAATGGCAGAAAGAAGATGATGCAAGTAATTGAACATGTTTTTAAAAATAAATGTTATTTTGAGCTATATTTAGAAAGGTGTTATGCCAAAAATCAATGTTCAAAATAATCTCATTTGAATAGAACACTAATAAAATGCACTTCAGTTAAAAATATTAAAATCTAAGAATCAGAGGCACAAAGGAATATCTGTGAGCATGAGAATATCAAATTCCCTAGTTTGTCAGATATAGGAGTCAGAACCCTGACAGGATAAGTGACCCAGGGCCAGGAAGGACCTCACACTTAGTTAGGAATAAATGTGGGAATAGATTCAAAGTCCTCTGATTTTCAAGTCCCCCCTTTCTCTTTCTTTCCTCCTTCCTTCCTTCCTTCCTTCCTTCCTTCCTTCCTTCCTTCCTTCCTTCCTTCCTTCCTTTCTCTTTCTTTCTTTCTTTCTTTCTTTCTTTCTTTCTTTCTTTCTTTCTTTCTTTCTTTCAGATTTATTTATTTATTTATTCATGAGAGACACAGAGAGAGAGGCAGAGACACAGGCAGAGGAAGAAGCAGGCTCCTTGCAAGAAGCCCAATGCCGGACTCCATCCCCGGACCCCGGGATCATAACCTGAGCTGAAGGCAGACACTCAACCACTGAGTCACCCAGGCATTCCCTCGAGTCCCATTTTCCCACTGTTAATGATTATGTATCTAACTCTGAGGTCCACTGAGGGTCTCTCTATCCTATGTGTTTGGGTATATTCTCCCTATTTCTGCCTAATTCAACCAGGACAAGAAATTTAGTCCTTCTACCAGTTTCCACAGGAAATCCAGTCACAGTCAGAATTTCATCATTTGTACAAACTTTGCTGAAATTTCAGGAATCATAGGTAGGGGAGAGGACATAAGGCCCAGCATTATTGGCAGCTGGGTTAAAAGATGATTGAATTGGTAGAAAGAGCTCTGGAGAGATACAGATTTATATCTCTGGAGCTATGTACTTACATTTTGAAAGAGGCTAAAACTGAGTGATTCTGTTTATGTTGCAAAGGACTGTGAAATCTTAGGGACCTTTCCCAGAGAGGATTTGTTTCTGTTAGAAACTAGGGAGATTTTTTGTTTTTTCTCTCCTCTTTCCAGAGGGGAGCAGGGCAGCTGTCCAGCTCCTGTATAAATGTCCAGAGTCATAATTTCAGGGTTCCTGCAGTACAGACCCCTGTAGATAAAGCAGACACCTTTCATCGTGTTGTTGCTAGGGAAGGAGGAAGAGGGAATCAGCATTGTTACTGCTGTCGGTAATAATACATCTGATCCACAAATCTTATTTTTGCTTTCAATACAAAATAGATAAACACAGATATTAAACACTTACCAATAATGTATTTCCCTAGGCTAAAACTATTACTGACCAGTTCTTACTTCCTCATTGACCTCCTTCATTTCCTTTTTCCTTCTCTGATGAAATAGCAACTATTTGTTTCATATTTACTAGCCAGATTCAATACAAAGAGCTTTACACACAGTATCTTTTTTTAAAACTCACAAAAACTCTAGGAATAAAGTACTTTTATTCCCAAAGAATAGTTGAAAATACTGATCAGCAATTTCGACCAACACAACCGGTGAATACTGGAGCAAAACAGCCGGTAAATTTTTTAATTTCTAACATGCCTCGTGTCAGAATCCATGTTACTTCTTTTGCTCTTCCGTAAACTGCTCATACTCTTGACTAACCAAATTCAGAAACTGCCAATATGTTTCCAATGCTCCAATGTTAACAACACAATTTTACCTATTAAGATGGTATGGTAATTTGTGTATGTTGTAATATGAAAACTGTGTATGTGTAATGTGACATGATATCCACATTCTTATTCTGAAGGTTTCTTATGCCACAGATATTAAGGGCTGGGAGCTAAGCAGTTTGTTTTGAGAAAGGAACACAAGTCTTAATGATAAATTCTTGGTCCAGAATGATAATCTAGGTCTAAATATCGAAACATATATTATATGTGTTGTCAAATGAAGAAAACTTTCAGGCTCTTTAGACTAGCCTTACTATTTATGGACCAGCAACATCAGCATCGCTTGAAATCTTGTTACAAATGCAAAATTGTGGCCCTACCACAGGTCTGCGGTGTCAGCACCTATGTTTTAATAAGATTCTCCAATGCACACTAAAAAGTAGAAAACAATTCTTTAGAATAGTTTTAAGACATTAAAGCTTTCCCCTCTGAGTCCTGTTGATGAAAAATAAAATCAAACCTTTCCCCTCCCTTCAGGTGGTATATCATGAAACTGCCTTTAAGACTCTGAGTCATTTGCTGTCTAGTGCTCATCCTTAAGTTCTCTGCGAGTCCCAAAATAATGTAGGAGAAAGTTCTCAGACCGTGTGATGTGGTATGACTCCACAATAGATAGGGTGTTTAAGCAGAATGAATCATAAGTGTGATTTACACAAAAAGAAGAGACTCATGAATACTGATTCAATACTGGAAAAGGATGTTTTGAGATACGTTGACTTTTCTCAAAATCAGATCAAAACCATTTGCTTTTAACATCAACAAGTTTCTGATATAATACTTAGACATCAATCCCAGGTCATCCATTTTTCTTGACAGATATTACTCCAATAAACTTAAAAGGTAAGTGATGACCAAAGAAGAGAGCCAAAGAGAAGCTGCTGCCCCCTCTTTCTATAAAGAATATTCTCTACCCACCTCCAACAGAGCTTTCATAAACACCCATATTTTCTAATGTTATCATGTCAAGGTCCCATAATAAGAATCTTCTTTTGCACTTTTGGTCATATGAATGACATAGTTTCATTTCTCTCCTAAGTAACTAGTAGAGGCTAAAAAGGGGCAAGTCTACTGGATTATAGAGCTGAAGGACACAACAAAGATTGCCTCTTCTGCCCTTGACCATCCATTCTCAGTAACCTCTGCAGCCTCTGGCCTCGTCCTACCCCTTATATTTTGGATAGGACTCTTCTCACCCTACTCACCTGTCTTAAGAAACTCCTGTATGCCTATGTGCCAATTTGATTTGATGATGTTATTCTAAACCTATCTCCTGAGCATCAGAACTGCAGATCCAGCTGCCTATTTCCATAGGTTCTTCAAGCTCAAGAGACGCACAATTGAACTTAGTATTCCATTTTAAGACCTAACCCTGGAGTATTTTCCATCTTTGAAAATAGTAACCTCATTTACCCAGACATTCAAATTTGAAACTCTAAAGTTATCCTAGAAGCCTCAAACAAAACATAACATCATTTTAAGAATTAATATTTTTCTTTACATCGAGAGTCAATTCCTCAGCCAATTCTTGATTTTGTTGATTTTCTCAGTTCTAGCTTTCCGCCTGTACTTAAATTTTTGTTTTACACTCCCCTTGAGAGGAAATTTTCAGGTTTTCCACATTTTTATCTGACTCTTTCCTTCTCTCTCCTGTCTTCTCTTTCCATCAGTTATTTTGTGTTTATCTCTATGCACTCTCTGAGACTTTCATTCCAGAAAAAAAAAAAAAAAAAAAGTCTTATATTGGTGGCTCACATCCTGTGTTGTCAGTGGGGAGAAAACAAATCAAAATGAGAAATGAATGGGTGGTTTCTCCTAGGTCCAGCTGGCAAGCCTTTCTTTTTTTCCTCTGGCCTCTGAACCTTGCTATGTGCCACAACCTGGGGTGGGCAATATTACAGCTTTTCCCAGACTCCTTTCATGGTTGGGAATCCCTGCTTAGGTCAAGTCCAAAGAAGTGAGTGGGGCTTTATTCTCCCAAGCATCGTGACTTTTTTTTTTTTTTAACAAACATTTCTCTTTGAGAATAGTTTTTATATTTACCAAAAAGCTGCTAAGATAGTATAGAGTTCTCATATATCCCACCATCCAGTTTCCCCAATGATTAACATCATACATTAGATATCACATTTGTTATAATTAATGAATCAATACTGATATATTACTATTAACAAAAGTCCCATACTTCATCTAAATTTCCTTACTTTTTACCTATGGTCCTTTTTCTGTTCTAGGATCCCATATTGCACTTACTAGTCATGTTCTCTTGAGCCTGTGACAGTTGAGAGGGTCCTTCTAATCCTAGTGACGCTACTGAAATTGAGCTCCTGGCTGCCCCTATTTCTGGACTACAGCTCAAAAGGTCCATGGCTTCAATGTTCATATATTGTTATGTGTTTTTGACGTTTTTCTGGCCCAGAAAGATACTCAGTTTGTTTACAAAAGAAGATACATCTTCTTAATAAAAAAATGTCAGCTATTATTGTTTCAGGATTTAAAACCTAAAACTATAGCACTAACTGGAAAATCTTCCCTCCTCTTCATTTCCAGTTGATTACCAATTCCTCTAGATTTCTAGCTCATCTCTCTAATTCTTTCTTGTCACATTGCCTCTGCCTTACTTCAGACTCTTGTCACTCTTTATTAATATTATTCTGATCCTTTGCTTTTTATTTTTTATTATTTTAAGAGAGAGAAAGAAAGTGTGTACACATGCAAGGGGGAGGGGCAGAGGGAGAGGGAGAGACAGAATCTTAGGCAGAATCACAACTCTGAGATCATGACCTGATCTGAAATCAAAAGCCGGACACCTAACTGACTGAGCTCATCCAGGTGCCCCAATACTTTGCTTTTATTTAACATTTACTACATGCCTACTCTGTGCTAGTATCTATTAAGTAATTTTTACACATTATCTGATATAATAAACCTTATTACAAACCTAAGTGGTACAGGTACTTTCTCACTTCCCAAATGAAATTCAGAAGTTCAGAGAGGTTAAATGACTTGTCCAAAGTCACAGAGCTATTCAGAATGGCCAAGCTGGACCCAAACACTATAATCCTAGAGCCAAAGCTCTTAAGCAGTACAACATATTATCTATTCAGCCCATATGTCTAAAAGGTTTGTTTGTTTGTTTGTTTTTTGCCTCTAGGCATATATACCCCCATCACATTCTCCATATGATGCTTGAAATATCTCTCTATAAAGCAACCATATCAAAGCATTCCTCAGGCTGGACCCTTCAACAATTCCTAAAGTATCAAGATTAAGTCCAAACTCTATAGTATAGCACATGAGACCCCCATTATCTGGCCTTTTATCTTTCTCAAAACTCATTTCCAACTATTGGCACTTGTCAATGGTACTCAGTCAATCACTTATCAAGTGAACGAATAAGTATTTCTTTTTTTGAATAAAAATTCTTAAAACTGCCTGTTGAATTAAAGTTTAGATAGTCTTATATAGGGATGGAGGTGAAAAATAAATATGAGAGCATGGAGAGAAAGAATTATTATTACTTATATTTCTTTTTTTATTTCACTGCATCTTTTGTCTATACTTATCCCATCCCATTTACCCTATGTATATTTATAAGAATGTTCCTCATGTCACAAAAGATCTGTAATTTGACAAAATTATTTAAGGCAGGAAGTGAAACTCTGTAGCTCCAAATAGCATTCTGGATACCCTATTTCTTATAGTAAATATTATTCTCCTGCTTTTGCTATGTCTTGACTCACTTGAAGAAACTCAGGCTCTGAAACTACCTAATTGGAAAGGAAATTATTTTGAATGGGTCTATGGGACACTAAATAGTCATAAAGTTCAACACTCTGTGAGTACCTATAATATTTTATCTCCAATATACTAGTGATGACAATTTTTGCCTCCTATGGCTTCAAGAATCCTAAGAGGAAATCAATATCCCTTCTATCAATGTATTAAAATTTAAGCATCAAAAAAAAAGTGAAATAAAATTTAAGCATCACATAAAGTCCAAGAATCCTTGACTGCAAATGCTAGCAAACAAAAATATTATAATGCAGTAGGCAGCCTTTGTGATTTCAAAATGTAAAATCTTAAAAAAAAAAAAAGAAAAGAAAAAACAGGCGCCTGGGGGGCTCAGTGGGGTGAGCATCTGACTCTTGCTTCAGCTCAAGTCATGATGGAGGGCCCTGTGTATGGCTCAATGCTCAGCTCAGTGGGGAATCGGCTTGAGGATTCTCTCTTCCTCTCCCTCTGACCCTCTCCCTGTTCGTGTTCTCTCTCTCTCTCTCTCAAATAAACAAGTCTTTAAAAATAAATTAATAATAATAATAATGATAAAGTCTTACTGATTCCTTTGATGATGAGCTATTTTCCATATACTGAATGTATAATGCTTTTAATATTTACAACACGTTTTTTTAAAATTAAATGCCTATCAGTTATTTCCATAAGACAAAATGTACCAGAAGACTTAAGGTCCAGTTTATGAAAGAGATTTCCCAAAGAAATGACCAAACAGCATAGAGGAAATGTGGTATTAAGGTTTGTTGACCATGATAACAGAGACAACAAGGGCTTTCTCCCCAAGGAAGTATCCACTTATTATATGAATAAGTACTAAAGACTTATTCATATGATATTTAATATTTTGAAGATACTTTAATATACATAGTAACATCAAATAGGTTAATTCATAGATAACATTACTTTAAAACTTGCTCATTGGGGCACCTGAGTGGCTCAGCTGATAAAGCATCCAACTCTTGACTTCTGCTCAGATCATGATCTCAGGGTCCTGAGACTGAGCCCCATGTTGGGCTCCATTGCCCAGCTGGGAGTCATGTTGTCCCTCTTCCTCTGCTCTGCCCCCTGTGCACTCTCTCTCTCTCTCTCAAATAAGTAAGTAAAATCTTAAAAAAAAAAAAAAAAAAAAAACAGCTCATTAATTTATCTAGTAGGTATTTTTACCTAGTAAAAACTATTTCCTAAGCCAATTTATTGAACACAATATTTTCTGTATCCTGAGCTTATGTTTCCATTACAAATCCATATAGATTTTTTTATTCATAGATTGTACTTACACAAAGGTTTTTAATCTCACAGTTTGTCCAACTGATCTCAAAGTTTGAATTAGTGAAATTTCAAAATACCTCACTAAAAAGCATGCTTGCATGTAGATATGCACATGATTTATTGTAAATCTATTACAAATGGGCACTGAAACATCTATAATTGAATTGTTCAAAGTAATCACTGTAGTCAAAGTAGTTTCAAAATGTCTGGCAGAAATAGCAATGGAAGCATTCCCCACCCCAGTTGAGCCTGGCTTTTAACTATTTTTATTCTTCTAAGTAATATTCTTTTGGTCAGACTTGTGAACATGGTCACTATTTCTTTAAGGAACATAAATCTTAACTTTTTTTTTTTGTTTTAGTATGTGAATAAATGTCTTTAGTATGGGAAGTAAAAAAAAAAAAATCAAGAGATACCAAGAGAGCTTTATTTCTGAATGTGTGCAAAATCTTTAGAAGCTTTAAAAATCCATACTCTTTAAAAAAAGGAAATATTGGGGAAATTAGGACTTACTTTACTGCTCATATTTCCATTAATTCCATCATTAAATGTTTAAAATAAAGTGGTCTTTCTTAATAATCTGTCATTTTCTTACCCTAGTCATGGTTCAGTGAAACGAAGCATTTCTACAAGTGTTGGTGGATGGAAAGGGCAAGTTTTGATGACCGGCAGTGCCAAAGGGCTTATTTTAATAGGGATTTAGCAAATTTCAAACAGGATCATGATTATTGCTGAACCATGAAACAATGTCCATTTTAATCATTCCACAATTCTAACCAGTTTTAATTAGGCTGTTTAGAAATCATTAAGTAAATTGACAGGTATAATTTGTTTTTAGTAAGTTATAAGACTATTATGCTGCAACTCAAACACCAGACTGAAAATTCATTAAAAGAAACCTCATTTAAAATGGAATGGGGGCAGCCTGGGTGGCTCAGCAGTTTAGTGCCGCCTTCAGCTCGGCTCTGGTCGTGATCCTGGGGTCTCGGGATCGAGTCCTATGTCGGGCTCCCTGGATGGAGCCTGCTTCTCCCTCTGCCTGTGTCTCTGCCTCTCTCTCTGTTGCTCATTAATAAATAAATAAAATAATAAATAAAATAAAATAAAATAAAATAAAATAAAATAAAATAAAATAAAATGGAATGGGAAGGCCAGTAGGGGGAGCGCTCACACCTTACCACTGCTCCTTCCTTGCAGACTTACCTTGCTAGTTCATAACTATCCTACTAACCACAGGAAGGAAGGGTTTTCTTCTCCAAGGGAACCAGCCCTGCCAACTCAGCTGACAAAAGACCACAAGGATTCAAATTCCCAGTTTCTCCAATAGCCCTCCCAACAATCCCTTTTCCTCTATAAAAGCATCCAAGAGCATCCCTCTCTTTTACTCTCTGATCTCTATGGTTTTGCCTTAGTCGGCTTGTCTTGAATTGCAGTTCTCTGCTATTCTCAAATTAACACATTTTTGGTGGTAAAATAACTGATAGTTTTTTTTTTAAATTTTAAGATTTTATTTATTCATGAGAGACAGAGAGAGAGAGAGAGAGAGAGAGGCAGAGACACAGGCAGAGGGAGAAGCAGGCTCTATGCAGGGAGCCTGATGCAGGACTCAGTCCCAGGACTCCAGGATCACATCCTGGGTGGAAGGCGGGTGCTAGACCGCTGAGCTACCCAGGATCCCCCGACAGTTTTATTTTTAAGGTGAACAGTATCAACACTGTTTGCTCAGAGAAACCTGATGTTATTGACATTTCTTAATTCGTTGATCACAGCTATGATGAAGCGGTGTTTCTTGATCCTGGGCTGATTACTTCTGACAGAGGACAATCAGAAATTAGGGCAAAAAAGAGTAAGGCAAATGTATAAAATAGTGCTACCCCAGTAAATTAGATTTGGCAACATTAGCTGGCACTACCAATCTATAGGGATAGCAAACAAATGTTTTTCTTCCTTCTGAGTACACTGACAGCTGCTTAGTGAAGTATAAAATTATACCCATGTTTAGTAAAAAAAAAAAAAATTAATTTCTCTAGGAAGAAGTAAAGTTTTCACATTTATTCTAGAGTTGAAAAGGAGTTTCTGCTAGTGGGTTTTTCTAGCCTTCATGTTTTAAAGTGGGTTTTAAATGGAATAAGTTAAAAAATGACATGAAATAAAAACCCAATTAAAAACCTCTTCAATACATACACACAGACACAGACTCTCATTTACTGAATTCCTGATTCTGTTTATCCTACAAATGAACAAAATAATGAAGTTGGGCTCTCAATATCTTTAAATTCACTCACTTAATAAAAATTGCACATTCTTAGGCAATATACATAAAAAATTCAAAGAAATGGCACTCCTACACAAGCACTAGGCTTCAAAATTTGTGAAAAGCCCAGGTCCATTTAGGAAATTTCAGCTTCCATGTATCACCTCAGCAATGGAATAATTTTCCCTACATATTCTTGTGACTCAGAAAATATAAGAAGTCATCAAATTGTCAGAACAAACTTCAAAACAAAGTCATTTTTCTCAAGAACATAATTTAATTTGAACCCTGAGAGCAGTTATTCATTTTAGTTTCTGTGCTTATAGACAGTGACCTGTATGCCAAGATGGTTCTGCTGATTAAATCACAGAGACTTTCTGCTTTTACATGAAGATTCTTCTAGCTTGGAGAGAAGGTTCTGGTTCAGGGGTGACCCAGTTTCACGCTGCAGAATGTGTCGCCTCCAGCAAGATTAGTTTTTTCCATTTTTTTTCTCTCCTGTTACAGTATTTCCACTTTAGAGTTGCTCTTTTTTATTCTTATAATTAAAAAATCTGGCTTCAAAATGAGAGGCATACAAGTTATGTGATGATATTTTAAAATGCCTGGTTTACCACAATTAAAAAGCAGTTAAAGTGTGTCTTGCTTTTCTCTTTTTAGAATTTCCAAACTAGTTATTACTGATTTAATTTTGCCAATTACTCAGAAGAATTCCCAGGGAACCCCTAATTCTGTCAGCTCTCTTTTTAATATGTAAGCAGCCCAGGGTTGGTAAGATACAAATTTGTATTTAAGTGTGCTTCATTAAGATTGCAATATTGAAGGCATTCTATTCTGAAGGCAGGGCAAAAGACAAGAACATTGGATTTCAAATTTTACAATTTCACAGGCCAGTAAAATTTCAAAAGAATATTCTGGGGGACATTTCTCAACTTAATTTTGAGAAGCAGGAAGATTAAAAAAAAAATCTGACTTAAAAAGTCTACCAAACCAAAATATATACTATGCCATCATTTCACAAAAGGCAGTTTAACACAAGGAAAGAGGTAGGGAGGAAAGAAAAGGAAAAGGAAAGGCGAAAAAGGGGGAGAGAGGAAGAAGAAAAGGACAAGAGAGATAAAAATGAAACCAGGGAAGTACACTTCAGTTGAATAAATTTAATCTGATGAAAAACTTTTATTCTTTTTTAATGGATCTGTTTCACCATCAATGGAATGGACTTACCTTGAGGAACCACTCACTGAGATCTCTGTCAACAATGTAATTTCATTTTTGTTTTGCTTCTGAGAAAAGAATGCGATCTGAAAATGTGTAGATGATAAGCTATTTACTATTAGTCACCTGTCTATGTAGATTTTTTTCCCTTGGCTTTGCCACTATTTAGGGTGTGATCATGAGTAAGTCATTCAACTTTGAGACTTAATTTTACAGAATGCTGCATGGTGGTCAGAATATATGTTCCATTTACCCTTGAAGAATGTTATAAGCAATTACTGAATTCAATGAGTATTCGTTAGTAACCTAAAAAACTGACAATGGTTATGAAATCTATTCATGTTGATCAGATTTCAGGAAAATGTGGCTGGTTACTAGGAAAATTGCAGTTGAATTCTAATACTATTCTGGCTGGAAAGAGGAGTTAGCAGAAAGTCCGTGATAAGGCTTACATAAGGACACCTTTGGGAAATTTAGCTTAGCTAGAGTGTAGGGCTGGGGTCTGAGATAAAGCTGGAGAGTAAGTAGAGGCAGAACCCGAAAGGTCTATAGAGCAACAATCCTATCTTCTGGGGAGAGTGAAGAGCCACTGCAGGGTTTTTGAAGCAGGACACAGAAGTTGACTAGATCTTCAAGGATCAAAAGATAGGAGGCTTACATCACATAAATTCCAGGTTAAGCTTCACATCCCAATGCGCAGGGATCATTTGTGCTGGTTGCTTCCTTGATACACAGCAGTGGCAACAAGCTCACTAACACTCATGGAGAACTTCCCAATTCCAGGCTTGTACGAACACTTTCTATAGATTATTTTACTTACTCCTCACAATGGCCCTCTCAGTAAAAAAGAAAAAGATGTGAAGACACTGAGCTTTGAGATTCTAAGTACCCTGTGTATGCTCATATAACTAGCAAGAGAAATGGGATTCCAACTTAGACATCAGAGTCTAGAGGCTGGGTTTCTCACCATTGATTGCTGATCATGTGAGCAAAAGGAGGAGCTTAATAAGCACATGGAATGAGTACACCATGGTCTTGCTTTCACTGATCAAAATCATTTAGGATCTTTGAGACCTGGTCTTATCATTCTCCTTCTAGGCAAACTGACTCTTGAACCATTCTAAAGAGGTAAGAGCTGTACTTTAAAAAACAAACAAAAAGCAACATATACTAAAATGTGTTCTAATCTTCATTTAATTTCAATATTCTATTCCACAGCATGATCCGCAGATCTTATTATTTCTTGGTAGAAATGAAAAACATCTAGACACTACTTCTTTAAACAATGCCAGGAAGCCTGAGGATCATTAAACTTCCCCTCAATCATTTGCTTCTTCATGCTGCAAATGTCACTTCCATTAGTCTTTTCAAAACCAAATTCTATGAAAGGAAAATAAAAAACAACCCTTTGAAAAATGTATTATGAACACATCCAATGTCCTGAAATTGAAACCATGCTAGTTGATTTCTCAGAACTGTATAGGTCATCTGACAAAATTCATCAAATAAAAATTATATAAGATCTACACATTTTACAGAGTAACTTTTCTATCACCTTTCTCTCTTAACCTGTTTTTTTTTTCTTTAAATACTTATCATTTCTTGAAATGTGTTAATATCTGATTGTTTATAGTCTGACCTCCCCACTAGAATATAAGCACCTGGGTTTATTTACTCTCATATTAGCAGAACTTCAAATAAGGCCTGGCATGTAATGGGCATTCAATAAATTTTTATTGAATTTTATTGAATAAATGAATAGGTTCATAAATGAACGAACATATTTTCATATGTGGAAGAGTATGAGTTATATGTATGCCCCAAATAAACCCAGAATTCACTAAGCTAAGTGTAAGTGGAAATCACTGTGGAAAGAATGCTGCCTGATTCACCATAGGTGATGTTCTACCAAGAGAAGGTATTACAATGACATTAATACAGGTAGAATCAAAGGCAAAGACTGAGCCATGAGGGTACACAGAAGATTACAGAGGCCAACAGGCTGTCAGTTCATCTGACAAGGGGAGGACCTAACAGTGAGAGGTCTCAAATGAAGAAAAACTCCAGAGGTATTATTCAATCGGACACCTGATAGCCAAGGAGCCTCGGGATCACACCCGTTTGGAAGCCCTGCTGAGCCAGGAACCTGGGCCGGCTGTGTTCCGCCCTTGCCTTCCTTCTCTGTAAAGTTGCAGAGAGCACTTAAATAACATAAGCAATAAAGAGAGGATTTAGATACTCTAATATTGATAGATAGATAGATGATAGATAGATAGATAGATAGACAGTATTATTTGATTTATTGTTCTTCACAGCAGGTGTTCCCATCCTTCTCTGAGGAGGAATGAAGAACTAGAATGAAGCTTCCAAAGCACCTCCGTAGCCTGAACTCTGAGCCAATTTCCTCCATTCCTCCTCCACTAGCAAGGGCAAGGGTAATCCTCACAAGCCCCACTAGTACCCCTTTCTCCCACCCCCTTACCACCCTCAAAGCTTATTTAGCACTTTCTACGTACCTCACACTGTGTACTAAGTACTTGGATTACTGAGATCAACGGCCTCATTCCCCACCCACAGGAATGGAGACGTGTTAGGAGTCAGACATGCCAACATAGGAAGATAAGAGGGACAAGTAAATTCCAGATGCCAAGTGAGCTTCAAAGCAAGGAGGGCAAAAGGTGGTATAAAGGTGACTGGATCTATGGAGCCAATTAAGAGTCCCTGAGTGTCTTTATAATCTGCTCCAATTTCTCCATCTTTCAGATTCCACAGTACTTTGAGTGAGCCTCCTCTGGCCTCTGATGTTCCCCATTCACCCCCTTTCCCCCACCCCTGTCCACAATGTCATCAGGGCATCTGTCTTGTAGTCTACTCACTGGTGTGCCCATTCTCACCAGGCACTCTCTTCTCCTACCCATATGATGACCACCTTAAAGCAGGGCTCTCTGTTTTACTTTCGTTCTATTCTGATCAGTATTGCTCTACAGAGCAGGGACTGCTCAGGGGCTCATCAGCATTTGATGTTTCACTGAATGGCTCTGATTGTGAGGACATCCACTCAAGAGTTGTCCCATTTTATAACCATCAAGGGAATTGTCAGAATGGACAGACAGTAGCACCTTTTACTAATAGTCACAGAAGATGGATAAAGAGGTACAAACTCCAGTTCCAGATTCGGAAGCCAGGAACAAATATAACATGGAATTATACAGGCCCACCATACGGAGCAAGGGGGCATTTCTGGATCTTGTGTGCACTGTCTTCTTCATACCTTCATACCTCTACGCCTAATTTATAATCCTTTCAGAAGTCCCTACCCTTTGAATAATTTTCTGAATTAAAGGTATCATATAAAAAGAGTATTACAAACATCTAAGTCTACTATTTGGTTGTGTCTCGTATCTTTAAGTTGCGGCTGTGGTACTGAAGAACATAGGTTTCTTATATATGTTGTCAAACTAAAGAGGTTTTATACAGCACAGACACAAAATAAAGTAGTGACAAATTTCATTCTATTTTCATTTACCCATTAAAAATAACCCACCAATTTAATGCAATATCATCCTAGTTCTAATTAACACTTTTGTTTAAAGATAATGATTTTAAGTATTTGAAAGACTTCAAATATCTAATCTAATCCAGTGGTTTTTCAAACTGTAGTTCACAACTGATTAATGAATTATGCATTTGCTTCAGTGAGTTGAGATTGTGCTTAAAAATGAATGAGGATAGGATAAAAAATCAGAATATATAGTAAGGGAAATATTTTAAGGAAGTTTCATTGGAGCTGTGTTGGTAATTGAGTGTGTCTCTATGGGGTAAGTGACGTAAAATGTGCTAGGCACAATTTTAAGAGAGTCCCCAAATTCTTCAGCCCTCTGATGTACATGCACGCATGATCCCTGGGACTATGAATACAATAGACATTACTCTCATAATTAGGTAATGTTGACTTTCAGACAGGGTGATCATCTGAGTGGGCCTGATCTAATTACATGAGCTCTTTGAAAGCAGAGGGCTTTCTTGTCTAGATCCAGGAAATGTAGTCACAGATTTAAATGAGGATTTGAAACACAGTTTACTAGCTTGAAGATGGAGGGGACCACATGGCAAGTAAAGAGAGTGGTCTCCAAAAGCTGAGAGGTGGCCCTCACCTGACAGCCAGAAAGGAAATGGGAACTTCAATCCTACAACTGCAAGGAACTGAATTCTGCCAAGGAGAAGAATGGACCTGGAAGCATTTCTTTCCCTAGCTGATCCTCCAGATGAGAACTCAGCCCAGCTAGCACCTTGACTTTAGCCCTATAATGCACTGAGCAGAGAACCCAGCTGTGCTATGATTTCTGACCTACCTAACTGTGGGCTGATAAATGGGTGTTGTCTTAAACAGCTGCATTTGGGGGCAATTTGTTTGACAGCAACTACAAACTTACACAGTACTCTGTATGGTCAGTTATAGTAATAAAAAGAGAATATGAGAAAAAAATGCAAAAGACACTGATTTTATCTAAATCTTTCATTCTACAGATTCAAGAAAATCAAGGTCTAATAATGGTAAATAACTGTAAGATTATACAGTTAGTGACAGAAGCAGGATAGAGAAAGCTATTTCCTTATATGGACCTGATGTCATGATTACTTTCCTTTTAATAGTTATCTGAAGATTTATATATTTCAGATCAATAGAGAATAACTTTTCCTCTACTTATCCTAAATCAATGAGACGTTATTCCACATCTTGTGAGATGGGTTAATTCTCCTATAAAAAACAATGAGTTTATGCTGTGTCATTTTTTTGCTTTTAGGCTTAAAATGTTTCTATTATTAGGAATAATTAAGGGCCCAAATTTATTGTCTATACAAGAAGACTATAATAAGCCTTCCCTAGAATTCATTCAACAGGAAATAGAACCTATGCATAGGTTGATGAAGAGTAATAGCCGTGAGATCAAAAGAAATTTCTAGAGTAGCTACTGCACCACTAAGCCACTAAAAGAAGGTTAAATACCTTCAAAATTTTCTAGTTTTTTTTAAATTTGAAATTCTTTAATCCCCAGAATCTTTGCTTGAATTTAAATACAGTATTTCACTTAAATACAGTACTGCTCTTTATTCCAAAATTTAAATGTAGTACTCAACTTGGCCACATGAGGGCTCCTACGTTTTTTCAATTGTGTGAACCATAAATGGAGATGTTGAAAGATACCTTTCAATGAAAGGGCACATTGGCTGGTGGATGGGTCGCCAATGTTGGCACGGTTTTCTTAAATGAGATAATTTGAGAATTGAAGTAAAAATATTATTTCACTGTATGACCCATAGAAACTCCCCTGGTGCACCTCTGTGGATACCCTTCTGAGTAATGGAAGGCTGATTCTGAAGTGTCACAAGAGATGGTTAATTTCATTTGCAGAATCTGCTATCTCTTGCTCATGGCTCCTTAACTTCTCTCAGGTTCTATCCCTTATCTATAAAAATAAAGAGCAGAACACCTACCTAACAAGCTTCACTTGTGCTTGGTATATGCATTACCAGTAAGGGGTAATTTTAATTATTGTTATTACCAACACATTAATTAAGGAATACTGAAAGACCCTTGTTTTGTGAAATAACCTTTCAATCCGGCAATTACATAACTGCTAATATTTCAGCCTTGAAAATACCTACAGGTCCAGATTAGTAGAGAGGTTATAAAAAACATTTTACCTTTACAATTCAGATATCTGTTTTAACGTAATAGATATGCCATTGGCATTGATTATGAATTAAATTGTTGTAAGTCCAATAATTAAATATTCACCAGTGGTAGGGCTACTTAAGATAACTCACAGTTCACCTCCCTACAATCCAAACTCACCATTTAGACCTCCATTTTCCAGGCTTATCTCTTTATTTATGTGGCCGAGCTTGACACTGTTTCTCTCTTTTTCTCATCTTTAAGGAATATTGAGTTTGTATGATAAACTTTATTTTCTGAAGGCAAAATACTATTTCTTCTTAGCTAGTTAATAAGTCATAAAAGCAACAGAGGTGGTGGACATGCTGAAGGATGGGAGAAGAGGACATTGGAACACAGAGAGGCAGTTATGCAAACTTTATGGGCTTTTCTAGCTGACTGATTTTTAGAAACATGCTATTGTAATTTTTAAAAATGGAAATATGTACTGTTTATACCACCTTATATCAATTTTTATTACTTGACTGTTGATATTCTCAAAGACACCATGCCTACTATCTCTTAAAAAATAAGACTTGAACATCCTTATCAGGAAAGAGGACACCAGAGAGGAGATATAGGAAGAGAACATAAAATGGCAGAAAGGGAAAGCATGGTTTTAGTCTTCATATTCTGAAATAGTACAGACCTACATGGAGGCATGTCCTCAAGCTTGACAACAAATTAACCCAAAGACATAGGAACATGACTTGACAAAGTCACACAGGAAATTGATATGAGAGTCAGAATCAGAAATCTGGTCTCCTGATTGTGATCTCTAGCTAAGAATACTAAAGTATCTGAGAAAAAATTTTCAAACATCTCATATTGGACGGTTGGGGTGGTAGATATTAAATGAAATGTGACCCCTTTGATGTAACTTTGATAAACCCATGAAGCCATAGTCTCTACTTTGAAGGCTTTTGGATATGACCAAATCTCTCTAAAATGAAATAATAAGCAAGGCCAAATCTCCATCTCCATCTTCTCCTCCTGATTTATCTCCCCTATGCAACATCCTCTACCATATATGATATATTGAGCAACTTTTGTCTCAAACAGACTTCAGACACTGAAAATTGTTATTTTTAGAAAGCAAGGCCAAAGTTATCATGGACTAACATTGGTACCTAAAAGTTGATAATTCAACTTATTTACATTAACACTCCAATCAAGAGTTAAAGTTAAAAATTACAGGATATTATTCTATCTAGGAAAAAAGGGGCATTGTGCCTGCAAGACTGTCCCACAGCTTACTACTTTCTTAGATGATGGGCTCTATGTTGGGTTCAATCCTTCCAAAGTGAAGTAACGTGCAAGGCCAATGCACACCTGTGCTGCAATCTATCCTTCCTTAGCCTCTATTTTCTTAGTGGCTTTGGTAGTTACAGGGCACATCAACCCTTGTCTTAACAACCTGACAGGATAGGTTCAGAGACTTGAGAGCCTGGGGGAAGCATGAAAATAACAAACACAAATAAACAAGAAGCGGCACTAGCTGAGGAGGGCAAAAATGAAAGTGGGAGAACATGAGCTTATACCCTGAAGAACCACATATGCATATGGCTAATTCTCCACAGGCCAGGACATGGAAGGTCCCCAACTGCTCTCTTATTTAACTTTTTGAAGGTTTTCAGTGCTCTCTTCCATCTCCATTTTCAAAACACATGAGAAAGTGACCACATCAACCGGCAGAGAGATACACGCATCCTATAAACGAGGGGGCATGTAACTACAGACCCACACATTCACAGGGCTGTTCAGACAGTCTGCACCTGTTCACATCCAGAAAATGTCTGGTGCTCACCAATGGTGTAGAACCTCTTCAGTTCACTCCTCCGAGAAGGATGCTTCTGGATATTGGTCACATTGTTCTGCTCTTCTTCAATGATGGGCGTCTTGGGTGTGGGGGGCTTACTGGCTTGTGGCGTTTGCTTTCCTGCACCAGTCAGAGGGTTGAACCCTGGAGCGGTAATATCCACTGACTGGGACTTTTTCTTCAACCTACAGGTAAAGAACACCACATGCTGTGATCACTCACTCAAGAGAAACTTGTTTCAACTTTATCTCCATCATGATTTTTTTCAACAACTAAGCTAATATTTGGCCCTGAAATAAAATAAGGTTTATTCAGAAATTATTGACCTTCCCTTTAGGATTTTAAATTCTTCAAATATTTATGAAACTAGTTGAGGAAAAAAAATCTTCAGCCTAATCATTTTAAAAGATTTTGTTAAAAGGTATTAGAATGTAAGGTGATAAAGGACTTTTATATTTCTAATAGCAAGCTAAAATGTGCTCAAAGATAATGCATTTGGCTACTGCTTTTAGTTCCAAAAGGAGTATTTTTAATGCTATAGTAAAACACTAGTTAGAAATAAATAATTGCAACCCAAAAAAGGATAATGAAACAATTATTTGGATAACTAGAGGCTGTCAGTGCTTTTCTGTTTAATCTATAATAGCATCTTAGCTATAAAAATTATAGAGTTCACATTATTTCTCCATTCTCATGTATCGCTCACTTCTGCATTTTAGAGAGCTGACATCAGAACATGGAAAGCAAAAAACTATCCATAAAACATTTTCCCCACTCATGCACAGAGAATGTTTCCCTTGGTGTAAAAATTACTGATAAATGACATGAGATACAGTCAAATATTTCAAGCTACACAACTTTACATTTGTAATCATAAGTGAACCTTAAGCCCAGCCTACTCTTGGCTGGTGGAATTTGCAGAAGCTAACACTAGGTGTCATTTTTCAAGTCTAGATTTTCCATAGAAAACAAGTTGGCACTTTTCTTTTTTATTTATTTATTCCTGAGAGACAGAGAGAGAGAGAGAGAGAGGCAGAGACACCGTCAGAAGGAGAAGCAGGCTCCATGCAGGGAGCCCGACGTGGGACTCGATCCCGGGTCTCCAGGATCAGGCCCTGGGCTGAAGGCGGCGCTAAACCGCTGAGCCACCCGGGCTGGCGGCACTTTTCTTTATTAGTTATGGTAATCACACTTGAACATCTGCAATTTTCTAAAAGTTTCAAATATCTTTATACCTCCAGACTTCGTTTAGGCTTTCTAGTACATTCTTCTATACTCTGCCCCACTGTCAGGTCCTGCTCATGTTTCTAGACTCAGCTTAAAAATGGCCTCCTCTGACACTACACATAGCATAGTGTTTTAAGAACACTGACGTGGGAATAAGAAAATCTAGGCGCAAACACCATATCTATCACGCAAGCTTTGAAACCTTAGACATGTTACTTAATGTTTGAAGACAGCAAATCAGCAAGACAATGATAATGTAAAGTTCCTGTCACCCAATTATTTTTAGTTTATAGGGATCCGTCAGCCAAAGGATAAAAATTAACACTTTCAAGAAATCACAACCACAGCTTGATATAGATTGATAATGAATGAGGAGAAAGAAGTAGAACTTAAACTATAGAAATTTAAACTATAGAAATACTGTTATCTAACCATTAAAATTATTTTTGTTATATTTTTCATTAATGTTTGTATAAATCTGTTGTCTTATAAATAATACATATATTGAAAAAAACAAAGCCTCCTTCTTCTGGGAAGCTTCCCATGACATGGACCTTGGTGGTCTCACATCATTCAACAGAGGGGGTTATTCACAATTAACTCTCAATAAGCTTCTATTAAATTGAATTTACTAAAGTAAAGCCTTTTTTATTTTATTTTTTAAAAAAGATTTTATTTATTTAAGAGAGAAAGAGAGTGCACACAAGTTAAGGGGAGGAGCAGAGGGAGAGGGAGAAGCAGACTCCACACCAAAGGGAGCCAGATATGGAGCTGGATCCCAACACCCTGAGATCATGACCTGAGCTTACCTGACTGAGCCCCAGGCACCATAGCAAAGACTCTTATAAAGGAATAAATGTATCAAAGAGTCAAAGATTCATTAATGAAAGCAATGTTTACTAAATTTTAGCAATCTCACCATCACACATATGATTTCTGCCATACCCATATGTCACCTACCTAATAGTCAAGAAAATCGAACTGGTTTATTCAGATTGCCAACAAATATGTTAAAAAGTGCTCAACAGCAGTCATGAGAAACACATGACCAAATTGCACTCATAGCACACTCATTAGAATGGCTTCAATGTGAAAGATACGATATTAACTGCAGTGATAAGAAGCAATTGGAATTCACCAACAGCTGATGGGGGGCATGTAAACTGGTACAACCTTTGGACAAATGTCTGGCAGTACCTGCTTAGCTGAAGGCATGATTTTTTTTACTCACTAATTCTATTCCTAGGATATATCCTACACAATATGTTTACCCAGAGACACAGTCAAGAATATTCATAGAGGCACTATTTGTAATACCTAATATCAAACACAACTCAAATGCCTAATAACAGCAGAAAGGGGTAAATGAATTGTGATAGTATCTGTAAAATGAAACCTTATACAGCAATGGAAATGAAGGAGCTACAATTATTTTGCAACGGCATGGGTGGTTTTCACAAAAATGATGCTGGGCAAAAAAAGCCCAGTACCAAAGAACACATACTGTATGATTAATATAGAGTTCAAATAGAAGCAAAACCACTTCTGATATTAAAAATGTGGGTAGGATAACTATTGGGAATTATTACACTGATGAAGACATGAAGAGGTTTGTGGGATTTTAGCAATATATTTTTTTTCCTGATCTGAGTTCTGAATACCGGGATGTATTTACATTCGTTGTGAAAATCTAATACATGATTTTTCAGGTTTTCTGAGTATATGTGATATTATCCATATGAAATTGACCAACTTTTTAACTTATTCGTTTACAATGAAGATTAAAGATTATATGTGGTTATTGAATGGCAATTCGCCATAAAAAGTGACAGTAAAAAGAAATAGAATGATAATATTGGCCTTTAGCCTCCCAAAGATGACCTAAGTAGAGTGAATCTGAAGAAGGATCCTTTCCTTCTTTAAAAGCGTTTTAAAAGAATCACTCTGGCTGCTTTGCTGAAGTATCTCAAAGTTAAGCAAACTACATGCAATGTCCTTCTGAGAGTAGCTAGCAACAATCACCTAGTGGACCACATAGATGAGGAGATGTGGATTCACGCTGCACAGGGCTATCTACTTTTTTTTAATGCCTTGGTCTTCCCAATAACACCATTCTTCTCCTAGTTGGAGTTTGTAGGCTGCAGCTAAACGCTATAGTTGTACTACAGGCAACTACGAAAGGCATCAAAATTAATGAGTAAGTTAAGAAATAAGTTGCAGGTCACTGAGGCAACAAAGTTAATTTGTCCCAACACGGCTTCCCAGAAAAGCACACTTAGATGCACTAAGACTTAGATTACACTGGAAATATCACACTGAACCCTGTAAACTCTATGAAATCACCAATATTTGACAATTTTTCACCTACAAAAATGTCAATTTTCTGGGGTAAAATAGATAAAAGAAGATGAAGAGGTACAAACTTCTAGATATAAATAAGCCATGGGGGTGAAAAATACACCCTACAGAATATAGTCAATAGCATTGTAATCATGTTTTATGGTGACAGATGGTAACTATACTTATCATGATGAACACTGGGTAATGTACAGAATTACCTAAAACTAATACAACATTGTACATCATTTATACTATAAAAAAATTCTTCAATGCCAAGTTTCTATAGCTCATCCCATAAATTTTATTTCAAAATTAAATTTGAATTTTGCTCTGAAGCAAGCTTTTTGGGGGAGGAGCTCAGGGGAGTCAAAATTTAAGGGCAAGGTGCTAATTTTTACAAAAGGAAAGCTAGTTACTCTCTAGTTCCCAAAAAAAGATTATTTTCAAAATCTAAGTGTGACAAATTTTACCTCAAATTCATAGAGACTATTTTTTATCACCAGAAACTGTTTCAGAATTGAGACATTAAAGTCTCATAATACAGCCTATCAACAGTGACAGCTTATATTTGAGACAGTGCTAGATACACAACTGATGAAGTTCTATGTCACTTAAAATGTCTAAGTGTCCCACAAGTTCTTTTCATTAGCCTCTTTGGAATGAGCAAAGGAGGTAGTTTTGGGGTCCAAAGGCCAAAGGCAAGCAGAAAATAGCCCTGTAATATGTTTCCTGTTCCTTCTGCCCTTCTTTACCAGATAGTCTTCCCAATTAATACTTGAAGGGTGTCGTGTTTTCACTGCTGTTGCTGGAGTCTGGAACATTGCAAGTAGCTTTGCTGGCTTACTTAAGAAAAGATGTTTTTGCATGTTTTTAGAAAGCAGAACTGTGTGGGTAACTGAATTATCCCTTTAAAGATTCTAAAAATGACTACTATGATTGGCAAGGAAACGTGCAAACTGTTACCTTCAATTTCCAAATTTCATGAAGGGAAGTCTTTCTCAATTTTTAAACAATGTTCTTAATTAAACATGTTAAACAAAGGCAAATTGTATAATGGAATATGTAGGTGTACATGGGATAAAATATTCATTGATATTAAACATTACAAATAGAGACAAAAACCATCTCTTAATAGGCACCACTGTGCCTTTGCATTTCCAAAGGAAAATGAGTGCTGAGATCTTGGATGGAGAAAAGGAAATGAGTTAAAAGGAGCCATTCCTTCTGGCATTGCTTCACTAGGCAGACTATCTAGCATTTCATAATCTTTGCCCTTTCTTGTTCCTCTGTGTTTAAGCAGAAAAGAACTACTCCTTCTCTTCTCCACATGTATTCCAACACCTTTTTTCAGCATGGTAACAATGTTAGCATGGACAGTTTTCTGAGATTCCGTTTTCTCATCTATAAAATGGGAATAAGACAAAATACACCCAGAAAGTTCTGTGGATTAAGTAAACACCCTCCACCAAAGTGCTAGCATAGCACCTACACAGGATGTTCCCAATTGATGTACATTTTACTCTCTTTGTGAAAGGATGTAAGGGAGGACATAATTCTGTTCTTCCAACTTCCAAGGGATACTGTGGAAATTAGAACAGCTTCTTGGGATCCTTTGCTGTTACACTAGTTCAGGGGCTGTAGGGGAGTCTCCCTTATTCAGCAACATGGATTTGGGAGAAGGAGCAGAGGATAAAGGTTAAGCTACATGGGAGTCCTCTGTGTGGTATACAATGTGGTGTCTCTCCTGTGAGGGTCCCTAAATCTTTTGGAAAACAACTGAATCCATTGAATAGTTCACCAGTGCATCTATTTTTAAAATCTGTGTGAGCTGACTTAAAACAGCAAACTCATAAGCAGAGGTGAAGACCAGAGAACTATGAGAAGGACAAAAACTTGAAAGGAAGTATGAGGAAGGCTTTGACATTCTTATTCCATAAAAATAGGATTCATGCCAATTTCAACTAGCTCTCCAAGGAGCAAGGGAAGCCCTGCAGGCCAATGATGAAGTGTGGTCACAGGAACTAGAGAAAAAAATAAGTGGCAGAAAACTTCCAATACCAACCAATTTAAATGGGATTACCCTCATAGGAATCAACTAAATTTTATTCTTACATGATTTATTTCTACTTTACCAGAAACATGAGAAATCTTCCACGTATTTTCCAAATCACTGAGTAGAAAGCATACACCTTTTGGCTTAAATTATTTAATGGACACCCCAAAGCTCAGGGCTTGGATCAACAATGACTGAATGTGGTTTTATAAGGCCAACCTTAGAGGACTGCTCCCAAAGTTCTGGGTCAATTCTCTATTTCAGTAGCTTTGCCCATGGAGGCACCTTCTCTAAGCTTCTTTCCTTTAGCTCTTTATTACTATTGTCTATTACTTGCCATACTCTTTTGGTCATTCCTTTCCTTTTTCTCTCACATTGTAGAGTTGTAGGGTTTTCATCTACTATCACTAGCCTTCTATCACCTTTAAGTCATAGCCAAGCAGTGCTTGTCATCTTTCTTTGTCTGCCATGCTCTGCAACTCATAATAGTTTTGTTAGTTTATCTAAAATACTACTTAAGCTTAAACTATATCCTGCTGTGATTTAAATGCATAAGGAAAAAAATGGTTTCATTTAGTTTGCATTCTACCCTGGAATTACATCTTCCATCAAATGGAATTCAAACTGTGCCTTTATTAGAACTAACTGGATATGTTTCTGAGTTCTGTAGCTATCTGAAAAAAATGAATGTTCTACTATACACCTGGTAAAGTCTTAGTATGCCCTGGAGTATGGTGGCAACAGTTGAGAAAATCTACTATAGTATAATGAGAGTATTCCCTTGATCAGAGGAATTTGAAGTGGTATAACAACAGAATATAAATGCCGTATTTGCATAGATTTGACTCTGCGCTTCCAGAAATAGCAGAGTGGTTAAGACTATGGAAATGGGGCCGGGTTCACTGGATTTAAATCCTTAATCTGGGATGCCGGGGGGGGGGGGGGGGGGGCGCTCAGTGGTTGAGCATCTGCCTTTGATTCAGGGTGTGATCCTGGAGTCTTGGGATCGAGTCCCGCATCAGACTCCCTGCATGGAGCTTGCTTCTCCTCCCTCTGCCTCTCTCAGTATCTCTCACAAATAAATAAATAAAATCTTTAAAATAAATAAATAAGTAAATCCCTAATCTGATATGCTAGCTTGTAACCTTGGGCAATTTTCTTAACCTCTCCTTGCCTTGGCCCTCTCATATGTAAAATGGAGGTATTAATAACACCTGTGTCATAAAATTGGCATAAGGATTATGTTATTAACATTTATAAAAACACTTAAAATACTTAGTATGTAGTGACTATTACTTTAAACAAAAATACAAGCAAACATAGTCAATGAGCATTTATAATATACAGGGCACAGGCCCCATATACATTATTTCATTTACTGATCACAATGAACCTATAAGGTAGTATCATATTGGACTTTCTAGACCTCTTATTTACTTACCCATAATGGTGCTATTCATGCTATCTGCCCATTTTACCCACAAGAGTTATTGTGGGCATAAAATGTGTTAACTTACATGAAAGCACTTAGAAAAATCCCAGAAATCCACAGGGCCAGTACTAGCTATACAAATTCATTCGTTGCCACATTAATTTGTTGTATACTAACAAAATGTGCATGTATACATATATACACGGATGTATGTAAATGGCTGTGCCCCTAAACCCAACATTTTGTAGTCCTTTCCAGTAATTTCCAGCAAGAAGACCATCTGTGGTTTGCACAACTCATTACTGTTAGCAAAGCTGTCTCCTTGCTTCTTAAAAGAGCTAGTGTAAGGATATTTTTTAAAGTAGTAAAGCTGCTGAGAATGCAGATTTTTCCAAGTTGGATACTGTGGCTGCTGCAAAAATCTCAAGTCACTCAGAGCTTTTGAGAGCAAATGCCTAAAAAAATTTCACATTTCAAAATTAAGGCCTTTTGTTACCCCTCCGGTATAGTCTGACTAAAAATCAGCAGCTAAAAACAGACCACACAATCAGCAAAAAACCAAGCATATTCAGAAGTCCACTGGAAAAAATGACAGACTGGATATCTACGCATTAAAACAAAAAATGAATCCATTAAGATATAGACTATGCCAATCACAGTCTGCTTTATAATTGTTGTGCCCATAAGATAAAGACATGTTTCTAGCCTTGCATGCATCCTAAGAAATTTCCAAATTTTCCATTTGGAAATACAGAGAACAGGAAATTCAAGATTTAAGCCACAAGTGCAATGATATATAGGAATGATTTGCTATTAATTCTATTGCTAAATGCAATTGAATTCAACTCTGTGAAGGGCAAGACCAGTGTATATAACATGAGTTACATAGAAGCATACGTGAATTCGTTGCTATTATGCCTAATTTTATGTTAAAAATACTAGAAATAAAACCCCAAATCAATCTGTCTCTCCTCAGTTTAATAACCTAACATATAAGGTGAACATTTCTTATTGATCTTTCAGGAAAAAGACATCCAAATCCTCCAAATTTGTCAACTGGTTTATTTATATCCCGACATTTACACCAGCCATGAGATGAGAGGTATGAAAGAAGCACTTTTTATTACAAGTCCTTACTACCAGATTAACTTATTTCCTACATTCACAGAAATTCTAGTCTGTTCATCAGTTTATTTCTAGGATTTAGCACGGCTCTTGGCATATAGTAGGCAATAAGTAAATAGAATATTGAATGAACGAATGGTCTCATCGTGCAGAAAAAAAGACCACAAGAAATAATACAAAAACAAGCAAGTTCACATATGAAAATCTATGAAAATAAACAAAGACTTTGGACAGTTTGGGAGAGATACAATGATCAATTTAATATATTCATTTAACATAGCCTTCTTCCCACCCCACTATTTTTTTGAATGTGTTTTTGAATATAGTAAAAGAAAATAAGTTTCAAAATCTCCATTATCAATACTATGACCAATGTGAACAATATTTAAATTCTTTATTCACTAAATCCAGTCTTGTAATTTGTAAGGAAACACTCTGTACTTTAATAAATTGATATCCTTACACAAAACTTTTTAGTGGTGGCATTAAAATGGTAGGGAAAAATGGTGGCATTTAGGAGAGAAAGGAGCAAGGACTCTGGAATCAAAGGAATGGGTTCAAGTTCAGGATCTACTGATCTTAAGCAACCTAAAGATGTAACATTAGAAATATCTACTTAATATTTTTGGAGCACTCATCTAGAATTTTGTATATTATTTTTCTACTATGAATTTTCAAAGCACTAAGTTAATAACAGTAACATTTTCACCAGTTTCCCCTTCCATGTACTTTCCAATTATACCACTATCTTACAAGCATTCACCTTGAAATTACACAAATTTCCAATTTATTTCAGTTTTTGCCTTGGAACTTCAAAGCCTTTCAACTGGAAAATCCTGAAAGTACAAACATATTATGCAAATCCAAAGATTAGGGCTTGAAGGATTGGGAAATCAAATTCTAGTAAATGTTAAATAGTCCTCTACAATAACTCACAGAGATGAAATTTAATTTTATTACCTTTGATGAAATGATTTTGTAACATGCTATTGCCACACTGAATGCATTCTGTTTATTCATTTTAGGAAGAAGAAATCAGAATAAACAAGACTATCTTAAGACTAAGGCTTCTATCCAACATTGCTGATTAAAGGAATCTAATTTTCAACAAGGCCTATTACAGACTATCCGTATAAAACATAAGGACTAGTTGATTAAAATGTAGTTTTGCTTACGTACAACATAAGGCAACCTTGAACTTAATCAAGATAGCTTCTGTAGGTAATGATACTCTGGGCCAAAGCCCAATGGTTTATAGTTAAAATGCCAATGCAGTACAACAATCTCCCATCTTAATTTCCCCAAATGAAGACATGAGAATCAGGAAATGAATATATAGAAAAATGCAGATTTTGTGTTTACATACTAATTCCAGGATCTTGATGGAAAACATCACTCTGGTTAATCCATTGCTTCAACTCTCTCTCTCTCTCTCTCTTTTTTTTTTTTTTTAAGATTTATTTATTTATTTTAGGGGGAGTGGAGGAGAGCATGACTGAGTGCATGGTGGGTAGGGGCAGAGGGAGAATGAATCTTTAGCAGACTCTGCACTGATCATGGAACCCCAGCAATGCTCTATCTCATGACCTTGGGATCAAGGCCTGCACAGAAACCAAGAAGTGGATGCTTAAGTGACTGCGCCACCCAGAGACCCTCTTTACGTCTCTAAATTAGATCATCCTCTGGTATATATATAAAAATCCATAAGTCATCATAAATGTTTTCAATTGGAAATGATGCTTTATAGTTTTTTTTAATTTTTTTTAAATTTTTATTTATTTATGATAGTCACACAGAGAGAGAGAGAGGCAGAGACATAGGCAGAGGGAGAAGCAGGCTCCATGCACTGGGAGCCCGACGTGGGATTCGATCCCAGGTCTCCAGGATTGCGCCTGGGCCAAAGGCAGGCGCTAAACCGCTGCGCCACCCAGGGTTCCCTGCTTTATGGTTTTTAAATGTAAGATTGCATTGTTGATTGTATTATTGATTGCAAATGATTTTTTTGGAAACTGCCCTATTTAGATTCTGATCAGCCACCCTGGATAGGAGGACATGCCATGTGCTCTTCCTCAATTTGAAAATCACTGGGGTATCTGTTATAGGTTTCTTCTGTTCAGATAATAGTAATTTAATTCATGAAGGCTAAGTAGGGCCCTCAGTACAATGGAGTTTCTTCAGATAAACATATTATATAATATTTAAAATTACATTAAAGAAATCACTGTCCTCTTCCCAATGGCAAGTCAGTAAACCTACATTTATCTTTCCCCACTATTTCCTGTTACAGAAATGATTGTGGTCCTTTTCCTTTTAAAGCCTATCTCCCCACATGTTCTCTGATTCCACCTATATCCTCTCTCTATATTTGAGGCTTTAATGTACTAACCACTTTCTTCCTTCTGTGAATCTTGAACCAACTGAGGAACAGGTACAGGTGTCAGGGACCCCATCACAAGTGGGCAGCTTGGAGAAGCAATGCCCTGGTGAGGCTGACAGGGCAGCAGGACTTTAGAGAATACAACAGGCATCAGGTCCCAAAGAGAGGAGGCAGAGGAAACTGGGCCACAGTCTGAGACGTCATTCTTCCTTTGGGGTTGGCGTGGGTATAGACAGTCAAAGCTCTCTTTTAAATCGTTCAGATAATAAGGAAATGTCTTTTTTGCTGCCCAAAGGAAGGGAGAAGATGTTCCTCCTAGGTCACTTTCTCAAGGCTTTACTCCCCGGTTACCTGCTTCCCATTCTGGTCATTGATCTTGCACCCTCTTTGCTAAATCCTTCCCACCAGCATTTAACCAGGGGCTAATAGCTCCTGTTCCTTCAAGTCCTTTTCTTTCTAAAGCTACCATCTCATTTCTTACCTTCTCTGCTCCCCTTTACAGCACTCAGCATCATCTCCCATTCACTGTGCGACGCTCTCTGCTTTGCACCCACCACTTTCAGAAAATGACACGTGTAGGTATGCAGTCACTTCATGGGTTCAAATTCGAAGTGACTTTTTGGTTTTCATTTCTTGTAACCTTTTAGTTGTGGGATATATTTGCAGAGGTGGATGGCACAGAGGTTAAGGACATGGATTCAAGTTAGAATGCCTGGCTCTCAAACACGGCTCCTTAATATAGAATCTTGCACAAACTACTTTAATCTCTCTCTAAAATGGGTAAAGTAGGTTTAATAACAATACTTATCTCAAAGGGTTTTTAAAAGGATAATATAACACTATCCATATAAATATTCAGTGTGATGCATTCTGGTACATATACATACTCAAGTCTTTTTTTTTTTTACAGTCCCTCTATCTTGGAACATTCTTGCTTAGATTTCCTGATACACAATTCTTCTAATATTCCTTTTTCACTATTCCTTGAAGAGTCTCTTTTATCCCCCTATTCAATCCTAAATTTTGTGTTATCCAGGCCTGAGTTGGACCACCCTCTGCTCTATCTTCACAATCTGCCTAGGTATTCTCATCCATTCCCTTGAAGTGAAATATTTATATAATGAAAACTCTGCATTTTTAAAATTTATTTGAAAGAGAGAGAGAGCGAGCAAACATGAGCAAGAGTGGGGTGGGGGGAAGGGAAAAGGGAAATGGAGAAGCAGACTCCCCTCTGAGCAAGAAGCCCAATGTGGGGACTCTGAGACCTTAACCCAGGCTGAAGGCAGATGCTTAATTAACCAACTGAGCTACTGAGGCACCCCTGAAAATTCCCATATTTTTACCTCCAGCCCAAACCTTCCTCGGAACTGCAAACTTAAATACATAGCTACCTTCTTGGCATTAGCCATTACCTGTGGCACATCTTAAAATTAACATGTCCCTAAATGAATTTTCGATTCCTAAACTCACCCCAACTTTTCTTCTCACCTTCTCTATCTCTGTAAGTGGCACCACCCTCCATGCAGTCCCTTAAGCTAGAAACTCAGAAATTATAGTTGATCCCTTGCTTTGCAACACTCTCCAGTTCCAAATCATCGTCAAGTTCTCTTTATTCTGCCTTCAAGTTCTATATTGAATCTCTCCACTTCTCTCCATCTCCACTACCACCACTTCAGTCATCCCCCTTCTGGGTTCCTGCCAAAGCCTCCATTTTGGTCTCCTAGTAAGACTTTCCTCTCCCACTACCTATTCTTACAGCAGCCAGAACAAGCATTTTTAAGCATAACAGAAATAGATCTTTTTCCTTCATATAATTGAATGGCTTCCCACTGAGGCTGGATAAATTTCTTAGCTTCTTTCTATGGCCCATCGGGTCCCACATATGTCTAAATCCTATTTCACTTTGGGCTAGTCTATTTCTTGCTCATTCATGCTCTCATCATTCTGGTATCCTTCAAGGTTCCCAAACATGTCAAGCTTCTTCCATTCTCACTACCCTTGCACATGTTATTCCCTTCAGCTAGAATGCTATTTGAGTTGCTGGTTCCTTCTTATTTTTTAATCTCCTTAGAAAAACCATCACCCATGATGCTAGGTAGGTAGTTCTCATTTCCTGCTCCCCACTCCCACTCAGTCCCCAATTATTCCTTCGCACTCTGCTCATCTGCTTCTCACAATGTCTAATAATATATTGTCCATGTTCACTTTGCTCTGCCTCTCTCACTTCACTGTTTACGCTGGTGGGGCTAAAAACACAATCCCTTTATGCATGGAGCACAATGGTTTGCAAATTTTATGTACACCAAAAATATTTACTACATGAACAAATAAGTGAATGCATGATCTCTTCACATAGATTCCACACATGTCTTCATTCAAAAGACCAGGGGTAATGAGTTTATGTTTACTTTTTCCATTTTCTTTCATTTGTAGTTTGGCTCAATCACAATGTTCCAAATCTTTCTTAAGAAATTACAGTCATATCTCTTTGGTTATAAAACACAAGTTCCAAAAAAAAAAAAAAAAAAAAAGAAAGAAAAGAAACCCCACAACATTCACAACAGTTATGTGAAAAGGGCACTGTCTCCTTATTGATGACCTGAAGTAATTTTAAAGCTAAAAATTATGGTTGAATACATGGTCTCAAATAGGCTTAGACTAGAAGATCCTTTTAAACATGTGTTCCAAAAAACCAAAAACCAAAAACCAAACAAACAAAAAAACATGTGTTGCTACACTGGTTTGTCCTAATGGGCATTTCACTATTACATTTTCCAGGTCTCATACTTCTACAGGTGGTAAATTACATTAGGAGAAAAATAAAAGAGATTGGATGCAGAGAAGCAAAATATTAACGAAGCCAGGGGAGAAAAAGGCAGTGGGGAAAAAAACCCTATAAATATGTTAATATATAATCTTATCAAGGGCCAAGAGAAATTCCTACGGAACTCCTTATTTAAAACAGTATATTCAGTCAACTCATTAAAGAAAAAGAAATAAAATCTGATGATGGCAAAACATAGCAAACTATATTTTAGATTGGAACGCTTTCAAATCTTTTTTTTTTAAACAGAAGCATTATATAACTTCTATTTTACATGTCCACAAATGCTTGTATAACATACAGTGACTACTTCTAAAGTTTATAGCAGTTTTTTTTCATAGCACAAAAAGAAAGGTGACACACAGGTGTGCTACAGTGATGCTGGGTCGAGCCCCAAGGAAAACACATCGTGGAGGAGGGCTTAGTGATGCCGATACTTAGGTCCCGGGCAGTTGCTGTGAGGTGCAAGCAAATCCACTTAGGCAAGGGTGGGTACCAGCATAGCATCCAGGCTGCTCATCTGCTACCTACAACGGAGGCACAACAAAATAGGCTATGCCAAGATTGTTTTGGGCACAGAACCCCCAGTCACCACAAACAAGGACTTCTTTAAAAAAACAGCTTGATGACAGGGACCAAGAGTTGTCCTGCTTTTTTTTTTTTTTTTTTTTTTAGGATTTTATGTATTCATGAGAGACAGAGAGAGAGGCAGAGACATAGGCAGAGGGAGAAGCAGGCTCCCTGCAGGGAGCCCAATGCAGAACTCGATCCCAGGACACCAGGATCACGATCTGAGTGGAAGGTAGACACTCAACCACTGAGTCACCCATGCACCCTGTGCTTTCTCAATTGTAAACTCTTACAATATAATAAAACTTTACTCTCTACTAAACCTTAGGCCAGTGTTTTATTTAGATGGTTCTGAAGTATAAATATTGACCTTTGTTGGCCCTTCCTGCTAGCATATAAATCAGTTCCATGTAGAATACATTTGCTAACAGAGCTTGGACTGGCCAACATGTCCTGCCAACCCAGGGCTATGCAGCTAAGGAATGTTTCAGGACTGTTGAGGGTTGCAGGAAAGCAAAGACTTTAAACTATAAATGCAAAGTTAAGGAAAAGGAAAAGTGTGAAGACTGCCAGAAACTTTAGGTTTTAAGGCTGTAGAAGCCCAAACAAACTCATTTGTTTCACAAACTTACTTTTCACAGAAATATTTAAAAAAACAATTTTTATGATTGCTTTTCTTTTTTTTTTTATATGATTGCTCTTCCATTCTTAATAGAAAACGTCAGAACTGACATTCACTTCAACTTTCTAAAAAAGTTTAATCCAAATGCCAGCGTTGGTGTTTAAAACCGAAAAGGTATATAAAATATTTACAGAATAGTATCTAAGCCACCATTAAAGGCTTACCTCCTTCTAAGGGAAAACTGAAAAATCTGGTACATACAAACACCACAGGAAAGACTGCTCTGAAGCCTTCTTATGAACACTTATTTGCTTTCTATCACAAATAAGATAATGGTAGTACAGTGTTGTTCTGGGTTCTTTTTAAGAGCAGTGTTCTGGACTAGATCTTGCCATTACTAGAAATAAAATCTGACACAAGACACTTCACCTGAACCTCATCATTCTCATCTGTGCAATGCTGGTAATCATCCCTGCAATATTTGCCTTAACAAGGCTACACATCTTTGTGTTCACCAAATATCTGGTGATTCCTTTGTGCGTTCAAGGCACTATACTAGACTCCAGTATATCTGCTGGCATCAGCACTCTGCATTTTGTTAAGTGTTTAAAGTCTACTCATTCTTTTGTTAGGTGGCATATATAATGGGTTCTTTGTAGTCCATTCCTCACTGGCGATCTCTCACCTATTTCCTCTCTTTGGGTAAATGTAACTCTTTCAACTGGAGACTAATGGGTCCTTCCCCAGCCACTGTGTACACAGGTCATTTCTGCTGGGGTCACCCCTCTCCTTATCCCTCTTAGATAAGATATGACTCTTTGGGGCCAGATCTCTTTTGTATGGCCACATCTTGCAACAAGAAGCAAGATGCCTTTGCCCTATGGGTCTCAGCAGACCCACGAAGTGGCAGCTCTTTGCATTCCCGCCTCTGATTCTCCAGACAGCTGTCATTCCTATTGTTTTTTGATTTCTCAGGGTCCAAAGTCTAACATATTATATACCCCAGCTTCTCTGGTTTGTCTCAGTAAAGCCCCATACATAGACTTGAGGTTAAGTACAGGCCTCTCTCACTTGTTTCTGGGGAGCGAAGATACAACAGGATTCCCAGAACACCAGCAACTCTCTCAGAAAATCCTATCCTTGTCTCCAAACTTTTGTATTGCATGGAGGCAGGTGGTCAGCTAAAAGTCACAAACCAGTTCCTGATCATCAGCTTTTCAAATCTTGACTTGGTGGGCTCACACCTCATTCTGATACGGAGTAACAGATACTTTCTCAGTTGCAGCTGAAACAGACTGTCTAATTTTAACTTCCTGTTACAAATCTAATGCATTTTTATTAATCTTTCTTGAGGTCATTGCTCTCTGGCTAAAAGAAAGTTGGAACTACCAAAATAGGTGCTGGCAGAATGGGACATCCCTCTATTTCAGCAACATTTCTAATTAAAAATCACTTACATATTTTTTTCAATTACTATCTATCTGTTCCCTGAAAGCTTATTGAGTTTGATACACTATGCTAAGTGCTGGGGATACAAAGACAAAAAGGAAATGGATAGCAACCATTTTTATATCCATTTAGGACACAAAAAGGAATGGATTTGGGCACCTGGGTGGCTCAGATGGTTTGAGTGTCCGACTCTTGATTCTGGCTCAAATCATCGTGAGACAGGGCCTGCTTGAGATTCTCTCTGCCCCACTTCCCTGCTCTCTCTTTCTAAAATAAATAAATCTTTTTTTTTTAAAGGAGTGGATTTAAAAAGCGAAATTATAGAAAATAACATGTACTCTGGTTACAAGAAGGTAATTCCTCTCCAACTTTGAATTTGCCTATAAGAAGTTCTAAAATTCATGTGTATTTTTTTTTTTATTTTAACTGTAAGAAATTAGGTTCAAGTATTTGTGAACTGTAAGTCATTGCTATTGAGAACAATTAGAATAAGAGGAAAGTGAAGTTGGGATTACAAAAAAAGAGGAAAAAGTAAAGCAGAAGGGAGGGATGGGATGGAGGAATTTTGTTTTTGTTTGGTTTATCAAGAAGCTTTGTACTGAAATGACGTGATCAAGTTTTATTCTACAGAAATGCTTTAAAAAAAAAGCTTCTATTACCAAATATTACCAAAAAAAGAAACGATATGTTAGACCAAAAATGGCAAAACTAATCTAATTGTACAATAAAGAGCAGAGCTTTTATTTGAGTAGAGTTAGCTTTACAAACACTGAGGACATCATCATTCATGCTTATTTTGCCATGGATAAGTAAAAATCAGATAGGCCTGGACTGCACACAGGCACTTGAAATCCACTAGATTGAATGATCTCAAATTTCTACAGGCAATGAATTTAATGAATCTTCATTAAGATTCCCTTTATTCAAATCCATTCCACCCCTGCCTCTCTCTATGCCTATAGCAAAGGGACAGACTTCCATACAATTTTCCACATCCTGCATTCAGGACTGGCTACATAATTTGTGATTCCCGGTGCAAAATGAAAATGCAAGACCCCTTGTTAAAAAAATTAAGAATTCAAGATAGTGATACCAGAGCATTAAACCAAGTGTGGGACCCTTTTAAGTACAGGCCCTGTGCAGTTGCACAGGTTGCACACCCATGAAGCTGGCCCTGCCTATAATGCCTGATATGAACCCTTAAATTGGTTTCCCAAAGCACAGCTTTTTTAAAATAATGCTTCAGCACCCATGAATCTTGTATAAAGAAACATATCCAGCTTGATGATGTCTTTGTTAGTAAATAATATCCTGCAAGTCACAGCTCAACCCCAAAGTACTGTAGTTCATATATTTATAAATATTGTCTTAACCTTCTAGGAGTTGATACTTCCTTAGTCAGTTGAAGTTAATCTTTGTGTCTGTGGTGTTATGTTGGAGCTTAAGAATAATATTCTACATGTACACAATTTGATTAAAACAAATGGTTGGATGGTTCAAAATAATCTCCATGTGGAGAAAAGGGTACTGAAAGCCTCAGCTGTGGGATGGGAAACAGCTGTGGGGGAAGTAGGCTATCCTTCCCTTTTTGCGTTGAAGCATAAAGTGTTCAGATAAGTAAGATTTTTATTTTCCAGAGGTAGGAGGCATTTCAGAACAAGGGTTATTTGGAGGGTCCTGAAAAGAGTATTCCAACTATCACACTAAGCTGGCCCACCATTATTCCTCCTTTGGAGGCCACCATGGTCTCCTCCTATTGATTGCACACCTGCTCTCACTAAATCTATTTTCTACACCAAGAGCAAAGTGTTCCTTCAATAACATCTTCTTGGAGTAGATTTAAACTCCATGTCGTGCAGGATCCCACATCTCCTGCCTACTTCATTGGCCTCATCTCTGCTCTTCCTTACACTTTCTGCTCTGTCCATCTCTCCTTTCTGTTCCTAGAAACCGTATGAACCTCAAAGCTTTTGTACTGGAAGTTCCCTCTTCTTGATACCTTCCTTCGAAAGTCACCTGCCTGGCTCCTTGTCACCCAGGTCTCAATAGTCTCCTTTTAGAAAGACATTCCATGATGGCCTAACCTAAAGTTGTCAACTTCCCCATCATCTTATTTGATTTACATTTTTTCAGACCATTTATCATTGATATATTTTCTTGTGAATTATCTGTAGTCCCTAACACCTCTTCATTAATGATGTGAGAGCTGGAAACTTGTCTGCCTTGTTTACTGACAGATCACCAATGCTTAGAACAGAGTTTTAGCTGGTATAGTAATTTGTTACACACTCGAATATCTCATTCTGCATTAACTAAGAAGGAAACACTACACACTTTCTATCACTTAAAAATGACAATTCACCTGGAGAGATTTTTTTTAAAGATTTATTTATTTATGATAGATATATATATAGAGAGGCAGAGACACAGGAGGGAGAAGCAGGTTCCATGCCGGGAGCCCGACATGGGACTCGATCCCGGGACTCCAAAATCGTGCCCTGGGCCAAAGGCAGGCACTAAACTGCTGAGCCACCCAGGGATCCTGAGATTTTTAACTAGAAGGAAACATATGCTTTCTACTACTTAAATATGACATCTTCTCTACAGAGATTCTTTACGCAGGAAAAAGACTAACATCTGCAATGTAGCACTTCATGTATGGTGTCTACCGTGTTTCTCCTTGATGACTATACTTATCACTTTGGAAATTTCTCAGAAGCTCCTGTAAGTAGTCTACACAAGATGACAATTTGCATCATAAAAATCTATAGAGCACTACAGTCAATAGCTAGATATTAGTAGTCACTTGTGATTCTTGGGTCATTAGGCTTTGTCACAGTAAGCAAATAAAAGCTCAATGACTACACATTTAGCATTCATTCCACAACGTCACAGGCAACAAAAATACTGCTTTATTATTCAGACAATGATTTGAAATTGCAAGTCACTCTAAGATAGTGAACAAGGTCAGAATTTTAGAGGAAGAACATTTTTTTAAACCACATACTGTCCTATTTAACTTCAAGGATATTGCTGGAGTCCAAACCCAAATATTGCTTTGTTTCATTAAACATATGACTAATTATTTATCAGTGTAGCCTTTCTTACCCAACACAAAATGTAGAATAAGATTCCACTTACCATTTAAGAATCAAGTATGAAGAGAGAAAATTCTTAAGATTGTTCATGATTCTGATTATGCATTCAGCTGATTAAGGAGAGTAGCAATTTTTAAGATAGGGATAGGTTCTTTGTATATTTTCATCTTTCTTACACATTAGAAGCAAAGTATCACATAAGCTTGAAGGGGAAAACTCTATAAGCATAAGCAGAATCTACTTATTTAAGGACAACCTAGAATGAAAAGAAAGCAAAACCACACTACACAAAGGTTTAGGTCACAGCATGGGGAGAAAATAAAGTACATTACATTTATTTTATATTAAATGTACACTTTTCTTTTCTGACTTAGGATGTTCAAACTGACTAGTCATCAATAAAGACCACAAGAAATAATAACATTTTTGATGAGGATAAATATTAGCCCAAAGCAAAAGTAATAATTAACAAGTAGTTATCCTGGTAATCACCTCCTGGGCAAAATTATAGTTGTCAAAGAAAACAGGACACTACAAACTTTAAAAATATCTATTCATTTTCTAGCCAAAGGTTTAAAACCTGCATCAGTTGATTCTTTGCCAAGATGATGAAGCAAACTACTGGCAATGAAACCATCTTGGGGAAAAAAAAAACTCCAAGCATTTTTGAAAAAGTTTTCTAAGTGACATTCTAGAAGTCCCAAGATGTGTCATGTAATTAACGCACACACACACACACACATCATATTGCTTAAGATGTGAGTATACGGGGGGGAAGGATTTAATCACCCACTGGGGCATTACAATGCAACTAAAAAAATTAGGGTTACCAAACACAAATGTCAACATTTTAGTTGCAGATTTCAAATTTCATCAAATACACATTTATGGTGGCATAGAGACTGAGACTCCAGGAGATATTTCCAAGAGTTTTGAGTGATGAAATCTTCACCCAAGAGCCAGATTTTTTTACAAGACACTTTAATTGTGACTACTTCTGCATTATTTCACAGCTAATATTTTATTTTTAGATAAAAGCAAGGCAGGCAGAGAGTATTATAGAAAAAGCCTAGTTGAATGTGTGTGAAATCTTCTAATAGAAGAGAAAGAATTGCCTGTCACAATCACAAAGAAATGATTAAGTGCCAATGACTCATATTACTCCATTAACTGAGTCCCATTATCAATTTAGAAAGATTATAGGTCCAATGTTTTTTTTAAGTCAATATGTCAATTGAGTCAGTGCTGAAGTATTCCAAGAGTTTATTTTATCATCATCAAAAACATTTAAGTCATCTCCCTTTAAAATGTCCTGTGTTTTGCCCTGAACTAGTGCATTTTACACAGATGACAGATCTAGTGGATATAAAACTTATTCTACAAACTCTGGTGTGTCCGAAATACCACTTTTGTTTAAACAACTTAAATCTAACACGGGGCATTCTGTGGCAGCAAACTCAAGCCCAGTCATATTCGTACTTTCTTCCCTTGCCCAGAATTGTGCAAAAATCTCAGGGTCCTAATCATCACCAAAGCAAAATGAAGCACCGCCACCCCTCTGCCCACTGCAGTCATCGGTCTATACTGGTTTACCGTTGTCACAGATGGCACAGAACACATTAGTCTATCCACTGTTGCAGGGTGCATGGGTCCCTCAAAGCCTGTGACTGTGCTGTTTCACTGCCTGTGGCAATCATGGGAATCATTAGTGTGGCTGTGGTAGTCCCATTAGGAACACTGCTGGGTCATCCTTCCTGAGATCTTGCTATCTCTTGATGACGTATTGGTCATCACCAACTCCCTTAGCTTTCAGGCACTTCTTGTCCTCCAGCCATTGGTTGGAGCCACATGACTAATTCTGGCCAATTTGTTGTTAGTGGTAGCGACATGTACACCTTCATTAATCACCAGTGAGAGATCCTCTTTCTCTCCTCTGGTCCTATACTAGTGATGTTGGAGATGGTGGCTGTTCTGTCTATATGATCCCAGAGTAAGGAAACAGCGGAGCAGAACAAGCCCATGCTAATCACAATGGAGATGAAGCCTGGATGAAAAATAAACTGTGTTGCTTTACACTACTGGGATTTAGAGCTAGTTTGTTACTAGAATATAATCTATCCCAGTGCTTCTCATACTTGAGCAGACATCAGAATCACCTGGAGGGCTTGTTAAAACACAGATTGCTTCACCCTGTTTCCAGAATATCTGATTCAGTAGGACTGGAGGGGGGGGGCAGACCCAAGAACTCATATTTTTCTTTCTTTCCTTTTTTTTTTTTTTTTAAGATTTTATTTATTTAGTCATGAGACACACACAGAGAGAGGCAGAGATATAAGTAGAGGAAGAAGCAGGCTCCCTGTGGGGAGCCCGATGCAGGACTCAATCCCGGGACAGCGGGATCGCGTCCTGAGCCTAAGGCAGACGCTCAACCACTCAGCCACCCAGGCATCCCAAGAATTCATATTTCTAACGAGTTCCCGTGTGATACTGATGCTACTGGTTCAAGGACAAGACAGTGAGAACCACTGTCCTGACTGATACACACTGCCTTGGAGTGATACACAAGCCTTTCTTCTGAATTGGAGTCCATGTTCAAGGCTTTCACAGGCTTGGTTGGGAAAAAGGACTAGATCTTTATTATCACCTCTAAGTAAAAATCCAGCATTTCCTTCTATTACAAATTTAGACAATAAACCACAATAGTATTAGCAGTACCTGTAAATCCATCATGAATGAAAAGCAGACATATTTTATTTTACTTTATAGCTAAAAATGTGTTCAACACCATATCAAAATTATTTGATATGCTGCTAGATATCATTTTTTGCATTAATAAATATGTTACTATATCTTAATCTTAAAAGTATTTTGACAAGTGGATTTCCATTTCATAGGCTTCCTTTATAATTCTTGCCAAACTACTGAAGAGACCACAATGTAGAAAAAATAAATAATACTCGCAATATCATCTGTTCAGCTCAGACTGAATTTTTTCCTATCTTGGGATAATATCTTTACCTCTAGCTGTCCTCAAAAGAGCTATTCTCTCTTCTATCCTACCACAGGTTACATTGTATAATCTCTTCAGTAAGCTTGGATTTGCAAAAGGAAAAAAGAGCAGACTTCCAATAATGTCTGCTTTTCACATTGCAAAATTTATGATGATGGGAAAACTAGGGAACTGGACAATTGCTTGGAAATGGGGGCACGATTTCAAGGGGAATAGAACTTCAGATAAATTTTTTTAAAATTATCCTACCACATTCCCCCTACATAGAATAGAATACCTTCCTCTCCTCCTTTGTCTATATAAATACAAGTGTTCATATTCTTTCAAGACTAGTGCAAGTTCTCTCTCTTCTCCAAAACTAAGTTACCTAATTTTAATAAGTTTTATTGTTCTTGGCCCTCATACTTTAATACGTGTGACTGAAAATTTATAACCTGAGGTTCATAATACATTCCTCAAAATCCTATGAGGATAATAAAAGCAACATATAAACATTATGTTGTCCATGTATATTATCATTACCTATATTCATTTGGTCATTTATTGAATCACAAGTATTAGCCAGTACTGATCAACAGAGAAATCGGCTTCCAGCTCCAGCTTGCCCCTCAGAATACCTACATGTTTCAGGTATGACTGGGGCTAGGAACACAGTGATGATCAAGGTAGAAAGGTTTATGCTCTTACAGAAGTTAACTTCTCCTGGAGGATATAAGTAATAAGTCAAATAATGAGAGAATAACCAGATAATGCCCCTAAAGTGTTAGCGAATTAAAAGAAGAATGGGTTACTGGTGCCATCTGGGAGCTTATTAGAAATGTAGTCTTAGGTCCCGTCCTAGCCCTAGTGAACCAGACTTGACATTTTATTATGAGCCCACATGATTTGTTTGCACATTCATGTTTAAAAAGCCCTGTAAGATGACTACATAGTAGCACATAGTACATAGTAAATGCCCAAAATTTACTAATTTAGTGACAGCGCCTATTTATTGACTGAATGCATGCTGTAGTTTCAGGTGGATAAATCAGGATACTGATAAAAGTGGGAGAAATTACGTTTTATAGGTATCTGTCTTCAATCTTTAAACAAACTTAGATCATTTTCAGGGCTCAGTTCCTTTTTCACAGTATACATCTACTGTGTGTGCTGAAAGGTCATCAAACTTTTTAATGAAGAAAAGCCATTGTTTTTTAGTGAGCCTATACGCAATATATTCAGCTTAAAATTTCACTAAGTGCTGGGGGTAGTGTGGGGGAGAAAGGGCACTGAAATCAAAACATTGCAAAAACTCAATGCCTCAAAATATCCAGCTTCTAGACGCCCACTGGACTAGCCAGTAGGAAAAAGGCTGTGGAAGGCATAGATGGGGGTGGAAGGTGTCTTCTGGTCCTGCTGCTTGCAAGCCATGACTTGCAGTATGTTCCCTTCCTCCTATCCTCCGGTACCTCACTGAAGAAATGGTGCAAATAATAATAATCCATCAGTGTTTACTATTTCTGAGATCTAAAATCTTTTTTTTTTTTTAAATCAAACATCCTTTTAAAAATTGAGGTAGAGTTTACCTATGTTACATTAGTTTCCAATGTACAACACAGTGATTCGACAACTCTGTACTTTCGGCTATGTTCACCGCAAAGTGCAGCCACCATCTGTCACCATACAAACATTATTACAATACTATTGATTATATTCCCTATGCTGTACCTCTCATCCCCATGACTCATTCATTCCATAACTGCAAATTCTTTCAGCATGTTCTGATTTAATTCTCATAATGACTATTAAGGTAGGTATCATTATGCCCTTTCTATGGGTAAGGAATAAGGTTCAGATGGTTGAGTATCTCAGGATCCTATAGAGATCAGATCGAAGAACTGGTGCTTGATAGCAGATACACAGGGCAGGCTTTAAAGAGCATGTTCTTACCCTAGCTTATATTGCCTTATAGAGCTAAAAATAAACTATGTTTTGTTTAGCCTAGAGCTAAGATTAAACTGACCTTCATTCTTGGGTCATTTTTCTTTCAGTCTCTACTGACTATAAATATCAGGTTATCATGTAAAACAAAACAAAACAGCTTTGGTATTCCATCAGCAGATCCTAAGCCCCCAGAAGAAATAAGCACGGGTCAGAAGGATATTGACATCCCAGGAAGGGAGAACAGCATCCCAAATGATCTGGATATGGTGGTAACAGTGTGTGTGTAAAATGGGGAAAGGGGAAAGAGTGAGAGGACATGAAAGAGGAGGACAGATGTGAAGAGACAAGATGGTATGTGTATGACAGATGCATACTGGACCCTGAGGGAGGCAATGTGCCATGAGATGGGTGCCAAGCTTGACAGCTCTGCAGGCTGAGTGGCTTTTCCCTAAACTGTTGTGCAGTAGAGTGTTGCTTAACCCATAAGGTCCCCACCAGCCACACTTGCATCTATAACTACAGCACCAAAGGAAGCAAAACAATTGCTAATGCACTTTAGAAAGATTTATGTTTAATACTAGTTCAATGTAAAAGGTCACTTATCCCAAAGGTCCACTCCAGCTATTTCAGCATATGTAACTATATCCTTCCAGAATATAGAAAACCTTTAGGATATCTTCATAAACCTAGACTGTTGTTCAGGATTCTGGACTGGTGAGGTTTTGTTAAAGCACAGATAAGACAGCCTGGTAAGTATGAATTTCTAATATAGGATACTTGAGGAGGAGCCTACTTGGGAGCCTACAGGCTTAGTGAGGCCATGCTTCCTTTTCCCAAAACTTAGCTTCTTAGCTTTTTACACCAGCCCAAATATCTATTTAAATTGCTGTTTAAAACATACTGAAAGATTTGGAAGACCGTAAGTAGGCAATGCTGCATTGTGGCCTGTTGTCAGCACTTGGAGGAAAGACCAGAAAACATTTGGCATTCCCTTATCACATCATGGTGCAGGTGACCTTTGGGTAGCTTCTGCTTGATGCATTTCTGACTCCAGAAAGTCATAAAGGCAGGCATTCCTAGGTTTTAAGGGCAACTGTAATCAATACAGTGAACACACTGGGGAACAGAGTCTCTTGTTTTCTTCCCACTTTGCTTTATTTTTTTATTTTTTTTTATTTTTTTTTATTTATTTATGATAGTCACACAGAGAGAGAGAGAGAGAGAGAGGCAGAGACACAGGCAGAGGGAGATGCAGGCTCCATGCACCAGAAGCCCGACATGGGATTCAATCCCGGGTCTCCAGGATCACGCCCTGGGCCAAAGGCAGGCGCCAAACTGCTGCGCCACCCAGGGATCCCTCTTCCCACTTTGCTTTAGATTCTCTGAAGCTTTCAGACACAGCAACACCCTACCTGAAGACCTAGCTTTGTTTTTTATGTTTTCCTCTGAGGGTTTTCTGAGATAACTCCATCTAAACAGATCAGGGACAAATCATGAACTAGCAGCACATGGCACTTGCTGAATCATAGATGCTGAGCATTTAGAGAGCTGAACAAGCAAGCACCTTCATTATAGGCAAACTGCCCCCAACACACTTTAGGGGCGCAGCAAACTCACAAGGGTAGGTGTGGTGCTTAAATTTTCAAGAAAAACACATTGAGGGCAGTCCGGGTGGCCCAGCAGTTTAGTACCGCTTTCAGCCCAGGGCGTGATCCTGGAGACCCGGGATTGAGTCCCACATCAGGCTCCCTGCATGGAGCCTGCTTCTCCCTCTGCCTGTGTCTCTGCCTCTCTATCTCTCTCCCTCTCTCTGTTTCTCTCATTAATAAATAAAATCTTAAAAAAAAAAATACTAGTTTACAAAAAAAAAAAAAAAAGAAAGAAAAACACATTGATACCTGATAGACACCATGCACGTGGTTTCCTTTCAGTTATTTAGACGTAATTAACAAACTGCTAGATACTCATTTTAGCCTCCTGAAAACAAACAAACAAACAAACCTGAATGGACCCAGAACATCTGAGATCCTCTAGTGTGTCTCCTAAGATATAACCACCTGTTATTTTATACCGTTTTCCACTTTTCAAAGTTGCTTTTTTATTGTTAAATCTGGAGGTAACATAAAGGTGACAACACAGATACCTTAGGAAGTGCTAAGCACTGACCTAAATATTCATGTAAATCATCCCAATCAGTTCAGAAAATGTCCTTCTTAGCCTCATTTTATGGATAAGAAATGGGCATAAGAAGTTGAGGCACTTGCCCAAGGTCATCACACACGTTCAGAATATGTGTCACTGGAGCTGATGCTTCTCACTACCACCCACTGCTCCTTGCTGGCCAGAAGCAATCAGTGTGACAATGTGTGACACATAACTCAACAAGCCTCTGTTCTTTCACAGAGTTGAAAACTGAACATTTCACACCACCAATATTTTCACACTTCTGAAATGTCACAGATTTCATAGGAGCTTTTTGTGGGGGTTGGGAAGAAAAGATATATCATCACATTAATTGTACGTATTGGCTAAAATATGCATTCTGTTTAGATAAAACATGAAAAAGTGTAAGACAAGAAAAAAGCTGTATACTCACTTTAGGGTGTGTGTGTGTATGCATGTAATTGAAAGTGTCTATCTACACTCACATACTGATTTCAGTTCTACTAACAAATAAAATACAAAGTAAAGGGGGAAAAACTCATGAAACAGTGAAGATAAACTGGAGACGGAAAAGAAAAGAAAGAAAAGCAGCAAAGCAAAGCCAGTTATCTAAGCAAGATTCTCCTCCCACAGAGTATTGAGCCAAGAAAAAAATCTGTTGCTATTGTATTTAGTATCAGTAGGAATCGGGAATGCTCATATATTGAGCATATGCATCAAGAAAGCAGATTTGAAAGGAATGGAGAAAAATAAATGCTAACCCCAGAGTGAGACATACCAGTCAGCGTCAGGCAGGGAGGATACACACGACAAGCAGAGGGCTGCGCATTATCGTTTGTTTAATATTAAACAGGTCGCATTAAGTACACACTCCTCTGGCTGGCACAGAGTCCTCCAGAATGCCAAGGGCGTAGCTCCTACATCTTACTCCACATACAAGCTAAACATGCCAAATCTGACTTATCCCTCCCCTGTGCCTTCTTCAGGCCATGGTGACAAACAAGCCTTCTCTTTGCCAGGAAGACTGTCCGGGGGTACTTCCCACATAGAGTTCTTCCTTTTGCCCTTCTAACCATCCCTCCAGGCTCATCCTAAAGAACAGCATACTTATTAAATACTGCATCCTCCTACCTCCCTTAAGATATACTTTCTTTAACCTCAGCACCTCATTATATTACAAATATTCCCTCATGACACTGAAATTATTCTTCTACTCTACTCCTTTGGTGATGTTCAGATATTTTAAGTCAGATGATACATTAAGTGACAACAAATAAAATCCACCATAGCAGAACACTGCTGGTTGGAGGTAAAGGAGAGGCTGATAAAACGGAAATGTAATCCTTTATACATATGTACAGAAACATGTTTGTATCTTTGGCTTGAAGTATAATGTCTTGTACATAATGGTACTCAGTAAGTATCTACCATATTTAATGAAAACAGATATAAGGGTAGTGATTGCACATCTCATTTTGCCCCTACAGTCCGGTTTAAGCCAGTTGTCCTGGAACAGTTATTAACAGTGTTCTTATCCTTTCCCAAGTGTTTCAATTTGAATACAAATTATATGGCCACTTTAGTTATAGGAAGAAAAACTGTATGATAGGTGAGAAAATATATATTTAATATATATACTGTAGGAAAGGTTAAATTACATCCTCAAAAATCATACAGCAGAGAAAGCCTTAGTACATAAGTCAAAGTCAGTAAAAGGCTGGTATTTTTCATAAAGCTTTGAACAAAAGCATAAATTATGAACATTTTTCATAAACATCTTAAGAACAGAAGACAGCTTGATAAAACATTTTATTAATAATCAGAGCTTTTTTGAAAGTATTATTCTTTGTAACCATGTCCTAATTCAACTCACATACCTTAATAATACTTTGTATTGTCTAAATCATCATTGATTTATTTAATATTCCAAACACATCACTACCAATTCTCAAAAAGTCAAAATCAAGCAACTAATAAATATTTACCTAGTGTCTACTACATATAAGATACAAAATAATGTCAGATAACTAACACAAAATGTGTATGTTTTTTGTACATATCTTTAATTATTTTTTAAGAGATTTTATTTATTTATTTGACAGAGAGAGTGCGTACAAGCAGGGGGAGGAGCAGAGGGAGGGAGAGAAGGAGACACCCCACAGAGCAGGGAGCCCTATATAGGGCTGGATCCCAGGATCCTGGGATCAGGACCTGAGCCAAAGTTAGACACTTAACTGACTAAGTCACCTAGGCGCCCCCATATCCTTAATTATTAAAGGGAGTCTATTTCCTGAAAAAATATATAATGATGAGGTTTTCCAGCAATTGCTCAAAGCCACCCCAATGATGACGTTACACTGGGTTAAGGTTCCTAGGGGCTCCTCTTGCATTCTTCATCCTGACATTGCCAAGTTATACAACAGCTTTAAGAGTACCTGAGTTAATATTCAGGAAGGCCTCACAATATTGAGGATGTTACCTAACATTACCCCAAGCTGCTTTTTACTTGAACTTCTAAAATTTTTAGGTTAAAAATATGCTGACATTTAAGATATTATAATTATGTAATAATGATAACATATGGCAAACTGAATTTAAATAAAATACTTAAAAAACTGTAACTTGGGGCAGCCCTGGTGTTTCAGCGGTTAGTGCTGCCTTCAGTCCAGGGCCTGATCCTGGAGTCCTCGGATCGAGTCCTGCATTGGGCTCCCTGCATGGAGCCTGCTTCTCCCTCTGCCTGTGTCTCTGCCTCTCTCTCTCTCTGTGTCTCTCATGAATAAATAAATAAAATATTTTTTTTAAAAATTGTAACTTATAATAACACTTTCCATTTCAGTAAGAAATTATATATACATGAATTTAATTGTAGTACTCTTCTGGCAATCAAGAAATTCCATTTCTTCCTAGATGACAAAAGGCAAGTTGAAAAGTCTCATTTTATGCATATAAATTAAACAAGAATATTAATTAAATGTGAAACAATGAGAACTCTCAGAAACTCAATACAAGCAAAACGGGCTTATTTCCTACAGCTTCAGACTATTTAATGTATAAATATACATTTTTTACTACACATGTAATTGAAATACTACAAAAAGAAAAGAAAGAAGGGCATTATTAAAAAAACATACTATCAGTATTTTTCTCTAATTCATTCTTTATTACAAATTTAGAAAAGACGGGGAGGATTTGAGAATTTTTACCAAGTTCAGGTTCCTTAAATTGTCTAATTCTTGACATAGTTGGCTCAGAAACCTAGAAGGTCATATCCAAGAGAATGTATGCCTGCACGATTTGCTGGAAGAAAACCAATTTGAAACATAGGGTGCAGCTTCAGTGACATTAGCTAAACATAGAACATGAAAGTGGAGGTAATTAAAGGCTTAGTAGGTAACATTTCTTTGAAATGTGTACAATACCGGCTTGGACTAACAGTCTGAAATAGGTTAGTCTGAAATTGGCGCAGTTTTCTTTTACTTGATTAATTCAATCACTATTTATTGAATGATTTCAAAAACTTATCTTGGGGCCCCATCCTAGGCACCACAAAAAAAAAAAAAAAGATGAATGAGCCATGGCTCTTCTGCGAAAGAAGGTGAAAGATGCAGGAGTAAGGAAATAGACAATGATCATGATAACAATACTAATGCTAATGACAATGCCATTATTAGAAACAGTATTAAGTTGTTGATTGTTTACTATATTCCAGGCACTATGTTAAGAAAGACAGCAACTCATTCACAGATGAGAAACCTGAAACTCCAAGAGGTGCAGTATTTACACAAGTCACTTAAGTAGAATTTGATAAAACCAGAATTAAAACTCAATGCTCTTAGCCACCATGCTATGAAGGTGAGGAAGAAATCAGAGGAGTGTGGGAGACAGGATACGGCTCTAAAAGATGCCCATCCCCTAATCTCTTGAATTTGTGAATAGATTACCTTACATAGCAAAAAGGCCTTTGCATATGTGATTAAGTATCTTCAGAGGGGGAAATTATCATGGATCTGGTGGGCCCAATGTAATCCCAAGGATCCTTAAAAGCAGAAGAAATGGGAGTCAGGGAGTTATATGACCACAATAGAAAGGTAATACAGGATTAAAGAATAGAGATTGCTGGCTTTGAACATGCAAGAAGGAAAACTGGAGCCAAAGAATGTGAATGCTTTCTAGAAACTGGAAAAGGCAAGGAACTCCCTAGGGGCTCTGCATCTTTCAGGGGTTTCATCTTTTTCCTCATCTTTGTCCCATTTTTTTCAACTGCCCATCACATACAACTTGAGAATTAGTGAAAAAAAAAAAAAAAAAAGAATCAGTTCTTTGGGACATAATGTGGGGGAAGGGAACATCCCAGAAATGTACGGCATTGCTACTACAGTTGTTAAAAATACAGAGAAGTCAAGAAGTGACAAAATGCTTGTAATACACTGACTGTCACAACTCCTACAGCTGCCACCTACATAACTAGCCAACTTCACAACTGAAAACACTGCACTGTAAATATGTCAAAAGTATTTACATTCCCAGTAAAGTCTCTTAAGTTTGTTATTTAAATAAAGTTAAAAACTTTAATCATTTTGTGAGTAAATTCTGAAGTCCAAACCTTTATATTCCCAAGTACTGCTTGCAGCTCAGGAATAACTATGAATGGAACAGAATAAAACAGGTATAAATACCGACTAGACTGATAGCAACTGAGTGATGTAATTAAAGGTTGGATCCTCATGCAAAAGCTAGTTTATGGAAATTAATTAGCCATCTCTAAAGAGTAAGGATAAACACCTAAAATTGAATCCCTCTATATTTGTGCAATGAAGGTAATACTTGGCTACCATGTATGACCAGGCAGGTTGTGCACTGCACATCCCAGGGGGGAAAAGGTGCAATAGTGACCCCCTGGAATTATGTAAAATGGCAGCCCTGTAAGTGAATGCAGTTTAAGAAACTGCCTCTAATTAGCAGTTGAGAAAAATGTGATGAGCAAATCTAAAGTGATACAGTAGAGGGCAATAAAGACTTATTAGATAGATGAGACATTGCAGAGTATGTCAATGGGAATTAAATGAAAGATTTTGATTTATGACTCCATTAGGCATAGTATCATAATAACATGCATAATGATCAGCAGCATATGGTTGGTAACAATTTCCAAAAATAATCTAAACAAGCACAGGCCTAAAGATATGTACAATATAAAACATATACTGACATTGTATTATTCATGGCACACACTAAATATATAGACGAAAAAGGTGATTATTGATAATACACTTTTAAAATGGTAGTATCATATTAAGTTAGGTTAGAGTTGTAAATGTGATTAATCTAAGAAAAGTCATACTTTTCCTCCTCTTTTGGGGGGGTACTGAATTACATTCAATAGTATTGAATATTATTCAATAAAGAATATCTGAAATTAACAAAATTATAGGACACGAAGGGAACTGGATATGGAATTTAAACTCTAGCAGATTATTCAAATGCAGTTGAACTTAATGTTCTACTTTAGAACTATACAAATTTATGCACCAGTCACATACACACACACATTCTCCAACTTTTCTTAGGAAACTATTATGATTTTTAACCTCTAATTGTGGAAAACTTCTTCCTACTGCTAAAAGTTATAATGGGTTTATAACGAAAACTAAGCAGTAGGAGAAATTACATAACAGTTCTTTCCTATATCAACTTATTTCTAGAATTAATCATATAGATTATATTAAATTTAACTCTTAACTAGCTCAAATGCATCAGGGACTTCCCACCAAAGTCTCATGCTATTTTACCCACTCCTTATCTTAAATATTCTCTCTTTTCTTAGGTTTACTGAATTGAGTATTTACCTCTTAAAAACAATAACAAAAAATCTTCCAATCATTGCACTTCATTTTTTTTATAGGTGCTCTTTCTGCCAAGCACTTTCTTACTATTCAGACAAAAGAATTCAACGACAAGATATATTACTGCCTTTTTATTCTGCTTTGCAAGTATGAATTAACTTTTTTTTTTTTTTTTTTGCCAAACATCAAATTTTGGTGATTTGAATGTATGTAATAAAATAAAAAGTAATCTCCTTGGACTCCAATAATTTTGAATTGATGCATTTTAGTCAAGGGCTTGCCATTTTATTCTTAAAAACAAAAACGAAAAACATATTAAGAATGGGGTGCTTTGTGAAATAATGATATACACCAAAAAATTAGGTACTCCTTCAGACATATTCAACCCTTGTAAAACTGACAGTTACATAAAACTCACACACTGATAATAAATTATTCTCACCTATTTATATAACAGTCACAGAAAGGTATCACTACTAATTAACAGTTACTTTGTCGAGTAAAGGTTCTCATCATTAATTCATTTAAATATAGGAATAAATACTATATTAAGTGTATGAAAGGCCTTTCCAAATTATTTCTCTTTCACTCCTTTATATTCTAATAGCATTCCAACCCCCAGCCAACCTAAGAGTCATAGATATACCAGCACCTTCTAGCTGAAAATGTGCAGAATCAGTAACAACAGCTAACATTTATTAAGAGGCCCTAAACTTCACCTGAATTATCTTATTTAATAATTATAATAATCTGGAGGCAGGTAAAAACAACCGCAACACCATTACCAATAGAAATAAAATTAATAGCAGTAATGCCAGATACAATTTGATATCCTTTATTTTTTTTATTTATTTTTTTTAAAGTTTATTTTTTTTTAAGATTTTATTTATTTATTCATGATAGAGAGAGAGAGAGAGGCAGAGACACAGGCAGAGGGAGAAGCAGGTTCCATGCACCGGGAGTCCGATGTGGGATTCGATCCCGGGTCTCCAGGATTGCGCCCTGGGCCAAAGGCAGGTGCCAAACCGCTGCGCCACCCAGGGATCCCAATTTGATATCCTTTATCTGTGGTGACTCATTTACTTCCACAGCAACCACAGGAAGTAGGTACTAGTATATTTTCCTCATTTTACATATGAGGACATTGAGGCACAGAGAGGTTATGTAACTTGCCTAGCCCAAAGGCTATGAAAAAGCAGACCAAGATTAAATTTAGTTTGGCTCTGGAACTTCTGTTTGTAACCATTACACTATGCTGCCTCTTCTCTCACGGCAATTCTATGACACATATACCAGTTTATTATCCTCACTTTACAGATGAGAAAATTGAGACAGAGAAGTTAAGTAATTTAATGAAGACTTTTTTCCAGTAAAGGGCCAAATACTAAATATTTTTGGCTTTGCAGACCATAGGGATTTTGTGGCAACTATTCAGCTCTGATGATGTAGCACTAAAGCAGGCACAGACAATACACAAAGGAATGAGTGTAGTTGTGTTGTAATAAAACTTTATTTATGAACACAGAACTATGGCTTTACATAATTGTCAAGTGCCAAAAAAATTCTTTAAAAAAAGCTTTTCAACTATACATATCATTCTTAGGTTTCAAGCCATTCAAAAATAGGCAGTGAGCCAAATTATTAAGACCAACTATAGTCTGTCTACCCCTGACAGCTTGTGATTGTAGGGGCAGGTATGTTAACCCCAGGTAACCCATGTCCAGAGTTCACATTTCAAACTACTCTACTCCAAAAAAGTGCTTCTCGAACTTTTATGTACATAGGGGTCTTGTTAAAATATACTTCTTTAGATTATCATATGCCCTCCTAGTCTCTGAAATCACCTACTCAATGGTATGCTGCTGCCCACAATCAGATGCTAGAAAGCTTGTGCTTTCCAAGCACACTTTGAGTAACAGTGACAATCCCCTGTCAAATAGGGGTGTCAATTTACCTGGCAAATAGAAAAATTCTTTAAATTACATAGTTTATAATCTTGTCAGTCCTAAAGGAACATTAGCCTGAAATTCACATGAAATATATTTCTTACTGCATTCATGATAGCACAGTACAACTAAGTAATCAAACTTTTGCTTTCAAATTAGACAACCTTCTTGCCTTCTACTGAGAGTTGTAAGGCTCATGGCAGTGACAAGGAAAAGCACAGTCAGGATATTAAAGAATATGGGTCTTCTCACCTGGTTTTTCTTAACAGAGAATTGAATAGGCAAGACAAATTTCTCCTTCTGATGAGACTCAACATTAAATGCATAGGAACAATCCGATAGGCAATTGTTTTAAAAGTACTGTAAGAATTTTTATGCTAATCAAGTTTACCCACAGAAAAAAAATGTAAATAATCCTGTTTAGAAATTTCTGCATTTTCCACTAGAAATTAAACACAGTTAACTTCTACTTTATTAAAGTGCCTTTTTTGGGGGATCCCTGGGTGGCGCAGCGGTTTGGCGCCTGCCTTTGGCCCAGGGCGCGATCCTGGAGGCCCAGGATCGAATCCCACGTCAGGCTCGTGGTGCATGGAGCCTGCATGGAGCCTGCTTCTCCTTCTGCCTATGTCTCTGCCTCTCTCTCTCTCTGTGACTATCATAAATAAATAAAAATTTAAAAAAAAGATTAAAGTGCCCTTTTTGGACACATAGATGGCTCAGTGGTTGAGCGTCTGCCTTTGACTCAGGTCATGATCCGGGATCCTGAGAGAGAGTCCCACATCAGGCTCCCCGCAGGGAGCCTGCTTCTCTTTCTGCCTAAATCTCTGCCTTTCTCTGTGTTTCTCATGAATAAATAAATACAATTTTTTTTTAAAAAGTAAATAAAGTGTCCTTTCTTCTCCCTATAGATTTATGGTCATATCACAAGGCTCTTTTTAGAGACTTGTAGAAAATAGAAAGACACACATTTTGTTTGAAAATAAAGGCTTTATGGTTATCTTAGGAGTTTATTATTTATATAACAAAAGATTACACTTAGTTTTCTTGTAAACCTACAATCTAGTACTCACAACCCTAACATTTGTTTTATTTTTCTGAAGAAACCCTGAGACGCCTAATGAGAGCATTTGCTGCCTAAACAAAACACGTATTTTTTATAGTCTTTTCAAGTGGTGTTTTCAAAGGGACTGGGAGAAAGGATGATGTTGTGTGATGACTACCATTAGGATGCAGTGATATTCTTTGACCTTTATTTAATCACCATCATCAAAAGGCATTTATCAGGTGCCCAGTTGTGTCAGTAGCTTATTTGTGCCATGGCATGAAGTTCCATCCTGCCTTAGGGCTGGGAGAAAACTTAAGTGGTCACTTTATCCAACTGAGCTTCTAACCAAAAATACACTGACTCATTCAGGGACAGCTTTCTCTCCTTTTCCAAATGGTATACAATATTTTTATATCCTTCCCTGTCAACTATTTCATAACAAAGTCAACTGAACATAAGTGAAAAAGCAGATTTTATAGGACATATCAGTGAGGTCTAATTTGTGTAATACAGCGTGGTGAATGTATGCACATGTGCATGCAAACACACACGGAACACACACACACACACACACACACACATACAAGGAATGACAGAAAAAAAACACATTGCCTGTCCTGACTAGGCATTTTGCAACATAGCTTATTGCTAAGGGTAAAAAACCAAAAAACTGAACCAAAAAAAGCCTCAGTGTACAAAATTAAGAACAGCTTAAAAACTCCAAGCATCTGCAGCCCAGATCAGAAGACCATATGCAGAGACCACTGACTACTACAGCTTACCAGAGAGAAATTCCTAAGAAATATAATCACTGGACACTGATATTTAGATGATTCAAAAAATGCAAATACTAACTAACTGTGGAAGAAAAGGTTACACATCTCCATGCAGTGACTGGAGTGACAGATTTAATTATATAATTTAATTATATGAATCTCTTCCATGAGCTATGCATAGGGTAGCAAGTTATCTGTTTGCAGATAGATACATCCATTACTAGAACAATAAATTTTTCTCACATGTTGAGGAGGTTTTACCCCTCTAAATTTAAACCAATTCACATATGAGGGTTACAGTAAATATCTGTTGTTGTTTTTTTGTTTTGTTTTTTAGCCATTTAGCATTCACTTACCTTCTTTCCCATAAGTACATCCCTATTTCCCTCCAGAACAGCTTCTGTCCTGCTCAGTCACCTGCCTCACCTGAACTACTTCAAGAAAGGACATTTTTCACCCAATTTTATCTCCTGCTTTTAAGAAAAGTTAGGATAGTCCCTCCCTGCCCCAGCAATAACGCACCAACCGTCACTTGCAGCTAATGAAAAGCCACCACAACCTTGAACTCCAGTTCTTGTCCAATAAACTTTTGTTCAAAACAACCCTTCCCAATTTCATCCTAAAACAATAAAAGTTGACCTTCCTTTGTCTCTTCAGACTTGCCTATGGTTCACCATAGCTTATTATCCCTAACTGCAATTTCTCTGTTATTCCCAAATAAACGTTTTCTTTTAAAACTTAAATTGCTCTTTGCTCTGTTTCAAGTCAACAACTTGAAAATCAGAATTACTATTGATGTCTCCTGTATTTATGTGAGGCCTTAGAAGAACCTTCAGCACTGGGAGCAATCTAAAATGTGATCCAGGAAATCTGTATTGTAGCTTTATCACCAAGTCTAATGGAATTACTTGAAACAAACTGTAGGTGTCCTCAGCAGGGTGTCATCTCTTCTTTTTCTACTTATATCTACATTAATTTCTTTACACTTAGTACAAAAATGTATTTCCTGTGGAAGAAAAAAAATCAATAAGTATAAATTGAATTGGAAGTAAATTACATCCTACAAATGAAATTTATAAGGATACAAATAATTGAGTTGAAAATAATAAAATCAAAAGAAAATCATGTAATTTCTAAGTTAAATTTTTAACTTCCAAAGAATAATCAAGAGATGATCAAATTACACTGGAACTGAATGTAAATTATTTGTGTTAAAAGAATAGTGAATGAGAGGAAGTTCCTCTTCCCTGACACTCTCCTCTCCTGAAAAAAAAAAATAGCTCAATAATGTACAATCCATTCCTCAAATCAATAATATTAATACTCCCTTCCTATTCCTGCAAAGTGTTCTAAGCTTATACTATGAAGATTCAATTTCATGAAAAAACTATGAATGCTCATCTTTTTATTAAATTCAGTAACCATTTAAAGTAAGGAGTTATGTGTCTAAACTGAGTTACAGTGCAAGATACAAAATTCATAAGATACAGATCTTGCCCTCAATTGAGAAGCACATAGTCTACTGAGGACAACAGATAGGTCAACGTACAAAATATAAATACGTAGAATAGGAGAAGTTCATACAAGTTATATAAGTAGGGCACTGGAGAAATTAATATTCTTTGAACAATGACATCAGAGAAAGCTTCTCAGAGATGATAATGCCTGAGTCAGTCTCAATTTATGAACAAGTAAATTTGGAACTTATATAAAGGGGCTTAGCCTACATCACAGGGCTAGTTTTATGGAACATTCAAGAATAGAACTTAAGTTCCTGAACTATCTCTTGGATAAAGAACTGTAACAATTTCCTGTCACTGTTCAAGTTGGTGAATTGTTCATTTTTAGTTTATAGAGAGATAATGCTGACAGGTAATGATGTTCCTCAGATTGTTAGTGACAACTTTAGTCTTCTAAGTGTTAAATCAAAAATCCATATCATCATCTTTGATCTGTCTCCTTCTCTCACATCCCATAGCTGGTCCATTCAGCAAGTCATGCAGGGTGTTCTTTTAAAATGTATGCATAATTCTACCCCTCATCACCTCTACTCTGGTCCAAGACAAGATTATCTCTCAACTCGTCTCTCTGTTCTACTGGTCTATTCTTAACACAGTAGCCAAAGTGACTGTATTAAAATGTAAATCTGATTGCATTACTTACCTGTTCATTCACTTCCAGTGGCTTCCCATTTCACTCAGAATTAAAGCCTCACAATGACTCTTCTTGGTTTGGCCTTCTATTGCCTTTCTAACCTCATTTCCTATTACTCACCTCTCCCCTGCCTCCATTTACTTTCTCAGTGACATCATTTCAACAACCTTCCCCTCTTCAATATTCTTCAAACACATCAGGCATGTTTCCGCCTTAGGCCTTACACTTATTTTTTCTTCTAGACACATCCACATCTAGATCCCTCGCTTCCTCCAGTAACGATCCAATAATCAATCACCCTCACAGTGAGGCTTTCCATGGCCAAGTCACCTAAAATTTCACCCACACATTTCCTATCCCCCTTTTCTATTTTATTTTTATCCTTAATACTGAAAACTATTTAACATGTCATCTATTTTATTCAGGTGTCTTGCTTATCTGTCTGTTCCCTCCTCCCTAATGTGGGCTCCAAGAAGGCAAGAATTTTTATCTTTTTTTCTCTATTACTTTATCCCTAGTACCTAACATATAGGAGCACTCATTATGTACTCATGAAAAAGTAAATGAATATAAATGTCATGACGATAAAGAATAAGCTCTTTCAATGGGCTAGAAAGAACCAGGAACTGTTTTTTTAAAAAGATAAGCTAAATTGATAAAACCTTAGTCAAACTTATCAAGAAGAGAGGACTCAAATAAAAAAAAAAATCAGAAATGAAGGAAGAAAAACACCAACTGACACTATAGAAATACAAAGGGTTATAAGAAAAGAAATGATGAAAAATTACATGCCAACAAATTGGACAACCTAGAAGAAATGGACAAACTCCTAGAAACATATAACTCTTCAAAACCAAATCAAGAGCTACAGAAAATTAGAACAGACCAATTACTAGCAATGAAATTGAATGAGTAACCAAAAAAAATTCCCAACAAACAAAAGTCTAGGATTAGATGATTTCACAGGAGAATTCCACCCAACATGTAAAGAACACTTAATATCTATTTTTCTCCAAATATTCCAAATATAGAAAAGGAAGGAAAGTTTTCAAATACATTCTATAAGCCAGCATTACTCTGATAACAAAACCAGACAAAGTCACTACAGAAAAAGAAAACTACAGGCCAGTATCTCTGATAAACAGAGATATAAATATCTTCAACAAAAATATTAGGGGATCCCTGGGTGGCGCAGCGGTTTGGCGCCTGCCTTTGGCCCAGGGCTCGATCCTGGAGACCCAGGATCAAATCCCATGTCGGGCTCCCGGTGCATGGAGCCTGCTTCTCCCTCTGCCTGTGTCTCTGCCTCTCTCTCTCTCTCTCTCTCTCTCTGTGACTATCATAAATAAAAAAAACAAAAATATTAGCAAACATTAACAATACATTAAGAAATCATTCACCACGATCAAGTGGGCTTTAATCCCAAGGATACAAGGGAGATTCAGTATTTGCAAATCAATCAATGTGACACCTCACATTATCCAGAAGAAAGGTAACAACCATAGGATCATCTCAAGAGGAGAAAAAGCACCTGACAAAGTACAACATTCACTTACGATTAAAACTCTCAAAAAACTAGGTTAAAAGAGAATATACCTCAACATAATAAAAGCCATATATGAAACACTTACAGCCAACATCACACCCAAGGGTGAAAAACCGAGAATTTTTCCTCTAAGATGAGGAGTAAGAAGACAAAGATGTCCACTCTCATCACTTTTATTCAACATAGTACTGGAAGTTCTAGTTGCAGCATTAGACAAGAAAAAGAAAAAAAGGGAGGCGGGGCAAGATGGCAGAGGAGTAGGGTCCCCAAGTCACCGGCCCCCAACAATCACCCAGGTAACTTTCAAATCATCCTGAAAACCTACGAATTCGGCCTGAGATTTAAAGAGAGACCAGCTGGAACGCTACAGTGAGAAGAGTTCGCGCTTCTATCAAGGTAGGAAGACGGGGAAAAAGAAAAAAACAAAGGCCTCCAAGGGGGAGGGGCCCGCGAGGAGCCGGGCTGAGGCCGGGGCGAGTGTCCCCAGGACAGGAGAGCCCCGTCCCGGAGGCGCAGGAGCTGCACCGACCTTCCCGGGCGGAAAGGGGCTCGCGGGGAGGTGGAGCAGGACCCAGGAGGGCGGGGGTGCCCTCGGGCTCCCGGGGACACTAACAGACACCTGCGCCCCGGGACAGTGTGCACACCCCGCGGCCGAGCTCCCTAAGGGCTGTAGCGCGGGCCCCGCAGGCCGGGGAGCAGCTTGGAGGCGGCCCCGCGCGGAGGGGGCTGCGCCGCCGGGAGCACGATTCCAGCAGTGCCGGCCCCGGAGCCCAGGGCACTGGGGGACACAGCCCAAGATTCTGCACTCCCCCCAGGACAGGCAGAGGCCGGGAGGACACAGGACAGCAAAGACGCTCCTGTTGCCAGCCCTCCCCACCCCCAGCTGTGCAGATCGGCGGCCCCGCCGGGGAGCATCCAGGCCCCTGCGGACTGAGAGCTCTGTAGCTACTGCGGGAGCTGACTCCAGGGCTGGGGAGCTGGCCGCTGCCACTGTGGTTGTTCCTCCTGAGGCCTCACGGGGGTAAACAACCCCCACTGAGCCGTGCACCAGGCAGGGGGCAGAGCAGCTCCCCCAGGTGCTCACACCTGAGAATCAGCACAGCAGGCCCCTCCCCCAGAAGACTAGCTAGAAGGACAAGGGAAGAGCAAGTTATTGACCAAGCAGCACTGGAAAGTTCGAGGGGAAGTCCAGGGATTTACAGTATAAAGAATCAGAGGATACTCCCCCTTGTTATTTGTTTTCTGTTTGCTTCCCCCCTTTTTTTTTCTTCTCTTTTTTTTTCTTTTTTCTCTTCTCTCTTTTTCTCCTTTTCCCAATACAACTTGTTTTTGCCCACTGCACTGAGCAAAATGACTAGAAGGAAAACCTCACCTCAAAAGAAAGAATCAGAAACAGTCCTTTCTCCCACAGAGTTACAAAATTTGGATTACAAGTCAATGTCAGAAAGCCAGTTCAGAAGCACTATTATAAAGCTACTGGTGGCTCTAGAAAAAAGCATAAAGGATTCAAGAGACTTCATGACTGCAGAATTTAGATCTAATCAGGCCAAAATAAAAAATCAATTAAATGAGATGCAATCCAAACTGGAGTTCCCAACGAGGAGGGTTAATGAGGTTTAAGAATGAATGAGTGACATAGAAGACAAGTTGATGGTAAGGAAGGAAGCTGAGGAAAAAGAGAAAAACAATTAAAATATCATGAGGATAACTTAAGGGAAATAAATGACAGCCTCAGAAGGAAAAATCTACGTTTAATTAGGGTTCCAGGGGGCAACCAAAGAGACAGAGGACCAGAAAGTGTATGTGAACAATTCATAGCTGAGAACTTCCCTAACTTGGGGAGGGAAACAGGCATTCAGATCCAGGAGATAAAGAGAACCTCCCTAAAATCAATAAAAACCGCTCAACACCTCCACATTTAATAGTGAAACTTGCAAATTCCAAAGATAAAGAGAAGATCCTTAAAGCAGCAAGAGACAAGAGATCCCTAAACTTTATGGGGAGAAGTATTAGTTAACAGCAGACCTCTCCACAGAGACCTGGCAGGCCAGAAAGGGCTGGCAGGATATATTCAGGGTCCTAAAGGAGAAGAACATGTAGCCAATAATACTTTATCCAGCAAGGCTCTCATTCAGAATACAAGGAGAGATAAAGAGCTTCCAAGATAGGCAAAAACTGAAAGAATATGTGACCACCAAACCAGCTCTGCAAGAAATATTAAGAGGGACTCTGTAAAAGAAAGAGGAAATCCAAGGAAACAATCCACAAAAACAGGGACTGAATAGATATCATGATGACACTAAACTCATATCTGTCAATAGTAACTCTGAACATGAATGGGCTTAATGACCCCATCAAAAGGCGTAGGGTTTCAGACTGGATAAAAAAGCAAGACCCATCTATTTGCTGTCTACAAGAGACTCATTTTAGACGTAAGGACACCTACAGCCTGAAAATAAAAGGTTGGGGAACATTTACCATTCAAATGGTCCTCAAAAGAAAGCAGGGGTATCCATCCTCATATCAGATAAATTAGGTTTATACCAAAGACTGTAGTAGGAGATGAAGAGGGACACTGTATCATACTTAAAGGATCTATCCAACAAGAGGACCTAACAATCATGAATATTTACTCCCCGAATGTGGGAGCTGCCAAGTATATCAATCAATTAATAATCAAAGTTAAGACCTACTTACATAATAATAATACACTTATGCTTGGTGACTTGAACACAGCACTTTCTATAATTGACAGATCTTCTAAGCACAACATCTCCAAAGAAACAAGAGCTTTAAATGATACCCTGGACCAGATGGATTTCACAGATATTTACAGAACTTTACATCCAAACACAACTGAATACACATTCTTCTCCAGTGCACATGGAACTTTCTCCAGAATAGACCACATACTGGGTCACAAATCAGGTCTTAACCGATACCAAAAGATTGGGATCGTACCCTGCATATTTTCAGACCATAATGCATTGAAACTAGAACTAAATCACAAGAAGAAGTTGGAAGGATCTCAAACACGTGGAGGTTAAGAACCAACCTGCTAAAAGATGAAAGGGTCAACCAGGAAATTAGAGAAGAATTAAAAAGATTCATGGAAACTAATGAGAATGAAGATACAACTGTTCAAAATCTTTGGGATACAGCAAAAGCAGTCCAGAGGGGGAAATCCATCACAATACAAGCATCCATATAAAAATTGGAAAGAACTCAAATACAAAAGCTAACCTTGCACCTAAAGGAGCTGGAGAAAAAAAACAGCAAATGGATCCTACACCTAGCAGAAGAAGAGAGTTAATAAAGATTCGAGCAGAACTCAATGAAATCGAGACCAGAAGAACTGTGGAACAGATCAACAAAACCAGGAGTTGGTTCTTTGAAAGAATTAATAAGATAGATAAACCATTAGCCAGCCTTATTAAAAAGAAGAGAGAGAAGACTCAAATTAATAAAATCATGAATGAGAAAGGGGAGATCACCACCAATACAAGGAAATACAAATGATTTTAAAAACTTATTATGAGCACCTATATGCCAATAAATTAGGCAATCTAGAAGAAATGGACACATTTCTGGAAAACCACAAACTACCAAAACTGGAACAGGAAGAAATAGAAAACCTAAACAGGCTGATACCTAGGGAGGAAATTGAAGCAGTCATAAAAAACCTCCCAAGACACAATAGTCCAGAGCCAGATGGCTTCCCAGGGGAACTCTATCAAACGTTTAAAGAAGAAACCATACCTATTCTACTAAAGCTGTTCGGAAAGATAGGAAGTGATGGAGTACTTCCAAATTCGTTCTATGAGGCCAGCATCACCTTAATTCCAAAACCAGACAAAGACCCCACCAAAAAGAATTATAGACCAATATCCCTGATGAACACGGATGCAAAAATTCTTAACAAGACACTAGCCAATAGGATCCAACAATACATTAAGAAGATTATTCACCATGACCAAGTGGAATTTATCACCAGGATGCAAGGCTGGTTTAACACTCGTAAAGCAATCAGTGTGATTGATCATACAGCAAGAAAAAAACAAGAACCACAGAATCCTCTCAATAGATGCAGAGGAAGCATTTGACAAAATACAGCATCCATTCCTGATCACAACTCTTCAGAGTGTAGGGATAGAGGGAACATTCCTAAGCATCTTAAAAGCCATCTACGAAAAGCCCACAGCAAATATCATTCTCAGTAAGGAAACACTGGGAGCGTGTCCCCTAAGATCAGGAACACGACAGGGATGTCCACTCTCACCACTGCTATTCAACATAGTACTGGAAGTCCTAGCCTCAGCAATCAGGCAACAAAAAGAAATGAAAGGAATTCCAATTGGCAAAGAAGAAGTCAAACTCTCCCTCTTTGCAGATGACATGATACTGTACTTAGAAAACCCAACAGACTCCACCCCAAGATTGCTAGAACTCATACAGCAATTTGGCAGTGTGGCAGGATACAAAATCAATGCCCAGAAATCAATGGCATTTCTATACACTAATAATGAGACTGAAGGAAATTAAGAAGTCTTAATTAAGAAATTAAGGAGTCAATCCCATTTACAATTGCACCCAAAAGCATACCTAGGAATAAACCTAACCAAAGAGGTAAGGATCTATACCCTAAAAACTACAGAACACTTCTGAAAGAAATTGAGGAAGACACAAAGAGATGGAAGAATATTCCATGCTCATGAACTGGAAGAATTAATATTGTGAAAATGTCAATGTTACCAGGGCAATTTACACATTTAATGCAATCCCTATCAAAATACCATGGACTTTCTTCAGAGAGTTGGAACAAATTGTCTTATGATTTGTGTGGAATCAGAAAAGACCTCAAATATCCAGGGGAATTTTAAAAAAGAAAACCATAGCTGGGGGCATCACAATGCCAGATTTCAGGTTGTACTGCAAAGCTGTGGTCATCAAGACAGTGTGGTACTGGCACAAAATAGACACATAGATCAATGGAACAGAATAGAGAATCCAGAAGTGGACCTTCAACTTTATGGTCAACTAATATTTGACAAAGCAGGAAAGACTATCTACTAGAAAAAAGACAGTCTCTTCAGTAAATGGTGCTGAGACAATTGGACATCCACGTGCAGAAGAATGAAACTGGACCACTCTCTTGCACCATACACAAAGATAAACTCAAAATGGATGAAAGATCTAAATGTGAGACAAGATTCCATCAAAATCCTAGAGGAGAACACAGGCAACACCCTTTTTGAACTTGGCCACAGCAACTTCTTGCAAGATACATCCATGAAGGCGAGAGAAACAAAAGCAAAAATGAACTATTGGGACTTCATCAAGATAAAAAGCTTCTGCACAGTCAACAAAACTAAAAGACAACCTACAGAATGGGAGAAGATATTTGCAAATGACCTACCAGATAAAGGGCTAGTATTCAAGATCTATAAAGAACTTATTAAACTCAACAGCAAAGAAACACAATCCAATCATGAAATGGGCAAAATACATGAACAGAAATTTCACAGAGGAAGACATAGACATGGCCATGAAGCACATGAGAAAATGCTCTGCATCATTGTCCATCAGGGAAATACAAATCAAAACCACAATGAGATACCACCTCACACCAGTGAGAATGGTGAACATTAACAAGACAGGAAACAACAAATGTTGGAGAGGATGTGGAGAAAAGGAAACCCTCTTACACTGTTGGTGGGAATGTGAACTGGTAGAGCCACTCTGGAAAACTGTGTGTTGGTTCCTCAAAGAGTTAAAAATACATCTGCTGTATGACCCAGCAATTGCACTGCTGGGGATTTACCCCAAAGATACAGATGCAGTGAAATGCCGGGACACCTGCACCTCGATGTTTATAGCAGCAATGTCTACAATAGCCAAACTGTGGAAGGAGCCTCGGTGTCCATCGAAAGATGAATGGATAAAGAAGATGTGGTCTATGTATACAATGGAATATTACTCAGCCATTAGAAATGACAAATACCCACCGTTTGCTTGGATGTGGATGGAACTGGAAGGTATTATGCTGATTGAAATAAGTCAATTAGAGAAAGACAAACATTATATGGTCTCATTCATTTGGGGAAGATAAAAATTAGTGAAAGGGAATAAAGGGAAAGGAGAGAAAATGAGCGAAAATGTCAGTGAGGGTGACAGAACATGAGAGGCACCTAAGTCTGGGAAATGAACAAGGGGTAGTGGAAGGGGAGGTGGGCGGGAGGTTGGGGTGATTGGGTGATGGGCACTGAGGGGGGCATTTGGTGGGATGAGCACTGGGTGTTATGCTATATGTTGGCAAATTGAACTCCAACAAAAAAAGAAAAAAAAAAAGAAAAAGAAATAAAAGGCAGCCAGACTGGTAAGAAAGAAGTAAAACTTCCACTCTTTGCAGATCACATGATACTATATATGGAAAATTCTGAAGACTCTACCAAATAACCACTAGAACCGATAAGTAAATTCAGTAAAGTCACAGGATACAAAATTAATATATGGAAAAACTACTGCATTTCTATATACCAATAACAAAGTAGCAGAAAGAGAAATTAAAACAATCACATTTATAATTGCACCAGAAATAATAATATACCTAAGAATAAAGTTAACCAAGAAAATGAAAGACCTATACCTGTGTATAGGTCACACACACACACACACACACACACACACAATAAGTTCATGCTCAGTGATACAGAGTAGGGACCAGCTAAGAGATGATAATCTATGGTTACTGTGCAAAGGAGCACCTCCATGCCTAATATATACTAGATGCCCAAAAATGTGTTGAATAAATATATTAATAAAAATAGCATAGGATACTTCTTCTAGCTTCAGATAAGACCTGTTATTTAACAACTATGAAGTCAACAACAAAAAAGTCTCATGGATTGACCAAGAGTCTCTCTCAACTGACACTTACTAATGTCAAGGACCATGGAAAAATCTAAGGTTGACTGTGGTAGGCTGATATTGTTATGTCAAAAGTTCCTCCAGTCCACAAAGAAGATAAAGAGGCATAACAGTATTCAATAAATAAATGGTCTTTATGTATTTTTTCAATTTTAAATGTTTGCATTTTGTGTGTGTGTGTGTGTGTGCGCGCACATGCATATGCAAAATATCGCACAAGGAACAGGCTTCCTTTCTTTTCACAAAGGTACATATATAATCCATTAATTTGTGTAGTCTAGAGGTAAACAACCTATATTTTTCCCCATAGTTTAAATTTACTCCATTAACTATACTACTAATTTCTTATGACAAAATAAGAATAAAAATACCTACATCATATGATATTTCAAGAACTAGTTCAATACTAGGCTTGAACACGCTTTGCAAAGTATTAAGTGCTTTTATTATTCCAAAGTAAACATTTGTGGAATAAAATACTTTTCCATGAAGATTCTAGGTTCAACTCCTTAGGCTACAGACAGAACAATGAGAATATAATCAGAAACTTCCAGAAAAAATTGTGATAAACTGAAATCAATATATAAATAGCAGAAACAAAGATAGGTTCACTTAAATGTGAGGGCAAACAGATGAAGCCCTGTACTTAACTTAATTTTGCAACGTAGAAGCATTTGTGGTTTTGAGGGAAACCAATTATGTATTGATGAAGAAACTGAATAATGAGTAATAACTGACTATATATTACCCAGATGACTCAGGCTTAGGGCTCAGACTTTCCTGACTCTAATTCAGGACTCTAAAAGCACAATAAAGTTGAAATCTAACTCTGTACCAATACTGTTTCTACTATGGTTATCGCAAAGATGCTGCTGCTCTTACAATCCCTACTTCCCCTTATAGGAGAAACAAATTGCCTTGACAAAGACAAATTAAGTAATTTAGCATGGCCACACAGTTTGGAAGTGGGTCAAATAGAATTTGAACTCAGGCAGGCTAAAGCCCCATGATGCTCTCAATCTCCTTGCCACTTCTCTAAGCAGAGGTAGACTGTCAGCGTTTCATCATGCCTTCTCATTCTCACGCAAAATTCATTCTTAGGGTGGAAAAAATCTTAGCACAATGGTCCAACACCTCCAAAGAGCTATAGAATGTAAACAGATACACTAAATCTGTGGTATTAAAATTCTACTGAAGGGAGAAAGAGATTAGGAAAAAAGGTCCTTATGAGGAAGAAGGGGCAATTATTAAAAGTGCTGAAAATCTGCCTTAGATCAATACCTCTTAACTGGAAAAAAGCAAACATTTACTATTTTCAACTGAGAATGAATTCAATAAACTCCCATCCCATTAAATCCTTTCCCACAACCCCTGAAGAGACTACTGTAGTTGAAGATCACATGGAAGAATTGTTTAAGTAAAGAGGATGGATCTAGCCTTATTAAGGCTAAGAACTAGCCTCTCTCCCTGCATTTTTCCTGCCAGCCTCCTTGACTTAATATTTTGTTTCCCTAGAGTGGATAAAATATGGGCTTAGGAGAACAAGGACTCAGTGGAGTGCAGTGGATGAGGCACAGTATTTGAACACAGGAGACTGGAGGGAACTTCAGGTCCACCATTTACTGGTGTTGACACATCATTTCAAACCCTTTGAGATGCAGATCTCTCATCTATAAAATGGAAGCAATAAAGAACAGGAAAAGTATAAATGTATTTTTAATGTTCGAAATTGTTATTGCTGGAAGGAAAGCAGGTGGTTGTGCTATTGAAATACAGTAATAATCTAGATGTAATTTTATATATTATCATATTTGAACCTCAAAATAAAGTGGAACAATCATTTCTAGGTCTCTTGAGTACAAAGGAAAAACAATTCAGAGAGCTTAGAGCATTACCTAAGGTCACACAATTAGTGATGGTCAGACCCAGGTCTTCTATCCTGAGGCATCGCTCTTCCAGGCAAATCTTTCTGTTAACCATCAGCACAATATTAAAGTGGTAAATCTCACTGATTTTCTAATATACTAATAGGCTTTAGAACAACAAAATAAATAATGAAGCTGAAAAAAATGAGTAAACATTTCCACCACAATAATGTTTTTGCTGATTGTGATTCATTCTTCATGGGCTCTTATTAGAATTTTAAATAGTTTATCCAAGGTCTAGTATTGTACTTGCTGTTCACTCAGAGAAGCACGTGTTTTCCCACAGCTGGCCACAGGGACTGAAGAGTATAGCATAGCAATAGGTAATGACTGAAATAGAGGCAGGAAAAGAAACTAAACACACTCAAGGCAGAAATCACAATTAAGGATTCAATGCAGTATTTCATTTATGTTTTTGCATGCTGCCTAAAGTGTACCAATCAGACAAAACTTTAAAGGTTCGTAAAGATTATTCCAGGGCACCTGGGTGGCTTGATCAGTTAAGCATCTGCCTTTGACTCAGGTCTGCTTTTAGCTCAGATTATGATCCTGGAGTCTCAGGATCAACAATCCCCTGAGCAGGGCATCTGCTTCTCTGTCTTTCCCTCACCCCATTCGTGCTCTCTCTCAAATAAATACACAAAATCATATTAAAAAGATTATTGTAGGGATGTGGACATATAAAACTGAAAAACCTTACTTAATTTCTCTGAAATGACTTTAATTTTGCTAAATTATTTACAGAGATAAAATTTTCTGGAACAGATCATTATCCTTTCCCAAAATTGCTTTGAGACATACAAAACAGACCAGTCGATCAATCAACCAATATAAATCTGTCTCTCAGATCACCCAAGATCTTCTTTGTATTATAAAAATAATAATACCACTAACTAAAAAATGAATAATGAAAAGGAAATAAACCCATCAGTATCCAAGTGCCTTTAAAGTGAGCCAGGACCCTTCCTCTAAACATAAGCTTTAAAAGTACAGTTCATATAATATCTTTAGATGTTTTCATTTGGATATTTCTTATAAGTCCTAATGAATAATTGTGGTATTAGATCTGATTCACAATCATTAAGAAGTAACTCCTTTGGCACAATATGAGTACTTATTATATTTTTGTGACACTTCGCATATATTATCTATTCTGATCTGCACAACCTGTAAGGGGGAAGGTAGGTATTATTACTGTCGATTTACAAAAAACAAAAAACAAAAAAAAAAACTTAGAATCAGGAAGAATTCTATATTTGCAGGTTTAAAATAATTGTAAAAACCATTTACTTAAACCATATACCCAATGCTTGACTGCCTTCTGAAATTCCTATTTTTAATATGTAAATACATCTACCAAAGGGGATGTAACATCTCTCAAGGAGGTTATTCTTACCCAAGCAGATCCGATTGAAGAAATTTTTCCTATAGTGAGCCAGAATCCATTCACATAATCTCAAACCACTGGCCCTAATTTACCTTTGAGGACACACAAGACAAATCCAACTGCTCTTGGGCAAACAAATTCTCAAATATATGTGCTTGGCTATGTCTCTCTTCAGGCTAAGAGAGTTAGTTATACATATATAACTAATAAACATTTTGTATTAACTTAATATATATTTACATATTAATTTATCATATCACTTTAATATATATTAAATATATAACATATACTTAAATATATTTATGTAAATACATAGAAGTATCTTCTAAATATTAATCTGTATATATAGGTCCTAAGTACTATTTTTCTCTATGATATTTCATACAAGTTTATGGAAGTAAAGCTGAATTCCATTTGATTGTATTGTTTAACCAAGTCAATATATATTTGAGAAATTACTATGTACTCCAAATTTGACCAGCATCTATGGAAAAAAACAAAGTAGTATAACATATGGTAACTTTCTTCAATGAATTTATAGTCCAGTTGGAAATATTTAATTTTAAAAGTATACAGAATAATCCTAGTAAAAGTAAATACTCCATTATCCAATACTAATTATAACTGCAACAGGAATTTATAGGATTAGCAAGTACAGGTCACATATGCCACAATTTCTATTGCCTTCCCCATAGTAGATATCCTAACAAGCCACTAAACTGAATGCTGAGTCTGGGCCTATGACTTTAAAAACCCTTCAGTAGAAGGACCTCAAAAGAAGTGAATAAAGGTAAGTTTGGTGGATTATTAAGAAGTTTATCTGTATAATGCTAAGTTAGCTCTAAGAAAACAGAAAATATATTAAATGTGCTTGACATATTTTCCCTCAGAATTTATTACTGGTTTTGTTGTTGTTATTATAGGTTGTTATAGGTTTTATAGAGACAACTTGTTTTTAAGTGGAGTTCCTTATAAGAAGCTTGACTCATGATAACAACATGCTTTAATAAAATTCCTCCATGTCCTATTAAAGACAGAATTTATACTCTTTCAGGTTTCTAAATTTACAGTTTAGAAATGACTGTAAAAGTATTTTGTCCATCGACAAATGCAAAGATCATACACCTGAATTGTCCTGGGGATGATCCTGGCTCATCTGCCAGTCATCTGTTTTAGGCCAATGTATATATCTGGTACATTCTGAGCACAGGGAAGGATTTTGCCTCACAGAAAATTATTTCCTTAATGACACATATTGAGGAGAACCCCAAGCTTTGAAACATCCTAGCACAGTATATGCCTCATAACTTACTTTTATAAAATGATAAAATTATAAATAATTATAATTATAAAAATGCTTTCACTAGCAATGTACTTAATTTTGCCCAGGCATGAAGCACAGGAAATAGCCATTTTTAGAGACTGCTTTTTAAAGCCCATTAGCCACCATTAAAAATGCTTCTGGAACCAAGTCTATGGGGTGGCCCTATCATATGACTTGGTATAGATGTTTTCCAAATGCTAGGAAATGGCATGCAGGAAACAACCCAGGTCTTTGAGTCTCATTGGAAACCACTGGGCTCTTTTTCATGCAGTCCCCAGATAACTGGAAGCAGAATACAGGGTCCTGCAAATCACATTTTTTTTATATATATATAAAAAGATGATGATGGCATTTAATCTTGCTCTTGGAAATGGATGGTGGCAGCCTCAGATAGTGTACTTAAAGTCTTTGCAGACATTTGCAGGTAGAAAGATATTCTCAGTGATCTATCCTTTGGGTCACTCTCAAGTTGTGAAGACACTGTTTGAAAGTGCTGGTGTCAAAGGTAAATTTAGAATAAGCTGCAAGTGACAGACTGGAATCTAGGAGGCTAGGACCATTTCTACCTTGTCGACCACCACATCTCTCACATCTAACTGCAAGCTGGGACTCAATATGACTTACTACAAAGCTGACAGTCAACTCCACAGCTAGAAGAGGCAGCTATGAATGCTCTACCTTCTCCTGACTTTTTAGCACATGCAGCACAGCTGGCTGGTGACACTGGGTGAATAATGAGGGTAACCATGATGTCATTTTTCTGGCAGCCCTCACTACATCACAAGGAGAGTCTTTTATTACATTAAAAGATTATTTTTAACGAAGAAATACATATTGTGGCAATTGATACAACAGGAAAAACCTGACATGGATTAATGAGGCCACATCATTATAGACATTAAGCTAAACAAACAAACAAACAAACAAAAAAACAGCAGCTATGCTAGGTCCTGGGCTTTTCAAGAAACTGGCCCACCTTCTCCCTAGTAAAAGGCTGCTGTCTAGAACGGAAAATGGTTAGCTAATTATAGATGGGGATAGAAAGAAAGACAATTACTCCTAACATTTGGTGCCACATGCCCAAGTTATTCTAGTAGAAAAGCAAAGTGGCTGGAAGGAAGTAATTATCTTGCTCACCTGACAAGGTGACTCGCATACAGGAGGTATTTAGTAAATTGCTATACTCAGTAAGTAGATATTAAATGAGTAAATCCTAGTCACAAAGTGGAGAAAGACTAAAAATTTAAAGTTATCTAAAAAAGGTGCTAGTCAAATGTCTTAGCCTCTTAATTAGTGATGCATCTTTATGTAAACTGCACAGAATAAATAACAACTGCAATTTACAGGAAACACACACACATACACATTTATTTATTTGGTCTCCAATAGCTGCCTAATTTGGTGAGATGGAATCTATCATGGATGGATGTTCCAAAGGCTACATAAGCTACAAAGAAAAAATGCAGGTGAAACTGTAGCCTGGGGGGGAAATCTACAACAGCTCTTGAAATTGATTCAGTTTGTCTCTTTCTTTCAAATGACAATGATACTATTAATTTTCAACATAATTATTTTATCAATAAAACCAGATAATAGTATTAGATTTATTCAAATTCAATTATTTCATCATTTTTCAAGTTCCCTTGTTATTTTGTAAATAACCCAATGCTTTATGTTGTTGTTGTTTTGTAAATAATGTTTATCTGCTGCTGCTGACTACACTAGAAGAATCTCAGAAAATCCTTGATGAACAGCTGTTTAGGAAACATGAACTTGATCATATGATTCAATGAACAGATTTAAGAATCATCAGAGGAAGCAGGAAGTGGGCATGATATGGAAGGACAATATCTATATTCTATTCCTGTTGTCTCTCCATCCTCTGCGTGACCTAGGATGACTCACATCTCTCTTTCAGAGTGCCTGCAGTGACTCAGTTTTTTTTTTTTTAATTCTCTGTTTAATTCTATATCATCCATAGATCATTTCCTCTGGAAAGCATAATAAATGAAATGATCTTTTTTAGTTCTTTCTTCTATCTGTACTCCAAGTCAGAGTTATTAAAACTCTATTGTTTAGGAGACTGAAGTGAATGTCATTATATTTACAGCATTTAATAGTAAAAAACTAATGATGAAAATATTTTAGAAAGTGTAATTTTTAAAGTTTTTGCATTATGGGACCTGACAACAATGACTTTTACAGCCCAGAAGAAAAAAAATTCCTCTTGGCATTTGGTAATTAGTTTAGGTCATCAGGAAAACTAAATGTATCTTCTGTGGTATCAGATTCAGTGGATCATAATATAAAAACACGTATTTGCAAACTTCTATGTCCATAAGAATTATCCAGAACCCAAGACTCAGAAACTGTGGCATCTCTACCCAGTGTCCCCTGTTAAAGATGAAAATTAGACCAGACAAGCTTTTCAGTGACACTATTCCTGGCGGTCACCACCTGTTCCTTTTTTTTTTTTTTTTTTAAGATGTTATTTATTTATTCATGAGAGGCACACACACAGAGAGAGAGGCAGAGACACCAGCAGAGGGAGAAGCAGGGAGCCTGACGTGGGACTCGATCCCGGGTCTCCAGGATCACACCCCGGGCCAAAGGCGGCACTAAACCGCTGAGCCACTGGGGCTGCCCACCACCTGTTTTTTCACAAGTATCTTTTTGAGAGTTATTCTAACATCTATAAACAGAATGATTCATGACTAATATTAGGGATTTGGACACAGACTCTTTGACACTTGTTAATGAAAGGAGAAGGCACTTTTAAAGGACAGGCATTGGACCTTGGCTAATGTTTTTATCAACAGGCAATATTTATCTGAGATTTTAAATTTGTTTCTAAAGTTGCTGTTGTCTTTTTCAGGCTCTGATATGTTCATTTCCGTGTAAAAGTTGTGAATAAATGTTTATCAAATAGTTTGTACAATATTGATAAAACATACCCAAATATCGGGTTAGTGAGTTCTTGTTTGTTTTGTAAAACGTAGTCCTTGACCAGTACAGAACCTAAATATTCTGACTAAAGCAAAATAACAATTCGTTTATTAGATGATGCTTGGCTGAGGGCACCATATAAAAGCAATAGTATCAGAAGTTTTCCCAGGACTATTTTGGAACAATGTTCTCACTCCATACTACTCCACAGTCAAACAGAGGAATGAGATACATTACACTGTACTTACTCAAGTTTTACTGAAAAATCACTGCAAGCATCAAGAGTACAGAGAAAAATACCACATAGCTGGTTCTTATCACTGTCCATGCAGTCACCAAAAAAATGTGTGAAGTGTTAAAATAAGTGTATACAAAATACTCAGAGGGCACCAAAGGGGCAGAAACTGAGATCATGTAGGGAAGCAAAGAAGGCAGGCTTGGAGATGGCATTTGAATTGGATCATGAAAGGCAAGTGTTGCTTTGAGAATAGAGAAGTAAATTTCAAGCAGAGTGAGTAGGAATGAAGGCAAAAGCACAGAGTTGCAAAACTATTTGCATTCACAAAATCTTGTAGTTCAGTGAAAGAGCATATGGGATTGAGTGGAGGGGAGAGTAGACTGGAAGGGTGGGCTCAGGGCACATTAATAACAGCTTGAATTCAGTCCATACACAATTCACTTATTGCATCAACTTCGAGATGTATTTTATTCTTTTAACCTTTAGAACCTTTGAAATGAAGATATAGTTGGGCAAGTGGCAATTATACTGCCATAACTATGAATGCATGTAAAAACTTGCAAAATGGATGCCAGCAACTTGGAATAATATTATTTTAAGAAATGTTTCACCAATGGGGCACCTGGGTGGCTCCGTGGTTGAGCGTCTGTCTTTGGCTTAGGTTGTGATCCTGGGGTCCTGGGATCGAGTCCCACATCGGGCATCGCTCATGGAGCCTGCTTCTCCCTCTGCCTATGTCTATGCCTCTCTCATGAATAAATAAATAAAATCTTAAAAAAAGAAAAAGAAGAAATGTTTCACCACTAATACTCCTGATGAAATAGAGAAAAAAATTATGTTACACCAAACATGGTAATCAATGACTCTGAAATGGAGAGAGATTCAGAAAAGTCAGGCTTTCAGTACAAAATTGTAAGAACCTGATATTAATTAAATTTAATTTATTTTGCTTATATTTGCTCTTATGTACAAAAGTGATAGATAATAAAAATCTTGTTTCAGTTTTGTTTTTCCCTAAATAAGTCTTTCAGGAAGAATGAAATTAAAACCCAAAAAAGATATAATAAAGAAAGAATTGTGCCACAGTTTAATTTGCATATTATTTTTCCTTAGTGGTATATAAGAAATGGTGTGTTCTGTGATCACTGACATCTTAGATTTGATGAAGCAGGTTATTTTCCATGTGCACTGCATGCCTAGGATCTGCCACATTCTGCACTAGGTGCTGGGGCTGTGATGAGAAGCAAGAAATGATCTATCCCAAATTTCACACTGCTTCCAGCTCACAGTCACGATGCTGGGCTGAAAGCCTGAACTATGTGTCCTACAGGGAGCCCTCAGAGGGCTTTAAGAGCAGAAATGATGTGATGAGATATGTTTTGAGGGAACTTGGCTCTATCAGTGATATACAGGCTTGAAGGCAGGAAAGGGGTAGTGCAGAGAAAGATCTTGAAATAGTTTGTGTAAGATATAATGAGGGCCGGCATTAAGGCATGGCCACAGGCAGAGAAAGAAAGAGGATTTAAGCAACATGATTCCCACTGCTCATAGTTCTTGATCAAAGAAAGTAAGCAGACAATTTAAACTGCCTTGACACTGATGGCAATACAGTATAGCATTTTTTAAAAGATCTTATTTATTTATTCATGAGAGACACAGAGAGAGTCAGAGACACAGGCAGAGGGAGAAGCAAGCTCCATGCAGGGAGCCCGATGTGGAACTTGATCCCAGGACTCCAGGATCACACCCTGAGCCGGAAGGCAGACATTTAACCACTAAGCCAACCAGGCATCCCTACAGTATAGCATTTGAAAGCTATTTAATCACCAAATTTTTCACTTTCAAAGTGGTATGTGCACTTTGGCCTTCAATTGCCCAGCACTAAAGACAAGGCAGCATGCTAAGCCCTAGGAATTCAAGGAATTGAGTCTTCTAGGTGAAGGGGGAAAGAGAGAGAGAGAGAGATAGAGAGAGCGCACGCAAGAGGTGATGTGATTATACCAATGCAACTGTGTGCATTAACAGGGAGCTCAGAGAGGCACTGGGAGAGCTCAGTTGGAAGCAATGCCCAGAGATGGAACAATCTCCCAGGGGAAGTCACATCTGAGCAGAGGCTTGCAGAGGTAGTGCAATGAGCCTACAGGTTAGACACTGTACGAAAGGGCATTCTGGACAGAGGTAAACCTGAGTAAAAATATGGAGCTGAGAGACAGCAAAGTATATTTGGAGTAATTTTCAACATATGGATATGCCTATCTATAGTGGGAAGAATTAAGGGGACCTTTCACCCAAAAGGCCTCACTTCACATTAAACTGCTTCCATTTAATCCTAGAGCACTGTGGACCCCCTAAAGGATTGCCTTATATTTCAACTTATGTCATTTAAGTAGGCTTTCACAAAATTTTCTAACTCTAAATTGGATCACACATAAAATCAACCCTAAGAGTTTTCATCAAGTTTCAAAATAAATGAGAAAAAGCAAGGGAAGAAATTACTAATATGTCCTATTAAAGTATGCAATTAATTTAAAATACTTTGAAAAAGCAAAGTTCCAGGAGCAGTAAATCGGTGACCAATTTAAAATATTATTTCTTTATATGTGCAGTAACAAGTAGAGTGGGTTGCTCTTTTTTTAGAATTATTCTATGATACAGGTCAATGTAACAGAAAAGTTACCTATAGATAGCAGTCTAAAGATCTTTTTTTATAAAGATAACAAAATATGGGAAAAATTTTGAGTTTATTCAGTTTTTCTTTTATATTTCTAACAGATACTGAATAGTATACTTAAGATTATATATTTCTATATATATTATATGTATTATATACTTAAAGATTATATATAAAGATTTTATATATATATAAAACAAATTATTGTTTTAACATCAACATTTGCTGTCATGTTTATAGAATAGATTTAAAATAGTGGTGTTTGTGAGTTCAGATTTACATGGATTTCACGAGGATATTAGGTCAGCATCCATCTTGCATCATTTTAAAATTACCACTGAAGAATGAACCATTTCTTTGTCCTGATTCTTTGATTACACACATGACCTTCCAAGAAAGGAATCAAATGCAAATGGAATCAGAAGCTAGACCATGGTTTGTGTGCTTCACACAAGAAATGTTCTAAAGTTTTTGGTAGAATTTGGAACCCTGAACTGTGTACACAGCTTTGTCAAGTGAAATGTGCTCTCTTTCCCCACCTAACCTCATGTGGTTTTAGCTTCCCACTGCTTGAACATGTAGCAGCCTTCCTAAAGTTATACCATATTTGTTATTTACACGTGTAACTCAGTTTCCCTCACTACTCTGTAAAACTCTGAAGAGCAAGAAGCATGTTTCATTCATTTTTTAATATTTTTAAAACAAAAAGTCAAATGCCTTGTCAAAAAAAGCTAAAAAAAACCTATGTTGAAGTACATTACAGACATATGTATAATACTTAAAATTTTTATTGCTAGTCTCGATTAATATTAGCATTTCTAGAAAACAATTAGAATTCTGTACTACGTAAACTTTGTTTCTTTGTGCTATTTTTATTTTTTTTACTTTTTTCGTGATATTTTAAGTCATTAATGTTCCCACCAGCATATTTCAACACCACCAAAACCAATATTTGAAAAATAAAAAGAATCCTATTATTTCATATAAATTGCTTTAAAACTAAACTGGCTTGGAAGAGAAAGATCATGTGTACACAAAATTTCTCAAAATGTCAAAATTATAGAACAAATTCTGAGTCTAAAGAGTATATGTTTAAAGAATGACTACTTTGATGTGTTCTTTAATCAGGTTTTTGTTTCTAAGTGGGTAGAATTCATCTGTGTAACTAAAATATATATTTACATTAGAGCTAGTATATATACTTGTAAGATTTCCAATATTATGCACTCAGACCTGGCCCTAGATTCCAAATGCTTCAGAATAGAATGTTCATAGTATCAATGTTAAAACTCACATTCTCAGGTGATTGTATTCTTGTCATCACCTCAAGAGCATATTTTTTTTGTATCAAACGCTGAGTGAATAAACACAATGTCAATTTTTTTTCAGACATTTAAGATGTCATTTAAGATGTGCAAAAGTCAGGCTCCAATAGCTTTGATAGATTCCATAGAAGCACAAGGGATTTGTTCTACATGAAATACTGACTGGCACCATAGGAGACACGGGATCTAGTTTGTGTATAAACTCCTGCATCAGCCATGAGAAGCATATTCTTAACAGAGAATATCCCAGGCAATGTGTTTATTTCAGAGCTTCTTGTTCTTGTTTATTTTTAAATTGTTTTTGTTTCTCCTTTTCAATCCAAAGCTTAGGACTACAATGATTTAGTGGGGTTTTTTTAGTCCTATTGGTAAAAATTTCACATTACATGGACATTTCCTAATTTTTATATTTCCTAAAGTCCTTCTGGTTTGCTTCAAAGAATCTGTGAAGATACTCTATAGAGACAAGCATGATGAGATCAACTATAGACTTTAAGGTGATGGAGAACATTTTAAGAAATGTGCACTTGGCATGTGGCCAGGCATAATTCTGATCAAGTAATTGCTAAGAAACTGCAGTTATGAAGAATGTTTTCATAATCACACCTTAACTTTGGTTAAAGCATCTGGCTCATCTCACTCTCCATCAGGTGTCTATTTCAAACACTTAAGACAACTGATCATTCGGTTATTCAAACATCTGTCATAGCACAAAATCATGGTTCATTCATCCCATGAAATATTATGCAGCAATGCAAAGATGAGTTATAACTCCACTGGCCTGGAGTAAGCATCACTCTACTGTGACATGTAATTTGGAAAGAGAGAGAGAGAGAGAGAAAGAGAGAGAGAGAGAGGAAGAGAGAGCATGTGTGAGCAGTGGGGAGAGATAGAAAATCTTAAGCTGAGCACGGAGCCTGCAACAGGGCTCAATCTCATGACCCTGAGATCATGACCTGATCCAAAGTTAAGAGTCAGACCTTAATCGACTAAGCCACCCAGGTGCCCCATTTAGAGTATATTTTTACTTTTGTTTAAAATATATATGCATGGGGGAAGGTATACAAGTGTTAAGTATGAAGAAAAATGTGGAAGGATATTCTCTACTGTCAGGGGAATATGTTTAGAAAGGGGATGTGGCATAATTTTTTCTTGTGTATTTTTAAACTGTTTTATTTGTATGAATAAGCATATATATTGTAATTTGAGTATCTAATGAAAAAAGTGTAAGTGGAATTTTTAAAAATTAATCTTGGACTGATTTTTTAATAATTTTTCTAATCTATTATTAATACTGGCTCTACTATTGGACCTACTGGTACCATTTACTAGTTGTGTAATGCTGGACATCTCTTTACTCTTTTTATACCTCAGTATACTAATCAGTCTAATAGGAATTATTACACCAATCTCACAGAAGTGGTGGTGATAACTGTTGACACATGTGAAACACACAGACTAGTGGCTTATATTAAAATATAAATATCATCTTCTAGTATAAGTGATGACATATCTTGAGACTATCTAAGAAATAATTTGCTAATGTTTCTGGGAAATGCCACCAGTTTTGTGACTAAAGCATATTTAATGTGGCTACCTGCTTTTGGCTCAGAACTTTGGATAGTTTCCTCATTTAAATACTGGGGGAGGGAAGCAAGAACTGCAAGTTTTTCTTATTAAACAAAGAGTCAAAAGTGATCAAATGAGTAACATCTGCTGACATAGGTTAATTCTTAATGAGAAAATTTTAACCCTCGAAATATCTTTTTAATTCAAGAAAAATCTATATATTTTTAACTAAGTTCCCAGATAATTGTGGTTTTCTGGCTTCCAAGATGCAAATTCATGGTCACCTATAAATGTCAAGCCAGGCAGCAGAATGTTAATTAGGTGATCTGGTTAGGTACTCAAGTTTCAAAAATTATGTCCCCCCTCCCCCCATCTACCCACTTGCAAACTCCGTATCAGAAGAAAAGAAATTAAATTATATAAAACAATGTAATAGTGTAAGATAATCTTGATATTTGAATAATGTTAAAAATATCAATACTGTTGCTACATCTCGCTGAAATAACAAAAAAGAAAATGCATCTTATAGTAAAAAAAAAAAACAGGAGAATTAATGAGTAAAGGGAATTTAGTTTACTTCTGAGGGTAGGAGATGTGTTTCTGCACCTCTGCTATATCTAATATTCTAAAGGATCATATGAGCATCTACCACTGCCCATAAACAATTGGAAAGTAAAAATATCCAACAGATTTCTATGTTGCTAGACCTACAGCATTGTTAGTTTCAAACAGAAAGTACTCAGAAAACTATTATTCTCAGAAAAATGTAGACAAAATTTTTCATGACTCTTGTTTTTTCAAGTAATTATTTTAAAAATGATTTTAAATAATGTAGTAAGCTCAACAGAACATACTAAAATATATAACAAGTGCTTACCATAGTTTTAATGAAAAGTAAAAAGTACGATGATCTCTCCATACCATTTAAATCATTTAAGCCACATAGCAAAAGGTGTCAATGCTAGTGTTTAGATAAAAATAGGGAAAACACCATTTAAAAATTACAAAGCATTATGGTTTTGAAAGGGATCAGATGTAATAGATATAGCAAACCAAGCATGTCAGAAAGGTTTTCTCTTTCTATAATACCTAGGCCTTTGGCAGGCTGCCTTGTTCGTGGTCCCATTTCACCAGGAAACAAATGGCAATAGAAATCCATCTGTTTGGTCCCATAAACACAAAGATTTGATTTTCCACTGGCACAGAAATCAGAGATCCTTCCGATAATGGAAGTAGGAAACGTTTCTGCATAATAACAGAGGAAGCAACAACAGACGGAGCTGGTAGATGCCACCTACCCGGGGCTGTTTTTGTCCTTCGTCATTTCTGTGCAGGTGAGCAGGAAACCTTATAGCCGCATAGGAGCCAGTCTGATCTGATGAGTGTTCTGTTACCTGTGAGCCTGGTACTTGAGGTCTCACATGCTCCACCCACACCTCCACAAGGGCCCATGGTTGGGAGAGGAGCTGGTATGCAGAACAGTATCCAAGGAAAAAAGAGACCCAAACTCCACACAGCAAGCTGTTATCCCCCTCAAGAAAATGCCATTCTGTAAGTGCAAGGAAGATGGGTGTTAAATGCAATTGCTCTTCAGTTAAGTGAGAAATATGTTCCATAAGTGTATTTTTCTTGGTAGCACATAATTTAAACCATATAATAAGAAGTATTAGTAAATGATAGGTACTACTGAGGGGAAACGTCCTTGTAACATATAAAGAAAATATAGAAACAATTTAGAGATAGCGCCCGTATCAGACTTATAAGCACTAAAGAATATCACATTGATGTCTGCACCATTGTCACTATAACTCACTGTGTCCTTACTAGGTCCTAGGCATTGTTACAAATGCTTTAAATGTATTAGTTAATCTCAATGGCCTATGAGGTAGGTACTACTCACATTTTCACTTAACAGAAGAAAGAATGGAATATTTAGCAAGGTTGAGGAACTTGCTCAAGGTCAAATAACTTTCCTAGTAACTCTACCATTTACTATGGCAAAGATGGGATTTGAACTATGTCTTTTAGGACACCTAAGACTGACTTCTTAGCCACTTTATCACATTTCCCTCACATTATACTACATTACTTTCAGTAGAGTCTTCATACCACCAGGATGTTGCTCCTAAATATTAAAAGAAAATTACTTAGATAAGGTAGCTTAAGGTAGATAAGGTAGCAGAAAACATGAACACATATTTCTCCACACACACACACATAAAAAATGCTCAACATCACTCATCATCAGCGAAATGCAAATCAAAACTCCAATGAGATTCCACCTCACACCTGTCAAATGGCTAGAATCAAAAACATAAGAAACAGCAAATATTGGTGAGGATGAGAAGAAAAAGGAATTCTCCTGCACTGTTGGTGTGAATGCAAACTGGTGCAGCTACTGTGGAAAACAGCATGGAGATTCAAAAAATTAGAAATAGAATGATCACATGATCCAGTAATTTCACTGAGTATTTATCCAAAGAATATGAAAACATTAATTCCAAAAGATATGTGTACCCTATGTTTATTGCAGAATTACTTAGAATAGCCAAAATATAGAAGCAAACCAAGTGTCCACCAATAGATAAATGGATAAAGAAGATGTGTGTGGGGAATGTGTATGTATACATATATTGGAATATTACACAGCCATAAAAAATAATGAAATCTTGTCATTTGCAACAACAGTGGGATAGATCTAGAGGGCATTATGCTAAGTGAAGTAAGTCAGTCAAAGAAAGACCAATACCATTTGAGTTCACACATATGTAGAATTTAAGAAACAAAACAAATGAACAAAGAAAAAAGAGGTAAACAAAAAACCAGACCCTTAAGTATGGAGAACTAGTAGTTAACAGAGGGGAAGTCAAGGGGATGGATGAAACAGGTGAAAGGAGATAAAATTACACTTACTATGATGAGCACTAGTAGCACAGAGAACTGTGGAATGACTATATTGTACACCTAAAACTAATACAATGCTGTACATTAACCATACTGAATTTCTTTCTAAATTATACTGAATTTAGAAGTTAATTAATTAAAATAAAGAAAGAATATTGAAATGTGGAAGTACACTAAGAACAGTAAGGGATAAACAGAGCAAATATGAACACCAGATGATAAGATTCAAGAAGTATAACAAGACACAAAGATCCTTTCACACCTGGATAACATTGAGAAATCATGGCAGTGCATAAACAATGATCATAGAAATGACCCTACATTGTCAATATTTCCAAAGGTAAGAAAAAGTGCCATGCTTTTAGAAAGCTGTCCATCAACATTATTTTCAGTTATTTGTGCTAAGCTGACCATTCTCGTGAAGGCGTAAAGTTCCCTTAAGAGTTCTTAGAAATCCTCAGAACCTTCAACACGTTAGATTCTCTTCAAATGTTTGTTAAAGAAATTAAAAGAGTGCCCATGCAAAATCTGGAAAACGTTGACACAAACAAAATATCAGAATTACTGATATTCCTGCATTACTACTTAGGAGTGATCATTTGTTGAACTCATTCTATAAGCTAGGAACTTTTCATATGCCATTAATAACCAATAACAACATTGAAAAAATAAACAGTGGTATGCCTATTTTACTGATGAGGAAACTGAGACATTAAAAATTTATGTAAATTGCCCAAGTTCACAAAACATGTAATTGACAAAGTCAGGATTCTAAGTCAAGAGTGGCTTGATCCCAAAGCCTGCACCCTTTCTCCTACCCCAAATTCTTCATGCAATGATAACTGTACATAACAATAACTATATGTTAAATTAATTTCAGAATCAGTTATATTTGATTTTAAACATTACTCACACATGCTTACTCTTTGCAGCATGGTGTAATATTCATATCTTTATAAAAGATAGGGAGATAAAATGTGTTTTAAATTTCATTTCATAGAAGATTACCAATAACCAGAATGGTTTTATCAGTTAAGAAAAAAGAGTAATAAAGCCTGGTTAAAAAAAAAAAAAACAACTATAAATATGATCCTTAGATGTAAGTGACCAGCATCATAACAAATAGAAGGAGCAGAAAGAATAAAACCTATGTCATTTAAAAATATGTTGGAGGTGGAATAAAAATGTACATTTCTTCCATCAGAGACCATTGTAAAACTTCAATTCTAAGTGGAGAAGCTCTCTCTGTGTTCAGAAATGTATGAAACAGGATAGCCCCAGGGCTTTTCGACACCTTGACTGGTCAAAAGAAGTAGAAATGAGGGCAGTTTCTTCCAACTCTCAGCTACTGTGTTAGGGAACTACCTTTGAACACAACCAGGTGTCCTTCTTGTGGATATATAGAGGGTTACAGTGAAGGGTACATGAGCCACCTCTCATCCAACTCATCATTTACTCTCATCCATCTGCTTGGACTGGAGAAGAAAACTGTCACAAAGCCAACCTCCATTTCCCAGCCTAGTAAGAAAGGTCTGTTTGCTTCCCTCTGCATATACTAGAGTTTAAAAAATATCCCAAGACTGTGGTCTCATTAATGCTTCTATTCGCCAGCACCCCCACCCTAGGAGAAATTAAGGCCAACTTGCTTGTAAGGCATGACTTAACCTGGTGCAAAAAAAAAAAAAAATCTATTTTTGCCACTCCACTTCCAGAGGAGCTGTCTCCATTGTACTTTAGAAGAGTAGTAGTTAGTAAGATCTGTCTTGCCAAGTGCAGAAATTTTCCTAAGGCTTTGCAATCTGAGTAGTTCTAAACTGTGAATTAATTAGCATGAATGTCCCTTTATTTTTGTCCCTAACATTTTTAATCAGATAAAATCTGGATAAGTGGACATCTAGAGTAAACTTAAAAGGTAAGAAAAAAGTTAAAAAAAGGCAACAGATGACAGGCATAGATGGAAATCACGGAGGATGTCCTATGCCTTGGCAAAAATGGGGAGAGTGTACACAGGAGCCAGGCATAGCAATAAGGCTGGTATTATGTTAGCACAAGCTGGATGTGGTGCCATCTGGGGTGCTGCCCTGAAACATGACCCAGTTAATAATGAGCACCTCCCAAACTATGGGCATGAGGCTGCTAGGTTCAGTATTCTGCAGATGGATTTGCTGGCGCTATGAAAATGCTAATGTTTGGACAGACTCTTAGAATTAGCAGTTAGGCCTCATGGTACTCTTCACATCTTCATTGTTAGTTTGTCTTACAATGATTCAGACTTCACCCTTCTTGGGTATTTAGTGTCTAAATAAGCCTCTTAAATGACTATAGACTTGTCACTAGCCTGTGAAGTTATACTAGAAATAAAATAGGTGAGATTAGGCTGTTTAGTCCACTGTGCTACAAGGTTCTTTAATAACAGGAAAGCAGGTGGATATTATCAGAACTGCTTTAGCAGTTTCCATTTAATTCCCTATAAATAAAAGCCTCTGTTGGTAGACTCATTAGACGAAGGATTTAGAAACATCAAAAAAAGAACTCTCCTTGAATTCCTAATGCCTACTGCCCAAGGTCATAGCTAAAATACTTTATAATTGTTCTTAAATACGTGATTTATATTAAATTCTCTCAAAGCTAACATCTGTATGGTTTGTAACAAAGGTGGGAATGTGTGTGTGTGTGTGTGTGTATGCACACATAAACTTTCTACAAACATTTTGGAATTAAATTTTTCAGAGGTTAAATTCCTTTTTAAAACTTAAAATAAGGAAGAGCACCTGGGTGGCTCAGTCAGTTAAGCATCTGACTCTTGATTTTGACTCAGGTCATAATCTCAGGGTCGTGGGAGTGAGTCCTGCATCAGGCTCCACACTTAGCATGGAGTCTGCTTGGGATTCTCTCTTCCTCTCCCTCTGCCTCTCCCCCAACCCTCTATCTCTCAAATAAATAAATCTTTAAAACAACAAAAATGACGACTCAAACAAGGATTGAAAATATTTAATAGAAGTTTGTAAGTCTAAGCTCAGGTATAAAAATACACAGTGGTTAACAGTCACACCTGAAGAATGGTATGAATTGGGAAGTTACTAATGACTTTTATATATTTAACCTGAGAATAATTGATGAAAAAACACCGATCATCTAGGTTAATGCCCTCTACTTGTATTTTGATTTCAAAATAGCACTACTTTATATTTTAATATGTTTTTCTAAGATGAAACATGAACCTTGATTTTACTTAAAAATTCCAATTGCCAAATAGTCTCTTCAATATACTTAACTGCCTATATCTGAAGAGTCAACAAATAGAAACCAAATCCCATGCCTCCCTGAAAAGAAACAGATGAGAGTAGAAACTGTGGACAGTAATCTATTCATCAATGGTCTGCTATATTTTAGATGCATACCAAGGCCTATATAAAATTTAAAAACTAAATTTTAATGACTTGAAAGTTACGACAACAAAAAGAAATGAAATGCATCCAAATCAGGAGGAAGAAATAAAGCTTTCACTATCTGCAGATGATATGATACTATATATATAAAAAGCCCAAAAACTCCACCACAAAACATTCCATGCTTATGGATTAGAAAAACAAATATTGTTAAAATGTCTATACATCCAATGCAATCTACACATTTAATATAATCCTTATCAAGATACCAACAGCATTTTTTCAGATCTAGAACAAACAATCTTAAACCTTTTGTGAAGCCACAAAGGACCCAAATAACCAAAGCAATCTTGAAAAAGAAAAGTAAAGTTGGAGGTTTCACAATTCTGGACTTCAAATTATATTACAAAGCTACAGTATCAAAACAGTATGGTACTGACACAAAAATAGACAGATAGATCAACAAAACAGAATAGCAAACCCAGAGACAAACCCACAATTATATGGCCAACTAATCTTCAACAAAGCAGGAAAGAAAATGCAATGGACAAAAGAGTCTGTTCAACAAATGGTGTTGGAAAAATTGGACAATGATATGCAAAAGAATGAAACTGAATCACTTTCTTATACTATACCTCAAAATAAATTCAAAATGGGTTAAAGACCTAGATGTGAGACCTGAAACCATAAAAATCCTAGAGGAGAACACAGACAGCCACTTCTGTGACATCAGTCAAAGAAAGTTCTTTCTAGGCATATTTCCTGAGGCAAGGGAAACAAACTATTGGGACTTCATAAAAATAAAAAGCTCTGTACTACAAAGGAAACAATCAACAAAACTAAAAGGCAATCTACAGAATGGGAGAATATATTTTCAAATGACATAATCAATAAAAGGTTAGTATATAAACTGTAGAAAGAACTTATAAAACTCAATACCCCAAAAATGAATAATCCAATGAAAAATGGGCAAAGAAGACAGACATTTTTCCAAAAAAGACACAGAAATGGCCAACAGACACATGAAAAGATGTTCAAAATCACTGATCATCAGAAAAATGCAAATCAAAAATACAATGAGATATTACCTCATACCTGTAAGAACAGTTAAACAACACAAGAAACAAGTGTTGGTATTGATATGGAAAAAAGGGAACCATCTTATACTGTTGGTAGGACTGATGCAGCCACTCTGAAAAATGGAAGTTCCTCAAATAGTTAAAAATAAAACTACCCTACAATCGAGCAATTGCACTACTATTTACCCAAAGAATTCAAAAATATTGATTCGAAGGGACAGGGACACCTGGGTGCCTCAGTGGTTGAGCATCTGCCTTTGGCTCAGGGTGTGATCCTAGGGTCTGAGATTGAGTTCCACATCGGGCTCCTTACAGGGAGCCTACTTCTCTCTCTCTCTCTCTCTCTCTCTCTCTCTCTGTGTGTGTCTCTGCCTCTCTTTCTCTCTGTGTCTCTCATGAATAAATAAATAAAATATTTAAAAACAAAAACAAAGGGACACATGCACCCCCATGCAGCATTTTCCACAATAGCCAAATTATGTAAAGAGCTCAAAAGTCTATCACCTGATGAATAAAGAAGTTGCAGTATATATATAATGGGATATTGTTTAGCCATAAAAGAATGAAATATTGCCATTTGCAATGACATGGATAGAGCTAGAGAATATTATTCTAAGTGAAATAAGTCAGTCAGGTAGAAAGACAAATACCATATGATTTCACTAATGTAGAATTCAAGAACAAGACAGATGAACACTGGAAGAAGAAAAGAGAGACACACAGAGAGAGGTAAACCAAGAAACAGACTCTATTAACTACAGAGAACAAACTGATGGTTACCAGAGGAATGGGGGTGGGGGGGAATGGGCGAAATAGATGTTGGGGCTTAAGGAGCACACTTGTGATGAGTACCTGATGATGTATGGAAGTGCTGAATCACTATATTGTACTCCTAAAACTTACATTATACTGTATGTTAGTTAACTAATTTGGATTTAAATAAAAACTAAAAAAAAGACAACTATATGTAAAACCTTATTTATATTATTAATCTCAGAGGCATAGCTATCTGGTTTCTCATTCATTCAATAAATTTACTGAGTATGTACTATGTGCAGAGTACTTCAGCACTCTTCTAGGTGCTGAGAAATCAACAGTGGAAAGAAAAAGTGATTTGTTCCTTCTCCCAGTAAGGTGTGCAAGATAAAACCTACAAATGTTTGTAAGGCAAGTAATAAGATGGTTGAGGTGGGGTGGATGGTGAAGCCAGCACATGCATAACAGCTACATGGGAAGCATCTAGAAAGAATGAATTCAGAAAGCACAATGTTTAGAACCCTAAATGTAAATGCAAATGTCAGAAAGGCCAATTAAACTAAATAAAACAAAGCCAATTAAAAAGCTGAAAGAATAAAGAGCCAAAAACATAAATAGAATTTTAAAAAGCAAATGTCTTCTAAATATTAACAACAGTGAAACCAACAATGCAGCTATCATTTCCCATTATTTTGCTCCAGGTGCCATTCTAAGAACCCTTCATGTATTATGTCATTTAATTATCCCCACAACAATGGGAATGGGAGTTTTATTAAATCCAATTCATATGTAGGTGCGTGTGACTGAGGTACAGAGAAATACAGTAACTGGCTCAAGTTCACATGACTGGTAAATTAAGAACAGTGCTAATCCAACTCCAAACACATCAGACAAGCTATAGGGCCTTGCACCAACATGCTATATTTCTGGCCTCCTATCTTAAATATGCTGCTGTCATTTACTGAATCCTAACTGTGGCACTGTTAGACACTGTTAAGTACTTAATAAATATCATCTGATTTAACATTTACAGCAAACCTGTGAGAACAGCATTACTATCACCCCCAGATGATAAAACCAAAGCTCCAAGTAGTTGAATAATTTGCCTGTTTGCAAAACAGAAGACTCAGGCTTAGAGTCCCACACTGGTGACTACAAAATCCTTGCTCTTTATCCCTGTACTGTCTTCTTTTCTGTGTGAAGGTATGAAAATGCATTAGTGACACCCTAACACTCCAGTACTCAGGCAGTGCCAGGTTAGTAGCAGTACTTTGGGCATACAGCTTAGTGTGCAGATGAGCACTTGCTTTGGAGAAGGACAGTCTTGAGTTAGAATTCTGCTCTTTGCTCTCCGCGGACTGAGGACTAGTATTTAATCAGAAAGAGCCTCCTTTGAACTGAGAATAATGAAAGCTACTTTAAATGGCAGCCCAGAAAAGAGGAGGTACTGAATAAGTATTAGTTCTCTTACCCAATGAGCCTCAAACACATTTTGAAATTAGTGACCAAGATTTAGAAATAAAGGAATCTATAGCTTCCTCACGACTTGGATTTGAAACCTGGTAAATGTGGGATTTAGAAAGCATTCCTAGTTCCTAATCTGGTCAAGTAGAATAGCACTATCCAACAGCCACATAATATAAGCCATATATGTAATTTTAAATTTCCTAGAATCCACATTAAAATACTTTTATTAATATTTTATTTTACCCAGTGCATCCAAAATATTAAAATTTCAATGTGGTCAATTCAAAAATTATGAATGAGAAATTTTGCATTTTTTTCTCATAGTGAATATTGGAAATTCAGGGTGTATCTTTCACTTACAACACGTTTTAGGTTTTTTTTTTGAGATTTTATTTATTTATTTATTTATTTGTTTGTTTGTTTATGAGAGACAGAGAGGCAGAGACATAGGCAGAGAGAGAAACAGGCTCCCCAAAGGGGATGCAAGACTGATGCAAGACTTGATCCTAGGTCCCCAGGATCATGCCCTGAGCCACCCAGGCATCCAACTACACATGTTGATATGAGCTAGTGGCTCCTGTATTGGACAACTTTATAAAATATGAAGATATGACCATTTCTCTGGTCTGTGATAGGTTTTTCAATCCATTTCTTTCCTTATTTAGTCCAATCTGGATGTGGACATAATCAGTCAACAGTCTAAACCTTGTATATCTACCTTGACCTCCTACATTTATCTTTATGCTGATACTCATGGATGCACTTAGATTCACCCTATTATAATCTATGTGTGAACATTCCCTAAGGTCTGAACTATTCATTAGAAGTTGAATGCCTGAAGCATTTGCTTGTCCTATTAAATGGCACCTTATATATGCTTCCTTGTATATTTTTTATCTTTCCTTTTGCCCACATCTCTCCAGCTAAACGATAATCCCCTTACGGCTTTTTATGCCCTCGCTTCCAGCACAGTGTCAGACACATATTAGACAATTAATGCATCTTGGGATGACAGATGCTCTAGAAAAGTCATCTTGCAGTCTTCACCATATCTACCACAGTACCTTGCCATAGATGCTCATTTTGCTTAAGTGAATGAATGTTGCTTTACTGATAATTTGAAAAGAACCACAGCACTCAGTGTGAAAATACAGCCACTAAAGAGATTATATAAGAGAGTTTTAGGCAATCATTTCAGAAAGAACTTCATTTGCCATCCCTCATTTATAGGGAGCTATTATCAGATTGGGACCATTTTCCTGGCTTCCTGGTTCCTAATCACCCACTTTCTACTAGTTTATATTATTTCTTTCTGTTTACAGTCCTCTGCTTAAGTTCTCCAAAGGGGAGAGTCCTATCACAAAAGTCAAAGGTTGAAGATACCGAACTATAGATTGTTGAAATGCTGAAGACTTTCTACTGGTGGGAAAGATAGAAAATAGTAATGCAGCCCTAAAATGAAAGGTGAGGAGAAAGTCCATTCTATGCTAAATATCTTTTATTTTGGAGATATGAAGAGGAATATTTTATTCAATGCAGAAATACACTATGAAATTAGACACCAAATCATTACACTTGTTTTTACCTAAAGTTTAGAGAATTTCTATCTTCTAAAACAATATTTTCCTGTATGTTGATAGCTTGTTACTTTTGTTTAAAGATATATCACAAACATGCTGATGCTTTTAAATGTCATTTCCTTAACAAAATGACATATTTTTTCATGAAAGCTCAAGAAATTGAGAAATTATCTCACAATGGATTTTTAAAGACAATTATCTAGAGATGAAGAGATCAGTGTAAAGAATAGGAGAAAGTGCTTTGGAGCCTTATATTATCTGAATGTGAATCCTGACTATGTCACTTATTGCTATAGGATCAGAGATGCATATAATGGACAGATATTTTGGACAGTCATCCCCTTCTGGGGGAGGGAGGGCACAGTACAATGTATCACTTCTCTTTTCTCCATGGAGTTTGAGTTCTTTTGGACCCACTTTCCTGTTCCCAGGGGAGCATGTGACTCAGTTCCAGCCAATAAGGAAAATTATATTCAATTCTAGAAATGTGTAGGAACTGTAGGGAAAGAGGCATGGCTGGTCTGCTAAGCGTTGGCGAGCAGAAAGGATGTAAGCTGGCAGCTGTGGAAGCCATTTAGCCACCTTAACAGGCAGAGCAATGTGTGAGGGGAACACAGGAAATCACAGATAAGAGACGGAGAGAGGGAGATTATATCCTTTGGATCAGTCATGATGGAAGTCAGTTCTACTCCTCATCTTTACATGAATTATTAATATCTAGGTCTTCTATCTCTTGAAATCATTAGGTCCTGATAAATACTGTCAAGTATAACCTTCTCTTCACCTTATATATTTTTAGTGATAAAACAAGAAGAGATCACCCATTTTGTTAGGTTGTGGTGAGAAGTAATTGAAGTTGTATTCATAAAATTCCTGGAATATAATGGGATGCATTCAGTCAGTGGTGGATATTTGACTTTAAAAGGGCAGAAAGGGAGGTGGTTAAGAACACAGACTCTTGAACTAGATTATGTTTGAAAAAAAAAAAAAGATTATGTTTAAAACATGGATATACTACTCACCAGCATTACAAATTTGAGTGAGACTACATAACCTCTCAATTCAGGCTTCCAAATATATAAACTGAGAAACAACAATAATATCCATTAGATAGAAGCACCAAGCCATTTAGAAATAACATATGCGAGGGCCTCACTGTTTGGCACATGACCAGTCATGAAATGATAGCTATTGTTTCTGTTTATGCCAATTTCAACAATTACTAACTTCAATCTATTTCTATAGCAAGAACATTATAAATAGTATCCATTTTCATTTTTAGACAGAAAGTCATGATTATTTTAAAATTTTCCTTGGAGAGAGAAAAAAATGTCATGTGGATTTAAAAAAAATGGTGTGATTTTTAAAACAGATGTAACATCCAGAATAAAGGAAGTAAACCCTCACTTTACTCTTATTCTATCTGACCATTTTTGGAACTTAATTTTAGGTGTACATGTCCACGGGATATGGCTGATCATGCAGATATGTCCAACCACGTTCCACAAAGCAGTAAGTAATCAGAGCACTGAAAGTGAGGAAATATGTCACATGAAGGATACTTGTCACATCTGGGGCTGCTGAGCTTAGGGAAGGCAGGGAGAAGATGTAATAGGGCTACACACTACAGAGGTAAAGACAAGATGCTTCCAGAGGACTAGACAGCAAAGTCAAAGAATGGAAAGATAGTTTTCCTGTTATTTTGAGTCAAACTGTACCCACTTTCTATAGTTTTATGGTCACCTCTGCCCCTTTCACATCCTACATAACAGAGAATGTGGGGCACCTTGTTGGACCAGTGGTTGAGCGTCTGCCTTTGGCTCAGGTCATGATCCCAGGGTCCTGGGATCAAGTACCGCATCAGGCTCCCTGCAGGGAGCCTGCTTCTCTCTCTGCTTAGGTCTCGGCCTCTCTCTCTCTCTCTCTCTCTCATGAATAAATAAATAAAATCTTTAAAAAAAAACAGAGAATGTACTAGCTCTTCATCTGGAACATAAATTCACACCTACAAGACCCCAACATGCTTAAAAAGTCTCGCACATATACATGAATCATTCAGACCATTATAAATGATTAAGCAGATGTACCGATATTTATCAGGAAGAGATAGTTTCCTTTCATAGCATCACAAATCCTCACATTTGAGAGTAATTAGGGAGAACACCTGACCAAATAACTGATGAGCACAGATTAGGAAATTATGTTGTAGTTTTCTCTTTTCAAGTAGACTCTATAAATAGCAATAAAAATCCCAAGTAAGACACTGTTGTCAAGAAGAGCCCTTCAGGATTTACATTAGTAAACTTAAGATAAGTATAATTTGCAGAAAAAATATTGCTATTTACATGCAAATGTGGGTCATGTCCAAGAACCAAATGTCTTTACCCTGCACTTTCTACATTCAATTAATCAGCATGTCCTTTATGCTCCACCACCAAATATCTATTAAAATTGCCTTATCTTTCTCACCAGTATCATCATCTCAACCCAGTAGTTCTCAGTTGGTGCCAATTTTGCCCTTACCAGGGACATCTGGCAATGTACAGAGATATTTCTGGCTGTTACAGTTGAGCAAGGAGATGAGTGATTCTACCAATATCTAGTGAGAAGAGGTGAGAGAGAGTGCTAAATACTCTACAATGTACAGCACAGCCCCCCATCTCTCCAGCAAAGAATGGTCTGGCCTTAATGTCAATAACACCTACTTTGAAAAATTTTGCCCTGATCTAATTCACTATTGTGTTTTTCTCTTCTGGACTGCTGGCAACCCTACCTTTACTTCTTTTTAGTAGCTGCTCTCCCCAACTAGTGGCCCCTTACAATCCACTCTCCAGGTAGTAGCCAGAAAGGTCACTAAAATATTTAAATATATAAAATAAAAATATACAAATATATTGTATATACTTATTATACAGGTTGACCCTCGAACAACACAGGGGTTAGGGGAGCTGACACCCTATACAGTCAAAACCCATGTACAGTTTTTGATTCCCCAAAAACTAAACCTACACTAATAGCTTCCAGAAGCTACACTAATAGTTGACCAGAAGCTTACCAAAAACACAGAGATGGTCAATTAACACATATGTGTATGTTGTACGAATACGTCCACTGTACTCTTACAATAACGTAAGCAGGAGGAAAGAAAATGTAATGAAAATCATAAGGAAAATTCATTTATAGTATTTTACTATATTTATTGAAAAAAGTCCACATGAAAGTGTACCTACATTGTTCAAACCTGTCTTGTTCAAGGATCAACTGTATATTATTTGTTTACATCAAATATTTGTTATGTATTATTGTATTAATCGTAGGTGTGTCACTTTCACATGGAGATTAGTTTGGGCTGGAAGCACCTGGGAAACAGCAGGTGCAGGAAGGGCAATCTTTTTTTCTTCTTTAAAGATTTTATTTATTTACATGAGAGACACACAGAGAGAGGCAGAGACACAGAGGGAGAAGCAGGCTCCCTACAGGGAGCTTCATGTAGGACTTGATCCCAGGACCCCAGGATCATGCCCTGAGCCGAAGGCAGACGCTCAACCACTGAGCCACCCAGGTGCCCCCAGGAAGGGCATTCTAATCTTCCCTTTTCTTCCTGAAAAAAAAAAAAGTAGATAAAAACTCCCATGGGAAATATGCCTTCCCTGAACTAGAAGAAAAGAAACTTTTTTCAACCTAGAGTCAAAACTGAGACAATTGTGTGCAGACTGACCTTGCTAAAATAATTCTTGTTTTTCATTGGCCTTCCTATGATATTTTAGTTACTTTTCTAAAACTGTGCAACCTAGTATAAAAGCACATAGATTTAAACTCTCAGCCTTAAAAGGTTTTACAACTTATTTGGATCTTCATTTCCTTATGAGGGCTCCCCTGTCATGCAAAACGTACATGGTTTTCTTCTGTTATTGTATGTTATGTCAGTTTAATTCCTAGAACTAGCTGAAAAATCCTAAGAGAGTGGTGGTAAAATTTTGCCTCCCATACAACGTTATTACTAATTATAATTATTATATTAACAGTTATTATTAATATTATATAATGTATGTATGTGTATGTATATGTACATATAATACCACACACACAAATATAAATCTGGTCATCCCACTTCCCTGCTACACCTTTCTGGTGATTTACTGGGTATCTTGGAATTATTAGCATAAAATATAGGTCCATTAAAAAAATAATAATAATGAAATAAAATAAAATAAAATAATTAAAATAAATAAAATAAAATAAAATAAAATAAAATAAAATAAAATAAAATAAAATAAAATACAGGTCTTATCCAAGCCTTCAAAGCCCCTCACTGTCCCACCAACTCATCTTCTACTACCCTCTCACTTACTTCCTGAGCCCAACAGACCTCTCTATTCTTCAATTACAACAAACTTGTCCTGCTCAGCATTATTCACTTGCTATTCCTTCCACTGCACAGACTGTCACTAGATGTCTGCATGGCTGACGCCCCCTTCACCTCTTAGTTCAAAGGTTACCTCCTTGGCAGTTCCATGTGGCCACCAAAGCTCAAGCCATTCTGCTCCCCTCCTCCAGCCCCACTTTACTTTCATTCACACTGCCCTATGTCATCAGCTTCACAGCACTTCACTGCACCCTGGGGCATTACCTCATCTAAGTATTAGTTTCCTTGTTTATTGTCTCTCTTCCCTACTGATGGTGAGCTCACGGGGTATAGAGACCTCAAGTCTCTTATCCTGATTGTGTTTCCAGCACCTGGGATAGCACCTTATTCTTAATAGGCACTCAATGAATAATTGATAAATGAATGATATTTTCTGAATCCACTCAACTTTTTTCCAACTTTATTAAGGTATAATTGTTATTTAACTTCAAAACTACTTACTTTTTAATTTTCCTAAGCAGAGATCAACTTTTTAAATGTTGAAGTAAAAATTAGATTACTGGCTGTCCAAACTATTACAAATTTTAAATTACATAAATTGAACTCACTTTTTTTCTTTCCAGAATCACTTAATAATAAGGAAGGCAAAACTATCACCCCAAAAAGCAATTTTTTTCTTCTATGTTTTAGACATTCACAACTTCATAGTAAAAACACATGACATCACTGGTAAACTATGATGTTTCAAAGTACAATGAAAGTTCCAATTCTTTTGGAAATTGTCCATACTATGCCTCAGTATTATAGCCCTCAATGAGTTTTCCCAGGGTTTTACCCATTACCTCTTCATTTAACAAAGCTCACAATTCTGTAACAAATTAACTTTTCTTAAATGTTAGCAAACATAATGCAAAACTGAAAAGTTTCTCTAGGATTTAGTGGAATATTAGTTTTGCTTAAGCTACTTGGGACCACAGTAATTCATATGATCATACTGCCATCCACACCCACCCAAACATGCATACATATAACATCAGAGTAAAATAATTTAATTAAAGGTAACATTACATTCACATTTTGACAGCATAACATACACATATATGTTTAAGGCATGATAACAGAAAAGGATGCGATTTAAAAGATAATATTAAATTTGTTGTTTTAGGAAAATGTTTGATATGTTGGTCTTTTGCCCCTCCTAAAATGACTTATGTTTGCATATGGACTTTTGGTCGGTGGTAAATTAATCCTCTGAGCAAAAACGAATTTAATGTAATCACTTCTATAGATGAATTTAACTACTGGGGGAAAAACCATACATTTTTATTGTTATACATCTACTAGGAAAGCATATTTAAAAGAATGTTTCTTTCAGCCATTGTTTAGAAAAAGAAAAATTTAAAATATCCATACTCTAGAAGTAGAAGATGGATAAATAAACTGCATGGGATGATATATCACAATTAAAATGACCAGACTAGATAGATAGATGGAGATGACTGATTGATAGATAGATAGGTAGATGGATAAATAGATAGATAGATTAGATAGACAGATCTGAACAGGGACATATTTTGAAAAGAATATTGATTGAGAAGAGCAAATTGCCACAATATACATTCGGTATGATACAATTTATAAACAGTTTTTAAAAACAGTATATTCCTGTATTTCTTCATTCAACATATATTTTGGAGGTATCTACTTTGTGTCAGGCATTATTCTAGGCATCAAAAGGATGTAACCATAGAAGAATCATAGAAAGGATGTAATCATAGAATCCCTGGCCTAACAAAAGCTTATAGTCTTATGAGGGAATAAACAGCAAACAGATCAATGCATATGCACTCATATATACATATACCAATTCTGTCAGGTAGTACCCTTTATAGAGAAAAGTGAAGCCTAGTAAGGGATTCTGATGATAGTTCAACTACAGATTGATTGGTCTCCCCATCCCTACCAGGAGATGACTTCTGAACACAATCGGAATGCAGGCAGTGGCCTGATGGAGCCGCATGAAGACAGGCCTATGGACGAGTAATCAGGGGGGCAGGAAAGAATGCAATGACCCAGAGATGGAGACATGCCTACTGTGCTCCCTAAACAGAAAGGGGGTCAGAGGAGGCAGGGCACCTGAAGCAGGCACCTGAAGCAGGAAGGACACTGGGAGGCTGGAAGGAGGGTCATACAGAACCTTAGTGAGCATGGCAAGGACTTGAGATTTCCAGGTGTGATGGAGACCACTGGAGGGCTAGGAGGAGGGAGGTTATACAATCTGGTGTTATGTTTCCAGGTGTGATGGAGACCACTGGAGGGCTAGGAGGAGGGAGGTTATACAATCTGGTGTTATGTTTTTGAAGGACTAATCTGGCTGGTAGGTGGAGAAGAGATGGTAGTGTTGGGGTGATGTTGTGAGAGAGGAAGCCAGGACCAAGTAGAAAGTGCATAAAAGATGACAGGCACTGGACTAGGGGAGTAGCAGCATCAGGTGAAAAGGCACTGGAATTATGAAATAATTTATTTTGGAGGCAGAGCCAAGCAGACATTGTTTGTACATAAAATTATATGCAGTAAAAACATAAGAATACATATGTCAAATACAGATAGCATTGCCTCTGGGACAGGAGAAAGGGAAATAAGAAAATCATATTTCTTTCTTTCTTGATGAGGAAAAACAGTTGATGTGAACATGGTATAATCTTAACATTTGTAGGTCTGGGCTTGGGGCATCCAGATGTTTGCTTTATTATCTTTGTAATATTCTGGTTTTCATATTTTTCGAGAAGAATTATATTCTATACAGAAAGAATAATATCTATGCTTTCTTTCCACTGTAAATCATTGATAAATTCATGTATTCAACTAATATTCCTTAAGCACCTACTCATGCCAGATACTGGTATAGGTGCTGTGGATGCTACAAAGTACTCATGGAGTTTATATTCTGGGGGAGAAGGCAAACAGTTAAAGAAACAGATACATAATACAATGTCATTTTGGATTAGGGGATATGAAGAAAAATGAAGTATGATAGCAGATTTATTTTAAACTGGTTTTAGCTTAGTTCTCCTATAAGAGAAATCTAACATTCAGTTCTATTTTTGTGGTTATAAATCATACATTTAATAAAGCATAACAGGAACATGAGCAGCTGACTATTACAGAGAGATTAAGAGCACAGACTCTGGAGTCAGAAACCCTTCGTTAAAGGTTGGCAAGTGTTCCAGTTATCTGCTCTGGCTTAAATAATAATGTGTCCTCATCATCATCATGCTTATCTTAATCTTATTTTTAAATTCTATGACTTTTTAAGCCAGAAATTTGAACTGGGCAGAGTGAGGACAGCTCATCTTTGCTCCGTAATACTGGAATTCAGCTTATGACTCAAAAGGCAGGGGCCTAAAACAGCTATAGCTGGCTTAGCATATTTTGGGCTTCCTTAGAGCATGGTGGCATAGGATAGTAGGACTTCTGTAGGCTCAGGGCTCCTGAACAAATGTCTCTGGAGTTGTGGACAGAAGCTATAAGGCTTCTTATGACCAAGTCTTAGAATTTCCAGAACATCACTTCTGCCACATACTGTTGGTCAAACAAGCCATGAAGGCCAGCCAAATTCAAGGAAAAGGGAATTTAACTCCATCTCTTAATAAGATTAGAAAGAATTTAATCCACGACAGCAAATTACTTAATTATTCAGAGATGCATTAACTTAGTCCATAAAATGGAGCTAAAATGTTTACTTCAGAGTTATAAGAATAACAAATAATGTATGGAAACTGACTCGTAGCTAACATGATTTTGAGAATGGTTTTGTCCCTGTATACTTACAGAAAACTAACAGTCTTCCAAACCATTTTCACCTGAAATGAGGAGCATCCAGGAAATCCTTTAAGTCCATTGATTCATAAGGAGGCTCTATGATTTTTTTCAGAACTTGGAAGACCATGATAAAAAGAGAAACTGAAATGCTAGATCTAAGATACTCCAAACTCTGTGCATCTGTCTTAATTCTCAAAGTTTTATGACTTCTATAAAATAGGCAGAAGCTTTGTTTTGGAAAAGGTAGAGTATCATTTTATACCCAGCAGGTGTTTAGAAGAGGAAAGTGTTAGGTGAGTGAAGTCTTTATTCTTAGAACTCTAAAATCAATAAAGTTTTCTTCCTGAGGCAGCTGTTAAAACCAAGCTATTTTAAACATAGTAATGAATGTTCCTTCACTTAGTTCTGAAATGAAGTCAGATAGGTAAAGAGCACAATTCTATATTTGAAGAGAGTATGGGATAAACATAACTTTCATTCCCATCTGTGCTATATACAACTGTATTTTTTAAATGCTAATTTCATCCTATTGGTTCTCTTTTAAATCTAGGCAAACTAAACTGGTCCATTGGTTTACATAATACATAAAGTTCCTTTCAACTCTCTGCAATGGGCCTTTGGATATATTCATTTACAAGGGATTTGACTTCAGGGAAAAACGCTTTAAGAGAATAAAAGATACTAGTTTATGATGCAAATAAAAGCACTAAAAGCACTAAAGTTCTATCCACACACACAAAGAATAGGCTAGAGAAATCCTTCTATTCTTAGTTCATCTTAAGTGAACATAAATCTCTATAACCACCACTTCAAAGAGAGAAATTATTATAGAAATTACTGGAAAATATTTACAGTGAACGTGAATAAGCCTTAAAAATACTGAATAAAATCCTGGAAGACATTCACAAATTTTCCTACACTTCACAATCATTTTCTTGGCAAAACTGAGAAGCCCAAAGGAGCCTCAAAAAAACTCAAACATCTCCAATAGAGAAAAAATATATATATACATACACACATATATATATTTATATAATTTAATGGTCCTCCCCAAATGGAAGAGTTATTGATCTCTCTCATGGATTAATAATTATTTCTTAAGTGTCTACTCTGTGCCAGATATCCTGCTGGGATCTAAAGATAATTAAAAGAAATTCTTAACTACTGAGTTGCTCATTGGGGGCAAGTTTCCTCCCCTCTCCCATTGCGGGATACAGGGTGGAGAGTGAGGTACAAGGAACCAACTTTATCTAATAGGGCAGCCACTGTTAAGGAATTCCCAGCAGGGGAACAAACATGAGAGAGATGGATCTCTGAAAGGCCACATAGTAAAAGAAGGAACCAGATTGTGAGCCCCAGGCTAAGTGACTATAGAGCATAGGCTTCTACTTTCTTCTGACACTTGGGATCCAAATCCTGACTCTGCCACACAATGGTGATGAAGTTTTGAACAAGTACTTTAACTGCTTCAAGCCTCAGGTTCCTATTCTGCAAAAGGACATTTTAAGTATTTGCTTATGGTTGAGAGGATAAATATTAATGTTGGTAGTGGGGGATGGGTAGTCCTCCAGGATGACCAACAGGCATGTGTTACACCCAACCATAGATACCACATATCCCATTACCATGAGCTGCTTATATATGTTGATATTTGATTTTGAATTTCTAACTCTAATATCTTTACTTCCTATGTAGCAAAGTTGTTTTAAATACTTCAAAGTCCATTTACATTAATTAGTCGTTAGTTTTTGTAAAATGTGAAATTCTCTATCATCCCAATATACTAAAGTTCTAGTCTAGTATACTAGTATACTAGTATACTAAACAGTCTTAAAGCCTAAATCTAGTATCATCTATGATTTATGACCTAGACCTTTGAAAAAGATAGTAACTACTTTAGGCCTATGATTATGGAATTCTATAGGATAATTAATTAAATTGTCTGCTATGGCAAAACCAGAGACCAGTATACTCCACATCCATTCCACTGTTCTCTTTCTTTTGTTTCCTCTATAATAAAAATTAGAAAGAGAAATACTTGGACACCTAGCCTCTCTTGTAGGCAGGGGTGGCCATGTGACAAGTCCTGGCCAATGAGAGGTAGGTGAAAGTCTTTGGGGATTAACACAGAAGAGCCTCTCAAGATAACAGGCTAACTGATTTGCCCAACCTCTTTCTTAAGTTGAACACAGACTAGATGCATCAGGGTGCAGCCATCTTGTGACCAAGACAATGAAAGTTAAACCTTAGGGCTGCTGAGAAAGGACACTGAAGGAGCTCATTGTCTCAGTAACATCTTTAAGCATCCACAGTATACCTGTATTTCCTAGTTCCAGATTTCTTATTTGAGAAAAATAGACCTTATACTTATTTAAGTGATCATGCTGCCCATTATGGTTGCCAATATCCACATGTGGTTTTAAATTTTAAATTAAAATGAAATAAGATAACAAATTTGGTTCCTTAGTACAGAACAGTGCAATTATTGAACACTTCTATCATCACAGAAATTTCTTTAAGATTTATTTGAGAAAGAGAGAGAGAGTGCGCATGCACAGACACCCAGAAGCATGGGGAAAGGGAAAAGGAAGAGGGAGAGAAATCCTCAAACAGACCCCCCCACTCACACACACAGAGCTTGGAACCCAACATAAGGCTCGATCCCAGGACCCTGAGATCAGAACCAAGCCAAAATCAAGAGTCAGACACTTAACCCACTGAGCCACCCAGGCACCCCAGAAGCTTTTCTATTTAAACAGCATTAGAGATCATTTTATTTGCAGCCAAATGTACTGGAATGACTATAGATGCTAATATTTTCATCACTAAGCTAAGGGAAGAAACATTCCAGTCCCTGTCTCCCAACTAAACCCATTTGCCCCCAGGTATCTCACTGTTTATTGCATATTGAGATATCAGACATTGATTTATCACTAGCCCTTTACCTAAGAGATTTCTCAGACTTGCTTAGAGGATTAGATTAGTCTGCAGAAACTCTTCTTCACATAGCTGCAAATAATCAAGCACTCTCCTTGCAGATAATAGCAGAATTAAGGAAATTCATATTCCTGAGCCAATATTCCAGGAAGAAAGGAAAAACAGCCACAGCCATGTCACAGTAACAGCAGCTGCCAGGTTAAAGCGACTGACTTCAATACACAGTGATGTTTCTAGGGGCGGTTTTTAGCTCTTTCAGAAGCAGTTTCTTTTATTTTCTTAAAAATGTATCCAGAACGAGAGCTGAATGTGAGACCTGCATCACCCACAGCTGTGAATTGGCTGCTGAAGTCTTCTGGGATCAGAAAGCTGCATCCTGCAGTCTCTGGGCTTCAGCGAACACCCTCGTGAATCAGTCCACCAAATGTGGAAACAAATCACCACATTAAAATCAATGGGAAGAAAGAACTGATGAGGCAATTTCTTACAATTTTCACTTAGTTGTAGCGAAAAAGGGGGATATGTGAAAATTTCAAGTTATTTCTGACAAATTTCACAATGTGGTAATTTCAATTTTCATTTACTTGTTTGTTTATTTAAGTCACTTTAAAACACTGATTGTAATAATAGTCCTTAATATTTATTATTTGCTACAAGTTAGGCCCATTTTAAGTAATATTCCATATGCTCTCATTTGATCCTAACAGATGAACTCTGACACAGGTACTATTATTGTTAACATTATTATTATTATCATTATTATTATTATTATTATTATCTATTATTTTAACATTAGAGAGACTAAGGCACAAAGTGTTTTTAAAAAGTTGCCCAAGGCTACCTCTGAGTAAACAGCAAAGCTTGAATTCAAACTTAATACAATCTGTCTCCAGGGTCTTCACCCTTAATCACTATATTCTCTTAAATTGATCATGCTCCTACAGAAATAAGCCAGGGATTATTCAGGGGCTTATAAAGAGAATATCACTTTCATCCCTGTGCTGAGATGCTCCAGAAGTCATCTAGGATCTCAATGAAATTCCTTTTCATCACCTATAACCCCACTTCTTAATGGAGAGAAAACACCAGTTTATAAATACAAATATTTTCCACAACATAAAGTTACTTGAGATTCAGGTATGACTATCTTAAAAGACTGAATATAAGAAGACATATAAAACAAGAAAATAAGGATGGATATGCCACAAATTACAGGTCTTAAGAGTCTGGATAGCAATTAAAAAATAATAACAGCAGGGGGCACCTGGGTGGCTCACCTAGTCAAGCATCTGCCTTCGGGTCCTGGGATGGAGCCCCCACTCCCATTATCTGGCTCTCTGCTCAGCGGGGAGCCTGCTTCTCCCTCTCTCTCTGCCCCTCCTCCCCACTCGTGCTCTCTCCCTCTTGTTCTCTCTTACTCAAATAAATAAAATCTTTTATAAAGGATAATAATCATAACAGACAACTGCTGTATTTTTAAAGTGCCAGGCCTTGTTCTAAGCACCTTAGATGGATGAGCATGCTGCAACTTCATAACAACTTAGTGAGGGAAGCATCATTATCCCATACAATAGATGAAACACCCAAGGCACAGAGACACTCAGATAGATAGTAAGGGGCCGTCCCAGTTACCTGCTCCTCATCTTCCCTCACAGGCCTTTTGTGGTCTGCCCTTGACCATCGCTTTGGCTCCTGCTCCTCTCCCCTTTGTTCATTTTTTTCCAGCACTGAGTGTTCCTTCCACGTTCCCTCTTCAGGAAGTTTACATTTATATTTCCTCTTTTATCAGATGCCTTTCCTAACTTCTTAAAATCATAGCCCACTCCTCTGATGCCAGTACTGAGCACATATTTATTGAATGAATAAATAGACTGTTGTCAATCCCACTCCCTCAGAGAGGTGCAATGATGTTTGACACTGAAAAGCTGCTTTTGCACAGGTGTTCTATATTTCTTTCCCTTTCCTCACTAATTTTTGTTTGGGTCTTTATTTATTTGAGAGAGAGAGAATGAGTGGGAGGGGCAGGAGGAGAGAAAATCTCAAGCGGACTCCATGCTGAACCCAGAGCCCTACATAGGGCTTGATTTCAGGATCCTGAGATCATGACCTAAGCGAAACCACAAGTTAGATGCCCAAACAACTGAGCCACCCATGCGCTCCTGTTCAGATATTTTTTTAAAGAATGGGAGCCAAGGGTTCCAAGATATAAGATTAACTCCAGAACACAGAAGATATTACAGAGAGAGAAACTGGCTTACATTGCTATTTTACCATAGATGGAATGTCCCTCCTACTATCATAAGAGATAAAGGACGTAAGACCAATAAGGTTGGGGATTTACTCATCCCTTTACTTCTTTTTTATTTTTTGTATTGTTGTTATTCAGTGGTAAATTGAACACTTTCACAAAATGCACTTGGACAAAGAAGTAATAATATTCTTTTTAAGACTTGTACAAAATAAACAATAATACTAAAAACTAAATCATCTAAAGTTAAAAGTATGCAAAATACCTACAAACTTGAGTGAACTGCAGTACTGTTTTCATGGGCTAATCTCAAATTAGTCTTCAAATTATTTTTTTGATCAATGATGAAGGAAATGCCAGTTCAAATTAGGCTAAACAGGGACACCTCAGAGGCTCAGCAGTTTAACGCCTGCCTTGGCCCAGGGTGTGATCCTGGGGTCTCGAAATGAGTCCCACATGAGGTTCCTTGCATGGAGCCTGTTTCTCCCTCTGTGTCTCTGCCTCTCTCTGTGTCTCTCATAAATAAATAAATAAATAAATAAATAAATAAATCTCTGTGTCTCAAATAAATAAATAAATAAATAAATAAATAAATAAATAAAATCTTAAAAAAACAAATTAGGCTAAACAGATAACAATCTTGGAGATGGCTTAAAGAGATATCTATATTCTCAAAAGGAAGAAATGTAAACACTAAAATGCATAAGAAAAAAGCTCATTCTTACTAATAAAAGAAACATGAATAAAATATGGCATCATTTAAAATAATTTATCAGATGGAGAAAAAAATAAATTATAGTAATCAATGACAGAGTCCAAGGAAATCTGAATCTCATAAAGACCTTACTTTAAAGGGACAATTTGACAAAAATCATTACAAACTTCTAATTTTACACACACCTTGGCCATCATTTCCAGTATTATGAATTTATGCCAAAGAAATAATTATAGATGTTTGAAGATTTTGTTAGATACATGCTTATTGTATTATTATCTTAATAGTGAAAAAAATAAGAATCTGTGACAAAAAGAACTTGATTAAATACATAATGGAATATTTAATAGAATGTTTACTTCTTTTACTAGGTAGCCCTTAAAATCATATTAATGAAGAATATTTAATGACACAGGAAATATTTAAAGTATATATTTCAGTAGGAAAAAGCAAATGACAAATCACAACACTATGAATCCATTAAATATACAGAAAAATCCTAGGAAAGTCACATTAACAATTAAGGTTTACTTGGATGATGGAATTATAGATAATTCTGATATTTTCCCTTTTCTTTACATGTAGTTTATAATTTTTCTCCAAAGGATAAAGATTGGTTGTTTACTAAGAAAGAAATAATTACTGCATTGAAAAACTTCTTGATAAAGGAGGTTAGAGGATTTTGCCTTTTCCCTGTATGTATCTAAGGTAGTAAGATGGAATGATTTTTCTATGGATAGAGGCTCCTGAGGATAAAGAGGCTAGGATTCATCTCTCTGAGACCTCTTAAGAGATGTATAGCTTTTCATTCTATCCTCATCTTTTGTGGTTAAAACACTGCCCACATGCAAAGACCAATACTAGCCAATGTTTCCTCTAGTTTTAAAATCCAGTTTTGCCTTATTAAAAGTTTAAATAGGGCAGCCCGGGTGACTCAGTGGTTTAGCACTCAGGGTGTGATCCTGGAGACCCAGGATGGAGTCCCACGTCGGGCTCCCTGCATGGAGTCTGCTTCTTCCTCTGCCTGTGTCCCTGCCTCTCTCTCTTTCTGTGTGTCTCTCATGAATAAATAAATAAAATCTTTTAAAAAGAAGTTTAAATAATGGTCAAATTCCACTAAATCACTGTTCTGGCACAGTTAAATCAGTATAACAGAGGCTTAGAAAGTAAACATTATTTAGAAGCATCTTGGGAATAGCTAATTCACCCTGCCAAATTTAGCCAACTTATTCTCTCAAACTGCTTCTAGAATATATCTTAGCTATAGTTCCAGAAATACAGAAATATCTCCTTAAATGAGGCCCAATCACTTAATTTGAATGACAGTTCCAAAACCGAATACTTGAGGTTGCTTTACTGATACAGTAAGGATGGTCAAAAGGACAGTTGATAATTACATTTTAGAATAGATCTTCATTTTCAGGGTATTCATCAAGTGCACTTTGAGAGTAACATACATAGTTTTGAAAGACTAAGTATACAGTGTTAAAAGCTAAGGAATCCCTTGAAAAGTTTTTCTTGGTTAATTTTTATTTAACTAGATGCAAATTTAATTAATCATAAGAAATCAAATTCTCATAGGGCCAGGCACTATTGATTGTTGTGGGACCAAATAAGGAGAAGGTGGCTCATTGAAAACCCAATTGTGGCTGAGTCAACATTAATGTTTTTGAGCTCTGGAAGTCAGAGGCACCTAGAACCCTAGGGAAATGCTGGATATTTATGCTGGCCAGGCATGGGACCTTCTCTCCTGGCCAATACCAAGGGCCATTTTGACTTCCTTTGTATGCACTGTTCAGATCATTCATCTTTTAAGAGCGCTGAATAATATTTAAAATCTACATAATAATAAGTGCAATATAGTGTAAGGATTAAGATTATACAGCACAGAGTTTGGTGTTAGAAATGGATTCAAGGTCTGACTCTACAACTGCTTGTGACTTTGGGCTAGTTAACCTTCCCAAATCTCTTTAATCTGTAAATCTGGGGCAATAAATTTAGCTGCAGAGTTATGAGTACTAAACAAATGCTCTAAAATGGCATAAAATGAGCATTCCAGAAAAGATAGTTAATGCTTGACTGGCATTAATTGTGAATATGCAATCTTAGAAGTCCTTCAGCTCTTTATTTGAACCAGTACATTTAGGAAACACAGAAAATTATACAATATGACTTAAGGTGAAGATGTTATTACTATTACTCTGAGTATTTTATGATGCTTTAAATGAACAATTTTTTCTAACTAAGGTGGTAACACAGAATTTGGGATATATATATGTATGTTACCTCAAAAATAGATAAAAAGTGACCATTCAGAACTTTTTTGTCTGTTTTTTAACAGGTGCTCTCTTTTGTCCCCCCATTTTGGGGGATTTTGTTCTTTAAATAATATATTGTATAAAATATGCTACAGGACATGGAATACTTTGTCTTCATTTGCATTTATCAATCTCTAACTTAAATTATAGAATTTTATTGCATGTCTTCTTTTATTTTAGGCTTCATAAAAGGAGGCTTACTTTCTCTACTCCCCAGTGTGCTGTGTAGACTTAGTAGTACCCACATGGGGAGCAATGAATGCATGATTATGACAGTCACAATTCCACCTTTATTGCATCCTGGGAGCCCAGACAACCTAAGTCACTGATGACAAAACCCTTGGGAATACAATTTTAACATTTAACGTAAACTTCCAATGAGCTGAATTATTAAAAATAAATAAATAAAACATCTATAGCCTCTATGGCCAGAGAACTACCCTAAATAGTCAACACTACAGTATAATTGGCTGGTTGCTCTTACAGTTATCTGGAAACTATCAGTCTATTTGCATATATTTAATGGAAAAGAGACTTTCTTGAGGTTGTAGATTGACTGCATTAATGGTCCTAATTACTGGCCTCTCATATTCATGCTTTTTACTCTTTAAATTTAAATTTGTGTTTCCCTCCCAATCTGACTCTAAGCTCAGTCAAGTGACTTGCAAATAGAAGCAAATGATAAAAGCAGAGGCCTGAAAAGCATTTGGTCATTTATGCTTCATCTTGTCTCTAAGACCATGGTGAAAATCTACCCAGTCTTACCTTTGAAAGGCATAGGAGAGACAAGTATTTAGAAACAGCCCAGATGTCCCAGCCAAGGCAATCCTAAACCAGTCCACAGCTAGCCACGTAAGAGAATCCACCCAACATCAGCAAAACTGTCCTCCCACCCTGCAACTAACCACAGAGTGAGCCCAGCTGAGCCCACAACCATCCAGCTGATCTATAGACATGTGAATAGTGATAAAGGCTTATTGTTTTAAATTACTGTGTTTGGAGAAGGTCATCACATCTTGTTATTTTGGTGATAGATTACAAATACACTTGTAGATACGTTTAAAAAAATCTTAGTTTTTCAATTTTAACTTCCAGTTGTACAACTCAGAACTATTTTAAAGAGGTCTAGGGAAGACTAGAATTCTACACTCATGTTTTCCACAGTGTGTATGTGTATACGGGACAGGGTATACCTGATTCCAAAAAATCATCTATTTGGAAGTGGTATGAAAGATGTTAAAATTTCAATTTATGTTAATAATTCTACTTTGGGAATATGTTTTATCATGTAAAGAGTATATTATAGTAGTTCATATATATAATTTATGAAAATATACAAACGTATTTGGAGGCATATATTTTATTGATAGGTATGTACCCTCAAAAAAGTTCAGAGACCATTGATCTTGCTTATGTTTGCATATGGTAATTTTCTTATTTAGTAAGAGTTTCTCATGGCATGGGCTTTCAGGATGGTTTATCTCTTTAGGAATGCAGACCAATTCATTGATGAGGCCTCACTCTTCTGAATCTGATGAGATCTTTGGTACTTTTTAAAATTAGTATTCAGTTAAGGTAAACTGAAAAATAAATGTAGTTAACTGTATAGTGATTTTTTTAATGCATAGTTAGTGTATAGAACAAATGCGTTGGGAAAACAGAACACAGCCTCTTCTCAAATATTAATACCTTCACTGGCCATACCAATGGTATGGCATCTTACTATATTACATATATTACAAGCTATATTACATATAAACTATTTTTACTACCAACATAATTATTTTAAGAGTATAAAGCTTTAGGAGTATGTGATTTTATAAGAAATTGCACATATTAATGGTTTATAGTGATTTTAAAAGGCAGCTAATTTACTTTTTCACCTAAACTCCAAGGTAACTTCTTTATTGTAACTAAAACTAAAATGATCTATTAGTAAAACAGTAAGGAATAATGCATTTATTTTTCAGATATAAGGAAACTTATAAGAAAGATAAATTCTTGATGACTTTAGAGAGTAAAGATAAATGTTAGAACATAAATTCTACAAATTAACAAATGAAGATATATGACCTCCATTTCATAACCAATTTTACAAGGTGCTATATCTTTAAAAGGAAAGTAATTTAAAACTGTCAAATTTGCTTCAGAATGGCTTTCTTATATATAAATTCCTTTCATAATGCTACCATATATATTTTTTCTTTTTCCCTTGAATCATTCTGCCAAGTTCATACACATTCATACTTAAAGGTATTTTTAAAACATAAGTGATCTTCCTCCCCTTCACATAAGAATGCTTTCCTTCCTTTCTGTCCCAGAGAGTTAAATATCTTGGCTACCGATTTTCTGAGAGCTCACTTTTAACTCTTTAAAGGAGGGTTGGAATACTGTGTACATGCTTATCCAGATGAGTTGTATTCCTTCTGGTGGGAAAAAAAGAGCTTAGCGTAAAGTCTGATTTGCATACTGATTTTCATGATGTTTTGAGTTATGTCTAATTTCATAAAATGAAAGTAATCTTTCAGTTCAGACTATTTTAGTTGGACTGGCAAATAAAAAGTCCAGGTTATTTAGAAAGTCCATTGACTTACTGCCCAATAAGAAACAAATAACCAGAGAGTAGCTAAGAGATTGTCCCCCAATAATGCAGTAATCTAGACAGCACAGCTGAGGGATACACAAATGTAGTGGGACATGAGGTAGATGAATAAGTCTTCTTACAAACCCCATGGATTTCAGCTCCCCATGCCTCTTGCCATATAATGAGCTCATCTGTCATCTATTAAGCTTTTGAGCTGATAGGCTATTGACTGGATGCAGACTCCACAGACTGAGATGAAGACTGGAAGATCTTCAGACAGACTCACCATGTGACATTGATCAAGCCAATCAATACACCACTTGGCTCTCCGAAGTTCTTTATGTGCAAATAGAAGATAAGCAATGGTCTGCAAAGCCTCATCAGAGTGTTATAAGACTGAATGAGCACATCCTTTCAAGTCAACGTGAGTTCTGATAAATGAAGATGCTTGGTCGAGATAAGATGTATTTTCTGATCCAGAGCACTCAGAGTGAAGTCACCACTCCTCACAAAGCTTCTGTGCTTCCTTTCCTCAAAATGTCACATGCAAATGTGTCATGAAGAGATAAATACAACCAATGTAATGGAGTCAGCAGTGTTTTTGGTGATAAATATAGGAGTGGAATGTTCTACTTCTTACATTTTCCTGATAATGGTGCTGTATTTTTAATGGTTATGGGTTTGAGTACCAGCATTTTTCCAATATTAAAAAGGATTTATGTTCTGAGGACTAATATAATACATGTTCATTATATTTTTTTAATTATCCAAAAAAGAATGAAGTAAAACAATGACTGAATTCCATCACCCAGAGATAACACTGTCAACATCTGATGACTCTTCCAGGTATCTTTACGGATATATTCACACAATACATATACACATATGTATATATCTGTATATACATTTAAAAATCACACCTACTTATCAACCTAAGTATATACTGTTTTACAACTTTTTTTTTTCCAGTTGTTGTGGATATCTATGCCTCTTCCAAAAATAAATAGGTTAACAGCATGATTTTCAATAGCTGCTGCACTCTGCTCCACACCAAGGATAAACACTATTTTACTAATATTCACTACTGATATCTTTCTTAAATCATTCCAAAAATCAAACCACCATCAACAGAAAAGAATTTTGTCACCATTTCAAAAGATCAGACATTTCACTGTGAACAAAGGGCCAGGAAATGACAGACATTATAAGATAGAGAAGAACATTAAATATATGGAAAAATGGTGAGAGTAGATGAACATATTAGTATACTTTCAAATGAATCGTGTATAACTTATTTTTATGCAAATATGTATTGAGTAGTTCATTTACAAGATAAAATAAAAATTAAAGATTACAAAATCCCAAATTTGTAGACTTCACTGCCCCAAATGAACCTCCTCTTGATTTCTCTTGATTTAATGTCTTTTTTTTTTTTTTAACTTCCTCGTAATCACATTCTGTAACCTGGCATTTTTGTCAAAAGTTGAAATTTAGGATATTCCTTAGTACCTCTGGTCACTTGATTCTGAGTGGACAGCGGCATCCCTGAGAAGCCCCCAGCCTCAGTCAAGCAGCCGTTTCCCCATACCCTCTGTCCCCTGCCATCCCTGGCCACTTCATGCTTAGGAGTAGTAAAGGACCCACTCATCACCACTGAGGTCCCTCGTGCCTCAAGGTCACTATGCTCTCCCTTGTAATTTCCTATACTCTGATCAACCCTTTGCAAGTCATCCCTTTATTAAACTCTCCTCAAGCTGCCCATTTGGAGTGTGCCATCTGTTTCCGGTTGGGACTCTGACTGAACCATACATATTTCATACTGTAAAGATACTACAGAACATTGAAGTGATATGGTAAAAGTTTGAACTCCTACTGAAAACAGATTTTCATCACAAAATTTGGCTGACTAGGAAACTTAAAATGTTTCTCTGTGAACAGTTACAGTGTTTATAGCTATATTAGGAATAGAAATTTTGATAAATGAGTTTATTGGACTTAAGACACATTTGAAATTTACTTAGACCATTAGGTATTTTCTGATCATGCTTGAAATAAATGAATTTCCTCAGGCTCAAAGTCTAAGGTGAGAAATAATTAGTTCCTGAGAACAGGAATATACATAACATACTATAATCAACCTTAGTCAGATCTGAGTGATAAATCTGTAATTTTAAGAAGTGTGCATTCTCTAATTTACACAACTTGTCTTACTTGCACAATCCTGTCATATTTACATGATAGTGGAGTTCTGAATGTTAAGACCAATGGAATATTTAGTATCTGACAGCCACCATGTTAGGTACTTATGTGAATTATTGTATAATCCTCCAATGGTCTTATGACGTAGATACTATTATTGTCATTTTTCAGATGCAGCGTATAAGGCAGAGATGAAACCCGACAGTTCAAAATACACATATTAAGTATAAGACATGAAAAATTATTCATTAGGCACACAGAAAATCTATTTGATATGTAATACTCCTATGAGTCTTTTTATAACATTTTTTTCTTTTTATGCATCAATTTGGTTTCTTTGTAATGTTAATGAACATTTTAAGCTAAGAGAAAACTTGTTAAATCCAGAGTCAAGGCCCCTATCAAGTCTCACCAGCCTCAAATGGCCAAGTCACTCAATAAAATAAAATCTTCAAAAGTTGCTACTTTCCATTTAAATCTGGAGATAAGAACTAGCTAAATAAGCAGCACTTTGTCCCAAGGTACAAACATTACTTAAAAAATAGCAGACCGGGATCCCCGGGTGGTGCAGCGGTTTGGCGCCTGCCTTTGGCCCAGGGAGTGATCCTGGAGACCCGGGATCGAGTCCCACGTCGGGCTCCCGGTGCATGGAGCCTGCTTCTCCCTCTGCCTGTGTCTCTGCCTCTCTCTCTCTCTGTGTGACTATCATAAATAAATAAAAATTAAAAAAAAAAATAGCAGACCAGAAGGACTAGGCTGAAAGGGAACACTGGTCAGATTTATGCCTTCACACCATCCCTCATGCAATCCTTGGACTGGGTCCTATGTTTGCCGTGCACTATAGTACATGATCTACTAAGGCAGCCAGGTGCCCCTGTCTATGAACTTTTTAAGAGAGGGTTCTGTGTTGTTTACCTGGCAAAATATTTAGGAGTTTATCAAAATGTATTAAGTGAATGAAAGCTCAAGCAAGGTCATCATTCTAAGAAAGGAAAACTTCAAAGTTATGGAATAAGTATTTGAGGATAATAATACACTGAGCCAGGTGCCACACTATTCTCCTAATGTGCAAACATGTCCTCCAGGGATGTACAATCTAGGAATGGGAAAAAGGCAAAAAAATTACATGATACAATAAGTAAAATTATCCAAATTCAAAATGATTTTGGAATTCTGACAAGGGAACAAAAATTTCTGACTATGGAAGTGGTAATGTTAGAGTAGAGTAGTGATTAGACATAAAGGATGTCTAATCAGTAGAATGTATGAAAGAGAATGTTATTTCATAAGAAACTTAATGATGCAATTTTTTTATTTGCCAGGAACTGTTTCCCAGAAGGAAGCAATATGATAAATATCTATCCCTTCCTCTACATACTCATATGCATACTTTCTCCCTCTCCCCTACCTGCATGCACGCACACATGCACGCACATGTCTCAAAACAATCAAAAGATAAAGAAAATTAATAGGTTCTTATGTAGCTTACTCTCTCAATTAAAAAAAAAAATCTTGGTTACTAGAATTGAAATTTCAATGTTGTCCTGTAGTCAACATGAGCTATTAAATCAAACTGCAGATAACATAATGATGTCTTCTCTCTTGGCAAAGTATGTTAATACCAATAAAGGATGTCTTATTACAAGTAATAAGACAGATGGCAATAGATTTTAGGCCCACTGAAAAACCAGAAAGATACGCTGAATATTTACAAAGAAGAGGGGTTTTAAAGTGGTGAAAAGTAAATTATGGCACTGTTAAGACATTTTAACAGTGTGCCACTGTTGAGTCAAATAAAGGAAGTCAGCTCTGAAAAGACATGTCACCTGTCACTTCAGATATTTGTTTATATTTCCAGGAGTTTCTATTCTGTTATAAAGGATGACTCCGATTAAATCCAGGCCATCACTCCTCACAGTAATTGGTTTGCTAATTCTGCAGCACAGCTTTTGGCTTCTGCTCAGCAGTTGGCCTAAGGTTATAAACTGTACTATTTATTAAGCCTTATTAAGACTGCTGTCAGCTGTAATCATATTGCTCCTCTACACAAAACCTTCAGTGGCTCCCTGCTGCTTTCCTAATTAAGTCCATACTCCTTATCTTGGCATTTAAAAGTCCTTTACAATATGGTGCTAACCTCCCTCTCCAGTCTGTATGCTCACCACTTCGCCAAAGGCTGTTCTGATCTGGTCAAACTAAACTACTTCAAGTTTCTCTAACACCCTTTCAGATATCCATCCTTTACCCCTGTGGTTCTGACCAGAATGTTTTTTCTGCTTCCTATTTTTTAAAAAGATTTTATTCATTTATTCTTGAGAGATAGAGAGAGGCAGAGGGAGAAGCAGACTCCATGCAGGGGGCCTGATGTGGGACTCGATCCCAGGGCCCCAGGATCACGCCCTGGGCCGAAGGCAGGTGCCAAACTGCTGAGCCACCTGGGAATCCCCTCTGCTTCCCATTTTTAATATTCCACTGCCACCCACCTTTTGGTTTGCCACCTCAGGAGCTTCCCAGGTGAAATGTGAAATAGGTCTCCATATACAGAGCTCAGGGAGAACTCAAAGAAAGAGGCATACCACTCCAGATTGGTAGGTGGTGGGCTTAAGAAGCAAGGCAACTTACATATGAGGTTTGTCTTGGGCAGTTGCAAGATAAGTAGAACTCTGCACCTGCCCATCAGAATCTCTAAAGTTTATAAGAGGCCTTAACTAGGTTTAGTTACATATACTGTCCAGATGGTCTCAGCAACACATTTCTATCTCAAAGTTGTACCCTTGGGGAAGCTTCTAGCATAGGGGAGGTAAGTGGAACTCACATTTCAAGGACAAGGGAAAGGTTGAAGAATTTCCAATTATCCAGGTCCAGCTTGTTGGTCAACTGGTGGTCAGATTCTCTCGATGACCTCATCCAGTACCCTCCCCCATGTGACTAATATTTACAAAACTTTCCTAATATATCTCAAAAATACCCTATTAAAGCATTTAAGTGGTATAAGTGAGAAAAATATCAAGTTTGGGTGAGATAGATTTGGTTCTGAATTGTATTTTTTTTTTTTTTGTATTTGCTGATGATCTTGAGTATGTTAAATGAGATCATGCATGTAACAATCCTGTCTTAGTGTCGGGCACATGACAGAAAATCAATATACACTGGTTGCCCTTTTCCTGAGTTCTCCAATTCAACATGATCTTTTTCTCTTTGAATTACATAAGACAAAAAACACTCCAACTGTGTCACCTGGGAATCATGCATGGTCTCTTAGCACTTGTCACAGAGGAAACATTTGTCCTTTCATCAATGATAAATCATTGACAGCACATTTACAAACCAAACACCAAAAAACCCCATTAATACCAGAAAGCAAACCCCAAATATCATAAATTAGTTTATAAAGTTCAGAAACTTAACATAGCTCCTTAGCTCCTAAAGACCAAAAAATATTGTTGGTTAAGGAGAAAAAAAAAGGGCACTGCATGCAGTACAAATGATGAAATTATTATGATATTCAATTAAAAGTAGATATAGCATTAGCTGTATTTTAATGTTTTGTTATTTACAATATGCTATCCACCATATACACTGAGAACTGGGTCTGCTTTAAAAGCTAGAAAGCATCCAATTAGGAGTATTTTCCAGATAGCACAGAGTTAAAAATCTAATTATTGACCCTTACCCTTACCCAACCTGTTAAAAACTCTTTTCAAAGTTGCTGAAAATTTGTCTTGATTAGCTCTTATTCAATTTCACTAATTATATCTAGGATACTGTAAAATTCTAAAGATCTCAGATTCTTAAGCTTGATAGATTGATGTCTTTCTAAAAATATTAGTGCATACATTAATAAATCACAGGAGTTATCTGAAGGGTTAGTTAATTCTGAGAGGAGTGCATAGGGAGTACGATGGAATTCCTAGGGTCAGGCACCTGCATATGAACTAAATACATGTTTCGGCACCATAACAAATGATCATGCTTCAAAAGCAGTGTTAGATCAAAGTCAAATATTATCAGAGAATGAATATACTAAAAACAGGCTCTGTATAAGATGAATTCAGCAGATCAGTAACAACTCTAGAAAAATAAGACATGTATATTTTAAAATTTTTAAATGAAGGTAAAGTTGAGCCTGTCTAAAACAAATTTTTCTTTAGTTATTTGCCAAAAAATGTTCTAAGTCAGTTATAGACAACCAAATGGATTCACTGGCAAACAATGGAAACTCATATGGTATTTACCAAGAATAGCGTTTAGTATTTAGCAAGTTAACATCTATCATTAAATTTCTATAATATGTTGAGCATGAGTATTCCCCTTCTAAGACAATAAAAACAAACAGGATTATAAAAGAAATATAAAACATCATTATTCTACAATGAAAAATACATCTTTTTAAAAGTTAAATGTTTCATCTGATTACATAAATAATATATATTATAAAGCTTTTGAAAATGTAGAAAAACACCAAAAGAAAAATCACCCTAAATACATTTAAGAATTATAATTCAATCTACTCAGTTAACCAAGAAAACTAGAGGTGCACATTGCCTGACTTGATCATTACCATAATTCTATCTCAGGTCAGTTTGGGGTCTAAAAACTCCTGACTCCCTGTGTACTTCACCTTGAATAATGATTATATTTGTTTAGGAATTTTCCATGCCAAAATAAGTTAGGTTATGGAAATTGATAAAAACATTTATGTTGGAATTGCTCACAGCCCAAAGGTCTATTTGGTTCTTAATGCTAAAAACTGCACATTGTTATGTATGGTGACAATTTTAAAGAAGTCTGGTGATTGTTTCCAAGGCTGGGCCTTAAAAAGACAGCTTGGTCTAAGAGATAAGATGTAGCTTGCTTTCAGTCTCAGGGCCACATTTTCCCCATCCTAGTATTTGAAGGCTAGGTTACCTACTGCGATTCTGAGGATTGATTTTTATGCTACTGGATAGGGCTATGGCTGTGGAAATTTCCTAGAGACATAAAAATCCTGGGACAGCTTGATACAGTCAAGAGTGAAAGTTGTCAGAAAAAAATCTAGGTTCAAATGCTAAACTACTAGTATCTCACAAGAATTGTGAGAATTAGTTAATAACAATAATAATAAAAAATAATATTTTACGTGTTTAATAATAATATGTTTTGAAAATATAATAAGAACTTTATAGGGGGCCCCTATAAAGTTGGCTCAGTTGATTGCATGTCTGGCTCCTGGTTTCACTTGAGTCATGATCTCAGGGTCCTGGAATACAGCCCGATATTAGGGCTCTGTGCTCAGCATGAAGTCCACTTGGGATTTGGGATTCTTCCCCTCTTCCTCTCCCTTCCCCTCTGCTCTTCCCCTTGCTCACGCTCTCTTTCAAATAAACCAATAAAATCTTATAACAAAGAAAACCTTTATAAGTATTTTTACATTCAATCTTCATAATAACCCTGTGAAATAGGTTCTACATTTCTCTCCATTTTATTCCTGAGAAACTGAATATAAGAAAATTAAAATATCAGAGAGCAAGTGCGTAGAAGAGTCATACCTAGGTCCTAAGCACTTTAACTTCAAATTGTTCAGTTCCTATGATGCTACTGTAATATGTTGTATGCTCAATGTCTTTTATAGTACAGAACTTCTGCTGTCCTGAACATGGAACAGGCCCCTTGGGTGTCCCTATATCTAAGATGATATATTTTAATCATAAAGGATCAAAGGCGAAGTAGCCTGAAGGCTTATGCTCTCTAAATACTAAAAGGCCAAAGTTCTAAGATTGAAAGAGCTGTGCAGAAATCAGGGACCCTGGTTAAGTAAAGCCTTTCTTTCTTTCTTTTTTTTTTTTTTAAATTTTTATTTATTTATGATAGTCACAGAGAGAGAAAGAGAGGCAGAGACACAGGCAGAGGGAGAAGCAGGCTCCATGCACCGGGAGCCCAATGTGGGAATCGATCCTGGGTCTCCAGGATCGCGCCCTAGGCCAAAGGCAGGCGCCAAACCGCTGTGCCACCCAGGGATCCCCAAGTAAAGCCTTTCTATTGCATTATGAATATTCACTAAAAATATGCAACCAACATATATTTATTTACTACTGAATAAAAATCTACTGCATTAGGGCTAGGGGATCAAATGGAGAGTAAGGAAACCTCTCTTGCAGAAATTTCATATGGGGAAAAAAAAACATCATTTATATGTTTCCCTTATGATACCAAGAGCTTGTCGAATGAACCAGATATGTCTTTCACACTTCTGAGACTTCATAGTATAGTACAAAATGGGTATCCACTGGATAAAAGTCCGCATGTTTAACCCAGCCTAAAGTGCTGTGCAACATCCTGCCTTGCCTCATGCCACTCCACAATCTCCTCTCACTCTGTATCATCCTTGATGACATTAGCCTTTCCCCAACCCATGAAGTTTGCCCACATGGAGGTTTCAGCTTAAGTACCATTTTCACAGAGAAATTGCTCTTCTGTACATTGCCAAATTTCCCTATAATTCATTCCCATATCATAAGACACTTTTACCTCCTAACACTTACTCTCAAATATGATTAAACACTTATTTTTCATAATTAATCATATAAGGGCAGAAACAACGTAGGTCTTATTTGCTGCTTATAATCTCAGCACCTAGTATCTAATACCTGGTAAATGCTCAGTAACAATTTATTAAATGAATAAATGAGTAAAGAAGTAGATGAATATTTCTGAACAAGTGAATCATTTTTAAAAGAAACATAATCATAACAATCATTTCTAGAGGCTACAGATGCGAAAGAAATAGACAAATCCTGAGAAGCTTAGAGTTTAGCACAAAATTTGGTCATTAGAAATTACCACTGTTTTCTCTGAGACATTCATTTTAGAGTTGCTTGTTATACACATTCTACCTCTCTTCTTTTGCTTATACCAGTCATCCATATAATAATTTTCTATATTTTGAGCCTCCCTATATTAGTTTATCCACGGTTTAGGTTTTGAGGTTAGAGGATTTTACAATCTTTTTGCTATGCCTATAAACAGTTGCATCCTCATTTGGCTCAGCACCCATTTGCAGGTATTACCTTGAAATTGAAATAAATTCAGTGTTCAGGGAGGCCAAAGCTCCTCTGGAAGGCTCGGGGCTCTTTTTGAAGAAAATTCTAGATTAATTTTGTGTAAATGAATTGATTTATTGAATAAAGAGTCACACTTGGGCACCTGGGTGGCTCAGTGTTTGAGCAGCTGCCTTTGGCTCAGGTCATGATCCTGGGGTCTTGGGATCAAGTTCCGATCAGGCTCCCCAGCAAGGAGCCTGCTTCTCCTGCTGCCTATGTCTCTGCCTCTCTCTCTGTGACTCTCATGAATAAATAAATAAAATCTTAAAAAAAGTCATATCTTTCCTTTTTTATTTAAATTTAATTAGCCAACTTATAGTACATCATTAGTTTCACATCATATTCAATAATTTTTCAGTTGCGTATATAACACCCAGTGCTCATCACATCACATGACCTCTTCAATGCTTATCACTCAATTACCCATTCCCACCCACCGCCATCCAGCAACCCTCAGTTTGCTTTCTATAGTTAAGTCTTTCCTGTTTTTTCTCCCTGACGACTTCATTCAGTTTGTCCCTCCCTTCCCCCACACCCCTCTGCCCTGTTTCTTATATTCCACATGTGAGTAAAACCATGTGATAATTGTCTTTCTCTGGATACTTATTTTGCTCAGCATTAATACTCTCTGGCTCCATCCATGTCAATGTAAATGGTAAGTATTCATCTTTTCTGATAGCTGAGTAATATTCCTATATATATATATATATATATATATATATACACACACACCATATCTTCTTTATCCATTCATGTGTCAATGGACATATTGACTCTCTCCTCACTTTGGCTATTGTGGATATTGCTGCTATGAACACTGGGGTGCAGGTGCCCCTTCGGATCACTACATTTGTACCTTGAGGTGATAACTAGTAGTGGAATTGCTGGGTCATAGGGTAACTATTTTTAACTTCTTGAGGAACCTCCATACTATTTTCCAGAGTGGCTGTACCAGTTTGCACTCCCACCAGCGGTGTAAGAGGGTCTCCCTTTCTCCACATCCTCACCAATATTTGTCATTTCCTGTCTTGTTAATTTTAGCCATTCTGACTGGTGTGATGTGGTATCTATTGGTTTTGATTTATATTTCCCTGATGCGGAGTGATGTGGAACATTTTTTCATGTGTCTGCTGGCCATTTGTATGTCTTCTTTGGAGAAATGTCTCTTCATGTCTTCTGCCCATTTCCTGATTCCATATAAATTTTAGGATTATTTGTTCCAGCTCCGTGAAAAATGTTGATGGTATTTTGATAGGAATTGCACTGAATGTGCAGATTGCTCTGGATAGCATAGACATTTTAACAATATTTATTCTTCTACCCCATGAGCATGGAATATTTTTCCATTTCTTTGTGTCTTCTTCAATTTCTTTCAAAAGTGTTCTTTCTTCTAAGAATGTCACTAATAGCCAACATTTATCACTATTTCAGATACAAAGGATACTTAATATTCATTAGATTTAATTAGAAAAGCAAGAAAGTAACAGGATCTTTAACTATCCAGCTAAATCAATTTAGTTCTCTTTACTGACAAGTTTTCTTCATTGATAAATGGAATATCAAAGTTAGAAACATGAGTACCAAAACCATAATTCAGTAAAAAAATCATTTTGTATTTTCTTCCTTCTAGAAATAAATAAGACCAAGTATAAATGCAAACTCAAAACTTTCTAAGTCATCTAGACTTAGATGTCACTGAAATAATAGGAAATTATATAGTAATTATCAGTTTTGGGGTTGACATTTTATCAGCAGTTTTTAAAAAGATTGTGTGTGTGTGTATGTGTATGCGTGTGTCTCCTGTAGGTATTAAAAAAAAATCAATCCCAATAAATCAAAGAAGAAAATTCTTCACTTTCCTACTGAGATGAGACCTTCCCATATACTCTCCAAAGCAAAATATTTGCAAGATAATTCGTTGAGAAAGGAACAGGATTAAGAAGTATATTAAGGGATCCCTGGGTGGCGCAGCGGTTTGGCGCCTGCCTTTGGCCCGGGGCACGATCCTGGAGAACCTGGATCGAATCCCACGTCAGGCTCCCTGCATGGAGCCTGCTTCTCCCTCTGCCTATGTCTCTCCCTCTCTCTCTCTCTGTGTGACTATCATGAATAAATAAAATCTTTATAAAAAAAAAAAAAAAGAAGTATATTAAAAAAATCTAATTCATTAAACCCATTTTAAGACCGTATATAGATAATTTACATATTCTAAGAAAAGAAAGCCTATCTAATTCTTTTTTCTATCATTAAGGCCAACTGTAACTACGCCTTCCGTACAGTGCAACTATATCCTCCTGCTATATAAAGCTAGTGAGTGAATCACAAATATTCTTAAATATTTTCTAGAAGTTGTGAATTAATTTTCATGAATGTAATTCCTCTGAGCTCTACTTAAGTTACTCTGTTGCAAACTCTAGTTCATTACTTTCACAATTCCATTGGCATAGTGTACCAAGTACATGTAAAAGTCAAGCATTTCTTACAGAAGAGGAAACAATTTAATTGGAAACAATTTAATTTCCTTGGAAAGAAATTGTTTTCTCAATTTTAATTACTCCCCAGGCCAAACTGTATAATCATTTCCTAAGAATTAAATAGAGACGAGAAAAAGTAGCTATATCCCCCCACAAAAGACTTTTGTTGTGTTCAATAGCAAAATGATCTTTCTTTTCTTTTTTTTTAACAAAAGCCCAATGATGCTCCTTATTTCTCTGCTTTTGCAAAACTGACTCCCAGAAGTGATTCTGGAAAAGCTAATAATGGAGAAAGTGATATATGATCCCCCACCATGTGTAGTCATAGTATAAGCATTATTGTATGCCTGAAGCATACCAGGCACCAGAGAGAAAAGCTCAAGAGGTTCCCAGTCTAGAGGCAGAAATAAAATATTGCATAATAAACACCATTCCAGTTACAAAATATTTTCGTGTATGATCCCTTGGTTAAATGTCTCTTGATGGGCCAACTTCACCCTCTTGCTCTGCCTATCTACCTCCAAAAACACCTGACCACAGAATTAACAGGATTTTCTTTCTTCTGGGAAGCTAATGGGAATATCCTATTACAATTTGTTTTCCTCAAACAAGTCATACTGACACCTGTGTGTACTCTCCCAGACAGCACTAAAAGAATGAAAAATATGTAAAATTAATTTGCTGGATTAAAACTGCCATTAAAGAACAAAGAAGGACCCGCCCACTGAACCTGCCACCAGTAAGATAGTAGTCTGCTCTAATCAGAGCCTTATATTCTACATAAAGAGAGAAGATAAAAGAATGGAACTACCCTACCCCCCCTCCTTGAAGTAATGAGTAAAACCTTGTGTGTCCAAAATCTTCCAGAATAGGGGACCCAGAACAGGAGGAGGAAGAACAGGAGGGAAAGAGGAGGAGAAGGAGGAAGAAGAGAAATCTCACCAACAAAGAACTGATATTAATGTGAGTCATATCTAGATATGGTTGAATATAGTTTTAGGTTTAAAAACCTGGAAGAATAGTTGAAAAAAGCAATGATTTAATGTATATATCTTGATATCCTGAAATGTCCATCTTATTATTTTAAAAGGGTTAAAAGTAAGTCTATCCCAGGGAAAAGATCCATCTCTGGTTTTGGCAAGCACCTAAGACAGTGCTACAATTCAGGGTTTCTCAGGAGCAAGACTTAACATTTTGGCTAGATGGTTCTTTGTTGTGGAGAGGCTGTCCTGTGCATTACAGGACATTTAGTAGCATCACTGGTCTCTACCCACTAGATATTAGTAGCAACTTCAAGTCCTGTCAATAAAAGTGTCTCCAGACATGTGCCATATGTCTCCCATTTGAGAACCATGGGTGTAACTGTGGGGACATTGTCAACCTTACCTGGGATATTAGTAAAGGTTCCCCAAACAATTATACTTGAGTTGAGCTGAGGACGAGAAGAATTTGTTTAGAAGGCCAAAATAAATCCTTTGCCCATGAGTAAAGTTAATTGGTGAACAAAAATTGAAAATATACAGGGTCAATACCAGCCATTTATGAACCAATCCAATCTCCAAATTGTATAGATACAGTTTCTCTGCCATATTCTCCTTTCTTCAGCACAATGTATTCTGGAAATTTTACGCTGCTGAAAGATGGTATATAACAATAAACAGCGGCAGTGGCTAAATCACTATGTAATCTTGGTGGAGTCATCTAACTTTTGGGAGTGTCAGTGCCAATGTGTATAAAATGAAGGTGTTCAATTAGCAGATGACCTCCAATGTCCCTTCAAATTAAGAAATTCTTTGATCAATCATCTTGTTTCTTACAGTAGTCTCTCTGCTCATTAAAATGGACAACTTTCATGTTACATTGATTTTCAGTGGGCAGTAATCAAATAGCAGTTCAAATAAGTTGGGTACTGAAAACTGATTAGAAATGCATGTTCTGTTTTCATGCCCCTCTGGCAAAAAATTATTCAGATTCAAAGAAGAAATCACTTGTCTTTTAGACAAATCCCAGTATTACCACACTGACAGTGAATTAAACTGCCCAGGATTGCATCAGTTTCAAAGAGTTACAACCCTGTCATGTCACAGATGTATGCATCTATCATATCAATATACTTGAAAAATTCCATGTTTCTGCAAAGAGAGAAAAGGAAGAATATAGTTCATTATGTAAACCACTGTCTTCAGATAACTTTTTTCAACAGACTGTTTTTTGGAGCAATTTCAGGCCCAGAGCAAAACTGAGCAGAAAACACAGGTTCCAAATACGTTTCTCACCTCATAAATGCACAGCCTCCTCCACTATCAAAATCCCCCACCAGAGCGGTACTTTTGTTATAGTTGATGAGTGACACTGACACGTTATTATTACCCAAAGTCCACAGTTTACATGAGGGTTCACTCTTGGTGTTGTACATCCTATGTGTTTAGACAAATGTATAATGATATCTATCCACCATTAATAATATCATATAGAATAGTTTCACTCCCCTAAATATCCTCTGTGCCCAGCCTATTCATACTTAGCTTCTAGCAACCACTGAATTTTTACTGTCTTCATAGTTTTGTTTTTTCCAAAGTGCCATAGTTAGAATCATACAGAATGCAGCCTTTTCAGATTGGCTTCTTTCACTTAGTGACATGCATTTCAGTTTCCTCCGTGACTTTCCATGGCTTGACAGCTTATTTCTTTTTAGTGCTGAATAATTATTCCATTGTCTGGATGTACCACTGTTTGTTTATCCATTCATCTACTGAAGGGCATCATGGTTGCTTCCAAGTTTTGGCAATTACAAATAAAACTGCTATAAACATCCATGTGCAGCTTGTTCAGACATAATCTGATACTTTTTGAAATGCAGTTTCATACATATGAATAAGCAAAGCAGAAATGAATATCACAGCCTAAATTCTTGACTAAGAAGTAACTCAAATCCTATTAAGTAAACTTCTAACTTATATGTTTCTGAATAAACTCAGTAGTTATGTTAGAAATCCAGACAGAACAGCTATTCTTGTGGTAGTAAGTATTCATATAAGTACAAAAGCAAGCAGTAAGGCAAGCAGAACTTGAGATAAGAGGAGATCAGTATAAGGTACAGAAAAGAAAATTCCAAGTATGGTCTTCTAGAAACCTAAATCACCTTATTTGTAAAATGGAGATAATAGTAACTACTGAGGCACCTGGGTGGGCCAATCAGCTAAGTGTCTACCTTTGGCTCAGGTCATGATCCCAGAGTCCTGGGATGGAGCCCTGAGTTGGGCTCCCTGCCCAGCAGGGGGTCTGCCTCTCCCTTTCTATCTGCTTCTCCCCCTGCTTATGCTTTCTCTCACTCTCTCAAATAAATAAATAAATAAAATCTTTTAAAAAATAGTAGTAACTACCTTATAGTGTAACCATGAGTGGTAAGCACACTGCCTGGCACAAAAAAGCATTCAGTAAATGTTTCCTCATTGTTATTATTACTATCTCTTCTGAAAGAACCTTACCTCACTCCAAGCAACAAATTATCATCCAGTTTGGATGGAAAGAAAAAAACTGTCTTCTCTCTCGAATAATTCATCTTTAAGTCACTTGTTTATTAATTCATATTTCTTAGTACATAGAAAGGGCAGACGAATTATTTCTAGTTAGCGTTTATTTTTATGATAGTGAATGACTTTTTCCAATTTTCACTGACAAGAAGAGAATCATCCAATTTCTCATTTGCTAGTTTTAAGAAAAAATATATTTAAATGTTTGCCTTCCCATCTTTTACTTTTCACTTCCTTAAATTTACTTTCACAATACATACTAACACTGAAATTTTTGAGTAGTTGCTACTAAGCAATTAAATTAAGAAGTAAAAAGGATCATTTATTCCTCCAAAATATATATCTACTTGTATCTATCCTTCAGAAATCCATTCAAGAGGATCATGGTAAGTTTAAGCATGCTTTATTTACATATCAAAATGAGATATTCTCTCTATGAGTGATTCAGAGTGGAGCCTTGTTATGGAGATATTTTATTATAGATGTTTCATTTTATAACACAACAAATTTAAGTCTTATTTATTTTTCCTAAACTCAAATGGAAGAGTCAATATTTCAATCACTAATCTGCCAACTCTAGCTGTAAAATCGTAATACAAGACCAATTTGCATTAATTTTGAAAATAAAACTTTCAAAAATGTTATTGTGAATATTTTAATACTCTTGGAAAAAGAAAATGGATTTGAAAGCAATGTTTTTTGTTAGAGAAATACTGGGATTCTTTCAGTCCAAAAATGTTCATTCTATTTCATTCTCTTTTGAGGGTATTTTTAAGAGGATAGCCATAACACCAGAATAAAACCCAGCAGAGGTTAACCTGATAGCTTTGTCATACATATGTAGAAAGTAGTTTTATTTGATATGAATATGATTTCCAATCATTCAAATGAAATTTCTTTTATTTACAAGAAGAATATTTGGCATTTAACAAAAAGTACTTCTGAATATCTACCATTCACACTTTGATAGTGATAATAAAAAGGAAAGTAGGCAATGTTCCTGATTTAAGGATGATGTAGTATGCTTATAATGTGTACTTTAATATGTAAGGGTATATACAAAGAAAATAAATCTGAAAGATCATTAAAACAGTGCAAAAGATACAATGTTTTTTTTTAAGATACAGTGTTAAATCAAACAGCTGGAAAGCTAATAATCAAGTACTGATTCAGAAAAAAGTGAGTATTGAAAGGGCAAAATACAGACTACTTGTGAAAAAAACTAGAGTGTTAGGGGCATTGACAAAAATAGAACAGAAAGAACATATACCATTGCTTTATAACTGCCTGGTGATGAATTTTCTTGATTAGCCAGAAACAGAGAGACTTGAAACAAGATAAAAATACATTGAGATTTTCTATAGACCCTATTTTATCACAGGGAGAGCAAAGCACAGGAGTCAAGAGCTTGCAATCTGAAAGCAGAATCAGACTGCCTGGAACCAAACTTGCTTCTGCCACCCACTAGCTGTATGATGTTGGGCAACTTTACTTGATTTCTTTGTGTCCTCATTTCCTTATTCGTAAAACAAGGATAATAACAGCACCTGCCTATATGCTGGATTGTGCTGTGTCAACCTAGTTACGGTAGGAATTACATTTCCCAAAACCTCTATCCCTGTATGGTTCTGGATCACTCAGGTCAAATGAGAAACTTGCTGGAGATGGAGCGTGGAAGTGAAGCAAATAGCATTCTCTGAAAGTCATTGTGGTTAGATGGAATGATGGCCAGATACAGAGATGCCTGGATGCCAGCTTGTCCTGGCTTTTCTTCACCCCATCTAGCAATTCGTCCCTACTGGGAATGGTGCTGCCCAATGGCAGGCACAGGTCAGTCAGAAGGCACCTGATTGAAGACGCACTAAGGTAAAAGCTACAAAGAAGTCACAGCTTCACACAGACCTCTTCATCAGCTCCCCTTCATGTTGTCACTTCAGTTGCCAGACAAGACCTGGCTTCTCAGACTCATTGGCAGGTGATTTCCCTGATTGCTCATTTCCTCTTCTGGAACTTCATGTCTCTAGCTCCTCCCACAACTGTGTAAGACCTAATTCCTGTAAGACCGTTTATGCCACAATGCTTATTGTGACTGATCCCTGAACAAATGTTGACTGATATTCTTTCCCATAGAATTTTGTGAGAATTATCTGGGTTAATATTTGTAAAATGCTTAGGATAGTTTCTGGCATATAGTCAATACTATAAAAATGATTGTTAAATAAAATAATCTCTAATTCATTAAGCATCAGGCAAATGAGGAAGAAATAAAATCTATGGAGATAAAGGATGACAAGCTTCAGTACTCTTTATGATTTATAACATTTGGGATAACTAAGGTAAAGGAATTCTGACACAGGGTGATATAATAGTCAAATAAGAACTTCTAGCAGAATAATAATAGATATTGAGTGCTTTCTATGTACAGGTACTATTATAAGTCTTTTATATAGGTTATTTCATGTAATTTTTACAAACATCCTGTGAGGTAGGTATCCTCTCTGTTTTGCAGAGAAGTGAAGAACATAAAATATCTATAGTACTACAATGAGATGTAGCTAGGAAATCATGTATAAAGGAAATATACCCCCCATGTCTACAGTTAGTAGAGTTGGAAAGCAGGTGGATTATGCTGGGAAACATAATGTTCTACATTTCTCTTGGTTTCTGTGTTAATAAAGTATGTTACAAGTTGTATTAGGCCTGGAAACCTCATAACATATTAGAGATTCTGAGAGATTCTATTCTATACAAAGACCACAGTTGCTGTTGGTTGCTCATGTTTCTTGGGCAAAAGAGGCTGTAAGTGACATGAAATAAGCACATTTTGACACAGTGGAAAAATTAGGAGTTCTGGTAACTAGGCAAATCTGCATGTCATCCCCAACTCTATGCCCTCATGTGTGATGCTGAGCAAAGACCTTCACAAGTGTGATCCTAATTTTCCTCAAGAGTAAACTGAAAATAATGACAGCCTAATGGACCTTTTGTAAAGATTTATGAAGTAACATGAAGACATTTAGACAGTGTCTAGCATGTTACTAGGCACTTTATAAATGGCTGACTGATATTTTAATTTATACTCTAAATCTCAAGCTCTGGGAAAAGAAAAATAATTAAAAAGAAAAGAAAAAGAATTTGTTTCTGTTATAAAAAATACTACCAGCATTCTAGGATTCCCATATATAAGATCTGCTGATTTCCAGGGTACCTGGGTGGCTCTGGTTGAGCAGTCTCTGCCTTTGGCTCAGGGGTTGATCTTGCTGTCCTGGGATTGAGTCCCACCCATATCAGGCTCCCTATAGGGAGCCTGCTTCTCCCTCTACCTATGTCCTCTCCCTCTCTCTCTTTGTCTCTCATAAATAAATAAAATCTTAAAAAAAAAAAGATCTGATCAATACTCTTGAAATAAAGTTCATGTAGAAATGGTGAATATCTTATTTGAAATAAGGTGATAATATGAAAAAATAGGTATTTTACTCACAGGGGATCACAGTAGAGATAACAAGTACTTTCCAGCATCTCGAGAGAAAACACCTAGCTAGTGTACCATAACATTAGCTGATATGTTTGATCGTGGACATTTCATCATAATTAAAAATCCTAACAGTGTACATATTAGAGAAAATAATATAAAATTAAATAATAAAGGTCCTGTTTATATTTCCATTTCAAAGTTATCTATATTCTTAAAATTTAAAAAAATAACTGTTCTGATTTCTTTAGTTACAAATGCCTATAGAAATGTATTTGTGGGCACCTGGGTGGCTCAGTCCCTTGAGTGACTGATTCTTGATTTCAGCTCAGGTCATGATCTCTGGGTCCTTGGGATCAAGCCCTGCATCTGGTACCGCACTAATGGGGAGTCTGCTTAAGATTCTCTCTTTCTCTCCCTCTGTCCCTCCCCCCACTCATGCACTCTTACTTTCTCTCTCTCTAAAATAAATAGGTAAATCTTTAAAAAAAGGAAAAGAAAAAAGAGAAATGTATTTGCAATTTACCTCATAGTTCACATCAGGACAACACTCAGCTCTCCTATAGGAACATATAATTGAAACAGGTTTATCTAACTCACAATATAGAAAGTTGTACTTAATTGAAAGAATTATAGGGATGCCTGGGTGGCTCAGCGGTTGAGTGTCTGCCTTTGGCTCAGGGCATGATCCGTCATCCAGGATCCAGTCCTGCGTTGGGATCCTTGTGGGGAGCCTGCTTCACGCTCTGCTTCTCCCTTTGCCTATGTCTCAGCCCCTCTCTGTCTCTCATGAATGAATAAATTTAAAAAAATATTTTTTTAAAAAAAGAATTATAAAAAGGGTCATGATTCATTGATTTTTATTGTTCCTCTCTGTTGTGGATATTAGCTAGAATTTTGGCAATTACCCACTCATAGCACTATATACACTCTGTTTCACTACTTAGTGTTTCATGGCTACACTATATAAGACATCACATACATTTGCAGTCCTAAAAAGAAATGGTGTAACATTTCATTTTTATTCCATTTTTCACTCGGTGATTTCATTTCCCTTTTCATTATCACCTGAGTCAAATGAAATACTAGAAGAAGGAAAATAGGATTTCTTTTTTTTTAGATTTTATTTATTTATTCATGAGAGAGAGACAGAGACAGAGACAGAGAGACAGAGAGGCAGAGACACAGGCAGAGAGAGGAGCAGGCTCCATGTAGGCAGTCCAATGTGGGACTCCATCCTGAGTCTCCAGGATCATGCCCTGGGCCAAAAGTGGCACTAAACCTCTGAGCCACCTGGCTGCCTATGATTTATTTTCTTTTTTAAGATTTTATGTATTTATTCATGAGAGACACAGACTGAGAGAGAGAGAGGCAGAGACACAGGCAGAGGGAGAAGCAGGCTCCATGCAGGGAGCCCGATGCGGTACTCGATCCTGGGACTCCAGGATCATGCCCCGGGCTGAAGGCAGGCGCTGAACTGCTGAGCCACCCAGGGATCCTCCTGCCCATGATTTCTAATCACAGTCTGTCTTATACTTCAGAAAGGGTTCTTTGGGGATAGTAAAATGCTATTTTAAATAATATTCATTAACTATTCACATCTATCATTGTAGCAACCTTTTTTGAATCAAGAGTTTAAAAAAAATAATATACTGGATGAGGTAGAAAGCAACAGATTATGAAGTCCAAGATGAGCTATAACACTCATTTTTATTTCAGTTGTTCCCAGCCAGGTAAACAGCTGGGAACTAGAGAAAATAATGGTGATGAAATGTGAGGATTGTTATTGTCACAGCATCACTAAATACAATAAATAGTACAGAGATATAGTCTCTTGTATTTGTCAAGTTTTTAAGCATCTCATCTCTGCATGAACACAATGAGGTACGCTAGGATATTTGTGGAACTACTGTATCAATGTTAGACATGGGGAAATTGAGTCAGGATTATTTAGGAGGCTTAATATCTAATTGATCATTGCTTTCATTTAAACTTCAAAACATTTTGAGATTTTCAAGTGGCTTTTGGGGCACCAAAATCATTATGGCAGGTGCAAATAAGTAAAGACAATAGAGACAAAATTAAAAGATTATTTCTATTTGAATGTAACTATCTAGTGGGGGAAGGGTTAAACTGAAATTTTAAAGAAAATGAGACAAAAAATTCCCACATGTGCATGTACAAGGAATAATTTTAGAGAACAGTGAAGCAGTAATGTATCGGCAGGGAACAGAAGTTATGTTTATTCTTAGATATCGTATTACAATTCAGTTTAAACAATCTAATTTTAAAATGGGCAGAATAAGTAAATAGACATTTCCCAAAAATATTCAAGTGACCAACAGGTACATGAAAGGTGCTCAACTTCGCTAATCATCAGGAAAATTCAAATCAAAACCACAATGAGATATCATCTCTTACCTATAAGAATGGTGGTCATCAAGAACACGAGAGACAAGCATTAGCAAGGATGTGGAGAAATGAAAACACTTCTGCAGCGTTGGTAGAAGTGTAAATTGGTTCAGTTACAATGCAGATCAGCATGGAGATTCCTCAAAAACTAAAAATAGAACTACCATGCACTCTACTAATCTCTGGATACATATACAAAGAAAATGAACACAGTTTATTGAAAAGACATATGCACCCTCTTGCCCATTTGTAACTTATTTCTCTGATAGCAATAAACCTGGCTCCCACGATCTGTAATTTACATATATGCATAATGCATATAAAGTAATTTCAGAATTGCTAACAGTTACTCCAACGAAAAACAAATTTGGAGGGCAGCCGGGTGGCCCAGTATAGGTTATCTGCCTTTGGCCAGGTCATGATCTCAGGGCCCCGGAATTGAGCCCTCAGGTTGGGCTTCCTGCTCAGTAGGGAGTCTGCTTCCCACCCACCCTCATGCTCTCTCTCTCTCTCTCCCTCCCTCTCCTTTTCTCTCCCTCTCTCAAATAAATAAAATCTATAAAAAAAAATTATAGAAACAAATTTGCCAACTGAATATAGTGTTAGTGCACAGTTCTTGTTTCTGGTTTTAGAGTATCCAATCAAAACAGAGTTTTAAAAAATTATTTAGGTAGACTACCTTCAGTAATGTTAAGCCATACACTTGCAAAAAAGTAAGATTTATTTGTCAGTCTGCATTCCATCCTGGGATCCTTTGACATCTTGGTTGATCTTTTAAAAAATGTGTTCAGGGGACACACGGGTGGCTCAGTGGTTGAGCATCTGCCTTGGGCTCAGGTCATGATCCCGAGGTCCTGGGATTGAGTCCCACATCGAGCTCCCTGCATGGTGCCTGCTTCTCCCTCTGCCGATGTGTCTGCCTCCCTCTCTGTGACTCTCATGAATAAATAAATAAAATCTTTAAAAGAAACCAAGAATATATTCACATATATTCACATTTCTGAATCACATTTCTATGGTCTTTGATAAATGCATGAAGTCACGTATCTCCCCACTCAAGTAGTATGCAGAACAGCTCCATCACCTTAAGAATTCCCTTGTGCACACATTTTATTCAACCACTGTTCCTTCTCCAAAATCCTGGCAACCACTGATCTGTTCTCCATCCCTATAATTTTTCCAGAATGTCAAACATGTGGAATCATACAAATAGCTTCTTCAGTCTGGCTTTTTTCACAGAACAAAACATACTGAAGATTCATCCATGGTGTTGTTTATCAATAGTTCCTTCACTTTTATTTCCCAGTAGTGTTCCACTACATGGCTAAATAGCACTGGCTTATCCATGTACCAGGTGAAAGATATTCAGGTTGCTTTCAATTTCTAGTGATTATGAATGAAACTTTTAAACATTCTCATACAGGTGTTTGTGTGAACACTGGTTTTAATTTCTCTTGAGTAATTACCTAGGAGTAGAGTTTCTGGATCATATGTCAAACATATGATGTTAATTTTATAAGAAACTGTTTTCTTTTACCTTTTCTTCTCCCATTCCAAGGTATGTAAGCAGTAAACATATCCTTTTATATTGCCCTCTAATTTTAAAGATTTCATCTTTCAGAGATAGCAACATGTCATGATTTGTGGGTGGTTGTGTGTCAGTTGCTAGAAATATGTTCCTTTCCTACCCAACTCATAGAATAAAATACTGTCTCTCAAAATGCCCTGTCATTGGTTACTTAATCATCTAATGGATAATAAGTCTTTAGAATAATTATGGTCTGCTTTTTTAGGTAGGGATTCCATTTAAAAAAAAGGATTTTCTACTATTTTCCTAAAATGTACATTCTACTACTTTCTTTAAATGTACTTTAAATTGAACTAGCTAAAATTATCTAAAGAATATGCAAGTAACACTTTTTCCTTGGCTAATGATTTACTGTGTTTCTGATAGTATATAATATACAGGAATATGAAATTCTAATGACAACATATTCTTCATTTATGTCAAACAATATAATTTGATATAAAAACATATATAGGAAGATAATTATATAGTTCTACATAATTTATATATAAAATTGACTATAATAGTTACATTTTCAAAGCTCCTGTATTTTTAAGCTATGAGGTACTTTATATGACCATAAGCTGAAAAATACAGCTTTTTAAATCTTTTTTACTGTTTTAAATTTTAAATCCATTTAGTTTAGTTAACTTAGTTTTATGTTAATTTCAGGTATATGATCTGTGATTCAACAATTTTATGCATTACTCAGTGCTAATCATGGTAAGTGTACTCTGGAATCCTCATCACCTATTCACCCATCCCCGCCCACCTACCTTCCCTCTGGGAACCATCAGTTTGTTCTCTACAGTGTCAGAGTGTTTCTTACTTTCTCTCTCTCTCTTATTCTTTTGCTCATTTGTTTCGTTTTTTAAATTCCACATATGAGTGAAATCTTATGGATCTGTCTTTCTCTTATTATTTATTTCACTTAGCATTATACTCTCTAGCTCCATGTCCTTGCAAATGTCAAGATTTCATTCCTTTTTATGGCTGAATACTATTCTATTGCATATATATACCACATATATAAAAATGTAGCTATTTTTCATCCACCCTACATTATATGAAACCGTTACTCATGAATGCTGTCAAGAAGAGGGAAAATGGAATAAAGAAGTATCCCAAGTTTTATTTTGGTAACATTTAAGTGTTCAGAGATTTTCAAAGAATTAGATATAATATGGTTTTCCTATCTACTGTGTTATAAAGTCTGCTTAAAAATAGATATGAATAACATATTAAAAATATACAAAATCCTGGCAACCACTGGAGCATGTTTTTGCAGAACTGTAAACATTAGTAGTCTGAATGAAAAATTCAAAGTATTGCTATGAGTTGGTGGCTAGATTATAATTCTTAACTGTCGTGGGACTATCCAGGCCCAATTATGTTATAGTAATTAAATGATGAACAACTATCCCAAGTAGCTTCTGATGCACAGAGATGGTGTTATCAATTTATCATCAGAAAATTTGTTTTGAATTATTTCTCTAGTAGTGAGACTAGATAAGCTAATGTTCATCCATACTGTTCCTACTATTTTCTCTTTATCCTACATTTGTGACATCAGCTCGAATTATAGGTACAGACTGTTGTGATGGAAAGACTTAGGGTAATCAACTCATTATATAAGAGTACAGAAAAAGAAACCATATGGAAGCCTTGATTCAGAAAGGAAAATAATGTCTAAATTAAGTATGGAGAAACAGGAAGGGGGAGGAAACAGTGGCAGATCCTCCAGATCTCCTATGTCAGGAGCAATATGATTCAATAGGGATCTGAGTGAATTGTTTAAAGCTGTGGCATCAAGAACAGGGTTTCTGTTTAGATTTAATGCTATTTGAATTACACACCTATTGGTGATAATCCTATCTTGTTAGGAAATATAAAGCCATATTTATCTTTTCCAGAAAATTACTCCCCCATTTATCCAAGTCTTCTATAATACATTTAAACTACTTTAGAAGGTAATGACTAGGCTATAAAAAGTTTTTTAAACAATCTCATTCTTTAGCTCCTTGGTTAAAGAATATGCAGTGCCCTTTGTTACCATTTTTTTAAAATGATGATAAATCAAGAACACCCTCACTGGATATCATAAGATATCACTGCATATCATCATGTCATAACAAGCTCTACATATTTTGGTACTACCTTACTACTTTATTTACTTGTCAATGTGAACTTTCAATAGATCCCTAAGCCCTACTAATAGTTCCTCATATCTCTTCCTTTGTGACCTCACTTATGTTGTAACTCATCTGGGAAAAACCCTCCTCTGTTCACTAACCCAGGTCATTTTTACCTTCTTCAACCGCCTACTAGGCATCCCACTTAGATATGTTAAAGGCACCTCAAATTCAACATTATCATAACTGAACTCCTGAATCATTTCACCATCCCTATCTTCTTCCTTACCCTCTACCAGAGTAAATGGAATCATCCTCTAACAAGCATTTGTGTGGAGTAAGAATTTCCCATATGCAGGGAAATGTTTGTACAACAAGATAACTTCACTGTGATTCATTACTAAGGCTAGGCATCCATCAGTTATTCAAAACCCCTGAGACCTCTTTTGTCAACAGAGCACCATGAAGGCCTACTGCCAAAGATGAGTATCATACATAAGAGAGTGCTCACTGCTCTGTTTCTTTTCAAAGTTCTGCAGCTCTGCTGCTTATATGTCATGCTTGGGGCAAGCAAGTCTTTGTTGAGGCTGGGGATCCTCTGTAATACAATGCAGCCATCCTTGGTGATGCCTCTCTACCTCCAGAGTAGTGCTAAGGAATAGTGCAAAGTTTGTTATTTCTGGAATATAGATTTGCAGGCAACAATTTCATTATTTAACATTTTCTATATTTAAATTTTTCTTTTTTATAATGTATTGCTTTAACATCAAAAAGAAAGTAGTGTTTGGAAAAACACTAAGAAAGAAAGAAAACAACTAGGGATTTTTTTTTTTTTAACTAGGGATTTTTTTAAAGTACTGTTTAAAAAAAACAAATTCTGAGTTCACAGACCTCAAAAGAATGCACAAATGCAGTTTTACTTCACAGAAAATCAATCTATGATAAAGAATATTGGTTGTGACATTTGAAAAAAAAAGTGACACAGACTTGAAATCTTGTTTTAAGTAGAGCATCTGTTTTTATTTGTTACATCTCACTATTCACTACTCAAAAAATATTTAAAAGAAGGGATACATTTTTCCCTTATGACTCAAGTCAAAGAGTGTATGCCTTGGTCATGGAATACTGACATCATTTTAATGAAAATGGTTTTATTTATATTAACACATGCATAATACCATCTACATAAACTCCTAGCAATGCATGCCACAAATTTCACTTGGAACATTAACCCTGGTAAAATCAGATATAGAGCAAAATGTTAAATTATTTTTTATCAAATACAATCTCTGCATTTTTTAAAAAACTTTTAATTATGAAAAAGTATCAAATATATACAAGAATAGGGGAATAATATAATGAACCTATGAGCTTCAACAACTCATCACACATCTTCAATAATTGTTAACTCACGGCCAATCTTGTTTTCTACATATGCATTCACTGTCTTCAACTCTAATTGTTTGTTTGTTTGTTTAGAAAACTCATCTAAAAAAAAAAAAGAAAAAAGAAAACTCATCTAAACAAACAAATCATCACCCTGAGATCAAGACCTGAGCTGAGATCAAGAGTCAGATGCTCAACTGACTGAGCCATCCAGGAACCCCAATTCTAATTATTTTTAAGCAAATCTCAGACTTCATAACATTTAAATTTCTATACTGTTTTCAATGGCAAGCCCAAAAATAGATTAATGGAAACATTAAGTTAAAAGCTACCTTCAATTTACTACCATTGATTTTCCCTTCTTCTACAAAATATAGAGTCATAGGCACAAAGTTGGTAGTCTCCTACAGAGTGTATTTTTAGGGGCTCTAAAAGATCAAAATGATCACAAAAGAGATCCTTTAGTCCAACCAACTGCCTACTAGTGACTCAGACAGAGGCCTTTAGAACTGAAGTGGCTCTAATACCTTGTTAGCCTCTATCAGTAAACCAAAACCTAAGCCAAAGTCAATGCACTGGAATCCAAGAAAGTAAAACTGAAGAACAATCAATCATAAACAGCCAATTAGCCTTCCTCAAATAAAATAACTGCTTACAATAAAGCCAATTGAATAATTTCATTGTTTTGTTCTTTATAAAAACATCTACATCTTCTCTATAAAAACCGGACCCATAGCTCCTGTTGGTAGAGTGCTCCTACCTTTGGTGTGCCCCATTCCAATCCATGTGTGCTCAAATAAACTCTTGAAAAATTTTAGTGTGCCTCAGTTTACCTTTTAGCAATAGGAAACTATGAACCTCAAGGTGTAAAAAGGAAAATGGTAGACTTTCTTAGATGCTATGAGCCTGAAGTTCAACTTAAAGACTTTAAAGTCCCATGAATCCTGATGGTAATGGGTGGCATAAGAGCAGCATCAGGCCAAGAGCAAGGGCTGAGTGCCTATGAAGGATTGACTCATATACATAAGCATAGGTGGGGCCATTATTGTTCCAGCACTGGCCCAAGGTTAGCCAAGTATCTTATTTACATCTGGGCCTTTGCGTAGTTTTTCCTGAGACTGGAGAAATAAGGATTATATTTATTCTCACTTACTCTTAAGGTGAAATCCTAGTTTTTATTTCATGAACTCACTGTGTTTGCCACTATCACCTCTTCCCACCTGCAATTTGTTGCTTCTAATTTGTTATGGCCTGAAAAGCCACAATCTAAGCTTTCTAATATTGGAGCTACAATAAAAGTGTTATTTGCTTGAGGAGTTTACCTATGGAAGGCACATGGGCAATAGAATTTGCTCAATCTATTTTAGGATGTAAGACAATTTTACTCTTGATTTCCGGCCTTAAGTGTGTTCTAGGATGATTGAAGTTGCAAAATAAATTATCCTGAGATAAATAAGGTGTTATTATAAATGGGTTTAGAGCCCCTGTATCACCAGATGGTACTGATCTGATGCCTACTACTCAAGTGTTTGATCATAATGAACACTTCCTGAGCGATCTCATTAGTTGGAAAATTGAGTGTGCTTATATATCTTGTCTATAGAATGTACCCTCCAATAATCTAAATGAAATTAAATTCCAGGAGAGATGCCACACTAGGCTTAAAAATGCTTTTTTGTTGTTGTTGCTCTTAAAATTCTCTATGTGGGAAAAGAAAAAGTTATTTTTTAGTTCTACTTATAACCTCTGGGTTTTTCCATTATCTGCTAAATATTTCAATGCCTTCACAATATCATTTTTTAAAAAGATTAATAAGAAAAAAAAACAGAACTAAAAGCTAATTCAATAACCTCAGTGAAACACCCACCAATTCCAAAAGAATGACTTCCTTTCCTAGACTGGAAAATGTAATTATGTCTAGATGGAAAGAAAGAGTTGCTATGGAATTTCTAGCAGCGTTTGGGTGTTCAGTGCTGGTTACTTCCGTTGCAAACTTCTACTAGCAAACAATTGGAAAGAAAGGATGGCCTGTGTACAATTGCAACCCCTGCTTTTGGCCATCTATCCTTTATGTTCCATTTGAAGTTATGCATCAAGAGTGGCTAATTTCTAAAGCCAGTAGTTTATATGACTTTATTCTTATTTATATCCTGCAGCATGGCATTAACGACCATTTTTGTCTTTTTAAACTTCCTCTTTTTTTCTGTACTCTGCTTCCACAACAATCTCATAACTTGGATCAGTACTCCTTTACTAACTCCTGAACTTTCCATTTCTAGCTATGTATTTCAGGTGTTTATTCCTCAATTTTGGGTTACTGAAATAGCTTCATGGTTTTCTCCCTTCTATCTCCTTCTCCCTTCCAATCATCCAATTTACTAATTCAATAGTCATCTTCTTAAAAGAGCCTTTTTAAAAAATTTGCTAAAACCCATCAGTCTGTCCACACAATAGAAGACTATCTCCTTAGCACTAAGCTCCTCCCTCCAACCTTATCCTCTCCTGTTTCTCTGCCCCTCTCTCCCCTCGGCCATACCTGCAAACTTACTGTCTCAATGTTATCCTGACAATTTCACTGACTGTTCACCACCAAGAATGCCTCCTATGTGATCCTCTCCACCCTTCCTCCTTTAAGACCTAGACATAAGGAGAGGGGAGGGCAGAAGAAGAAATACAAAGGCAAGAGGAGAATGAGAAAAATCTCCATTACTACTTCTCTACAAGTGATGTAACAAGCAATGCTTTGGGGAGCCCTTCTTAATTGTTTAGATTGATTATTCCTCAATATAACGTCCATTATTTTTTACAAAAGATACATGATCTCCCAGAAATGCAATGCTTTATCATTGGCAAACTCACAGAAGAGACAACCTCTACTGAAAAAGTGGCTTAATGAAATATATGAAGAATCTCCTGTGTACCTCATTCTGGTTCTTGATATTAAAAATCAGAAAATTTTAAACTTGCAATGGGCTTTCCAGTCCAACTGTCTAATACTGGAGAAATTAATTTCTCCTAGTCAACTTTCCAGTACTGGAGGGACACCATGGGTTGGAAAGATCTTTAGGCTAATCCCTTTACAGGCTTGAAGCCCTCTGCATTAATTAGGGTTCTTATTCACAAGGAATGCAATATAGCTAGCTTAAGTAGAAATAACTTTATTACGGGCTAGTAAGTGGTTATAAAAATTCCCAACCACAACATAAGAATGTTCTAGAGAAAATCTTGGGCTGTCACCACTTTCTATTTAGCACTTATGATGCCAAAGACTAGACTAGCAACCACACAAGAACCGAAGGCTTTTGCTGCCTTTCCTACATCTTACTGCCATACATTCCAAGTCAGACAACTGAATCTGTTTGGCAGAGCCCAGTGCAGGAGTAGAATTCCAGTTGGAAGGGAGTGCTTTCTGTATTTCCAGCCTTTACAGGCAGATATGCTAGAATGGGAGTAGTAGGTATCAAATAAGACAATCTGCAAAATCTGCCCCATGTACTCACCACACAATGAATGAGTTTGCTTCTCTCATGGAGTAATAAACTGGATAATGAGGCCATATACAGACTCAAATACAACTATAGGCCTTGCATTGAGAACACTAAGGTCCAAATCACATCCCAGGTACTACTTGTGTGATCTTGGGCATTCATGTACTACTTCTATGTGTTTTACCTATAAAGGGTATATTTGTAATTCTAAACTCCCCAGCTTAATGTGAAGATTAAGTATATTAAAATGTGAAGTGTATGGAACACTGCCTACTATTGAGAAAGTGCTCAATAAATGCCAGTTATCATCATTTCTAGGAAATTGTGGCTTTTTAAAACTTATGTAAGCTGGACTAAGATCCATGTGCTTCTTTATCAGATGACAAGTTATATGGATTGCAATAAATGGGACACAGGATATTTGCAAAGGGTTAATGAGAATTCTCTCCCTAGACTTTTTGCCAGTTTGCTTTTGTAATGTTGCTATGAAAGAATGGGGTAAAAAAAAAAATCTGTCATCAACCTGTCTCAAATTGGGTATTTGCCACAGCCTATGACTGCTGTCCCCTAGAAGGTAACCAAAGCTTTCAGATATCTTTCTTCTTTGAAAGGACTGGACAGTTGTGCCTCAGGACTATGCAACTGTTTCCAGACTCTGAGTCTGAACAAAACTCTGCTTCTGTCCCCCCCACAAAACAAAAACAAAAACAAAAAACAGAATCTAGACTGGAATCGGTATGGGTAATAACAAAATGCTGTTTAATACTGTTTTGAGTCAAGAATTTAAGGACAGTAAAACAATAATAACCACCACAAAAGCTTTAAGCAATTCTTGGTATCTAGATAACTAGAAATTTCCATCTCTGTACTGAAAGAAATGCAATTAGGGCCAGACCAAAGAAAAGAGCCTCCCCCAATTTGGGCAAATACCTAAAACAGCAACTTCTGCCATTTCTTGAGCATCTCTGCTTATTAGAAAATTCTTTCACATAAGGCTCGGGACTCTGCCAAATTTAACCGACTGGCGAGTTCTGCAACCTAGCACTATATGAAATCATTCTCTCTCCTCACACAAAGCACTGCAGTCCTGGAATAGTACTGTCAAGGACCAGCAGCTGTTAATATGTGATGCCGTATGGCACTGTCATTAAGGACATGGGCTTATTCTCCCTCTTCCTGTGTGATATCAGGAAGGCGAATTAACCTTTCTGTACCCATTTTATTATCTGTGAAATGGTGATAATAAGTATACCTACTTTACTAGATTGTGGGAACATTAAATGAGATAATTTAGTATTAGTTATCACTAATGATATCATCACCATCAACATCACAGATTCTGAATTGGTCTTAAAATTAACTAACACTTTTAATTAAAATATCTTTATGAGATGCAATTTTTTTGATCTTCTCTTTAATAGATAGGCTTCATGTTGCCAGTCTCTTCCATAATGTAGTAAGTGCACCATTCTTTGCATGTGATTTAACTATTACAGCAAACAGATGAATCTTTCTTCCTTGCCCATCTGTCCTTGCTCCATACCTGTATTAATGCCACCTTTGACAGTAGGTATGGAAGTTCATCGCACTTCTGGTTTATAACACTTTATGGACACATAAAATCCCTGGGTCTTTTCCTGAGGAGCTGCTATTATTCCAAGTATCTCTCATTCTATAGTTTCATGGGTGATTTTTAATTTTATCCTAAGTTCTACATGATAAAAGAATTCTGCTTAGAGACATCTTTGACTTGGCTTGTGTAATTTATAGGTTAAGATCCTCTAGGTAAATAGGATAAACCAAATAAAGATGACTCCCATGGTATTGAAAATCCAATTATTTATGTGTCTTTGACCAGACTATTAGCTATATGAATCCTGATCATCTATTTACATTTTGGCCAGAAGTGTGCACTCAATACATGCTGAACTGCTAACCTCTATGCAGTAAAGTAATGGCTTGTTTCCTTTGTTTTTATCAACAATGTGCAAGACAACCTGACAAATATGTGAACATTGCATCAATTCCTTCATAATGTATTATTTCAAATGATGCAATGACAAAGCACACATCTGGTTTACAACCAGTGTTTCATTTTAATGTAATCTTAGAGCTGCCTAGAGGATGTAATACATGTCATTGATAACACATTTCCAAACTAATTCAGCATGGCTTACTGCAGGTAGTGAAAATATATTCAGATGTACATAAACATGATATTAACTATGTAAAATGCATGGAAGTTTTACATAGAGAAATTTTTAAAAACCTTTCATGCTATAACCTAATTAAAATACTGATCAACAGTGTTCTTGCCTCATTACACAAGCAACTCAAGGAATGACAACTGCTTTTATGATCATTTATTACTAACAATGGGAAAACATGATTTCCATTAAAATAGACACCTTGAAATGAAGTGAGCATACTCTCCAGGGATATAGTTATCAATCTTTCCTTTCCTATGTTATTCAAATCTCCTTACTCTCCACCGTTGGGAGGCGACCAGGGGGAAAAAGTGAAAAGAGTATTAAAGTTCTTCCTTCCAAGTAAGCCCAGTATTCTTCCTCTCCAGAGTCATCCTAGATGCACAAAAACAGAGCAGCTAAGATCAAAGACTTGAATATCACCTATAGAGGTTCATAGCATTTCCTTCCACTTACATGGGTAAATTATTTAACCTGAATTAAGTTTAGTTTCCTCATGTATAAACTGTCGATTATCCAAGGCCCAGAACTGATATAAAAATTTATTGGGCTTATATTACACAGCACCTAGCACAGTACTTAGTATGGAAAGCACTCCTACAGTGCCCACCCCCCACCCTCCCAACCAAAAAAGATAAAAACCACTGTAGTTCACAGATATGGACAGAAGAATCTAGAGTAACGGAGAAAATACCAAATTGCTGGGACCTTCTGACAGGGCTGGGCCCTGGGGCAAGAGTACAGTCAGTATTCATAATTACGTGTTCATGTGGAGAAGGAGGCCGAGATCCTAGCAAGTGCATAAATGCTGCTGGGGAGGCCTGAGCCTGGGCCAGCCTGGTCAGCAGGTCTGGATTAGTGTGAAAAAAAAAAATCAAGGACAGGATGGAAACATTATCAGAATTTCTATTTGAAGGATTTAAAATCAATTGGAAAAAATCACCAATGAGAAAATATGCAGTGTTTTATATCTTTAAATTTGACTGTTACCTATTAAACTTAGGAAAGTAGATTAGTAAACAAAGAGAGAAAATGTCACTCTAAACTTACATAAACACTCACAAAGGAACAAAGCTGGAAGGGACCTTCAATTTCATATCAATGGAATGGTTTAATTTTGCCATGAAGAAACAAAGTGCCTGGAGAGAATGAGTTGACCAAGGACACAGGAATTACTGTGGAGCAGGATTTAAAGCCAGGTCTTCTGATTTTTAGTGAGTTAAAAGTCTGATTTCCATACATTTGTTCTTCAGATATGATATCACACTAATAAGAAAGCTTCACATAGAAACCACAGAAACAAAGAAAAAAATCATTTGAGCGAAGTTAATAATTTAGAAAGAAATCTCTTGATTTTCGTTTATTAATTTCGCTACAGCTAAGAGATTATAATTAGTAATCATTTCACACATCTATATGCCACCTGGAGTTGTGGCATAACTAGAGGTATCTTTAGGCTATGGAAATACTCGATTGTAAGGAATATCAGGTGAATTTTCAAACCAAAAACTTACCTTAAATGAATGTCATTGCACAAAAATACAGAACAATAATACCTAATATTCTATAATGAGGAACAAATCTTCCTGGACGAATAAACCCTGATGATATGATGGAAACTTCAGATGAATATATTATGAGAGGATGTGATGAGACAGGGAAATCTTATTCAGATCAACAGTAAATGATGTGAACAGCAAAGGTACATCTTGTTGGTTTGGGACCCACATCTGAGAATGGTCAGAGCTTCAGGAGGCAGCTGGCAGCTGTTAGAGAACTGTTCTTGTTCTTTCTATTCTGCTTCACCCTACCTCATTAAGATTTTGCCTTCGCCCTCTCTCTTATGTGCAATCAGTTGTTTCCTCTCCATAAACTTCCTTTTCCATTGCCTCACACTTACCTAAATCTTTCCAACTGAAATTTTCTTCTGTCTTGATCTTGAGTCCACCTCATGACCAGCCTCTTCTCTCCTACTCATCACCTTCTAATTTAATAAGTCAAATTCATACTCCTTTTCCACCCCTCTCCTCACACACAAACTAAGCGCACTATGGTTCTTGCCCTATTATTCCAAAGAAACTATTCTCCTGTGTCAGTAATAACTAAAATCCTAACTTCCACAGTTAATAGCTTAGATTTAGTTGGAACTCTTCGTTATTTAGCTATCCACTCCTTTAAAATTATGCATTGGTTTTTCTCCTAAACAAATTTGAAGCAAAATCCCTCATTAATATATTGTATAAATAACAGATAAATTTGATGCTGAATTATGGTAGCTGTGACCATTTCTACTTTGTTTCATTACAAAAAAATCATTTTTAATCTCTCATTACTTTCTTTATACATAGAAATCATGTCTAGTCTTTCAAACTTTTATCAAAAAAAGAAACTGCCATGAAGTCATATATCTGAGAAGATATCCTGCATGTAGGATATAAAAATATTTATAGTTTAATAATGAAAAATCAAATAGCCTAATTAAATATATGGCAAAGGATCTGAATAGCATTTCCACAAATATGTAGCCAATAACTATATAAAAATGCTTAGTATTAACATCATTAATCCTTAGGGAAGTACAATTCAAAACCACAGAGATACTACTCATACCCAATTAAAAGGTACATAATAACAAATGTTGACAAGAATACAGAGAAATTAGAACACTCATGCACTGCTGGCGGGAATGTAAAATGATGTATAGCCACTTTGCAAAACAGTCTGTCAATTCCTCAAGAAATTAAATACAGAGTTACCAATATGACCCAGCAATTCCAGCCCTAATTATATACCATGATAAGTGAAGATAACGTCCACACAAAAACTTGTGCATGTGTGATCATAGCATTATTTACATTAACCAAAATGTGGAAACAACCCAAGTGTCCATCAACTGATGAATGGATAATGTATATCTATTTATATATAAAATATGGTCTATATTCAGATATAGTATATCTATTCAATAGAATATTATTTGGAATGATTTGGAATAATGAAAAGAAATGGAGTACTGTGGCTGCTACAATACGGATGAACCTCAAAAGCATTATGTGAAGTGAAAAAAAAGCCAATTACAAAACATCATATATTATATGATGCTATTTATATGAAATGTCCAGAACAGGGAAATTCATAAAGGCAGGAAGTAGATTAGTGGTGGCAGGTGGCTGCTGAGTTAGGAAAGGGAGGGAATGAGGAGTGACTGCTAATGGGAATGGGGTTTCTTTTGGGGGCAGGATGAAAATGTTCTATTGATTGTGGTGATGGCCGCACAACTCTGAATATACTAAAAGTTACTGAAGTGTGTATTTTAAATGAGTGTATTATGTGACATATGAATACTATTTCAAGACAGCTATTATATGTATTTTTAAATACCATGAAAACCGGAGTGGACAGCAATGGCTGCCATATTCCCCTTCATTTTAAACATTAAGGAGTAAGAACTATTGTTTTTAATTTGTATACCAAAAATTGGTCCAAAGTTTACAATAGTTGTATGCCTCAGCCAACAGAAAAAAGCATGATCTTAAATGCTGACAATATTCTCCTTCTGTCAAAAGGGAGCTTTAAAAAAACAGCTGAATTGTTAGCAAATAGTGTCAGAAAGATCTCTGGCATATCAATTATACCTAATGCCATTTGTTTTTGGTAATAACACTATAAATCTAGACTCTAAGGAGATAATTTTATTACCATCTGGTCTCAAACTTGCACTTGCATCAGAATCACCTGGAGGGCTTGATAAAATGCAGATTGCTGGATCCCAACCCCAGAATTTCTGATTCAGTAGGATTAGGGTGGAACCGATAACAAATTCCCAGCTGATGCGGATTCTGCCAACCCAGGGACCACACTTTAAGAACCACTCATTATTCTATATTAATCTATTTAGTTTACTTGTGGTTTTATTTATGATTAATTTACCCTGATGAGCTAAAAGAGAGCTATACTCAAAAATCAAAGCTGTGCTATGAGCCATATAGATTAGAACTGTCATGGCAGAAGGACTGCTTCATTGACAGAAAGCTATCGCACAATACTATAGTGTACCAAATGGGCCAACTCTTAGGCTTGAAATATATGGCAAGACCTAGGCAGAGCTAGCAGATACAGAATCAGAAGGTCACAAAGAATGACATCAGTAAATCAGGCCAATGTCAAAGAATAGGGAAGGAGATCAATAAAGTTTTGCTCCTAGAGGCAATGAGATGACAGTCACTGGAGCATCACTGCACTCCAATCAGCTTTTAGTTCCTTGAACTATGGGACCCAATGGTACAGCTGTTCTGTGTTCCCCTGATACTTTCTTGTGCTGCTGTTTCTACAGCACAGAAAGCTTGCCTGTGGGGCTGAGATACATGTCCTCGTTATTCTAGAGTTATTCCTACAATAACCTGTGCCTACTTAAGATAGACTTGAGTGGGCAACTTTTCTTGAAAGTTCAATGAACAAATTTCCAAAAAGATCTTAACAAAACAGGGTTGATGGGCTAGTTCTCATAAGATGATGCTTGATATAGATACGCACTCATTATGGAATTTGAGCTCATATTTGACAATCACATGATAAAATTGACAAAAACAAAATAAGCGTGAGCTTGTCCTGCACTTAGAGGAATACACAGCCAGAAAAGAAGATAACGGTCTCATATTTGCACTAGGTCAAACCAAACTTGATTTCTGTGTTATTTCCGTATTTTCAGTAGAATCAATGACAAACTAAGACACACCCAAAGTGGAATAGAAAGGTGTGGAAATCATGTAACTAAGGGTTAATCAACAGGTTTAATTTGGGAAACTTTAAAGAAAGAGAGATGAAGGGAAGAAGAGATAGCTTTTATCCAATAATTTTAGTGCTGTTCCAAATAATACCAAATACAAGAAAGAAAAAAAGATTCCACAGTTTAAATTTGGGAGACCTAGATTGTTGTACCTTCCTCTTAAATATCTCCAGTATAGATCAGAATAGAACACATCCTGACATGTAGTAGATGCTCAATAAGTATTTATTGAATGACAGCCCCATAAAGAATTTGTGAAGTACTGAAAAATAAGTAAATTATGGTTTGAATTACTGCTTCCCCAAATAACTTGACTGTGACTCCCCCTACCTTTCCTCATGATACCTGTTAACATATACCATAAAACCAGTGGTCTTCAGAAGACTTTTGGGAAATGTTATATTAGACTTATCACATACAGATTTTGGTAAAATAAAAAAAAAAAAAAGTAGTAACTAAAGTAGTAGCCTTAGATCCAACGTAAGGGAAAACCTGTAACAATTAGAGAAGCCCAAGATCATAATGGTTGCTAAGAAATCCTACCAAGGGTTTTCGGGAAAGGGTGGGTTGCCACTTACTGGAGTTGCTACTGATGGGATTCATGGTTTGGGTAATTAGTCAAACTAGATGAGCAGTGCCCAGACTTTTCAATCTATAGAGACATAAATCTGAGAATTAAAACTGGAGACTTTAAAAAAATTGAAAACTTTTGAGCTAAACGCTTCTGCTTTTATACATCAGGGACAATAATTATCGTTTATTATCACCTTCATCTCATGAAAGAAAGACTTTTCTAATACCAAGTAATCATGCAGTACATCATTTCAGACTAAAGAAAGAAATTTAGCAAAATCTGACCAATATTATCTTTTTCTCTTTTTTTTTCCTTTTATTTTATAATAGGATGCTTTGCCACTGGCTGGCCGTCCTCCATAAAGCCGAACTTTGTAACCAATGCCATATGTGACCTCATAGCTTCCTTCTAGAAAATATTCTGTGACTTTCGGCATATGCCCTGTCAATGTCAGCCGATAAATGATGATGATGAGTAAAGGTTATGACACAGTTACAACGGGCAGAAGATTTCAGAACATGGAACTGAGGAAATTTCTCCAAAATGTAAAAAATCAACATTACAGAATAGGAACAGGGCTGTTTTATTTTCTTAAATACCAGGAAAGCTCTTATTTTAGCTCAGATGAGCCACAGCCCTAATTCAGAGTTGCAAATATATCCACAAAATTCTTCAGTGTTCAGTGAAAAACGTCTGCGTACGTTAGATACAAAATAACCTTATGACTGCCAAATCACTTCATCTTCTGTTTCCATGTTTTGTTTTGTTTTTTGTTTTTTGTTGACCCAAATCTTCCCACCTATACTATAAATATGCTCTCCATTACAATATCTGGCTGAGAGTCAGACTGAGTGCTCTGGTGAATCTTCAGCCACTCATGAGTGCAAAGAACCCCTTGAGTAACAGGTGCCACAACGTGTAGGATGACCTCATTCCTGTCCCAGTAGGTGACCGTCCAGACACATCCTAACTGGGAAGCTGAAGTTTTGTGTATGTCATCACACTCTTCTGGTAACAGCTATAACTCAATGCTTACCTTCAATCGATCACATTTACAACTTGCCAAATATAGTAAGTATTTTATATCTCTGTGTTATTCTCCAAATGCCAAACTTGGAAAAACATATGGAGGGATATCAAGAAAATTCCTTTCCCTTATTCAGTTTATAAGAATCTAAAAGCAATAAACATAATGAATGCTCTCACTATGCAAGCAAATTAATAGAAACCTTTTAAATCTTTTATTATCATTCTTACAGTCACTTCAAATATCTAGCTGTTTTCCATAAAAACACTACAAAGAAAAAGAGAGAGAGGCAAACCTAAGAGACCCTAGAGAACAAACTGAGGGTTGCTGGAGGAGGGCGTGGGTGGGGGATGGACATTGAGGAGGGCACTTGCTGTGATGAGCACTGGGTGTTGTATGTAAGTGATGAATCATCAAACTCTGGAACTAATATTACACTGTATGTTAACTAGTTGGAATTAAAATACGAACTTGAAAAGGGAAAAAGAACACTAAAAAGAATGTTATGGATTGAAAGGGACCATCAAAATTTCAGTGAACCTGATTCTATGCAAATTCTGTATCTGAATGCAATTTTATGATATTATAAAAACCTTGGGGAACATGTCTAAATGAAAATGCACCCAAGGAAACCACTTAGTTTGAATTCAACATTTTCTGTCATATTCATGAGAGCACTTTGTATCAGTAATCTAAAACCGAAGTGTAGTTAACCTCATCTAATTTTTTTGTCAAATGTTGGAGTAAAACCAATTTTCGATTACAGCAGGAGTCTATGAAGCCAGTGTGCATAAAGCTGAAAAACCATCTGGAACAATAATAGCCCTCCTACATGAAATGTATCAGTCAGAAAAAAATGTATATGTCTCAGAACTTTAGCTTTCTACCCCAAGCTCCTAGTTGCAATGGGGAGACCTGGTATACTTGGTTCTTGCCAGGGAGGTTATTCTGTCTCTGCTGCTGCTGGGCTGCTTGGAATACTAACTTAGCACAGATGTTGTAAATTCAAGCACAATTTTATCTAAGCAGACTGAGATGAAAAGAAAATTTTCACTTGAGTTCAACATGGTATCTATAATTAACAGTTTCAACTCACCGAATATCATTTATGTGACCTCTGTAAATGTGAATGTGAGAGCATTTGACTTTCCAAATTCTGGGGAATCAAAACACATGCAAAGGCTCTAGCCTACTTATTACGAAATATAAGTATTCTTATTATTTGGGGGTAATGAGCATTGAGCAATGAACTGATTTTGCCCACAATAAAAACTGAGTTTGCTGCATCACCAGTAGGAAAATGAAAGAAAATATAATTGTTAAAAAGAGAAGGAACTGCATAAATATTAAATATAACTAAAAATAAATAGCAAGAGAGAAGTCATTATAATGCTACAGAGAGAATTCCTGGACATCAGATGGTAATAATGCATCTAAGAAAGGTGGATTAGCCACACTGACTTACATAGGCAGAGGTTTGCCTAGATCTAGTAAAAGAACAATTATCATATGCTGTGAGACCCTTTATCCCATTGTAGTAATAAAGTCATTTGTAAGCTTTCTCAATCACTGAATCTACAACCCTATAGTGCCAAATGAAGGTGGTAGATATCGATGGATGATTTCTTCTCTGATCTGGATCATATATCATTGACAATGAATATTTTGGATTGAAGCCATTTTGAAAAAATTCCCAGTCCACCAGAAGTTTCAGACTTTCTGATTTTATAGTCCAATTAAATTAAAACACATACAAACAAGATGGGAGAGGAGTGGGATCAATATTGTGTTTCCAACTTTTATTTTGCCAAGTAAAGACATAAAGAGAAATAACCTAACCTCTATCTATAATCAGTGCCATAAAAGAAACCATATTTTATCATCAAAAGTGTAGAAAGGTAATAGCCTTAGAATAAAGGTGAATTTTTTTTTCCAGGAAGGACACTTGATAATGTTATGGCACCATTCTCTCTAAAACACATGTGAGGAATTGGAAAGATGTTCTATTCTATCCGGTTCCTCAAAAAAACCCACACATACATTAAACAACCAGTATAAAGGAGACACTTCATTGCTTAATGCACTTTTAGGTTCATATATTAGAATTAGCCTTAAAGTTTATGATGGTGAGAGATTTAAAAATAAATGTGAACTCTAAGTTGGATCATTGATAATATATTTTCAATTTCCACAATTTACAAAAATATTCATTGATCTCTGTAAAGCTGCTTAACAGAAGACAGAATATATCTATTGATGAAATATCTTTTATATCATATCCCTAATTATTCAGATGTATCAGATTTGTCCAATCTTTTAAAATAGATGATAATGAGACACAGACTATATTCATGAAAAAGGTTTTTTCATTTACTTTTTTTCTTTCACTATTATATCTTATTAATCATCTACTGAGTGTTTATATTAAGAACACAATATGAATTGCTTTCATAAAATCTGAGGATCGCAGGGAGGTCCTTTTGAAAGAGAAGTCAGATCAAGACTTTGCTCTTAACACTGAATTCTCCCCATTATTGAATTTCACTGAATTTACATTTTAGATGAATTTCCTCCTCTGATCTGGTCAGTGAGGGCAAAGTTTCCTATCACATTTAGAATATAATCCATTTTCCCCATGATCTACATATCCCCCTGCTACCTCTACAAGCTCAGTTTCTGGGACTCTCCCTTCTACTGGCTGTTTCTATACCAAAATACCTTGATGTTTCCTCAAACACAACAGGTACACTTGAGTCTCGGAGCCTTTGTCCTTCCTGTTTCTCTTTCTGAAATGGTTTTCTGCTCAGACTTATACTACTTACTCCCTCTCTGCTTAAATGTCACTTGCTCCAGAGGCTTTCTTGACCAATTTCCCACTCCCCACCCTATCACTCTTTTTATTCTGCTTGGTTATTCTTCAAAATATTTATCACTATCTGATATTACAAAACACATTTTTTATCCGCTTATATCTGTCTTCAGCTCTAGAGTGTAAGCTTAATGAAAGTAGGGACTTCTGTTACATTCATCATTTTATTCTATACATAGCAATGAAAACTATACATTGTAAGCATTGAAAAATGTTGAAGACATGACTGAGTATAAATGTGGGAAAATATTTTCTAATTAATATAAAAATAATGTACTACTAGTCTAGATTAAACTATACTAATCCATCTCTCTAGCTGCAGAGGAATAACTTTTAAAGTCCCATAAAATTTATAGTAACAAACCTATAATTTAAAAAAAAAACATAACACCAAGTATAAACAAATACATGTAAGTATTAGTGACGATCCAATTGAGTTGAAAAGTGTTTTTTCCCCCTCAATTACACTGCAATAGTTTTAAAATCAAGGCAAACTCTCTTTGCAATCTTAAAAACAAATTTAAAAAATCCAATAAGCAAACAAACAAAGATAATGGGGGGATATATACCAAGATGAAACAATAGCTGAAAATTTTATGCACCAATGGCAAATGATGTTTAAGATTACAGAATTTATTTTGATCATGCTAAAAGTAACATACCTGAATCTATATAACTTTTAATAACTAAAATTATTCTGTAGACCATTCACTGGCCTTTATCTTAATTATTCAAGTCCAAAAAGGCCGAGTGTTTAATAACTCTAGCCTTTAAGGGTTGAAATGGACTGCCCAGTTTTATGTTAAATTTTCTATAGTTTAAGGAAATATTGCTGTAATTATTCATTGTAGTTTTTCCACAAGAAAATAAACTATGACTCCCCTGAGAATGATGAAAAGACATATTTCAAAGCATGTTCATAGACATGGATGATATTCAAAAGGAAGATGATATGGCCCATTATCAATCCCTGAAGAGCACCTGACTTAGTGTATATATATATTTTCCCAATACTGACTGTGAATTGCCGGTAATCAATCAACCGTTTCTAATGACTTGTGACCAAAGAGGGATGATTAAGGTTACAGCAGTAGGCTTTGGCCACAGAAGAGAGTAGAACTAATTGATCTCTGTGGGAATTGAACCTGCAAACTCAAATTCATTAACTCTACAAGAAAACAAACTCCTGTAAGTCGATAAAAACTTACCAATTTTCTTCAAAATATGATTCACATCTGGTTGGCACTAATGTTTAAGAACAAAAGTAAAATATTCTTTTTTACTGATTATTTGATTATTCAGGGAGAAAGAATTTGAGGTTGATTTATAGAGAAAAATATCCAGGAGGTTTCCTATAAATGTTTACTTTTTTAAGAAACCATTTCTAAAGGCACATAGCTTAAAGCCAAACATGATCAAAGGTATTAAAAATATAGTATGTTTACTTAAAGAGTCAAGCCCAATCAAAATAGGATTAATCATCTTAAAAATGAAGGGATTTCTATTTGAAAAGGCATATTATGACTACAAAGACACTGAAATTTTTCAGAATTTAGTAAACTGACTTTTACCCAAATCATTATACTTAAAGTGTTACATGATTTTGGAGACATATTTTTATTCTTCTTGAGTCATCATTTTGGCTATTTTATTCTCTTTTCTCTTCCTCTCCTAGGTCATCTGCTCTTTATTCTCTCCTACACTCAACTTACTCTCTTCTGTGTTCTAGATCTACTCTTTTACAAGCTGAACATCCCCACTTATATGAGGATTCTTAAATTTTAGGCTCTCAAAACCATTCTCTCTCTTCCTAGCACCTTAATATAATAGTCATTCATTTCACATGTGCTTACCATTCTGGGAAATACAGTATTTCACCATCTAAGCTTTTCCTATCAGAAAGTCTTATCTTTTTTTCAATTAGAAATACTAGCTTTATATTTATGTCTAACCTTCTCTCTCTCTCTCTCTCATCCAAGAATTGTTGAAAATTCTTTTACCCTTTACTTATACAAATCAAGATGAAAATTTCCCTTTGCAGTCTCTCTACAAACCCACATTTCACTCCACTGTGAGTTCTGAGCCCTTCTAAAAGAGATAATTCAAGTCTCTACTTCCTCTGCCACTGCAAATATTACCCCTGAGAGCCTGCCATTCAATAGTGTAAATAAGAAAAGTAGTTTGCAAAATAGTGGTTAAGGCAACCTTTGAGAAAACATTCTGACTTTCCCCCTGTCTTTACTATAAATAGACTGCTTCTGTCTCTCCAGAATCTTTTTTTACTCCTAAATCCTGGTGTCAAAGAATGAGTGATTCACTTTTTCTGTTATTCATTAAGGAAGAACTTAAATAAAAATACTATAACATGAATAATCTGACAAAGCAAAGTATCTACACTTCTAATTTTGCATCCTTCTCATTTCTAGGATTCTAACACACTATTGCATTTAGATAAAGAAGATAAGTCAAATTAGTTTTCACCCCCCATTAGAGAGCATTATTGAACTTGCTAGCATTCATAATAATATTTTATACTATAAGCATATTCAATAAAAACCATCACCACTTATAAATTTAGTCAATACATCAATAACTTACACAATTCAGACTTTACTGTATTTCTAATCTAGGAGTATCTATGCTGGAATGGTTTGTTGACCTTTAATAAAATTTTGTTAATCAGCTGTAAGTACTTCCTTGACAATTAGCACATTTTCAGTGATTATGAGGAACTAAATCTGGTAAAACAGATAGTGTATAAGATGGGTCCCTTTCAGGGACACCTGGGTGGCTCAGTAGTTGAGCATCTGCCTTTAGTCAGGGTGTGATCCCAAGGTCCTGGGACCGAGTTCCAGGATCCAGTCCCACATCAGGCTCCCCTCTGGGAGTCTCCTCCTCCCTCTGCCTATGTTTCTGCCTCTCTCTCTCTCTCTCTCTGTGTCTTTCATGAATAAATAAATAAAATATTTTTAAAAAGATGGGTCCTTTTCTAAATTAAAAAAGGAGATGAGTTGATAAGACACTTTCTCAAAAACATATTAGCCTTGATGTCTGCAATCCAGGGAGCTACAACCTAGGGCCTCATCAGTTGCCCTACAGCCCTTGGAGCCCAGCAGAATTTAATAATTTTCCTCACAAGAGAGGTACTTAAAATAGTAAAAAGTGAAAATTAGAAAAAACACAAGGGTTCAATCTAAATGACTGTAATAAATAACGCTACTACCATACAATGTGACCCAGCCTTTACACATGATGATGTTGTTCTATATCCATCAGAGATATGGCCATAGAAATTACATAATGGGGATCCCTAGGTGGTTTAGCAGTTTAGTGCCTGCCTTTGGCCCTGGGCGTGATCCTGGAGTCCTGGTATTGAGTCCCACCCACATGGGGCTCCCTGCATGGAGCCTGCTTCTCCCTCTGCCTATGTCTCTGCCTCTCTTTCTCTGTGTCTCTCATGAATAAATAAATAAAATCTTTTTTAAAAAAAGAAATTATGTAATGAAGAAAGAAGATGCAAAATATGCATGGTTTGAGTTCAGTTTTGCAAAACTTTGTGAGTATATGTAGGAAAGAATATATCTCAGCATTTATACCTGTGGCTCTCTACGTGTGGTAAGGTTTTGGTCATTTTTATTTCTGCTTTTATTTTTCTAAACTGTTTGACTCTTCATAATTAGCATTCTCCTTTATTTTTAGTAGTAAATGCAGGAGACATATTTGCATCCCTAAAAAAATAAACAGGAAAAACAAACATCCATTTTGTTTCCCCAAACACCCTACCTTTTATTTATTTTTAAAGATTTACTTATTCTTTTTATTTCTTTTAAAGATTTACTTACTTGTTTGAAAGAGAGAGAGAGAGAGAGAGAGAGGGAGGGAGAGAAAGAGAGAATGGGGGAGAGCGGCAGAGGGAAAGAGAGAATCCTGAAAGAGACTCCCCACTGAGCACAGAGCCGGACACTGGGCTCCATCCCACCACCCTGAAATCAAGACCTGAGTCAAAACCAAGAGTCAGCAGCTCAACAGGCTGAGCCACCCAGGGGCCCCACCCTGGAGGTACCTTTTAGAGCACGTATCACATTAAGTCTGTTATTTGATTATTTAGTCTTCTTGGCTAAGAGATGATCTCCTACAAGAGAAGTCATTACTTTCCATTAAGACTGCATCCCTGTAGGCAGCACAGGGCATGGCACATTACGGATGCTCAATAGATTTTGACTGGCTATTTGGCTTCTTACTTTCATTTGTCCAGTGTCTTCTTCCTCCCTTATATGGCTCTAATACAGTTATTTTCACCCCTGTCAGGTACCACAGTCTTTAAGATACTGTGAATAAAAGCTGAAATGTGCACAGGCATCACAACAAAAAATAATTTGGAGTCAAAAAGTTGGCATCTGGCAAAATCAGTTAAGCCACCATTAGGATCTCTGTCTGAATACTGGTTAACATATATATGGTAACACTAATATAATGAGAGCTAAGGATGCAATAGGGCCAGAGGGAGTAGAAAGTACTTGATTTAGTAATGGAGGGTCTCTATGAGATGGGCAATGGAAGAGTCATTTTAGTAGAATTATAGCAAAGTGCCAATATCTTTCTGTTGTGCTTCTTTTTTACCATGATGAAAAATCTAACAATTCCTAGTCTGTCACATGATAAGTGGGACTAAGATTTATATTTGTAGTTTAGGTACCTCATCTTAAATAACTTTGAAAGTTCACCTAAATTTCTGATAGCAATAACCTCTACACCTCCTCTAGGAAATTAGAGTGCTCACCCACCACCCCCATACTCTACCCTCAATATTATTCTAATGTCTGATAGCATCCCCAGGTTCAGGTATTCACATCTTTCCATGAAAGGCCCCAGGATATCTATATAAGGGAAACATTCTGGTTGGAAATGGCAACTAGGGGACTCACCTGAAGCCACACACACATAGCAGAGTATTGCTCTACCAGACAGTATTTGTTTTATATGGGTAGGTGAGTGCTTAGGGCTACTAACTGGCTGCCTGCATTCATTTCCTAATTCTGCTTCTTAGTGGCTGTGTCATATTGGGCAACTTTCTACTAAACTTCCTGTGCCTAAATTTTCCACTTGTAGAAATGCAAACAGCAACACTACATCACTAGTTAGGTTATGTGAGGACTTTATGGGTTAATATCTACAAACTGTCTAAAAAAGTGTCTTGTACAAGGTAAAATGCCATGTAAATGTTCACTCTTGATAACACTTAGTTTTCATATCATAAAAATAGAATGTTTTGAGCCGAAGGCAGGCGCTAAATCGCTGAGCCACCCAGGGATCCCCAAAATGGAATGTTTTGAAACAAATGTTTTGAAACATTACATGTTCATGTACATATGCATTATATATATATACATCATACATGAATTACATATAATCTTATAAAAGCATTAAAAACCAGGTTGAAGATGATTTTCAGGGAAGAAGCACTGAAAGTCCTTTAAATACCCCTTGGTATCGCACCGTTTCTCTCTCTGTGCTATAGAAATAGGACTCTTTTTCAACTCCCTGTGCTTGCCTCATGTCTCCTGTTAATTACCTCTGCTACCAGCAACAATTCTTTCCCTCAGATCATAGCCTGGAATCTGTCACCTGTACATAGATGTCTGCAATTGATTCTGTACATTCCTTTGTCTCTATATCAACCAAGTCAACTCATTCATTGCTTCCCTCAGGTCATTATTTACTGAACAGAAAGATTCACAAAACATCTGTTATATCTTACCATGTGATTCTTATAATCAACTCCTACGAGTCTCTTTACTTGATTGGCACTGCATAGTTTCCTAGAAATTTGGATTTCCTAGATTGTATTTCTTTCTGAGATTCTGTGTGAAAGGGCCAAATTATTTTATATTCTTTTCAAATGTCAGACCCATAACCCATAACTACTAGAGTAAGGACATTTCTTTTAATATGTAAAAAGATAATTTTCTTATAGTAGGTATTTAAAAGCTGGGAGGATTGCTTGGATACTTGTTCACATGAACGTATATTTTCTAAATTCTTCAGTTGCATGCAGGGGTCACAATTAGGCACCCTCATTCCATTAAGCCTTGGAGTTAACTTTTAAAATCAATACAGGGATACAGTTGGGTATGTACAATATAATACTAAACAGATGAAACTTCACAAATTGAAGTGGGTTTTGACTATAAACTCTGCAAACATTAATGAGATAACCAAACAGAGGGGAGTCTGGTAGAAGCGGAACTCACAAGAATCACAGAGATAAAGACTGATAGTGTTGCTCTAAGTCTCAGCCAGGAAGAAGCTGCCCTGAGAAACAGATGGGAGTGTCTGGCAGATACATCCCTATTGACAGACATCTCCCACCAGGTGCACTCTATCCCTATCTAGACTCCCTGGAACAGTGGAGGCATATAATTCTCCCTGCAATAATTATATGATCATCAGCCAAACCTCTGACTTAGATTCCCACATAGTTTTCCACAACCGTTACAGAACGCGCTGGTCAGGCCAAATCAAGCACTCCAATGCATTTAAAAGTTACATACCTCATTTTAAATTAATAATCTGTCAAATCGGTTTATTTTCCAGTGTCAGTCAGTATTTTCATGTCTTAGTTGCTGGATTTCAAAACAGAGAGCCAGAACCTGGACTATAATAATTTCAGTAAATTAATTTAATTAATGCCAAACTCCACACTGTTGAATAATGAGGTAACATTGGTAAAAGAAATTAAGAGCTCTCTGTATGGAAATCTAACAGAGAACATTAGTTGTAGCCACAATTAAGGGTACTATTAGATGAAAATATCCAAGCATTATTTCTGTAAAATTTGTAACTCTGAGATGGGAAGAATTCTAACAAATTTCAGATATATGAATTCTATAAGATATCCCTATAATCAAAAAAAAGTTTTAGAATGAAAATACTAATTTGCCATTGAATTACCTATTCTGCATTTTTTCACTCATTTGCACAGCATAAATATATAGAACAGCTACTAAAGTCTAAGAGCTGTGCTAAACAATTGGGTGGGAACCACAACATACAATCTCTTCTCTTTGTGGAGTTCACTGTGTTTTGAATGACCCTAACATCACATTGAGGGGACGGCGTTTGACCAAACCATCATATCACATCAAGTCAGCATTAATTGAGGTACATACCAAGTATGTTCAAATATTTGCCCTGTCCAGATTCTGGGAACCAGGCTACACCACACTGTCAAATCTTGACATTTGACAATCATAGCTGTGTTTTAATCTCCTCCACCCTTTCATGCTTATTTGTCTCTTCCCCCCATCCTCCTCCTCCTCTTTGTTCTCCTTCCTGTCCCTTCCCCTTCATCTCTTTCTTTCTTCTTAGGCATGCAGTCTGCTTTCTGGAGATTCATCTCCAACACATGCATTTGCCAGGGGTATAATTTCTTTAAATAAATGCATCCTTAATATCTCCCAGGGGTTTGGGGACGCCTGGGTGGCTCAGTTGGTTAAGTGTCTGCCTTCAGCTCAGGTCACAATCTTGGAGTCCTGGAATGGAGCCCCATGTCCGGCTCCCTGCTGAATAGAGAGTCTGCTTCTATCTCTCCCTTTACCCTCCTCACCCACCCCAGCTTGTGCTCTCTCTCTCAAATAAATAAAATCTTAAAAAATATATCTTCTAGGGGCTTGAAGGGGTTCATACATTCTACAGAATTTTTTTAATGGTGATTTTACTTTAATAATAATATAAAACATTTTACAGTAATAACTCTAACTTCAATACTTTTTTCATTTATTTCTACAGAATATATTTTAGCTTCTTTAATTCTTTTTCCCCCCAAACTGAGATCCTTAGCACCCAGTAGGAATGCAAGGTCACATTGTAGGGAGTCCATAAAAACTGGGTCCTTTGGAAACACTAGTCTAAATCTAAACAAATAATTCTACCCTTTGCTCTAAAGAAATTGCTTACTTAACTAAAAATAAATAGATGAAGCTAAGTGGCAGAACCAGTCTTTAATGCTATCTGTATTTCCAGCACAAACTAAAGACAAGGATAAGATGGGTTCCTATGAAAATGGGCGAGATTACTAGATTTTTCTCATATTCACATACTGAATACTCTAAATTTGTAGAATATCACTTATTCAGCTCTTTATATGTATTTTTTAAAAAACCCAAAGTCCAAAAAATGGCTAATCCATCCCTGCTAGTATTGCTCTTCATTGCTATAGAAAAATTGACTATATGCCAAAAAAAAATCTTTGTACTTCCTATTTTAAATTACAAACAGAACTTAAACATGAACTGGAAGTCAAAGATTATTCAGAATGCCAGCTATTTAAAGATATGAATCTATAAGAAAATTTTCTCTTCCATATTAGATTTCTATCCAGGTTAGTCTCGGTAGATCTATTGAAAGTCTGAGGAAAAGTACTGATGAGAAAATATCCATCCAAGCCTTATAGCTTCCCTTACAGACTGTTATTTCTGTAGCTCAGATTCTAACAGTAGCTAGGACCACTGAATGAGTATTTAATTCCTACTTCTCTCTCCACTAGAGTGTCTAGGAAGAAAGGTATGGGATGTCATTGGGATTCATAAAAGGTTTGAACCCTTTCCAGAGTTCCCAGATACCACAGTGCTGAAAAGTCCAAGTTTTAATTCTAGGTAATTTTCCTTCCATTAACCCAGGATACCAATCTCTGGAAACCCGACTTTTTCAAGTTCTTTCTCTGCTCCAGTTCTGACAGTACAACCTTCTCACAAAATACTGCTTCAGGATATGCATGTATTTGGATTAGGTTAGAAAGTAATTCACTTACCATGATAAATTAGATACAGACATTGCAGCAATTTATGGAGGAGTCTTGTGGAGCAGTCTTCTCTAGATTTCAGAACAGGAAATGAGTAGATTGAGTAGACAAGACCACTGGGAACTTCGGCTTTGCTGCTGGAATGTTGCACTTACAGTCTGAAATAACCTATAGAGAAAAGAAATGAAATGGCTTCTATAGAACCCAGTCTTTTCACAAATGTATTTCATCCAGGTCAATAGTTTTGTCATGGTAAGAGACGCAAAAAAATACGTTTTTCTTAAAATATAAGACATGTTATAAACCAAAGATAAAATTAAATCAACCCTATGATAAGCTAAATGCTTTGCCTTTGAAATAAGTTTAAAGATTAATACAATGTTCATTCCCTGAAGTAGAGAATACAGGGAAAGAACAGAATGTGTTTTTAGATGCATCAATTTTTTTCTCCATATGGTCCATCAGTTATGCTCTCTACACTAGTTTTTATATACTTGTGATAAAAGGATCAAAATAAAGATCCTAATGGCCATAGCACATGTTTAAAAAAAAAAAAAGCTCCTTGGCACAAATTATCATATCCAAAGCTGTAACCAAAAAATCATTCACTACTACCTCTGAGCAAATGAGAATTTATATTGAGTAGCATGTGGGAGGCAAGCCAGTAGGTATTTATCTAACCTTTCCACAGGTTATGAGCATCTACTCTGTATTATGTCCCATGATCTTGAACCATAATTATTGCTGGGTACACTTAATTCCATGGTACTGTATTAGGAAATAGCTTAATTCAGGTCATTAATTCAGTACTGTTCAATTAAACAAATATTTATTGAGGATATACTATGTGCACATACACAATCCCAGGTACAGTGCATGGATAAGGAAAAATGACATAAATAAGACATGTTTCTGTCTTCAAAGAACTTTGTATGTAAAAGAGAAGACTGTAATAAAATGGAGTGTTCTAATAAAGGTTTACACCGAGCATACAAAAGCAACAGACTCTGTCTTCCAGCTGAGTAAGCAGCTATAAGATCTGTATCCTAAATGGTTTCCTCACATTCCAAAAGAGGTCTTCAAATCCATCCTGCCCTTCGTTAACTATTAAAGCATATGGCATAACGACAGAGGAACTTCAAATTATGCTCCCAAAATTGGTGACTTCAAACTCCCCAAATCTGTATTACCTGATTCTTATCAAGGGTTCAATCACCAAAAAAAGGCGGGGGGGAATGTACGTACTATTATCTGATATAATTCATTCTAGATAATCTTAATTCTTAGTTCTATCTTTAGAGAGCTGTGCATCTGGATGTCATTATTTTATTATGTAACCAAATTACTTTTACTGAATTATACTTTGGGGTTTTGCCAAGAGTTTGCATTGAGGGATGTCATTAAAGATAATAATAAATAAGCAAGTGAAATCCAGGCCTATGAAATCAGCTATAAGGTTTAGTGAGATATTTACCAATAGAAATATGTTGCCCTTATGAGCACTCAAAGCAAAAATATGACAGGTTTCAACACTAAGAAAACTATTTTTCTAAATTACTGAATTGCTTTAATCCTACAGGGACATTCTTCTTCTTTTTTTGCTTTAACTTATGGGAAGCTCTGCAACAAATTTGTCATTTTTTTTTTCTATTCATGACAGACATAGAGAGAGAGAGAGAGGCAGAGAGAGAGGCAGAGAGAGAGGCAGGCTCCATGCCGGGAGCCCGACACGGGACTCGATCTCAGGACTCCAGGATCGCACCCTGGGCCAAAGGCAGGGATCCCCATCATTTTCTTTAAGAACTATTCAAGGTTTCAAGGTCTGAATTTTTATCCTTTTTTTTTCCTTCTCAGACAACTTTAACTTTTAACCTGTTTTTGATAAACACCCATACATATACAAACATAGGCACATATATACATTCATGTATGCAAATACATATAAAACCTTCCCTAAGTCTTTTTTTAGAGTGAGAAAGAGTATAATTAAAGACAATTTCAGATTTACTTGCTTCTGCAGAATGTAGGTATAACATGTGAAGAAATTAGATCCCAGGATCATTGATCAAACCATAAAAAACTGTTGTTTTTGTAGGTCAAAATGGCCAAATATTAGCAATGTATATGGTGCATTGTATATATGTATACTTAATATATCTGAAGGGTTCACCAAGACAGCCTCTTACTGTTGCCTCCAACATGACTCAACTTTAGACAGTCTTCTTCCTGACTCTAGACCTCTGACCTCTCTTAGAGTGTTTACTATAGAAAACTTGCAATTGTAAATTCTTTCCCTGCCCCTTTAAGATAAGAATCTATCAGTGTTTTGCCAATTGTACAATTCAGTAATGTCTTTCTCAAGGGCTGGGAGCCATCCATTGGAAATGTAGCCATCAAAAAGATTGTGCTCTACCTTCTGGTCTCTGTGGGAGCACAGGTGCCTAACTTCTGTAAGCACCAAACAGATGGCCTGGTCACATTGAGCAACCTCCTCTTAAATTCCTCCAGTACTTTTCAACTAACTCTAGCACTTAAAACCCTCTTGTCTTCTGTTTGAGTAGAACTGAGGTCAGTCACCATCCTTTAGTTCAGAAGTCTTGAATTAAGTTTTCCTTGCCTAATGAATTGTCTGGTTTAATTTTTCTTTTTTTCTTTTTTTTTTTTTTTGTTCCTTGAGGTTCAGGAAAATTTCCTAAGATTCTGGCAATGTTGTTAAAACGTAGTCTTTTCTCAATGTCCTTTACCTGTAATAACTAGCATCTTGGATTTTGATAAGTTTATATTAAATGTGGATTTATAAAATAAAATAAATATTAGAATATTGTATTTTTTCTGATTTTAAACCTAGATGTTAATAAGAATAAAATATTTGAACATAAAAAAATTCACAGTGTGACCATTCATAATAATTACAATAATCACTCTGGCATTCATTTTGGTATTATATCATCTTTTATTTTTATTTGCATCCTATAACTAATTTATTTCTTCAAGGATACATATCCACAAAGCATTCAATAAAGTTTACTAAATTTTATAACACAAAAAGACTATGATGTGATGTTTTCAAAGGCCTTCAAGGTGAACTTGTTAGTCCCTTTAAATGGCATTAAATGATCCATTGCTTATCAATGAAATCTCTCTAGCAAAGATTACCTTTAGGACCTTCAGGAGAGATTAATTTTTCTGTTCATTTTGATAATTCACAACATTAAAAAAAAAACATTTTACTTATTTAGTTGAGAGATAGAGAGCGAGAGAGAGAGTGAGCACAAACAGGGTTAAGGGCAGAGGGAGAAGCAGACTCTACACTGAGCAGGAAGCCCCACATGGCACTCGATCTCAAGACCCTGGGATAATGACCTGAGCCCAAGGCAGACGCTTAACTGACTGAGCCACCCACATGCCCTTATGATTCACAATCTTTTTTTTTTCTTTTCTTTTTTTTAATAAATTTATTTTTTATTGGTGTTCAGTTTACCAACATACAGAATAACACCCAGTGCTCATCCCATCAAGTGCCCCCCTCAGTGCCCGTTACCCATTCACCCCCACCCCGCGCCCTCCTCCCCTTCCACCACCCCTAGTTCATTTCCCAGAGTTAGGAGTCTTTATGTTCTGTCTCCCTTTCTGATATTTCCCACACATTTCTTCTCCCTTCCCTTCTATTCCCTTTCACTATTATTTATATTCCCCAAATGAATGAGAACATATAATGTTTGTCCTTCTCCGATTGACTTACTTCACTCAGCATAATACCCTCCAGTTCCATCCACGTTGAAGCAAATGGTGGGTTCACAATCTTTATGCAAATCCCAACATCAGTCTCCACACAAGTATGAATATATAGCTTTCAGGCAAAATTCTAACATTACTAATTGCCTCTACCTGCCTCATTGTCATAAAGAAAGAGAGTTTATTTTCACATTAGGGAAAACTTTTTAAAACATATGGACTGATTTTATTTTGCCTGAATGCCCAGCCAGGATTGTAAGTAATAAGCATGGGCACAACTGTTCTCTTGAGGTCACTCTTTTAGCACAAAGTTAAAGAAAACAGTATGTGAATTTAATACAAGATCCCTCACTTGACATATTCATTAAAAATGTGAATAACCTGGGATCTCTGGGTGGCGCAGCGGTTTGGCACCTGCCTTTGGCCCAGGGCGCGATCCTGGAGACCCGGGATCAAATCCCACATCGGGCTCCCGGTGCATGGAGCCTGCTTCTCCCTCTGCCTATGTCTCTGCCTCTCTCCCTTTCTCTCTCTGTAGCTATCATAAATAAATAAAAAAATTAAAAAAATGTGAATAACCTGGGGCACCTGAGTGGCTCAGTCAACTCAGGTCTCGATCTCAGGGTTGTGAGTTCAAACCCTGTGCTGGGCTCCATGCTAGGCTCCATAACAGGTGGGAACCCTACTTAAAAAAAAAGTTTAAAAATGTGAATAACCCTTGAATACAACAATGGATTACTGAGATTATATTTTACCAAAATAGTAATTTTTATCATTTTATACATGAATAAGATTTGGGGCTTCAAATTGAGCTGAAAGGAATACTACATTCTAATATGCTCATTTTATTGTAATCACCTTGCCATTTAATTATATAACATGAAAGAACTTCTGTAAAGTGATTTAAGTAAAAGAATTTTCATAAACCAAGTCCCATGAATACACAGATGACTTGTATCTTTAAGATGTTGAAATTCCATGAAGTTCAGTTTAAGTGACCTGCCAGACAATAAAGGTATGTTTTGATACATTCCATACTTAAAACAATAAATCTATAGGAAAAATTACTTGGAAGAAGAGTGAAAATGCTTAAAGGTTCTGACCATAAGCACTATTGGGTATACATAAGTGAAGTGCCCTTGCTTTGCCTAAAGAGCTTAGAGTCTACAGGTAATACTAAACATTACAGAATAATTTCAAACTGGGTTGAGACCAATGGTCCATTGGGTTTTGTTTAATTCCACTAAGGGTATTATAAGAGATAATGGGCATAAGGTGAAGAATAAAATGCATTAAATACAGAAAAAGTTTTTATGTTAAAGATTCAAAATAAATGCTAGAAAAATGAATAATCAAGAAACTCTAGAACATTTTGAATTTCACGGAGTGGCTTCCTTTTTATTATCAGGTCAAAGGCCTCTGCTTTGCTTTCTGGTTTCCCTATGAACTAATCCCCAATATTTCCCAACCTAGCAGCCCTACTCTGGTTGAGTTTGTTTGCTTGCTCAAATGCTCATTCCTATGCCCTGACTATACTACGAAGTTCTGATTCTTCTCTGTGGCCTGATATCTTTTTTCTTCTCTAATTTCAAGTATCTAACTTCTTCAAGGATCAATACAAGCCTCACAGGCCCTATGAATTCTTGCCTCAGTTTTAGGTGTCTCTGATATGCTCTTTCTGAACTAACATACCTAATTTAGTAATTAAAATATATTGATCATAAGAATGTGTACATAATTTTTCAACGTCTATTATTTTTACTTGTTTCAATAAACTGTAAGTTTAAACGGTCAGAAATTGTTTTCTTTGTTCAAACTGCAAAGCATCTACATTTGCAATTATCTGCAATGCTGCAGTGTATATCCTTATATACGTGGTACAATGTAAATGCATGTTTGTAGATAAAGGTCTCAAAGTAAAATTTCTAGGTCAAATCTATGAATATTTTTAATTTTAAAGAAACTAGTAGGTTGCCTCTCATAGAAGGTGTACCAATTTATATTCCTATCAGCAATGCATAAGCTTAACTGTTTTGGCATTACTGCTCTTTAGGGTACCAATAAACCAGGCAGATTTTATAAATACACTTCCTGAAGTGTATTAATGGTCCAAGCCAGAAATACTCTTCCACACATCCAATTAGGCACTAAGCCTGGTTGATTCTACCTCTGTGATGTCTTTAGAATATGACCACTTTTCTCCATTTGTACCAATGGTGTCCACCATCTACTCATGCCTGCATAAAAATGACCTTATAAGTAGCCCTGCTTTCTAGTTTAATGCTCATCTAAAACATTCTTTTGCAGCAAATTACAGGCTGAGGGCTCCTTGTGGGATGTAGTCATTTTCATGATGAGAGTGTCAAATTAGAGGCAGGGATGATGACGTCAGGAAAACCTGGGTGTGACTTCCTGTTTTGCTTCTTGCTAACTTCTGGCCTCAAGAAAACTAAGTACATTCCCTCGCTTGTTTCTTTATTTGTAAAATAAAAATGTTAATAGTACTTATAAAGAAGGTCACAGTGAAAAGTAAAAAAAAAAAAAAATGCAGGAAAGGAATATTGCCTGGCACATAGGAAGAGTTAAAAAAAATGGTAATGCCAATGATGATGACAATAATGAGGAAGAAGGAGGAGGAGACTGTGATAATAAATTTGCCCCAGTATCCATTAATTGCTCTATTTGCCCTCACTTTAAAGCCCCAATTCCTTGAGACAGTTTATAAGACTTGAGATGACTTAACACCTGCTATTCTTCCCACCTTTCTCTCTCACTGAAGCCCTACAACTCTTTCCCAACTACCTCCCGGACCAGCCACTCTATTTCAGCTAAATGGATCTGCAGTTTCCTGAATCCACCTGTGTCTGTAGCTTACAGGCCACTCACATGCTACTCCCATTGCATGTTATACACATATCCCTTTTCCCCTCTGCTGGGCTAACTTCCAAATCATTACAACTCAGCATTGACAGAATTTTATCCAAACTTTCCTAATCCTTGGTAGGTATAACCCTCTATGCTCTCTCATAACTCTGAATGCATGAAGATGTTTAAAAATAATAGTTTAATTCTTTAACGTGGGTCTGTATTCCCCTCTAGATTGCAAGTTCCTTGACGACAGAGAGAAAAATCTCAAAAAAAATCTAGCAAACCCAAGGCCTAGCATGATATCTGAGACAAAGAAGGTACTCAATCAATGTTTGAGGAAAAAAAAAAGGAATATCTGAAATCAAGAAATGTAAAATTATATAGATTGATGAACTAAAAGCAGTGTCTTTTCCTTTTAAAATATAAAAATACTATTTCTTTAATTTTTGATCATATTTATGGGTTCCAAACTTCTAAATGTTGTACTTTTTAAAAATAATTTTTTTTTTTATTTATTTATGATAGTCACACAGAGAGAAGCAGAGACATAGGCAGAGGGAGAAGCAGGCTCCATGCACTGGGAGCCCGACGTGGGATTCGATCCTGGGTCTCCAGGATCACGCCCCGGGCCAAAGGCAGGCGCTAAACCGCTGCGCCACCCAGGGATCCCTAAAAATAATTTTTAATATTTTTGAAAATTGTATATTAATTATGGAATATTAGTTATGGAAACATGGTAGAAGCCATTCCAGTTTTCAAATGTTTTGCTACTCAATTTTGTCCAAAATATAATTTAGTAGTAAAATATGTAAACTAACATCTTTCTTTGGATATGCAAAATAGGTCGAACAGTCCTGATATTCTAGCTATGTCAACAATCATCACACAAACTTTCTATCAGGATACAGACATGTATTTTTCTAGAACTGAGTGGTTAAGGTCAGCATGGACATAGTCCAAATAGCGTAAGTTCCTTCCAAGTTGCTTTTTTTATATGCTATTGATACTTAGCCTGAAAATACAGTCTTTGTAGAGGGCTGAGAAATCCCACATATTAAAATTTCAGATTAGCACAGATGGTAACCCTGGAGACAGGCTAATGCAAAGCTTTATGTGTCCTTTTACTGCAGAGCAGCTGTCATTTTACTTATATTAAAGCTATTTCATGCAATGTATTAGTATTCAATTGAGCATGTCAGTAATTGGTCTAAAAGCATTTAGCACAGAGACTTGGCTATATTTATGATTATCCTAAGTACCTACTTCAGAAATATCCCTTATGTTCAAATTACAAAAAGTATTTACCACAGCCAGAGAAATAAAGGGTTATGGACCTTACAGTAATTCTTAAATAAATTATCACACTAAACCAAGATCACCTTCAAGTAATTTGGGATAATTTTCTTCCAAATGATTGTCCCAGATGTTATAATTTTCTGAGAATAAAATCATTTTATTTTTATATGAACTACAAAGATACCTCTTCCACTTGTGCTTTTGTGCTTTGATCTCAATGTCACTTGACTGTAATGCAATCATAAGCTTCTCTGTGGCCGCTATCTTTCATCTCTTCCTCTTCCCGGCCTTCTTCCTCCATGTCCCTGATACTACATAATCTTTCCTTGCCTCAGCTATGACTTCAAACTAGTCCTTTCTCTTATTTCTTCCCTTCCCTGACCAACTCCACAAACCATTCCTCCATATCCACCGACTTCCCCTCTTTACCACCCACTTTTGCTTTCTAGTTTTTATTTCAATATTCTTATCACCAGTCAACTGGCCCATATATAACTACTAATTCCAATAGCCTCTGTCAGACTCCACTCTCTCTGTTCACTTGTTCTGGATGCTCCTTCTTTGACTTCCAGGATGCTAAAGCAATCATGCTCCCCTCATCCTCTCTGTTCTTCACTGATCCATCATATTTCTCTGATTCCCTTGATGTGGATGTTCTCCAAAGTTCTAATGTGACTTTCCTAGCAGATAATTCACAATTTCTATGTACCTCATCTTTTTCCCTGAATTCCAGAATCATCATTCATAATTATTATTAAAGTTGCCAAATGTTGTTTTAGTTTTTTGTTTTGTTTTGCTGCTCCATAATATCTCTTTAAGCCATTGTCTCCTTTTTATCCCTACTACCGCCACCCATGTTCAAGCCCTACTGTCTTTGGTCTTAAACAGCTTTTTTCCCCAGATTTTTGAAGCACCTAAAAATAATTAATGAAAGCATATTTTAAAACCTTAAGAGTGGACCAATAACTGACATCTTAATCGAAAAGAGTTGTGTGTGTGTGTGTGTGTGTGTGTTTTAAGATTTTATTTATTCATGAGAAACACAGAGAGAGAGGCTGAGACACAGGCAGAGGGAGAAGCAAGCTCCCTGCAGGGGGCCCAATGCGGGACTCCATCCTGGGATCCCAGGACCACACCCTTAGCCGAAGGCAGACACTCAACCACTGAACCACCCAGGCGTCCCTCAAAAGAGTTTTAAAAGGTTCTTCAGTTATTTTTTTTCCCTATGAATGAGTTGTGGTTTTTTTTTTTTTCATTGAAATATAGTTGACACACCATGTTATATTAGTTTCAGGTATACAGCACAGTGATTCAAAAACTCTATTATTTTACCTTATGTGTCCCGCCAGTGTATTTACCAGCTGTCACCATGCAATGGTTTTACAGTATCACTGACTATATTCCCTATGCTGTGAGCCTTTATTTTGGGGGTAGTTTAAAATCTTTAGTATTTGGGGGTGCGTGAGTGGCCCAGTCAGCTAAGCATTCAATTCTTGATTTAGGCTCAGGTCATGGACTGTGAGATTGAACCCCACAGAGCTTGGGGACAATGGGCTCTATGCTGGGAGTGGAGCCTGCTTAAGATTCTCTCTCTCCCTCCCTCTGTCCCTAGGCTCCCCATCTTCCAGGTCTTGCCCATGCTTACATGTACTTTCTTTCTCTCTAAAAAAAAAAAAAAAAATTTTAAATTAAATCTTTAGTGTTTAATAAGCAGCATGTTGATGTTTGGAAAATAAGCACTCCTACTCCGCTGAACACCAGTGTCCTCTGGTACACAGTTTACAAATCACTAGCTGGAAATTGTTGTGTTGGCCTTAAAATTTGTCTCTGACCCCTAATCTTTATCACAAATTAATTTTATTAAGGCAAAGCACTTATTTATGCAAACTCCTTGTTTAGAAACAGTCATTCTAAGTAAATAGTTATTCCATGTAAATTTTATACTTGGGATCCTTTTCCATATGGTCTATCCTGTATTTTCTGGCTTGTCTACATTTAGGTTAGATTACTACTGTTTAGTGAGTTTGTTTCCACCCTCCACTGAAGGCCTAGCACAGCACTTTGTACCTTGGAACTGGTCAAACATATTAAATTGAATTCTCAGTACAAAACTCAAGTTTTTCAGGTATACATTATTGTGCTCAAGGGTAGCACTAAATAAATGAGGCTTTTAAAAAGTATGATACATCTAAACTGCCTAGTGTTTTAGAATTTACAACAAATTTTGATGAGTCACTAAAGGTTCAGTCCCATGTGGAAAGCCCAGCAGAAAGGGCAGAAAGGATTGCCAAAACTAGGTTTAATTAAAAACAGAAAGAAGCAGAGCAGCAGATTGGTTTTTCTCCCCTAAATAAATGTTTCAAGTAAAAAATATCTTAGGTACACTTAAAGAATCTTTCTGTACTCTCAGACATAAGCCACTCACACATTCAGAAGTAACCTGGGAGAAGTGAGGAAAGCCAGCCACAGACACAGTGCATTTTAGGAACGTAATATATACTTACTGCTGTTGCTTTCCTGAAGGCTTTTCAGGCACTGCTTCAAGGCCCTTCACATTTCAGCCGGGGTCACCTTGTCGATCCTCATCTCAAGTTATCCCACCCGTCCTGCCTCTTAAGTCCTGGCCACACGTATGTCTGCTTCCTCCTCAAATAAACTAACCACTTCCATGCCTGTCTGCTCAGAATGAACACACTGGTCCTTACGTTCCCACTTTCAGCAATGTCTGTCCCTTACCTGTCCAGAAACCATACTTGTCCTAAAGGGTCCAGCTCAAATATCAATGTTCCCTGTAATTTAAAATTTGGTAGGGGCACCTGGGTGGCTCAATGGTTGAGCATCTGGCTTCGGTTCAGGGTGTGATCGCAGGGTCCTGGGATGGAGTCCCACATCGGGCTCCCCACAGGGAGCCTGCTTCTCCCTGTGCCTATGTCTCTGCCTCTTTGTGTCTCTCATGACTAAATTAATAAAATCTTTAAAAAATAATTTTAAAATAATTTTAAAATAATAAAATTTGGTAGAAGTGTCTCCCCTTCATATTTATATGTTTCATATATATATATTTCTATAGCAATATTTATCATATTTCACTATTGTTATGCCTTATCTGCTAAAGGTAGGTTAGTATTTTTTTTTTAAATATTTTTTAAATTTATTTATGACAGTCACACAGAGAGAGAGAGAGAGAGGCAGAGACACAGGCAGAGGGAGAAGCAGGCTCCATGCACTGGGAGCCCGACGTGGGATTCGATCCCGGGTCTCCAGGATCGCGCCCTGGGCCAAAGGCAGGCGCCAAACCGCTGCGCCACCCAGGGATCCCTAGGTTAGTATTATATTAAATTATTTTAGTAGTTTAAAATATTTATTTAAGAAACATGGAATTTGAAGTTTCTGGCCATAGGGGTAATGGAGCACCTTTGTGTTAAATGGACAGATAAAAAAAGAGACATGAGTAATATTTATTTAAAATGTATTTATTTGTAGATAATATTTTAAAATAACGACAACAGCAAAAGAAATCCAGTATTATTTATTCACTTATCTCGGTCCTACTAATTCTCAAAGCAATAATTGTATCTTATATCTTTCTTTATCCCTCTACTACATAGTGTAGTTTATTATCTAGAAGAACCAATAAATATGTTAATTTTAATTAAACTGCTATATTTTTGTAGTCATGCAAATAATTAGCTTTTCTTTTGTTTAACAATGAAGGCAACTGCATAAGAGACACTCAAACAATAAGAAAAAAACAACCTATTTCCAAGAGAAGAAATTTAAAAGGAATGTCCTGTTGATAAACACTAGTCAGCCCCGACGTGTAGGCAATACCTTCTCTTATGGAATATAGCATCCTGGAGTAAAACATTTTTCACAGATACAGATATAGATACAAAAAAATGTGCATGTCACTCTTTGGTTAGGGAAGTATTTTCTTCTTTTGGGCATTATTTAAAAAGACTCAACATGATCAAAATCCATTCATTTCTCTTAAACAAGTCCTTTCAATGAGCTTGGAGAACTAACTGACTTTTCCCAAAGAGCTTTTTGACTTTCATTTTGCAGGGACAGACTTGCTTAATTAAAACTGAAACCAGGGGATCCCTGGGTGGCGCAGCGGTTTAGCGCCTGCCTTTGGCCCAGGGCGCGATCCTGGAGACCCGGGATCGAATCCCACGTTGGGCTCCCAGTGCATGGAGCCTGCTTCTCCCTCTGCCTGTGTCTCTGCCTCTCTCTCTCTCTCTCTGTGTGACTATCATAAATAAATAAATAAAATTAAACTGAAACCGGAAGGAACTTCCACATTTTTGAGCTAAACAGAAAATGCCTCTAACCATCAGAGTATCATTGAAGATTCAAAGAAATCACAGTTTGTGAAGGCACATAGCCTGCTCTGCAGAGGGATTATGTCACCATTGGCAAAAAAGAATTAGGTATTAAAAAATAGTTCAAATATCCATGCTGAGATGAAAAACAAACAAACAAAAAAAAGCCTTTTCTTAGCTTATCATCCAAACTATCTTTTTTCACAGTGCCTACTCAACAATTTCTTCATTAGTTCTTAATTTTATTAAATAAAAATTAACTCAAATCTCAACCCTATGTTCTTATAAGACTCCACACTCCAAAGAAATGAACTGTTAGAAATTATGTCTCCTTGCAGACTGAATGCCTGCTTTGTCAACCAAAGTGCTATGATTTCAAAAATATATGTAATTTTTTTAAATTTATTTTTTATTGGTGTTCAATTTACTAACATACAGAATAACCCCCAGTGCCTGTCACCCATTCACTCCCACCCCCCGCCCTCCTCCCCTTCTACCACCCCTAGTTCGTTTCCCAGAGTTAGCAGTCTTTACGTTCTGTCTCCCTTTCTGATATTTCCCACACATTTCTTCCCCCTTCCCTTATATTCCCTTTCACTATTATTTATATTCCCCAAATGAATGAGAACATATAATGTTTGTCCTTCTCCGACTGGCTTACTTCACTCAGCATAATACCCTCCAGTTCCAACCACGTTGAAGCAAATGGTGGGTATTTGTCATTTCTAATAGCTGAGTAATATTCCATTGTATACATAAACCACATCTTCTTTATCCATTCATCTTTCGTTGGACACCGAGGCTCCTTCCACAGTTTGGCTATCGTGGCCATTGCTGCTATAAACATCAGGGTGCAGGTGTCCCGGCGTTTCATTGCATCTGTATCTTTGGGGTAAATCCCCAGCAGTGCAATTGCTGGGTCGTAGGGCAGGTATATTTTTAACTGTTTGAGGAACCTCCACACAGTTTTCCAGAGTGGCTGCACCAGTTCACATTCCCACCAACAGTGTGATTTCAAAAATATATGTAATTTATTCTTCAACATTAGTAAGGACCCTGGGTGCTCAGAGTTATACAAATAGGTTTTAGTGTAACATCAAATTTAAATTTTCACTTAAAAATTGTGTCAGCCTACCTTGGATGTGTAACGCCCTGGCTCTTTTTTTTTTTTTTTTAAATAGATACTCTGATAAGATGGCATTCATTTTTAAAAAGCCAAATTTTATCAAGAGAATTGGTATTAATGCAAATGTGTTAGCCACCTCTGTCAACAGTTTTCTGTAATTCACTAATAAACACCACTGTAAGTTCACTACCAAGAAGCTGCTTCCCCTACAATCTTCAAATGCTGCTGTCTTACATAGTTTTTAAATCTTCTATACCATTCCAGACTTGAAGTTGAAGCTTGACTTCTTTACCAAATGATCAAACTCTTTCATCTTCTTCTTCAGATCTTCAAAGGTATGTAGTACCTCAGTAGCATCTACATGGTTTCAAGTTTATGATTATCTATTCCCTGCATGAGATACTTTTCTAGCTTTTCAAATAGACCATACTATCCTTGAGTAATTCAGTGAAGCTTTCCAAAACCACAATATTGTTTTGAATTTTCTCACAAGTATAAAAAAAGCCTACACATTATAGATGGAGGTATATGCATGACCAAGCTTATGTCTTTTATGTGTTGACCTCACTCAATATATTTTATACCTCCAATATTCCTTTTAATGCACGGGATTTTCTAGGCCTCTTGTGCTCACCAACTTTCTTCATAAGCTTGTCCATTTCCTTAGAAAACACAGACATGATCCTGGAGAGGACTAGCGAGCTACGATGGAAGAATACGCTGCATCCTCCTACCTGGACTCACGTACAACTTAAACATTTCCATTGTTGTGCTTATACCGTACGTTATGGTAGAATTTTTTTTTAATTTAAATTCAATTAGCCATCATGTAGTACATCATTAGTTCCAGATGTAGTGTTCAGTAATTTATCAGTTGCATATAACACCCAGTGCTCATCACATCACATGCCCTCCTCAATGCCCATCACCCAGTTACCCATCCCTCCAAACCCCTCCTGCAACCTTAATTTGCTTCCTAGAGTTGAGAGTTTCTCACGGTTTTTTCTCCCTTTCTGATGACTTCCCATTCCGTTTTCCCTCCCTTACCCTATGATCCTCTGCACTGTTTCTCATATTCTGCACATGAGTGAAACCATATAATTGTTTCTCCATATGATAAATTTCTCTAATTGTTTTATTTTGCTCATCATAATACTCTCCAGCTCCATCCACTTTCATGTGGTGGAATTTCTATTTGGATAGTAAATTTGGAGTGAAAATTCCTGCACAGTGTTACAGCAAATATTTTGATAGCAAGAGCTCAGATAGTGAGGACTATCTGTATTGCAGAAATACATGTGTTAACTGGTCTCTAACACAGAACCTTTGAATGAGAAACGTTTCCCAGCTCCTTGTTCCTCCTAGTGCTAGTAAGAATGAATTGTCACCAGTTAAGATACCTTACCGTTGTTTCTGCATATTTCTTATTTCATTTATTTACACACATTTATTGAGTCCCTATTATGTGTCAGGCAGTGTGAGGGGATATAAGAATTAGTAACATGTGTTCCCAGCTCTCAAGGATTCTGCAGCACTGCAGAAGTAGACAGACACAAAGATAGGAATACAGTACAAGTCGCAGAAATCACGGCAAATATTCTTACAATATAGTTGAGGCACACAGAAAGACTTAGATATTTGTTCCCAAGGTGGCTGATTTCAGGAAAGCATTCATCGAGAAGCTGACACTTGCCACAACTTCTGAAAGGCTCAGTGGGTGCAGCAATTGCCAGGATGCACAAGAGGTGTGGATGAGCACAAACAGTGTGCCATGTGAGGGAATGACATACTGGATGGTAAAGCAGAGCAGGAAGGTGAGGCGCTCATAGTGAGAGGTGAGAGTGAAAGGAGACCAAGGGCTAGAGGTCGTGAAGGGCCTCGCATGCACTTAGGTAAATCTGGCCAGGCAAAAAAGTGGTTGTTGATCCTTAACATGGTATATGTAGGATTCTACCTTTCATGCATTAGCTGACCAAATCTTCCTGTTCACAGCTTCCACTGGGAGAAAGGCCAGAATGCTATGGCATCCTCTTTGCACCCCAGGAGAATTTTAAAAAATTGGGAGCCAGATGTCAACGCACTCTGACCTCCGGGGGATCGGGGCAGAGCAACAGTGGTGGGAAAAGAGTGTCTGCTACAGACAGTTGCGGACTGCATTTATCTTCACCCCAACCTTGACTGACCAACCTTCTGATACCCAGGAAAGCCCAGCCTCTGGGGACATTTCCAATCCTCTCTTAAAGTTGCCTAATGCTGTGCGGAACAAAATATATTGGAAACCTCCAGTGATGTTTTAGTTATTTGACAATGGAACACACTCATTTTAAACATGTAAGTTAATTTTTAAACTATGGCTATTTGACTTAAAAACATTCTCAGAAATTTCCTGGGTAAGAATGAGAACTTGAGTTTTACAACTGACAGTGGTTATTTGCTGTGTCTATCTTAGACGAACTACCTAACCTCTCTGTGCATCATTTCTTCCTTCTTTATGAGGTTGTTAGAAAGATTAAGTAAGTTAATACATGAAAAAACTAAAGCAGTGCCTGAAACGTAAAGAACTCAATAAATACTAGATGCTTTTGTTATGAGCTTCTCCAATGTTCCCTGCTCTTTCTTCTGGCAATAGTTTGAATTTCCACCTACAGATATATCCTCCCTAGCCTAAGTCTCAGGTGGTTTGGATGCAGGCCAATCAGCATGTTACAATATACCAGCAATGCTGAATGGTCCATGAATAGGCACACAGCCCAGTTAACAAAGAGATACTATGAGTCTCCTGATGGGAAGGTTTGGAGTTTCTTGTTTTTTTTTTTTTTTAACCTGCTGTACCTTCAAGCTGAGAAGCTGTAAAGCAGTGGCAGCCACCATCTTGCTATCATATTTTAACCTGAGCCTGGAGCCAACACGATGGCAGGCAAAACTGAAGTAGGAAAAGAAACCAATTCCTGTTGACATAATTCAATCCAGATCAATTCCCTGGAATCTTCAGTTGTCATCAGTTCCATTTTCCTTAAGCAATTAGGGCAGAGTCTCCTCTTACTTGTAATTGAAAGGGTATTTCATAATAAAGAAATTATCCTAGAGGCTATAAAAAGACACTGAAGGAGTTTAAGGAAGGAAGGAAGTACAATTATCATTCTAGCAGCACTGGTGAGAGCTGGCTAAGGAGTCTGACAGAAGGGCAGGAAGACAAATCAGGAGAAAATCATACAATCTAAGAAAGAACTGATGAGGACCTAAGAGCAAGGTAGCTGGGATGAAGATGGCGTGGTGGAACAAGAGAGAAGGATATTCAGTGCTTGACTGGACTTAAAGAATGAAGAAAAGTGGAGTTTAGGATGACTCCCAGGCTTTTCACTTTGCTGACTTGATGGATAGTGAGGCCATTGATCTGGATAAGAAATATAGAAGGTGGAGTAACATGTAAGGGGGGAAATGAATTAAGGTTTTAACATGTTGAGTGTCAGGTGTCTGTGATATTAAGAAGGCAATTGGACAAACCAATCAGACACTCGAGCAAAAAGTCTGACCTGGAGCTTTATGTTAGGCAATAATGAATGGAATGGTTGAAGCTTTGGGCATTGGTGAGTTAGCCAACACAGTGTGTAGAAGAGGACCATGCCCAGAATCATGAGGACATAAATAACTAGGGGCAAAGAAAGAGAATCCAGTGAGAAACGCAGAGGATAAATGGTCAAAGGGGAGGAGAACCCAGGAGACACTCCGTCACAGAGCAAGACAAAGAGGTTTTCAGAAAGCAAGACATCAACAGCATGAAATGTGGTTTGGAGGTCAGGTAATAAAGAGCACTTCTCTCCTTTGCTATAACAACTCCAATGCAGGCGGGAACAGATGTCTAATTTCACAGAATTGATGTGAATTGAAGAAGCAGATAGATTTAGAACTATTCTTTTTAAGAACTTGGTTTAAGTGAAAAGGAGGGACACAGTGATGGTTTGCCTATAAATGTTTGAAAACCAGCACTAAAGGGTGGAGAGAAAATCCAGTTTGTAGAATTTGCCGATTTCTCTCATGTGAACCATTACACACACTATAGAGGTGATTTCAATCTACCAACAAGGCATAAATGAAAGTAGGGGTGGGAAGAGGGGCTCATAGTTGGTCTCAGAAGGCATGCTGGTGTGGCTGAATCCAGCATACAGATGAACTAGGGAAAACAATCGGGATGAGTACATACTGTGGAGAAAGAGCTAGCACAGAGGAAAAAGCTAACACAATATGTAAAAATGGATAAGGAAGCAACAAAGAAAATTTTTGAAGATACCAGGTCAAGAACACATGGAAAGATGAAGTTGGTATAGAAAAAAGAAAGAAAATCTCTGAGGCTTAACAAAAGGAGGTGAAGTTGGGGTATAGATAAAGGAACATTTTTAAAAAAGGTTTATTATTTATTTGAGAGAGACTTGGTAAGGGGGGGGAGAGGCAGAGGGTGACAGAGAGAGAATTTTAAGCAGACTCTGCACTGAATGTGGAGACAGATGTGGGGCTTTATCTCATGACCCTGAGATAACGACCTGAACAGAAACCAAACCATATACCTTTGCTTGCTCAACTGACTATGCCACCCAAGAGTCCTGATAGAGGAACATTTTTAAGGGTAAAAATGGGAAACCATACAAATAATGACTAAGAGAATTCATAGCTTCTGATTCCTTTGAGAAGTAGAAGGCAACTTCATTTGGTTAGCAATCCAGTGGCATTAGGCTTTCAGAGTATAGAAGAGGCCATGGGGGGAATGGAAGCAGATGGGAACCAGAGGCAAATACTAAATATATATGTGTGTATTTCACACACACACACACACACACACACACACACACACACATTTGATGTTCCTATATTCCCCCATTAGGTTGAAGTTCTTTTAGAGAAATGAGGCTATCTTATTTATCTCGGTTTCCCTGATATAAATCCGAGTTCATTTAGTTGTCTTTTAATATTATTTGTTGATAGACAGGTATACAGGTAGATTGGCTGATCAAATAAGTAAGGAAAAATTATGTAGGTATTTCTAAAAGGATGTACTATTTTAAAAGCATTTATAGGGGCTATCATCAATGGTATTATAAAGTATCATTGTATGGTGACAGTAGCTATACTTGTGAGCATAGCAGAATGTATAGAGTTGACAAATCACTATGTTATAAACTTGAAACTAATATAACATTGTGTGGCAAGTATTCTCAAATAAAAAAATAAATAAAAATAAATTTGAAAAGGAGGTGCTATTTTAAGTGTCTTTTATTGCTTAATATCAATCAAATCCCATTAAGCTGAATTTAAGTACTATATTTATGCTATTTGTTGTTGTAGTAGACATACTATAGCATCTACACAGAAAATAGTGACTTTAGTCTCCAAACAATTTTAAGTAAAGGTGGTAGTTATAGAGGAGATTAGACACACAGAGATGACACAAAAATATTAGAATCCATGTCCCCTTTTTCTTTTACAGAATATATACAACAGAACTTTTCGTAGCAGCAGTTAAAATATATTCAATGCTCTCCAGTCACATAAATTGTCTAACCTTATATGTCACTTAATATCTTTATCCACTGTGTTTATATTTGCTTATTTCTGCAGTATGAATAATGAAAGTTTATCCAATGTATCTTTGAGATTACAGTAAGATATGCTCTAAATGTTTTGCAAATATCAGTAAATGTTAAATAAAACAGAGGCTTTAGGAGAAAAAGTTTGAGATTTCTAAAATTGTAGCAGGTAGAACAATTTTATAGCAATTTACTCTAGCTGTGTTCTTTAGTGCCTTTATACTCTTCATTCATTGATTCACTGATTCATTTGACCCATATTTAAATGCCTATTAAATGGGAAGCATTGTTCTATGTCCCAGTAACATAGTAAAAAACAAGGAAAAAACTATCCTCACAGTGGCTCAGATCCTAAGGATACAAAAACATAACATTAACAAAATAATAAAGGGTTATACAATGTTAATAAAGAATAAGTGCTAGGAAGGGGCACCTGGGTGGCCCAAACGATTGTGTGACTCTTGGTTTGGCTCAGATCTTGATCTCAGGGTCATGAGATTGAACCCCACCTTGGGCTCTACTACACTCAGTGTGGAATCTGCTTGAGATTCTCTCTCCTTCTCTCCTCTCCTTCTGGCTCTCTAATATAAATAAGTAAATCTTAATTTTTTTTTTAAATTTTTATTTATTTATGATAGTCACAGAGAGAGAAAGAGAGAGAGGCAGAGACATAGGCAGAGGGAGAAGCAGGCTCCATGCACCAGAAGCCCGATGTGGGATTCGATCCCGGGTCTCCAGGATCGCGCCCTGGGCCAAAGGCAGGCGCCAAACCGCTGCGCCACCCAGGGATCCCAAATCTTAATTTTTTTAAAGAAAGAATAAATGCCAGAAGAAAAATAAAGCAAGGTAAGGGATCAATGGGTGATGGGGCTACTATTTTAGATATGGTGGTCTGGGAAGGTCTATATAAGGAGGTGATATTTGGGCAGAAAATATAAAAGGGAATAATTTCATTTCCTTCCTATTTATTGGTTCATTATTTACTGTTTATTACTCTGGGTTTTGAAAGATTTTTTTAAAGTTTTATCAAAAATATAAGTAAAGGATAAAGCAGCTCAGGTAAAACTTCTAAAGCATATCATTGCATATACCTTTGCTTTATTAAATGGAAGGAAATAGAGATAATTTAAGTGCTTCCTGGTGACTTGCAGTGGCAGATTATTATTATGATCCATTTAAATCAGGAACTTTTTTTTCCTTTTCCTTTTCTGACAGCTGCTCCAATCACAACATATCAGTTAACTGCTGCTAATTGCTACAATACAAAAAAATCAGCCAAGGCTGAAAGGATTCAGTGAAAACAGTTAAAACATTCTGACTGATGGTTTTAAGGTTTGTCTACATAAGAGTTTTTGGTGTAGGCTTATAAAAGTTCTTCCATTAGCTCTGAAAATTGTCCCTTGTAAACTCACTCGGGGAGAAGGAACATATAAAAGCCAATGTTATTTACGTATTGGATCATAAAAGCTAGTATTTATTAAATGTTTATTCTATTTTAGACTTTGTTCTGAGAACTTTACCTCACTTAATCCTCCCAAAGCTAAGCTTGCTCCCTCACTTTAATTATCTATAAAATGGGGAAATATGGAGTAGCTTCTTTTGAGTTTTACTGATAACTTTATGACTCATCACATATTTAGCAAAGAAGGATTTTTTTTTTTTTTTTTTTTATCAGAGCACAGTGCAGAAAGAATCTGAGACAAAAATGAACTGGGCATGTCCTAGGTACAGCAAAAGGGCCAGTAGGACTTATTAAGTATGTATATCTAAAGGTATATGCCATTTTCTAGGACATTCCTAGTTATCTGTTTTACCTGCACTTTTGTTCAATTACTCTGTGCCTATAGCTGAATGCGGGCAGTGCAGGAGTAACTCTCAAATGGTAATACTGCAAGCGAATTCCTCATTGTGGAAAAAGAAAATGTAATCATTCCTGAAAGACAAACATGAATACCTAAATGAGAATCTCTCTGTAAGAAGAGAAACAGATTTAACTAACAGAAAACTGAAAAATAAATCACTTTTGTTTATTTAGGTGCTATGCATAAATTCCTTCTTTTATCAGATGAGAGTAACTTGAGAGGACAGAGAGTCTTCACAACCCCCTCTGCTAAGGAATGAGATCAAGACCAGATAGGAATTTTAAAAAGGAAAAGACAGAGAAAGAGACAGAATCTGGTAACAGGCAAGTACCTATTTCCTTTCCAAAGAGTAAACTGTTGTATAGATTTCAAGGATCATAAAATATATTTTATAGAATTGCAAGTTATAAAGCATGGACAGTTTAGGATATAATCACAGTTCATAAGTTACGAATACTTGTAAAAAGCATTTCAGACATAACAACTTAAAAGTAAAACAGGATTTCCTACTGAAGAGGTCCGGGTTTGTTCCCAAACCTGTAAGAAGCCAAATCAGCTTTAAGTTTTTGAGATAGCTATTATGAATTTATTTTCCTTACATACAATTTTTTTTTAATTTGATTTTTTGATTAACTAAATTTCTAGCTAAAACTTTATAATTCCATCTCCTTCCTTAGGAGGGATATCTTGTTTTGTCCTTCCTAACTTGAAAGAAAAGACAAGACTTCAAGAACATTTATGTTTAACTCTGAGACAACTAGGACTTTATATAAGAAATTTTGACAATGTTTAAATAATTTTTAAAGCGAGATAATAAACATCTATGAGGTTGTTCCATAATGACAGTGTCCTATGTGCACAACATCATAAAGCTTAGAGACTTGAGTTCTACCTCAGGGTGGTGTCAAAAACCTCTTGTGATCCTAGGCTAGTCATTTAAGGTATGGCCATCTCAGTCTCTATCTGTAAAACAAAGAAGCTGAACTACATCATCTGCCTGTGACACTGTAATGAAGTATTTAATAAAATATCAAACACTATTCCAATAATATTTATTATTTCTGTATAGTGTTATTGGTATATTGTATGGTATGCTATATTATAGCATACCATTAAAGTTCTTTATAAACTCAAGATTCTAGAATTTTGCCATAATCCTCTTTTAAAAGTTATAAATTGGGCAGCCCCCGTGGCGAAGCGGTTTAGCGCCGCCTGCAGCCGGGGGTGTGATCCTGGAGACCCAGGATCGAGTCCCACGTCTGGCTCCCTGCATGGAGCCTGCTTCTCCCTCTGCCTGTGTCTCTGCCTCTCTCTCTCTCTCTCTCTCTCTGTGTCTCTAGGAGTAAATAAATAAATAAATAAAATCTTAAAAAGTTCTAAATTATGAATCCTTAAATGTGAAATTATGTTCCATTAAATTAACATTAGGTGACCTTTATTGCATTCTAGTTATTAGCAACAATACATCTATCAGATATATAATTATTTAGAATGCCCGAGCCACAAAACATGCTTTATTAGTAAACGGTATACTCTGTAGCTGTTTCTGTCTCCCGTTCTCTCTCCCTTTCTTTACACACACACAAACACATACACACAAACAAATATACCCCTGTATTTTTAGAAAAATACTGTAAGTCAAATTTATATTACTCTATTAGGGATGTCCTTTGTTTCAATGATAATCTACATTTAGAAAAGTCTCTGAAAAAAAAAAAAGAAAAGTCTCTGATTTTACTCATAAACCAGTTGCCACAAATGTTGACATATATAGCTGAAATATACATTAAATAATTTAGAGAAAGAAATGTTAATTTTTCCTCGTTTAACTGACTTTTCTTCTCTCCCTCCCTCTGTATTTCTCAGTTTACAATATTGCCACATTTTACATAAGCTCTTACTTTCAGTTGCCTTAGTCAATAAGCAAATATCATGTGCAGACTATAAACTTATCATGATAATAATGTCTTCAAAACTGTTTCTATTCATTAAATATGCGATATGATAAAGATATTTGGCCCTTAAAAAGCACAATTAAAATCTCATCTGCAAGTGAGAATATTCATGAATTCTTTGTACTTCTATGTTAATTACAAAACTTAATATTTCAAGTCATGCTTTACAAACATACTGCCAATTGGAATATTTTCAAAGCAGTGCTGCTTGACATTAAGTTTAAACATATTTGCAAAATACAAATACAGTTTTATTTATGAAGGGTTTATAATATCCTATCATCATGTTATAGACATTTGCTTAACATTTGAATTAAGCTCAGTGCCTAAAATGACTCTTGCTAGCATGAGCCACTGGTTTATGCCAACATTTCCAAGTCATTAAGGAGTCATTCTTGTCCAGCATCTATAATATGAAGTAACAGGAAGTTCTGTCAACCTGCCACAGTGCCAAAAATACTCTAATTTGGTATTCATCTCCTAAAAATGGCTGAAGTAATTTACCAAAAATAATATACTTTCAGAAGAGAAAGTTGAAGTCAATGTACTGAAGCTTGCCACTGTCCCTCCCTAGATGCAGTAATGAGACTTTTATGGGGTAGGGCAAAAAATTCTGCCCTAAATTAATTACAGCTACTGAAAACAATCGGATTACAATGCATCCCTCTGAATTTAGGCATAAATCTACATTTAGAAAATGAATGTGAGGGAGCAGTATATTACAACGGGATTGGTGGGCTGGTTATGCCTAAGAAAACCAAGCCCTTGACTAAAGTCTGGTACATTGCTGCCAAGAAAGTAACTCATAAGACCATTATCCAGAGTACCCTAATGGGACACATCCAAGTCTCCAGCTCTGGCACTGGAACCACTGGCTACTTGCAGTAAAACTGCTACTCTTCCTTAAAGCACACAACAAAAGACTCAGTGTCCTTTGTAATCCATGAAATGCTAGACAATGTCTATTCCTCTTCTATACTGTCAGTATGTACCTTGCCTTACCTGGATAAACTGTGATCCTTTAATCTGCTTTTTGGCTAGACTTCCTTGCCTCCCTTCTTCTCAATGGGTCTAAGGAAAATTAAATTGGTATTAAAGTCAACTTTTGTATTTATATCTTCTGAGTCCATTTTATTTAGGTAAAACCTCACTCTTTTAGAGGAAAATCAAAGACCTCAAACCTAGTTCTAATTCTTGTCCCAGAGAATTAGTATTCAATCAGATTAGGAATAGAACAATCCAGGAATCACTTAGCTCAAATAACTTTATCTGATTTTTACTTCAGTGAATGGTGTACTATAGCGATTGCAACCAGAAGGGTATGATGGGCTGACAGAAGGAAGATCCAAATTGTCCTGCCCTCCCATGGAAAATAGTCTGAGTACGACTCAGCCAAGAAGGCTGACTGTAGGCATCAGGATAACTGTAGGCATTCATTCAAGTATTTGAGGGCATTTACCACATACTACTGCTCAGTTAAGGATATACAGAAATCAAGGAAAGAATCTGATCTCAAGGAGCTCAAGGTGCCAGGTGAGTGACAAAAATGTAAATGAATGATTAAAATATTACATCATTATAGTATGCCTGGAGATTAGAAGAGGAAAGTAGAAGATACAAAGCCACTGAACTAGGCAAGGGAAGGTAGGTCTGAGCCTAAGTAATGTCAAAGTTTTTAAAAAATGCCAATTAAGGCATTCTGAGAGAGGGAGGAAATATATGTGAAGGCCTCAGAGTTTAAATGCTCTGGAACAGAGATAGCTAAAATGTAAGTGGTTAGGTTTAAATGGTGTATTTAAATGGTTAGAGTAAGGGTAGCTAAAATGTAAGTGGGTATGTGTGATCTATGCATCTGTGTGTGTGTTTAGGGTAGACATGAGATGAAGCAGGAAACGTGGGTATGCTGTTTCAAGAAAGGTATAAAGCAACATTTTTTTTTTAAGATATGACACCTAAAGCACAAGTAATAAAAAAATAGATAAATTGGAATTCAAAATAAAAAAAACTTTTGTCGGGGCATCTGGGTGGCTCAGTCATTTACACGTCTGCCTTCAGCTCAGGTCATGATCTCAGGATCCTGAGATGAGCTCCAAGTCAGCTGGGAGTCTGCTTCTCCCTCTGTCTCCCTTTTCCACACCACCACCCGCCCCCCATGCTCATTCTCTATCTCTCAAATAAAATATTTTTTAAAAAAAATTAAAAAGTTTTGCCTGTCAAAGGACACTAAAGAAAGCAAAAAGACAATGAACAGAGTGTAAAAAAAAATTGCTAATCATGTACCTGCTGAGGCTCTAGTAGTCACAACCCATAAGTAACTCTCCCTAGTCAATAATAAAAAGAAAAAGAACCCAATTAAAATATCGGCAATTAATGAATTAAAATACTGGCTAGAATGTTTGGAAACTGGAGCTGTCATTATATTGATGGTAAAAATGTTAAAGGTGCTATGGAAACAGTTTGACAGTTACTCCAAAGTTTAAACAACGTAATACTATGTGACCTAGCAATTCCACTCCTGGGCATCTATATACAAGAATATGGACAACATATATCCACATAAAAATCTTACATGAATGTTCGTATGGCATTTTCATAATAGCCAAAAAGTCAAAACCACTCAAATGTTCATCAACTGATGAGTGAGTAAATAAGATATAATATATCCACATGAAGGAACACTGTCCAACCATAAAAAGGAATGAAGTAATGATACATGCTACAGCATGGATGAACCCTGAAAACATTATGCTAAGAATGTGAACAAAAAGGGTCACATATTATAGGATTCCATTTATATGAAAAATCCAGAATAGGCAAACCTACAGAAACAGGAAATGGATTATGGTTACCTGGGACTGGGAAAGGGAAGAGTGGGAATTCACAGCTAATGGGCATGGAATTTCTTTTCTGGGGTGGTGGAAATGTTTTGGAATTACACAGTGGTTATGGTTGCACAGTTTTTTGAGTATATTAAAAACCACTGAACTGTTTACTGCAAAGGGGTGAATTTTATGACAAATATTTTTTAAAGGAAAAGGTTTATTTTTTTTTAAAGATTTTATTTATTCATTCGTGAGATACAGAGAGAGAGAAGCAGGCTCCCTGCAGGGAGCCCAATGTGGGACTGGATCCCGGGTCTCCAGGATCACACCCTGGGCAGAAGTTGGTGGAAGGTGGCGCTAAACCTCTGAGCCACCCGGGCTGCCCAAGGAAAACTTTTAATGTATTGCCATTTACAGACATACTTGGTAGGCTTGAGTTTCAATGATAAGGCAGAAGTGCCCAAAACCCCATTTTATGCTTTTTAGATTTTCCTACAATCAACCTTTATACTATAAATGCATTCAGTTTCCTATCAACAAATTACTTAGGCATCAGTAAAAATCTAATTCATACAATAAACATTGTAAGTTTAAGTATACACAACAAGATTTTAAGTGTCAGCTTTTCTTCCATAGTATTTTTAAAAGTGAAGATCCAACTAGAAGAGGATCCAACTAGAAGAAATATGGCAAAAACAGATTCTTAAAACAATATATGCACAGCTCAAATTTTGAAGCTGTTAATTTATGTTATCCTAAATTTTACCTTGAACCCCTCTCAGCTTTGCCTAATTCCTTAACATATGACTTGATTTTATAAATTCTCAAATCCAATATATGTTCTCACTTATTTTACAGGAAAAAAAAAAAGTGTGTCAGGAGTAAGGAGGAAGGAAAGTGAATACACATACATACACATCCTCTCCCTTCTAAGAAATAAATATAACAAATAGTGCCAAAAAGTATGCTTGAAGATATTTTATGCAGTGTTTTCCTTTATAAATTACAAAGAATAAAAAGTTTGTCAAAATGAGATTTATGGCATTTTCTTCCGTAGTTCAACACAAATAATTTCAAAGCCATCATTTGTTATATTTTTATTAAAAAACTAATAAAAGACTTGTTTAAAGTAATTTTATAATTCCTAAGACGCCTCTGAGAACACTGCAATTGAATTGAGTTTGCAAAGAAATTAAAATGTATTTGTTTAAGTGTATAGTGAAAAATTAATCTATGGTAATAATAATTTTAATTGGGAAAAACATTTGAAGCAATTTTTCAAACATTTCATTTCAGTCAACTAATGGAAAATATCCAATCATATTGCATAAAGTTAATTTTGAAATGTTTTGTTGACGTTAGACAGTTAGAATGCATTACTGTTTTTTTTGTCATCGAATGAGATGTCTGTTTACTTGAGGACTGAAGATAAAGTAAACTTAAGTATTTATAAAGTAGGGCAAATAGTACTGGAGTAGTAGTTCATACACAAACAAGTAACAAGCAGGTCTTGAACAAGATAGTCATTTATTCTACTGAAGTGATTCTGGGCAACTCACCAACACTGAATCACTACAATAAGCAAACAGAATAACTCCCAAGTCTAAATGATATTTACAATGAAACTTAGTTCCTCTTACCACTTCATATTTACCATTTTTTTTTTCAAAACAACTGGTCACCCTTCATCAAAACTATCATGTGGAGGTCAGAGAAGAATTATTATTTCTGAGCCCTTAGCAAAAGTTGCCAAGAAACAGCTACACGTTTTTGTAGAAGAGATGCTTCTGACATATTCTGCTATAGTCAAATCATCTTGGTTGAATGTTTCAAAATTGACCAAAATGAGAGTGTTACCAGCTCTTCATGCCTTGATGACACAGACCAATGAATTTGGTAGCACTGACTTGCACTTATATTAAATAATGCTCGTTCTTTCCAGTGCAGGAAAAGTAGAGTCTTGAGAAGACAAGCCATAATCAAGGAGGAGTTCCTAACACCCAGTAGTAATAAACCACATTCACCCAGAAAACAAAACATGCCCAGAAAAACTTCTACCCGTTAGATGATTTTTATCTTTCTTCTTGACACCACAAAGGAGCATGTTTTCCTTTTTTTTTTTTTTTTGTATCTAATGTTAAATTGAGCTTCAGTTGAGACAGGTTGATCCAAGAAAATTATAGAACTGTGAAAAAGTCACAGTTTTTAGCCCAAAGGACTTCTGCAACAAGAAGAAACCAATTCTATTTGGGGGATGATCAATTGTCCTCTTTCAATATGATTTCTTACAAGTCTTCAATTAAGTGCCTGGCATTATGGGAAGAACTGCAAATGCAAGTAAGATAGAATTACTAAGCTTAAACCATTCAGTCTAGTGAGAGAAATAAAAGAAGTGTTATGTATGAAGGTCAAGAAATGTAAAACAGAATGGCAATTCAGAAACCATGAACTTTGCTGTGGCTAGATCATAGGGTAGTTGGGGGAGTGGCCCACCAAGGATGAGGCCAGGAAGGGAGACAGAAGTCACAGCACAGGCAAGATTGGTGATGAACTAACTATATGGCAGGTGCTATCATAAATAATCACATACATTTTTCTCATTTAGTCCTTATAAAACTAGTCTGTAAGGCAGATGCCATTTTGATCACCCCATCGTAGATGGGGAAGCTGAACTATAGGGAAGGTATGAACACTGTTACCCATGCTGCCCAACTAATAAATAGGAGAACCATGTTTTGATCTCAGCTCCCAGATTCCAGATCCTATGCCTATCAAGGGTCTGTGTACAAAAACAAGGATTTGCATTTCCCTCATACGTGAGACAGGATCACTGTTGAGTATCTCACAGAGAAGTAGCACAATTAGCAGGACTCCAAAGTTAAGCATGGATTAGAGGAGACAGAACCATAGAACTGGCAGATAAGTAGAGGGCCAAAGTGGTAATCCAAGCTGGAGATAATAGAGCTGTGGATTTGTGGCAGTAGAAATGAAAAGGAGGAATGGCCCTATCAGAGTATTAATTCATTTATAGATATTTAAATTTCTAAATAATGGCTATGGAAAAATAAATATGCTCTTTTTAAAAAAAAAAAGATTTTATTTATTTGACAGAGAGAGAGAGAGAGGGAGAGAGAGAGAAGCAGGTTCGCCACTGAGCAGAGAGCCCAAGAAATATGCTTTTGATAATCTCTCCAATTCATCAAATGTCCTGGTCTAAAAGGAATGTTGTTATGGTGCTATTGCTGTTCAGGGGTCTTCTTTTTTCCTATTACTTTCTTTATTTTTTGTCTTTTATTCTTGGCTCTAAAACAAAACTGTCACCCTTTCAATATATGAATCTCAGAAAGGAGGCTGACTGACATTGAATTTTAATGTATTCCCCCTCCCTTCCCCCGCCCCCTGTCAGTGTCCAGCACAGTTGGGCTTATGCTCTGCCATGGCCTTCCTGAGACATCTAAGGGTATAGTTAAATCTTTGTTGCTTATTAAATTTATTTTTAGTTTTTGATATGGGATTTTTTAGATCTAAAGGAGAATTTTACTGGATATAATGAAACAGGCATAATCAATGTCATAAATACTCTTCTTTATTGTTGGAACCAATGAAGCTAAGCTACAATCATCACTGCATCTTACAGCTCCCAGATTTGAAAGGGTCCCCAAATACTCTTATCAGGGCACTGTCTTCTGATTCACATAGCAACCAAAGATGACCAGCTTTCAAGTACAACCTGTGTCCTGACTCCTGAGCACTTACACCATAAAGAATGCCACCTGAGAGAACACAAACACAATACACACTTTACTGTAGGTTGTTTGTATTTCTCTAGGATTTCTAAATACACAGCATAGTGGCCTGAGGAGATAGTCATTGGAATGGAGGGAAAAGTTGCTCCTATTTTTTGAGAATACTTATATCCGAGCTGTCTGTAGTTCTTTAAAAATAGACACTAACACTTTAAAGATGTTCTAAAATAGAAGTAACTAACCTGAAGAACTGGTATACAGAAACTTGCTATTTGTACCTGCTGACTGGATGCTTGGCATCAAAAGGAACTGAATGAAACAAAGGGAATTTGTTATTGTTATTGTCTGTTTTCCTTCTTTGGTTTAAAAACCTCTCATCCTCTGTTCATGCCATGTCACCTTTCCCACCACAGATAGGTATTCAGGCTGTATTGGTCAGAGTTTCTCATCCCTCTGGATGTACATTTATCCATATACACACAGGCAAGAAGGGCCAAATGTAACCCCTCTGAAGAAATTTTAAACATTAGGGGAGAGAAAGTCTTGGTCTTTTCTCTGGTATTGTTAGCTCTGAGGCCATGTAAGCCTGGCACTGATAGCCAGCCATCTTTCCCGCCATGTGTTACCCCAAAACGATGCCAAAATAGGAAGTTAGTAAAAACAAGAGAGACACACAGACATCCAAAATCCCAAGACCCACTGCATCCACTCTATTTGAATCAACCCACACTCTTGATAGACTTCCCATCCCTTTTTCAATTCAGCTAATTCGAATTGAATTTCTGCCACTTGCAGCTGAGAGGGTTCTGATTACCAATGCAAGACCAACAATAAATTAGTTTCTTCTCTTTGAGAACACAAAATAATAGAATACTGGTTAAAAATAGGTACATTATATAATGAAATAAATTTATGTTTTGCTTATCAATAGATTAACTTGAATTATGAGCTGGTATACATAATTCCTTTGGCACTGAGTAACCAACTTTTAGAGAATCTTGAAGTACAAAGCCAAATAGAATACTTTTTTGAGGAGACATTTATTAAAAAAGAAGGAAAGAAACCAATGACAGCCCAAAAGAGATTTTTTTTTTTCAAAAGCAGAAAAACAGTAGGAATCTGAGGACTTCAACAAGAGTTAAAACATTGTGGAAAGCTGCATTTAGCGAGGTACATTTTCAGTTAAGGACAATGGAAAACATGAGTGAATATATTTCATGAATTATGCATTGTATCAGAACCTCATCTGGTAAGCATTCTGACCTCTGCTATTTCTGTGCTAGTGTCTATTGTACTCCCAATTAATCAGAAACAAAATTAGCATGGTAGATAATAGATAATGCTAGAATTAAAGACAGAAAGTTGAAAATCCTTATAGTTATTTAACATTTAAAAGCATGAAATTAGTTTTGAAATTAAAATGAAATCAAACAGCAGGAGCAAAAGTAACCTCTTTCTGGTTCAAGCTAAATTTTTAGGAGGACATAAAATTGCTCCATATTTTTATTCTCCACAAAGTAGTTCAAATGTGAATGAATTAAATATATAAGAAAATCAGAGAGAGCAATGAATTGATCACGTAGGTTCTGCATTCAAAGTGAATGTGGTAAAATATAAAAGAATCTAATGGTGATTAGATATAGGAGAAAACCTTTATAAAGGACACTTAATTATTGAAATTATAGGTAAATATTCACATCATAGATGAGAAATTAAAATGAGTATCTATGGTTGTGAATTTTCCTAAAAATTAAAATGATTTAATGATTTTTCTCATAGAGAAAGTATTAATTGTTTATCATAAATCAGCTTCCTTTATAAATTATGCACTATTTTATAAAGTAGAAAGTTCTAAGCAAAAAATTTAATAGAAAGGTGCCAACCTCTACAAAGTCCTGGAAAACTTTCATGACGCCCCTCAACTCTTGCTCACTACCTTTCTGACTCTTCCCTATTACTTTTCTCTGCTCTCTCTGCTCCAGCCCAACTGGCCTCCTTAATGCTCCTCAAAAGTTCCAGGCATGCTCCAACCTTGCATGGGCTGTTCCCTCTGCTGGGAATGTTCTTTGGCTTGATAATCACATGCCTCACTTCCTGCACAAATTCCTTCAGGATTTTGCTAGAGTGCAATTTCTCAAGAAGGCTACCTTGACCATTCTATTTCAAATTCCCCCACAGAACCTCTCAGGTCTCCTCCCCTGCTCTATGCCATTTTATTCTTTTTCTCACTGTTTAGAAAACCTTATGATTTAATTTTTATTATGTTTTTGTCTATGTCCCTTCCTCCTCTTTAATTTTTATTATTTTTTAAAATTCTCTACTCCCTATCCCACAAAAATGGGCAAGCATTTGTATCTGTTTTGTCTTAAGAACTGAAGAAGTACATTGCAGGTATCTAATATATTTTTAATGTTAAATGTATTACTGAAGAATAGTTGGCATACATATAGTTTCACTTGCATAAGATAGTTATTTGAGAATTCTATACAATACACAATACTTAGCATGATAAGCACAGTTACTGTCATCATATACCATTATTATAATGTTACTGACTATATTCCCTATGCTGTACTTTTCCGCCCTGTGATTTATTTTATAAATAGAAGTCTGTACCTCTTATCCCCTCCACCTATTTTGTCCATCCCCCCAACTTTTCCTTCTCCTGCAAGCAACAGCCTGTTCTCTGTATTTATGAGTCTCTGTTTGGGGTCTGCTTTGTCTTTTGGTTCATTTGTTTTGTTTTTTAGATACCACATATAAGTGAAACCATATGGTTTTGTCTTTCAGTGATTTATTTCTCTTAGCATAATATCCTCTAGGTCCATCCAGGTTATTGCAAATGGCAAGATTTCTATCTTTTTTTATTTCTATCTTTTTTATAGTTGAGTATATTCTATTTGCCACATCTTTATCCATTCATCTACTGATGGACATAGGTGTTGCTTCCATACCTTGGCTATTGCAAATAATGCTGCCATGAACATAGGAGTACATGAATCTTTCTGAAGTAGTAATTTTCATTTTCTTTGTGTAAATACCCAGTAGTGGAATTACTGGATTGCAAGGCATTTCTATTTTTAATTTTTTGAGGAACCTGCAGACTATTTTTCATAGCAGTAGCACCAATTTACATTCCTAACAGTGCACGAAGGTTCCCTTTTCTCCACATCCTCACCAACACTTGTCATTTTTGTCTTTTTGATACTAGCCATTCTGACTGATATGAGTTCATATCTTATTGTGGTTTTGATATGGATTTCCCTGATGATTAGTGATACTGAGCATCTTTTCATGTGGCTGTTGGCCATGTATATCTTCTTCAGAAAAAATGTCTATTCAGATCCTCTACCCATTTTTAGTTGGATTATTTATGGCTTTTGGTGTGGAGTTGTAGGAGTTCTTTATACATATATATATATAAAGAATATTAACTCCTTATTGGATATATTCTTACATCAATCACAGAAATAAACTTGCAATGATTACATATTAAAGATTAATAGATTAATAACTTAAATATAAGATGTGAAGCCATGAAACTCCTAAGAGAAAGAAAACAGATGCAATAAACTCTTGCACATCAGCTTTAGCAACTGTTTTCTGAGTATATCTCCTCAGGTAAAGAAAAGAAAAGCAAAAATAAACAATTGGGACTACATGAAACTAAAAAGCTTTGTGAGTGAAGGAAATCAATGAAATGAAAAGTCAAAAAAAAAATGAAAATTCAGTGAAAACAAATGGGAGAAGATACTTGCAAATGATATATCCAATAAGGTATTTGATATGTATTGAATGAATAATTGAAAAGGTTGAATTTGACAATGATAAATGAAAATATGTGCCATATGGAGCCCACTAGTTTCTAACAACACTTGTAATCAGCAAAACATAATTTTTTTTTAAAGATGTTCTTTTTTTTTTTAATTTTTTTTTTATTTATTTATTTATGATAGTCACAGAGAGAGAGAGAGAGAGGCAGAGACACAGGCAGAGGGAGAAGCAGGCTCCATGCACCGGGAGCCCGACGTGGGATTCGATCCCGGGTCTCCAGGATCGCGCCCTGGACCAAAGGCAGGCGCCAAACCGCTGCACCACCCAGGGATCCCCAGCAAAACATAATTGAATGAGTAAAACTGGAATATATAAAAGGAAAACCATATGCAATTTGGGCCCAAAGAATACACCCAGGCCCAGAAGGTAACAGAAATACATTCTAGTATTCACTGGTACTCTCGCCTGTCACTCTCTCTCTCTCATTTTTTTTTAAATTATTTATTTGAGAGAGAGCAATCATCCTCACATATGCACAAGTAAGGGAGAATGGCAGAGGGAGAGGAAGAACCAGACTCCTCGCTAAGCCGGGAGCCTGACTTGGGCTCGATCCCAGGACCCTGGGTTCAGGACCTGAGCCAAAGGCCCATGCTTAACTGACTGAGACACTCAGATGCCCCTTGATTATCTATGTTTTCATCTTAGCATTTCCTATCAATTTAAATATATCTTGGGTACCTTTGTCATCATAAAAATATTAACAACACATTTTTACTGCTGAAAGGATCCTAAAGATAATTTAGCTCACTGAGGAAATGGGAAATCAGAGATGGTAAGCGATTTGGTCAAAGACATACAACAACTTTAATGAGAAGACTGGTGATAGACTCAGGTCTCCTAGTTTCCATCTAGGTTTTTTTTTTCTTAAAGATTTTATTTATTTATTCATGAGAGACAGAGATAGAGAGAGGCAGAGGGAGAAGCAGGCTCCACGCAGGGAGCCTGACATGGGACTCGATCCGGGTCTCCAGGATCACATCCTGGGCCGAAGGCAGGTGCCCAACCACTGAGCCACCCAGGGATCCCCTCCATCTAGGTTTTAACTGTACCAGCATTTTCTACTTCTCCACTGTGGAGACTCATATAGAAAATCTGATCCTCTTGGGACACCTGGGTGGATCAGTGGTTAAGCTCTGCTTTCTGCTCAGGGCATGATCCTGGAGTTCAGGGATGGAGTGCCACATCAGGCTCCCCTCAGGGATCCTTCTCCCTCTGCCTATGTCTCTCTACCTCTCTGTGCCTCTCATGAATAAATTAGTAAATTCTTAAAAAAAAGAAATCTGATCCTCTTCAAACAGCACAAATATATTTCAGAACTGTTTGTTATTTCTCAGAATATAAGAAAACACCTTGCTGGAAAATGCATGAGTGACTCCAGCATCCAGAAACGTACTCTCCTTTTTTTCTGGCAGTAAAGCACTCCCCAAGTATTTGTGGGATACCCAAGAGTATGCCCGTTGCTTGGATGTAGCTACTATCTGGTTGCTACCATAAGGGCTCTGCTTTCTCTTTCTTCTTCCTCCATAGCCCCCTCTAGTGGGTAAGTCCCCATCAGATACTAGCACATCCTGGATACCACTCCCAGTTACCCACATGATTTGCAAGCACCCACCCACAGCATTCCCACTGGGTGTCATTTTCACTTTGACTTAGACTTGCTGGTTCCCCTGGCTGTTGCCACTGTTGTGTTCTGCCAGTTTTGGTGGGCACTGCTGTTTCTTATCAGACACCATGGTTATCACTTGCCAGACCCTGAAATCTCCCTTTATGTAGATGTGACACACTGAGTCCCTAGATGCAAGAATTACAATGGTGCCTTTTATGTGACAGAGGAGAACCAAGGCATATAGACCCATTTCTTATATATTATTAAGGCAAACAGTCTTAAAGTTCTTCTTCTCCCTGGAAATCAGATATTAACCAAGAAGATCTGAAAGTAAAGACACCAGGCTATTGATTCCAACAAAACTACCCAGGCTTCGCTACTAGGTTAATTGTTAGTAATAGGGTTACATCTTTTCGAAGGAAGTACTCCAGTTCCTCATCCAATGGTACTTGCCATTTTCCACTCAATACACTAGAGCTTTCATCCATTAGTAAAACTAGTTCCCCTAAGTCTCAAATGCTTCTTGGAAGAGTGAGAGATGGAGGGAGATATATACGAATAAACAAAGCTTATGACAAAATGTATGATTAAAGATGGCACATTCTTACCAAGTATTATAATTATCAGCAGTTACAATAAAAACATTCACCCAAACCTATTATAATTCCAAAGATGCCAAAGCAACTAACTTTATATATTTGGTGTCTCAGGGTCTAAAAGACCAGTCATCCTGATGCTGTACATATGTCTCCTTTCTATTTTTATTTTATAACCAATAAAATAAGTTGTGATAGATTACATCACTAAATTCATTCTTTTACAGCTTCTCATAACACAAATGCTTTCACCTCTGAAGAGAATTTTATCTTGTAGCAAACAATAAAAATGGCATAATTATTTTTATAAAGAGAATTTTAAAATAAAAATAATCTGCATATTTGACTAGAAATGTAAATGTAAAATACATACTAAGACTTTTCTCTATATGGTCATCTTCCTAAAACATTCAGATCTAAGTGAAAAATATAAATCAAGGAAAATAAATGTGATGGCAAATTTCAGGTTGATTTAAGAGTTGATGTGCATTAATAACACAGTGATAACGGATGACATCTATGGAGCATCTACAAGAGTAATCAGCATACATATGGGGACTGCTGTCAAGTACTAGCTCATATAATCTTCACAGCTACTGTATGTCACAGATGTTATTATTACCCCCACTGTAGAGTTGAGGACACTGAGACAGAGAGAAGTTATTTGATAAAGGTGAATGGCAAAGCTGAGGGGTGAAAACCAGTCTGATTCTAGCCCTAAAGCTCTTAACCCGTATACTATATTGTCTAGCAATAGCAAGTAGCAGGTCCTCTGTAACAAAAATGTGCAAATAAATCACATGCAGATTATTTCTAAAGGGAAATTCTGTAGATTCAGAGAAAATAGTATAATTGTGAGCAGGATGTGTTACATGACAATACATGAAGAGTTAACAGAACAATATTAAGGAAACTTACTGTTCCATTTTGGGGGGGAGGGGGGAGATTTCTGTGAAAAAAAACCAGAGTGGTTCAGCGGTTTAGCACCTGCCTTCGGCCCAGGGTGCGATCCTGGAGTCCTGGGATCAAGTCCCACATCAGGGTCCCCGCATGGACCCTGCTTCTCCCTCTGCCTGTGTCTCTGCCTCTCTCTCTCTCTCTCTCTCTCTCTCTCTCTCTCTCTCTGTGTGTCTCTCATGAATAAATAAAATCTTAAAAAAAAAGGAAAAAGAAAAAAAAAAGAAAAATACTCTCCACAATGTCTTTCCTCTTTTGTCTTTTATTACTTTTACTCATTTCTTAAAGGGTCTGTTACTCACTTAGAGATGGCAAATGCATTTTTCTAAACTACAAAATTTCTTGGATACTTCAGGAGGCCACACTATTAGTGGGAATTATGGGAAAAATATAAAATTTGAAACTAAAAGATGTGGATCTTTCTAATTCTTTTACTTTGTATTGTGAGTTTCATTTAAATACAATACACATTGTCTTATGATTGCTTCTGCACTATATCAGCAGAGATGAATAATTTTAACAGTAACCCCACAGCCTAAAATATTCACTATATGGCCCTTTATAAAAAAGAAAAAAAAAGGTTGCCTACCCATGGTCAAAGTAAAAAATGAGATAATACACAACTGAAACACTCAGTGTCTGGTCTATAGTGAGTACTCAACAGATGTGAGCTCAGTCTCTGGTTCTAAGGGTGGCTGAAGTCAATATAGGGCACTAGGTTTTAGAAAAAACAGAAAGGAATTATTACCTTATCCAAGGACAAACCCAGGATGCAGCACATGTATTAGCAGTGATTTCTAAAGGTTTTTTGTTAGTTTTTGCATAGAACCTTCTTTTCAAATAATATATTACATTGAAACTCAATATGCAAAACAAATGAAAGCAACACTGTTCTCAGTAAGGATGGGGATGGTAGAGCTACAGTTTAGGAAACTGGCTCTCAGCCTTTTTGTTCTTTCCTCCGCATCTCATACTGTTCCTTCAGATAACAATGTTTTGTGATTGCTCAGTTTTTATTTAACTGAGCAATAAAGGTAAACAAGACTGTATAAAGAGGTATTATAATGAATTTGTTTTCCAAGGAGTAATCTAGAGTCTTCTCAACCAAAAATGTAGACCAAGTGATTCAAACACAGCAGATATTTGGTAGTTCCCAATTAATGGGGTATCTATTTCAGAACCGTAGCATAAATCAACATTCTAGAAAAAAGCACCTTTTCAGGAGAGCTAAAAGCAATTTCAAACATTAGTTGAAGTGAAGTTTGGGGTAGAATCTGGAGTCAGTGCCTTTGGTTAGTGGGAAAGACTGAATGTAGAAAGGCTACACTCTCTTCTGCTTCCTCACTCTTCTCACTGCTCACCTAATATCCTTTCGAAATAGTCTTTAACACCATTTAGAAATTGGTGTGAAGATTCTTTGTGTTTAGTAACACCTAGAGGTGCCTGGTCCATCTGTGCCTTTCACCACCACCACCGACAACCTCAACATCTACCACTGAACTCCTGCATCTTACCTGTTCCTGCTATACCTTGAACCACACAGTGTTGCCAATAACATGCCCACTGGCTGAAGACCCTTCTGACAATAAAGACCATTTCATTAACTGTAGTAGCAAAGCAAGATAATATGCTTAAAAAAAAAATCAGACTCTCAAATCCATTATATTTTTTCTTAGAAATATGAATTGTCATTTCAAAACATTTAATATGATAAAAATGTATTTAAAGCCTTCCATCCTTCTACCAACAAATGAAATTTTTCACAAAGCTCTGTTTTTGTCAGCTGTGATGCAAAGTCCATCTTAGCTATAAATTATTGTTTTCAACATATAATTTGTAGAGGGAAAACGAATCCCAGATTTGAAGAAATTTTGTTCTTGTCACATGAAGTACCACAGATTTGTGATACTAAGTCTTACACATATGAATCAAAACTTCTAGCTGTCAAAGCTGGAAGCAAGTAAATAACTGCTGTCAGGAATGACAGAGAAAAAGAAAGAGACAACATAAAGAAAGAATGAGCATTACAAGCACAGAGTGATTTTATATTTATCACCAAAAAATTGCTTGTGAAAATGAATATGCACTCAGTAATTCTTAGTTAAAAACACACTACCGGGATCCCTGGGTGGTGCAGTGGTTTAGCGCCTGCCTCTGGCCCAGGGCGTGATCCTGGAGACCCGGGATCAAATCCCACGTCAGGCTCCCGGTGCATGGAGCCTGCTTCTCCCTCTGCCTGTGTCTCTGCCTTTCTCTCTCTCTCTCTCTGTGTGACTATCATAAATAAATAAAAAAAAATAAAAAAAAAACTACCTATTTTGCCCTAAGTCCTAAAACGGAAGTCATATTCAGTTAGTGTCATTGTGGATAAGGCAATGGAATGATGGGAAGACTGAACTGCTAAATACAAGTTTTCTTAATGATTTCCTATTCTCCCTTTCTAAAAAGAATTTCTGCTATCTTGTCTTTGTGGGTTAAGAGGTAAGAGATAGACACAAATATTGGGAGAAACCTAAATCTATGACAAGGAGACACTGAAAACAGAGGTGAGCAAAAAAAATGAGGTGAGAAAAAAGAAAATGTCTATGGGGATAAGGGGCAGAATACAATGAAGAGGAGAATCTCAGGATATTATGAAGAGAGAGCTTAGCACCCAAGTACAACCTCAGACAGAGGACTTGACGTGATGTGTGACACGGCTGCATCTTTACATTTCAGTAATAGTTACTACTGCTCTAAAACCTACAGCCTGAAAGGAAGTATTACCTGAAAAGAGGGAAAGATTTATAGAGTGTCACTTCACTCAGTCTCTCAGCCTCACTCCAGACCACAAAGGACACCTCTCAAACTGCATCGACTTAGAAACAGAAAAGGACAGCAGACAGCGACCACAGGACCACACCTCCCCCTTTGAAACTGAATGTTAGCGAGGACAAGAAATACTACTGATCAGCAACTATTCCTAATCGAAAGGTTTTGTTGACTTTTCACCTGAGCTAACAAGCCAAAGTCTAAAACATAAAGGATCCTCTTTATTTCTCCTGCCTGGGGCCAGTGAGCAGCCCATTTATCTTCAAGGAGTTCTTCTAGCAAATACTGCCCCAGAATGCTGCCTAAGGGGAAATGGCTGCAGCTGCTTCTTAATGCAATTTTTGTCAGGAAGATAAGTTTCTTCATTGAAAGGGTAAATGGAAGAAGAAAAGGCTTCTGCAAACTGTCATATTTCACAAGAAAAAGGCCTTTTAAAATTCCCTGGGAGTTTGATTTTTCTCTTACAAACCAAAAGAGCTCTAATTGCCCTGCTTCAAGATAGGCAAGATAGGCCTTGTTTCTTCAGTCCAAACCCAGACAAAAAGTTTAATTCTCTGAAAGGCTGCTCCTCTTCTATTAAATCACATTCCTTCTAGATATAAAGTTGGCCAATCACCAGTCAGAAAATGTGCTGCCATTAATGGTATGTGATTTTCTTTAGTCAAAAGAAAGTCACTTTTCAGCTTGTCCTTCTGGCTGCTTGGCAAAGGGTAGTTAGCCTCTTCTTTGCTTTCTTCTCTGGCTCCACTTCAATGCCATCAGCTAAACAGAAGGCTTTTCAATAGACACCAGCCCTAAATTACTTCTGCTGGAAGATCTCATGAAAATAAGCACCTGTAAAACAATTGGTTTTTTAAAAATGGTATGATATATTTCATCTGGTTAAATTACTCTCATAAGTAATCTTTAGGAAGCCCACAGGTTGGTATGAAGGCTAAGGTAAAATATGGGAGCAACATAAATTATCTTGGGAATATATAGGCTACTAGAAATGTCAACCATGCAAATAGTCAAACCACTTAGATACTAAGATTAATATACTCTTATAAAAATATCCTATGGATATTTTCTCCCTCATTTCTTAAAATGGCTACTGACTATAGATAGATCTATGATTCAATTCATTTATTTACCTCTTTCACTGCCAGGCTCTAGCAGGGAAAAAAATTTAATATTTTGTACCTGCTCTCCAAAAGACTAAGAAACTAGCAGAAAAGCAAGTATCCTTTTATAGCCATACTTGTGATATGAATAAAGGAGTGAAGGTAGGCAGAGGAGGAAGTAATTTGGCCGGGACTCAGAAAAAAAAGGATATAAGAAGTCTTCACCAGAAGGGAAAATCTAGCTGAGCTTTGAGAAAAATCTCTGAATTTGCCAGGCAGGAACGTGATGATGGGGCATTTCAAGAATACCAAAAGTCTGTATCACTTTGAGGAAAGGCAGAGAACCTGGCAAGCACAAGAAGCAGGGTGAAAAGGTGTGAAAAGAAGTTAGCAAGATACTTTTTTTTTAAGACCTTGGATACCCCACAAAAAAACTAAAACTTTCTGGAGGCTCTGAGAATTGTCCAAGATTTCTGAGCAAGGAAGAAACTTCGAATAGAACTACAGGCCAGAGATTACAATGACTTTGCCATTTTCTGGAGGCTCTGAGAATTGTCCAAGATTTCTGAGCAAGGAAGAACTTCAAATAGAACTACAGGCCAGAGATTACAATGACTTTGCCATTTGTTTACACTAAACTTGAAAAAAGTAATAAATGCAATAAACAGTATATAACAAACTTCTAAAAAAAACACCTTTGCTTTTAGTTAGATTTTATAGTTAATCAGTTCTAGGGTGGGGACAGAGAAGAAATCTGAACTAATTACTTTAGACTTTTCATTTTGTGAGAGTGCTTATACTCAGATAGCAAAGTTACACTCAGATAAAATGGTATTTTCAAATTTATAAATTTTGTACCCTGATTACCAAGGTTGGATTTCTGTTTAAGATGCATATGTGTAGGGGATCCCTGGGTGGCTCAGGGGTTTAGCGCCTGCCTTCGGCCCAGGGCATGATCCTGGAATCCTGGGATTGAGTCTCACGTCGGGCTTCTGCATGGAGCCTGCTTCTCCCTCTGCCTGTGTTTCTGCCTCTCTCTCTTTCTCTCTGTGTGTCATTCATGATTAAATAAATAAATAAAATCTTTAAAAAAAAGATGCATATGTGTATAAGCCCGCATAAACTCAATATTTATAAAATTTATGTAAAAAGGACTGGAGTTTAATAACAGAATCATTATTATAATAACATTATTCTTTACATAACAGGTTTATTTTATTAGTCTTTCCTTTGTGTCCTCTTTTATGGGCAGAAGGAAAATTAGAATTTTGATGAGCTTTATTGTGGCTGAATGCAAAAAAGATTCTTTTTGTGGGGGGAATGTAGAAAAGATGCAAAAAGGGAGAAAAAGCATGAGACAGAATTCTCCTCATAAAGATATTCTGAAGGCATCCTGCTGTGTCAGTTAGATCCTACAGCTGCTCAAAATAGGAAATATCCGGAAGCACTGTGCTGTGTAATGGGAGAGGAGCTCTCATTTTTTAACTTTCTTGCTCCAACGGTGTCCTAGCTAGAAAGTCATCTGGGAGCATGAGCTAAAGGAATATACACATTAAAGGTTACATTTATGCAAAATGTAGTAATATGATCAATATTTAAAATCAGACCTTAAACTTAGAATGTTCACTTGACAAAACTTTATATACACACACAAGCATACAAAAGTCATGTTTACATAAACTTCATTATAAAAAATATCAGTCTGTTGCAAACTTCATCATAAAATGGAGTTAAACATATTATAGTGTCTTTTCAAAGAGAAAACAAATATATTAAGCCACCAGCCTTTCCTAACATAATGTTTTACTGAAGTTTTGAAGGGAGAAGTTAAACATGGAATCTTTATAGGGATCCAAATTAAAAAACAAGGATGCAGTTAAATATTGTAGGTTCATTTATCTTCCTTTGTAAAAACAAAACAAAACACATCACTGTAAGTGAATGGTTATAACCCTCAGTGACCAAGAGAGGTAAGAAGATGGGAGATAAATGTGCAATGTAATGAGGGAGGATTGTCTAAAAAGCCCTCCATGTTTTCAGTCTAGATTCTTTTCAATAAAGATTGATTACAGCCTTAGAGGCAGAATGTATATCGTTATTCTTCAGAGATCCCATCCTGGGAGGCTAAACTACTCCCTTGCTATTTTTATTAGCATGTGTGTCTATAGCCGAAAATATACAGGGAAAAAGAGCTTTGACTCCTCTATTTTATATATGTACCCTTATATAACCAAAGCAATGGATATATTTGCATTAGGATTTAATCATCTGATATGGGTCCTATGTTTCTCCAACATTCAGATTTTCCTTTACACCTTTTGTTGCCAAAACTGGTTGAGCCACTTCAATGATAGGAGCCTACTGTGGATTTACTACAGCTTTTTATTTCACAAAAACTACTGCAAAATCACACAAACCAACTGCCTCTGTAAACGGTTTTGCAGATTATCCATTTATCAAGGCTTTTTTATACATTTTATTTTATACATTTATCAAGTATATTTCATGATTCTTTTGTTTATGTCAAGGTTTAGAAATAACACGCATGCCCAAAAAAAGGTTTTCTGATCTATTCTATAGGCCTCTTGTTTCTAATTTTGTTCATCTGGATTTATTCTTTGTGGAATTAAGAGATAGTAGTATTACATATAAGTAGAGATTCAGATGGAATCTGACAAACGGAATCTGAAGCCCTTTCTCCACACATTGCCATGTGGGCTTTCTGAACATCAGATCACTTTCAGTGAAAGGGGAAAATAACAGTTGCATATGTAATAAATAACAACAGTTTCTGCTACCTAACACATTATGTTTCCTTTTTTTTTTTTTTAAGATTTATTTATTCACTCATGAAAGACGGGGAGAGAGAGAGAGGCAGAGACATAGGCAGAGGAGGAACAGGCTCCTCAAAGGAAGCCCAATGCAGGACTCGATCCCGAACCCCGGGATCACAACCTGAGCCCAAGGCAGCTGCTCAACCGCTGAACTACCCAGGCATCCCCACATTATGTTTTCTACTGCATTTCTTTGATTGTAAGTTGCCACTGATATAAGTCTCATTTGTGAATTAGTGAACAGCTTTTCTGAACATTTCTGAAACGTTAAATGAATAAAAATGTTGGTCTTAGAATCAAGAAAAAAATTATTTTTAAGGAAATGTTTAGCCACTTTTAAAGATCTCCAACTATCAATTACTTTGTCAAAAAAGATGCCATCCAGTTGTAGAGGGTCCCAGATATTTTGTGTTTAAATATATATATATTTATATATATTTACATTTATATATATATAAATATATATATATCTCGAATAAATTACTTCCAATAACAAAAATTTTAAATAGTTTAAAATGGGGAAAATGGAAAAAGAAATACCATTTATGTGCTATTGGCTATTTGCCTCTGTGCTATGTGTTTTATATAAATTCTTTCTTTTAACATTTACTGCAATCCTATGAAATATATTCTAACTTTTCTCATTTTACACTAAAGGAAACTCAGACTACAAAAAGGTAAAAACAAAACAACACAGAAGAAATGCTTGACCAAAATAAGATACTAGTAAGTGGCAGAATGGCTATTCAAAAAGTCTAATACCTTCTTCATTATAATGCCTCTCCAAGAAATGTCAAGTTGACAGGTTTACAAAACACTAACAAAATCTCTGCTAAAATATACTTTCATATGCTTAAAGCAATTTGTTTAGAAATGTATCTTTTATATTACTTCAACTGAATTCTTCAGGAATATTTATTCTCTCATCACTAATACTAAGACCAATGTCTTTCCCCAGAGATAATTCTGAATGACTCTATTGTTATATTCTAATTAACATAAACTTCTTAAAAATTCAGTTAAGATCCCATTATTTTCTCAAAAGTCAGGATATTCTTTCTTTAATGAGACTTAACAACTGATTACTTGTATTCTATTCCTGGCTACACTTGCCAGGATGTGGTTAGGAGCTTGCGTTAAGCCAGGCTAGACTGGGTTTGAGTCCCTGCCTCACTAGGTTCTCAGGGACAATGAACCAGCTACTGAGCTTCTTTAGGCCACAGTGTCATTAACATTTATGAGTTCATGTTCTAAAGCTCTTAGTTCACTGCCTAGCACAGAGTAAGCCTAGTTGATTCATTCCATAGATAGTTTAAATGTTACTGTGGTATAGAGCATACGAAAGGGAACTGGAAATGTCAATGCATTTAACTTCAGCTTGGGCAGTAAGCAAAATGCACTCACTGTGCCTTATACATTGAAATAATTAAAACTAGTTTTAGACTCACGCATGTAATATTGAGCTCCACCACTAATTAGCATATCAAATATTGCCTTTCCTTTGGAATTAGAGAAGCACTGGTGAAAACTGCATGATGGTTTATAATATGCACCTTTTTGATATCGCAGCTTGATCTAACATCAAGAACCATGGTAACACTTCAGTTTGCAACAAATGAGAAATACCTACCTAGAAGAGTGTTCCCAGAACTTGTTCCACAGACACTGATCTCCCTACAATTTTAGATTCATATAAAATAGTGATACACCATGATCATGTGCTCTGTGACCATCTACAGTAAGGAAGCCTATTTAACTTTATTTACAGATTTATAATTTCCTGAATTTGCATCATCACAGATTTCTTTTTCTTCATGTAACACCTATTAAAATAAGTTCTATGGAAACATAGTCCAGGGTTCAAAGTCCTCTTTAAACCCTGTCCAAAAGGTACATTTAAAAATAAGTCTCTTCTTTAATCTCTAGTAAAAGTAATGGCATTATGGATCTCCTCTTCAGTTTTCAGAAAAATTATGCTACAAAGGCATGGAGGTACATATTAAAATTTCAACTAATTTAGTGCTGAGGGCTACAAGATGAGAACAGCATATGGCAGGGAGTCTTACACTTCCTACCTACATGAACTGTTTTAGTTCCATTAAAAGCTGTTATGATATATATATATATATATTTTGGCAATGGATTCCTGCTACAGAAATAATGTATCTTTAGGCTATAATATGGCTGGAAGAATTCATTTTGTCCTAGCAAGAGGAAAAACAAAAAACAAAAACGACATTGGACTAGGGAATCTTCCTCATCACAAAACAGCAACATGTATCTCAAAATTGGTAACTGTGCTTGTTAAAAGGAAGAAAAAAAATTCTTCAGTGATACAACAGGTGTCAGGTTACTGGTCACCAATTTAGGAAAGTCTCATTAAATTCAAAACACACAAATGAAAATCAAATAACCATGGCAAACAGTGTTCCTCATTTGCTTGTTTCTAAAATCTACTGCAAGATAGAATATGCTGTACCCCAATTATATTGGTTTCCAGTGGATTTAAAATTACAACTTTCTCATTAAAAAAAGTATGTGCTTAGGGAATTTAAAAAGTTCCAAAAATGAAACTATAGCTCTAACAGCATTATTCTAATAGTAAATCTTAACCAATCTTGAAAGCAGTCATGATAACAGCAACTATTTCTCAACAGGGGAGAGGCCAATATTCTATCATTCTGAAATGATATTTCACATACATTATGACTACTTGGAATAGTGTAAAAAACACAAATGAAAAAAATTTTTTTTCAAGATTCTCCATACCTTCCTTCCTTTTCACTTTGATTAGTGGTCTCTGATGTTCCTCATGATCACATGTTTCTAATGACCACTTTTTAAGTTAGAAAATACCTCCAAAGTACATCCTAAGCAGCTCAAAGGAATGTCTCATCCAAACACATGTCTCTCTTTGATGTCATCTTATTATTTGCCTTACACAGATGAAACACAGACATATGCCAATGTAGGTACCCTCTATTAACATTTGAGGGGGAATTTTAAGTTCAACTCATTTATAGAGTCATTAGCTAATAAATGACTTCATGTTATATAACAAACTATACAGGTCACTGGGTTAAATTAAGTCTTTTAAATAGCTTTGAAGAAACTAACATTTTTTTACTGTTCGTAAGTAACACCATAAAGCTTAGTTCACTGAAGCGCACCAATCTAAGTCACTCAAGCTTGAGAATACTATAGATGGAATGTTTGTGACCCCCCCAAAATTCATGTTGAAATGTAATTCCCAGTGTGATGGTATTTAAAGGTAGGGCCTTTAGAAGGTGAGTAGGTCCCTAAAGCTCTTAAAAAAAGGATCTTATTAGTGCTTTTATTAAAGACACCCAAGAGGGTTCCCTTGCCACTTCTGCTGTATGAAAACACAGCAAGAAGATGGTGTCTAAGAAGCAGAAATGGTCCCTTACCAGACACCAAATCTCCTGGTGCCTGATCCTGGACTTCTGAGCTTCCAGAACTGTGAGAAATTCATTCATAAGAAACTCAGTGTAGGGATCCCTGGGTGGCGCAGCGGTTTGGCGCCTGCATTTGGCCCAGGGCGCGATCCTGGAGACCCGGGATCGAATCCCACATCGGGCTCTCGGTGCGTGGAGCCTGCTTCTCCCTCTGCCTGTGTCTCTGCCTCTCTCTCTCTCTCTCTCTCTCTCTCTCTCTGTGACTATCATAAATAAATTAAAAAAAAATTAAAAAAAAAAAAAGAAACTCAGTGTATGTTATAGCAGTCCTAACAGACAAAGACACAGAGTAACATAATAAATGAGGAACCTGGATAAATATCCAGTGTGGTAGCCAACTTCCAGTATTACCTGCAGTGATTCTTGCCTCCTGAATTCATACTCCCATGCATCCTCTCCTACAATGAATAGAGCTGGCTGCTCTAATAGAATTCTGTGGAAATGAAGTATGTATGGCATCTGAGGCTAGGTCATGGATGATACTGTAGCTTGTGCCTTATCTTCTTGGCTTGCTCACTCTGACAGAAGTCAGGTACCATGTTGTGAGGACAGTCAAACATGGAAAGGCCCAGATGGGGAAGAACTAAGGCCTCTTGCCAACAACTAGCACCTTGTGAATGAAACAGCTTGGAAGCCACCCCACATCAAGCCTTCAGATGACTGCAGCCCTATCTGGCACACTGATTCAATCTCATAAGAAACCTCTAGTCAGAGCACCCAGCTAAGCTGCTTCTAAAGCTCTGAGCAGCAGAAACTGTGAAATAATAAATATTTATTGTATGTTTTAGCCATTAAATTGTGGGGTAGTTTGTTACATAGTAATGAATACTTAAATAATTGTGGGGTGATTTGCTGCATAACAATGGATAAGCACACCCAACAACCAATCCACAGAGTTTTGTAGCTCCTGAGTTGTTATAATAAGTGAGGCATATATATATTCTAGTGGTAAGCACCGAGTAGAGACTTTCAAAGAAGTTGGGCAGTTCTCTCAAATGTCAAGGGTTCACTGTATGAAGAGTTACAAGTAGTACACAATAAGTTCCATGAGGGCATGGATTTTTGTCTGTTTTATTTTCTAGTGTATCCCCAAGGCCTGGAATAGTGCCTGGATTACATTAGATGCTTAATAAGTAGTAGATGAATGAATGTATGCAGTTAGGAGGGCATCTACCATTTAGCTCTCATTAATCACCAACACTCTTTGCTTTGGAATGCTTTCTGTTATTACAGAAAGGAACACCAGATAGGAAAAAGAATATTTGCTTTGCCAGGTCTACTTGGAAGACACATCCTGCACTACTCCAAAATGTTCTTTCTATGCCTTCTTCCTTCTCACACCAAAGGACCCTTCCACTGAAAGTGAAGCTGGACTTAAGCTGAGCTAACATTGAGTTCAGCTGTTTAAACTTCATGCACCAAGGGCAGAGTTTGGTAACCTTATGATTGCTAATGACTACACGGAAAGCAAAAGAGGGTAGAGAAGGAATATATATTCAAGACAGACTTAGTTCAAGAGCACATTCAAATGATATGAAATCCAATCTTTGAAATTTCTTAAAATCTTTTAAACAGTTAGCCTCTACCCCCTAAGTAGACACAAGTAATAACAAAGGGATTTTAAAAGAAATAAACCCAGAAGTATAACAAAAGAAAGGGAGATAATGGCAGAGAGAGGAGTGGAGGAGGTAAGATACAGCATAAATCCAGAATGCTAGAAAGTAGAATAATGCGAAATAATTGGCTTAGAGCAGAGAAAGGTGAAAGTTCAATACCAAGAAGGGGTAAGAAGGAGTAACAGATAAGAAACAAACAAGTTAGCTGACAGAAATCAGAAAAAGATGCATCTTACATTTCTGAGGGTAGTAGCAAAGGTGAGGCTAAGAAAGATGGTTGATTGAACACCTAAAAGCATAGAGGCCCTTGGATCCAATCCTCCACCCTGAGCAACCAGATGATTACAATTCCTTCACCCAGCAACAGACTTGTTCAGTTTCCTATAAAGTTGAATCAAATTATAAAAGACCTCAGAGTGAGGTAACTGCTAGAGTGTCATAAAAAAAGGGAATAAGTAAATGTCTAGTGAATGTCTATGTACTAAAAGTAATCCCCCTGCCCCATCACATACTCCAACCGCCCTGTGCTACTTAATTCTAAGAATGAAGGCAGCCTATGAGGAAGGATCTGAGATTATTCCTCTGTGACCAAATTGGCAAACAAAATAAAATGCTTGCAGTTAATAGTCATTTAGTATATAAACTATAGATGCAGATATATAGATGGAGACATACAGTTTGGTGTGTATATATATATACCAAATAAAATGGTTAAAAATGAATAAGTGAACAGTGAAGTTTATGACTCAATAAGTTCTACTCATAAATAACAGGTATACAATAGGATTTTAAATGCCTCATTTGAAAATATAAATATACAATCAAGACATAGATGAAGGAAACAAGAAAGAAAAAAAATGTAGAGAACAGAAGAAAAGTTTAGAAAACTATAATCAATAAGATATATAAACATGAAACAAGTACAGGATATTATACAAAATGTTTGTGGAAACTAATTAACAATAAGAACAGAAATAATACATCCAGTAAAAGAGTGGAAGATAAAATTGAAGAAATCTCTCAAAGTAGAACAAGAATAAGAAAAAGGTGGAAATTAGAGAGGAATAAGGAAATTGGAAGACCTACCAAGTTGTTCTAGTATCTTATATTATAGGAGCTCCAGAAATGCAAAACTGAAAACCAAGAGAATTATCAAAGGAAATGTTTCAAAAAAATACACTATAACATGAGTCACCAGATACAAAGGATCTACTAAGTATTTCATATAATGAATAAAAAACTATCCAAAACAAAATCGTCCAAACTAAAGCACATCAGTGTAAAATTTCAGAACACTGGGGATAAAGAGAAATCTCTAAACCCCTAGTAAAAGGAAACTGACAAACTGAAAAGCAGCCCAAAGCCAAGATATTAGGTAGCAGGATAGCATCATACTTCTCAACAGCACCTGAGTGCTAAAAGAAAATGGAAAAATACCTTTAAAATATGGGGGTGGGGAGAGCATTTCTAACCTATATTTATATACTCATTCAGACTTCAATCAAATGTGAAATTCGAATAGACATTTTTTGGCCTATGTTATATATTATATCTCAAAAATGTACCTCCAATTATGTTATCTTTCTCTGTAAGTTGTAAAAGGATGTGCCTGCCTAAAATGAGAGAAAAAAGCAAAGAAAGGGGGAGACATGAGATCGGAGGGAAGGAAATACACAATAGAGAAGCAGAGGGAATTCTGGGATGATGACGAAGGGAAATTAGGTATGACAGCTGTGCAGCAGAATTACAGAACTAATCCAGATCAGCATAAGGGGAGAGACAGCTATAACACAGCTGTATGAAGAATATCTCTAAGAAAACAAAAACAAAAAATGACAGAATAGCGGATTTTTATGACATTATTGAGAAGTTTGCCCTTCTGATGGAGAGTTCAGAATGAATGAAAATGACAAGACAGAATAGAAAAAACACATCAATTACTGACACCAGGAAGAAACAGAACATTATTAAAGAAATGTAATCAACAATGAACAACATATTCATGGTCATAATTTTATTACTAAATATTGATTTCACTGAAAAGTTACATAATTAATTGAAAAAAATGGAAGAAATGACATTTTAAAAATTATCGCCATTTTTTATAGTAGGAAATCTGAAGACATTACACAAAACAGAAATGTGAAAAAGCATTAAAATATTCAGAAACACAGAGGTAAACGCAAAAAAGCAGCAGCTGAAAGTGTGAAAAGTAGCTGCCCTAAAAAGTAAAGAATAGGGAGGTGAAAAGAAAGGACAGAGTACTGTCTCATTTTGTTACAAGCCCTGTGAAACTACTGACTTTTACACTAGACATATATATCAATTTTGTTTAAAAAAATGTAATTTAAAAGATCAAACCTAATTTAATTGGCTGTCCCAAAAAAGTACTAAAAATATTATATTTAATAAAACATGAGAAAATTTCATCCACATATGAATACAATGGGAGAAAAATAAAAAATATTTACTTCCAGAAGAACAGGAAATTCACTTTCTTCACTATTACTCTGACATTAAAGTCTTCAGAACTAACTTTTCATATTAATACAGTTCAGACATGGTTTTAAAATCTGATGAATATAAAAGCTAAACAAATGAGACTTGAAATGGGTCCATCAAGAAAGGATACAATTATCTCATGTATCCTGGGGTATGTTCCTGCTACTTTACCTACTTTACTGGCTATGCAAACATGTTAACATACATATGCATCTACATACATAAATACAAATACACACGTGTCCAAAATGTATTTAAAATTTGGGTGTAGGATGCAGAAAGATAATTTTGCTATGATTGCCACAGAATTGATTTTATTTTTTTGAAAATGTTTTGCTCAATATAAGAATTTCAACTTCTTACAGATCTGCAAGTTGTAGGCAGATCATTTTCATGAGTATTACCCCGAATAAAAAACAGAGCTACATATTTCAATGACTCAGTAGCTTTCAGAAAAGTATACATTCTAAATTTTGAAGAATTTGGTTTCGGAGCTTGCATGTCATTTAAGTATGCTGACTTTCTTGATGACAAACCCAGTAAGGTTTTTTGTTTTTTTTTGTTGTTGTTGTTGTTGTTGTGTTTTTATATTCATGAAAGACACGCAGAAAGAGACAGAGACACAGGCAGAGGGAGAAACAGGCTTTCTGTGGGGAGCCAATGTGGGACTCAATCCCAGGATCCTGGGATCACGACCTGAGCTGAAGGCAGATGCTTAACCATGGGGCCACCCAGGTGTCCCACACCCCAGTAAGCTTTAAGAAAATATAGAAAAATCAGGGATTTCATGAGTACATTTATATAGCCCACAAAATAGTTATATTTACAAATTTACAAATAGATTAATAGGTTTTACAACAGAAACAAAAATTTGCATTCCTTTATTGAATGAGAAAATTTCTTTCACATCCTATAATTCTGTCATGAGAGCTTTAACTAAAGCTTTCAGAGTAGTATAACTGAAATCATATATAGTATCAAATAGAGAAATATGTTTTCTTCTTTGTCAATAATTTGTAAACGATAAGAATGAGGATAATAAGCAGGTAACTACTGAGTATTTTCCCATGTCAATATACACATTTAGCTACCTTTAAATCTTATTTTGTGTAGATGTTTTAGTACTCTATAGTATTTTACCGTAGAGTTTCCAAATGCATTCTAGCATTATTTAAAAAGGATCTTTTACAGGATACCAGGCACATAATCTCACCGTAACCCATAGTCTACCTCTACCCCCTAACCCTAATCCCAATACTCCAGAAAAGTCTCTGAACTGCAGGATGGATACCAGGCACATATCCTCACTCTAACACTAACCCTAACCCTAGATCTGAGAACATGGATTCTTGAACACACAATAAGAAAAAATGAAAAGCAGCTTAATGAGTCTGGAGAAGACCCAAAATATTAAAGAAACAGTAATGTTTACGAAAATAAGCATGAATGTAGAGATATAAATAGAACAATTGAATATCTATTTAAAGAGTATTTAGAGCCCCCAATCTCATTTGCCTCACCTCTCTTATCTATTCTCCAGCCACCATAACTCTAGAATTTCATTCTCTGGAGAGGTCTCTGAACTGCAAGACACCATGCACACAACCTTGCCATAAGTCTAACCATAGCTTTAACCCTAAGCCTACCACTAACACTTAACACTAAACCTTTCCTAACCCTCAACCTCTGGAGAGGTCTCTGAACTGCAGGTTACCAGGTACATACCCTCCCCCTAATCCTAATCCTAGATGTGAGAAAGCGGGTTCCTGAACACATGATAAGAAAAGTTGAGAATCAGCCTAGTTCTTCTGGAGAAGATCTCAAATATTTAAGAAATGGTAATATTTGTGAAAATAGATGTGAAGGTAGAGATAAAAAAACAAAAGGACTATTGAATATTTACTTGAAGAGTATTTAGAGTCTTAAATCCCTTCCTTGCCTCAACTCCCTGGACTGCTTCCATGTCTATTCTCACCTCAGCAGGAGTCTGGGGTTTTATTCTCTGGAGAAGTCTCTGAACTGCAGGATGCCAGGCATATACCCTAACTCTAATCCTAACCCTCAACTTAACACTAACTTTAAACCTAACCCTCTGGAGAGATTACTAAACTGCAGCTAACTAGGTACATGCCCTCATGCTGGTACTAACCCTAGCCCACCCAAACTGTACCTAGGTATGCAAAAAAAAAAAAAAATTGAAAATTTAGTATATATGTGCAATGGAATATTACTCAGCAATAAAAAAGAATGAAATCTTGCCATTTGCAATGACATAGATGGAGCTAAAGAGTATTATGCTAAGCAAAGTCAGTCAGTCACAGAAAGAAAAATGCCATATGATTTCACTCATATGTGGAATTTAAGAAACAAATGAGTAAAGGAAAAAAAAAAAAAAAAAGAAGTGAACCCAGAAGCTGACTCTCAATTATAAAGAACAAACTACCAGAGGGGAGGTGGGCAGGGGGGATGGGTTAAACAGGTGATGGGGATTAAAGACAGTGCTTGTTGTGATGAGCACATGGTGTTGTACTGAAGTGTTGAATCACTATACTGAACACCTGAAACTAATATTTCAGTGTGTTAACTAACTGGAATTTAAATAAAAATGAAAAAAAAAGAAGGCTCCTTTAGGCATTAATCAATAGAAGATTACATAAAAGCTACTTGTTGAGTACATATTCACGTGTAGCTTCTTTCCTTAGATTCTGACCTAACTAAAAAGCAATTAACAGGTAGGAAGATGCTAATATGATGCTACACAGCTGGCAAGGAGTTCTTAGATTCTTCTAGGTCTGCGTTGGATTACTTACCTGTTACTGAGTAGACACTACTCGTTTTCAGAAAGTGGACTCCAATAATCACTGCCTTTATTCTATATCCTCAGAAATCTCACTCTAAGAATTTGTACTCATTGACCTAGCATCTTGAAAGCTGTCAACAGACTACAGGAAGACACTCAGAGGTCAGCATTTAAATCATTTCTTAAATTCATGCCACTATTTTTAACAATTCAAACTTTTTCATTCATTTAAAATGTATCCCTGGGAATCAACCATACCCCCACACCACTGTGCTACCTGCTGAGGATGCAAACTTCAAAAGGACACATATGGTTCCTGCCATTCCATTTTTACATTCCTGTGACAGAAGCTTACATTCTTGTGGGAGATACATACAGATAAGAAGGCAGAACAGGACAAAACAAACAAACAAACAAACAAACAAACCCTGGAGTAAGCAAGGATGAGAGCTAAGAAGTTTAAGCATAAAGACTGTGGAAAGAGTGCTTGACACTGAGGGAATAGCATGTGCTAAAGCCCAGAATTAAACGGAAACCAGAAGATTATGGATGAATGAGGAATGTAAGGATGGGAGAAGGGTGACAAATGATGGGGCTAGAGACGTCAGTTGATGCCAAACCATGAAAGATAAGTGTTTGTGATTTTTATTGAAGGACAATGGGGGAAACTGATGTTTTTTAAATTTTATTTTCATCAAGGTGCTATTTGTATACAATAACATATTTGAGTGATGGATAAGTTTGTGCTGAAAAGCAACGTTCCAGCATACTTACACCTTCTTCCCCAGGACTATTCCCAAGAAGCAACCTCTGCTACCAGTTCTTATATTAGGCCTCTTGATGGTCCCCAACTCCAAATCAAATCCTGATTTCTTGGTGACTTAGGTTATTTATTCTTCCCCTCCATAATTTTTGACAATCATGCTATTTTTATAAATTCAGAGTCAGTACCTCCTTAACCTGCTACGTAAGATGAGTCTATGCATGCTTCTACATCTCCCTCCTTCTTCACATTCCTTTTTACCTGTCTCCTCTTTGACCACCTAACTTTTTTTAATTATTATTGCAAACTCATAAACATCTACATTCTACTTTGAAAAGCAGCGTAAAATCTACACAGACTAAATGCACACATGCTAAGTATGTAATTGTCCAAGTGTTAGCAAATGTGCATAGCACTATAACCAATACATTGGGCAACCCAGGTGGCTCAGTGGTTTAATGCCGCCTTCAGCCCAGGGTGTGATCCTGGAGACACAGGATCGAGACCCATGTCAGGCTCCCTGCATAGAGCCTGCTTCTCCTTCTGTCTATGTCTCTGACTCTCTCTCTCTCTGTGTCTCTCATTAATAAATAAATAAAGTCTTTAAAAAAAAAAAAGAAAAAGGATCTTTAAAAAAAAAAAAAAAACAATACCTTAATCAAGATACAGAACATCTCCATTTTCCTAGAGAGTTCTACTTTCCCCTATTGTATAGTCAATTCTCACCCCCAAAGACAGCCCCTCTTCTGATTTGCTATCACCCAGATCAAATCTGCCTATTCTAGAAAACTCATAAAAGTGGAATCATACAATATGTACTATTCTTCACTTAACATAAAGTTGTTAGAGATATCCATGTTTATGTGTATAGCAGAACTTGATTTTTCTGCATTGTTAAGTAGTATTCTTCTGCATTAAATATATCATTGTTTGTTCATTCTGTTGTTTTTTCCAAATTTTACCTATTATATTTAAGCTACTATAAACATGTCCATGTTTATAACATGTTAATTTTTTTAGTTTATTTTGTATATAAAATAAATCCTTCCACTTGTTTTCAATAAATACCTTGAATTAGTTACAGGCTAGGTATGTGATAAATGAGACCAAGTGATAAAAGATTCCCACAGCTTTAAATCCCAACTTATTAATAGTAAGAATGAAAGAAAATTAACTTTAAGGATTTATACATCAATGCTTTGTGAATTCAAAACTATTGAATCTCACTTGAAGATTAAATCTGAACACTTATGGCTAATATTGCAATTTAAGATCCATCAAGAAAATTACTCCTTTGATATCACCAAAGGAAAAACATCTTAGTACAAGGAAATTTTTAAACCAACTGTATAACTGCATCAACAGTTCTTCAGAATCTAGAGAATCTGATTCATACTGCATTTTAATGGGAAAAAAAAAAGAGAGAGCTTTGAAGGTATGGAGAAAAATGCATAATGAAAGTAGCCTAAAAAGTAAAAAGTCACCCATTTTGCTTCCTAAAAATCTAAGCCCATTGGGTAATCTCTTGTATACCTCTCCTGAGGTATTTAAATAGATTAGCTAAGAGTCCTCTAGCTTTTGCTCTAGAATACAAACTGGTAGCTTTGTGTTAGAGAAAGCAAATCAAAACCTTTCTATCCCAATTACAGGTGGGAACAGAAGGAAGGTCCAACTGACATCATTATACAATAGTGATGGAAAAAAAAAAAAAAAAGGGACAGAGAATGAATCTTAGACCAGACTCTGCTAAGAATAGATACTGGACCTAGAAAGACCAAGAGGCACACTGGCTGATGAAAAAAAACATGAGCCAGTCATAGCAGAAAATAATGGATGAGTGGCTGGGGGATGTTTGAAGGTAAAAATGGATTCTGGAAACTATGATCCACACAACTAAACAAATAGTTAAATATTATTTTAATGTCTCAAGTTAATACAAATAAATCAAAGAATTTTTATTATAGTGAAAAAAGAACTATTAGCAAAGTCATGAAAAATTATTTAAGCCTCCTAAACTAATTTAAATTTATTTAATTGGAGCATTTTCCTTCGCCAGAGCTGTTAACACTTAAAAACATATTTGCTAAATCTGACTCTTTGAAGTAACATTGAAAGCATGTACTTTCACACATGATGAATCTTAAGCTGGATATATATATCAACTCTTTTGGTTATCTTTTTGTAAAATATATTTTGAAGATTATGGAAAATTATTAACATAACACAAATTTTAGTACCAGAAAAAGGGAATAAACATAGAAGAAAGATGATTAAAATACAATTAATTGGTAAAGTGACTGCATAGGGGATCCCTGGGTGGCTCAGCGGTTTGGTGCCTGCCTTTGGCCCAGGGCACGATCCTAGAGTCCCAGGATCAAGTCCCGCATTGGGCTCCCGGCGTGGAGCCTGCTTCTCCCTCTGCCTGTGTCTCTGCCTCTCTCTCTCTATGTCTATCATGAATAAATAAATAAATAAATCTTTAAAAAAAAAGCAACTGCATGGGAAAGAAAACAATGTAACATCATCAACTTTAATACGATTTTTTTCTATAAACAGTTTTATCTTAGCCTAACTAGAAATTTCTTCCCATTTGGAAGGAAAAAGCACAAAATTTCTAAACCTAGTTTTGTTCTTTTCCTTATAAAATTTTGTATTACTTAAAATGACATGTAGTAAAAGAGAAGTAATTATGGTAAAGATTATTATACTTTTATCTCAGTCCAAAACAAACATGCAAATGAAAAAAAAAAAACTTAAACAAGGCATATAGGCTTATATCTGTATATTAGCAGGACTATTAGCTTTTGTGAATTACCTTGTGTTCATTCCAGACAACTGACCCTAATTAACAGTGAAACTATAGTTCCCTTGAGTCAAAGGTATCACCTATGAAGAGTTTTTCCCCCAAATAAAAACCTGAGCTGTCCATACAGTAGCCACTAGCCACATGTGCTACCAAGTACTTTGAAAGAGACTAGTGCAAAGGAGGAGCTGAATATTTTTCCTTTAATTGAAATGCGCTCTAAGTGTAAAATACAGATTTTGAAAACGTAGCATAAAAAATGCTAAATAGCTTACTGATACTTTTTTATATTCCTTACAAATTGAAATGATTAAAAAAATGAAATGATTTTTTTTGGCACATTGGGCTAAACAAAATGTATTATGAAAATAATTTCAGGACACTTACGTGGCTCAGTCAAGTTAAGTGTCTAACTCTTGATTTCGGCTCAGGTCATGATCTCAGGGTCCTGAGATGAGATCGTGCTCTGAGCCTGCTTAAGATTCTCTCTCCCTCTCTCTCTCTCTCCCTCTCCCTCTAATAGGTTTTAAAAGCTATAGGTTTAACTTTATTCAAATTAAATGCACAATGATCAAGCCAACATTTTTGAGATTAATAGGTTGGTTCTGACACTTTACTAATTAGGCGTAATCCCAGGCTTAGATTTTAGACATCAGGAAAAATCAAATTCAGAACACTTATCTAAGAAAAATGTGTCTTCAAAGAAAAACACATAGAATTTAATATGAAATAGAAAGAGCCCAGTTGTTTGCCTTTTAAAAGAAATAAATGAAATATTTAGGAATATAGGTGATAAGGCAAGATTCTGGGCTAGCAAATCAGTTATTCAGAGATTAGAAAGATATTAAATTATGGCATAGTAACAAACTAAATTAGTGAGGATTTGATTTAAAACAACTCAAATTTAATCAGAATTGCAATCACTAGTAGAAAGACGATTGAATCTGTTTTCTTGAAGAAGTAATTACAAATAATATATACTGATGGAGCCAAACAATTTTATTTAGTGAAACATAAAGCATTTTCAAATAGAAATTTTTTTACTACTTATAAATAATAATTTGCACAGCTAAAAAAAGAGAAGCAAGTAATGTAATTTTATTTAAGTTACCTTACAAAGATAAGTGAAATGTATGCTAGTGTTACACCACTAACAGATATTAGAATTTTGGAAAGTGAACCAAATACTCAAGTACATTTACCTGACAGGTATTAGAAGGGAAATCACACAAATTTTAAAATACTTTGTTAAAATTTTAATTAAAACAAGTTTCTGTATTATAAATATTTTATCCCCAAATATGTAAATGTTTATTCAATAGACACTTGTGTTTTTGAGCATGTGAAACATAAATCCTAAAAATGCCAACAGTGACTGTGAATCCTGGTGTTTAATCTATTTGATAGGTTTACTTGAGTGATTAAACCAAGTAATATACACAAATTTCCAAGTTTATGGCTGAGTAAGCATCCAATAAAATATGTTTTTAAATTATTTTTATTTTAAATTTATTTTTATATAAAATATATTTATTTCACATAAATGTGAAATGTGTACATTAAAAACAAAGACAAACTCAGCCATATCAACATACAAAATTAAAATTAGGCTAACTTACTCAGAGCTTTCCTTTTCATTTATGTAATTTAAAAAAGACAGGTGTGCATTCTTTTTTCCCCTTCTCTCAAAATATTCAATCCATAGCTTCTTTCTCCCTCATGACTTTACTGCCATACTTAGGTTGTAATTACTAAATGTTTTTTAAAAATCCATCCTTTACTATGAATATATTACACTTAGTATTATGGAAAAACAAACTGCTGAATCCAAATATAGTAGGAAGTTCTTCTGACCAAAGAATGATTCTAGAACTCAGGTAAAAAAAGGCTGACAATAAAAATTGAGAAAAGTTGCAGATAGCCATGAACTCTTTATAAAATTATTATGCTGATACTTCCATATGACCTCCATCATGCCATATATAAGTAGGTCTTTGTTTAGTTATTTAACTCTATTATTAGTAATTCAACAAAATTTATTTTTATCTACTTTGCTTTTAATTCTTTCATGTGATAGAGGCCTTTGTCCTCTCTTTGAAGGAAAGTATGACCAAAATTACATTCTTATTTCTGATTCCTAAGTGGAAGTATTTTTACTTGAAACAACATAAACAAGGTATGTTAAATAACTGAGGTGTTTACTGAGTCCTTAAATAGGGTCAATATTTTTATATATTTTCATATAACTCTTAGAATATTTTTTCTTAGAATATTTTTCAAGTCTTTAAAGCTTTCTGAGGAAGTTACTTTTATTCATTCACCTTTTTAACAGATAAGGAGATTTGAAGTTCAAAGAGGTGATTTCTTAACTTACCCCCAAAAACACAGATTCTGGATCCTTTAGACTTTAAGATGGGTTTGTTCTACTTTGATGCATCCCTGAAACTGGAATATAATTTACAATTAATGGTATCTTCATCTGATGAAATTCAGTAATGAACATTACAAGAGGGATTTGGACCTTGATTTCTTCAATGCAAAACCCTTTGTTCCTCTATAGAACTGCATTACAATAGTCAAATGGGTTTAAACCTTGAATTCAAAACTTGACTGAGTTTCCATGCATTGTAAATTTCAAAGCCTGACTACATTTTTATTTTCCTATTGATTGAGCACTGAAATCAACCCACTGAAATATAAAAAATAAATCAGTACAATAAATGTTTATTTTTTTAAGATTTATTTATTTTAGAGAGAGAGAGAGAGAGAACGCATAAGCAGGATGGGCAGAGAGAGAAGGAATGAGAATCCCAAGCAGACTCCACACTGAGTGTAGAGCCTGATGCAGGGCTTGATTTCACGACCATGAGATCACAACCTGAGCTGAAACCAAGAACTGGGTGCTCAACCCAGGTGCCCCTACTATAAATGTTTATTTTTTTATTTTTTTAATAATTTTTATTTATTTATGATAGAGAGAGAGAGAGAGAGAGGCAGAGACACAGGCAGAGGGAGAAGCAGGTTCCATGCACCGGGAGCCCGACGTGGGATTTGATCCCAGGTCTCCAGGATTGCGCCCTAAGCCAGAGGCAGGTGCCAAACCGCTGTGCCACCCAGGGATCCCCTATAAATGTTTAAATAGCATATTCTATAAGTATCACATGAAGACACCTCAAATCTTAAATTAGATGACTCAGCTCTCTTAGTAGCAAAATAAGTACCTGAAATATACACTAATTGCAAAATTAATAAACAATACCCTATCAATAATAAACAACCCTTCCTCAAACCATTTGACTCCAGGTAACATTCACTATTCTTTCTTTGGGGAGATTTTACAGTTACAAGCACTATGTGGAAAGTCAAGAAACCCAGCTTTCTATCCAAGCTTTTATATGACTTGGGTTTTTAATCACTTCCTATTTTAGGACCGAAAACTGCCACATTTTACAACATAAGGGTTTGAACAATTTTGAAATATTCCACTTCTAAACCCAATTATCCATTTTCTAACCCAGATATAAAGAAGAAAAAGAAGGGTGAGGAAAAAGAATAAAACTGTCCCAACAGAAATTATCCAAGAGGGGTTCTAAAGGGACAGCCTGGAAGGCAGCTGTGTGAAGAAATTCTTTTTCCCTAGTGGAACATAAGGCATTGATACATAATGTTCCCAAACTCAAGTCAATTGAACCTCTTCAAAAAGGTATGCAGAAGAAGTTCTTTTTCAATATCTGTACCACTGGCTTTCATGAAAGAATAACAGAAGTAATGATGGTTTTCATTGCAAGTTACATTTTGATCTGTCTCTGAAATGTCTGTACAGCACAGTCCTTATGCCACAGATGAGTCATTGCATGCCTTGGGTAGAATATTTGTAGAACATCATAAAAACAATGATTCACAGTGCATTTTATGCTGCAAATGACTCATTAATTCATTCCTCCAAATACATTAACAGAAGGATCTATGTATAATGGAAAATTCTATATGTTTAACAGGAATATGGAAATACACATATGAAATTAATTTAGAGTAGAAATCTAAATAATAAATCTTTCAGGTTATTTACTACTCTATCCAAATGGAATAAACCATAAAACAAAGAGACTTAAATATAAATCTTAGACATGGAAAACAGAAAAGATCAGGGGCCCAAATTAAAGGAAATGCGTGAAAGGAAATCATCAGGCTTAGTCTGGGACATTGCTCAATTGAAAGGGTGAGTTTAAAAGATGAGATCAGGCTCTATTGTCAGGGGTCAGAATACTCAGCAGCTCAGGAAGGCTGATCTTTTTGGATAGGTCTGACTAATTCTATCAAATAACCCATAATTTCTTTTAACCTATATAACCAGTCTTATCTCTAAATATGATTTCCCCAAATTCTATGCCCCAAGGGTTTTACCTCACTTCTTCCCTGACTTTAATAAAATCCTATTCATCCTTCTCAAGAGAATCTGCCTTTCTTTTCATGAGCCAAAGGACTCTGTAAACTTTCCTCCAACATATCCATCTCTTCCACAAAACTGTGATCTAGTTTCATTCATCCAGTATAGTACTTAATTAATACTTTTTAAAAAATGAAATAAAATATTTCCTCTGGGCCTTAAATCACTAAGAAGTGTCTCTGAATGAGATCAGAGGGTCATCAAGCACATATGGCATGGAGGAGATTCTCAGTAGATATTTGACTGAAAACTACAGGGAGTGAACATCATAATATAGCAACAGTGACCCAATGTCATTAATAGAATGAATGGAAATGTGAGAGAGACATGGAGAGATGGGGGAGAACATGACAATAAATGAGGTTGAAGCCACAAACAATGACTTGTTCTTATCTATCACTATCTCCTCAACCACCTGGAAAGAACACCTAGGAATAGCTGGACCAGTTCCTGCAGGTACAATTACATTCTGAAAACTATAATGCATTCACTGAATACCAATACTCTCCCTGCAAAAGACAGCATTAGTAATGCATATCACTACCTTGGGCTACTATACCACATCGCTTGCATTATTGTTCAAAAACATTGCTGCAAAAACTCATTCCATGCTAACATCAGGCTTGAGCATGACTTGCTTTGACCAGTGACATGTGGGAAGAACTGATACCTAGGCAGAAGTTCTTGGATCAATTATAAGGTCTGTGATGTTCATTTTTTCTCTCTGCTTTGAGCACACAATATTCCAGATTTAGGCTACACTGTCAGCCTGGGTCCAGAGTAAAATGATATGAAGAAGAGCTATAGCTGACTTACAATGGACATGTAGAATGAGTAAGAAATAAACTTTGATGCTCTAAACGACTAAGATTTGAAAGTTTATCACTAAGACACAATTCCTAGTTTGTCCCAACTCATTACATGTGCATTTCTATGTGTCATTACATAAGCAGTGCATCATGTATAAACACATGAATACATAAAACACACACACACACACATATATATGTATAAACATGCTTTCTCATGTTCTGTTTTTGAGAGGTTTCTGGTCACTAGAGGGGGAAGAAAATGAGTGTCCATGTCAACAGACTTGTAAGATTCTTATTTGTCTGCCACTAAACAACTGCTTTTGTTCTGTTTTCTTGCTCAGAATGACCTCCTTTATATAAAACAATAAATATAAATACCATTTGACACTCCATATTAAATCAGCTATGTGCATATTCCATCTCTGTAGAGTTCTGGCTCTGATTACCCACTTTTGCATCATTTTCCATCCCATTCTCCTCTATTCTATTTATCTATAAAAAATACTCCATAAAGAAGGTATTATAGAAACAGAGACTGTATGCACTATGACAGATTCCAATTAAAAGGATTTATTTTCCTCTAATCCCAACTTGATATTCACGAATGAGCAGCATCAAATTAAACAGGCTGAGGAGCAGATAAGAAAAAGATTTTGTTACCTATCTACCAAAAAATTTTTGCAATACTTTTTCAAGGTTTAAACTTGGTCCATAGCTGGATCACTACCTCCCACAATGATAAATTTTATGTATCTGCCAGGGCAAAAGCTTGCCATCAAAAATCTGTTCTTTTATGTTAAGCATCTGCTCTGTATTCACTAAGTATTCTCATCAGTTTTTGTTTACTCCCTTCATCCTGCGGATTTTCCCTACTCCTTTCCCAAGGTGTTCTTAGGTAAAGATATCCTTAAGTGTGATGAAAAACTCTCAATGAATATTTACACTGAATCATAAGATTAGTAAAAATAAGAACTTATATGCAAATGGTTAGAACAATGCCCAGTACACAAATAATTTATAAGTGGTAGTATGCCTCCCCTTAAAAATTATCTAATCAAAGACAAAATAATACATTAATCTAAGACAAATCAAAATAAAATCTTAGAGTCTATTTGTCTAATATATTCCCAATCATGTGGCTCAAGTCATTTTATGTTGACAGTACAGGAATGAGTAATGTAGTCACCATCCACACAGATACTGATAATACGGTGAGACCAACCTTGTAAGGTTTGCATGAGCATTTAATGAGATAATGCACATGAAGTAGGCAGCAATTTTAGTCATAGTGCCTCTAAATATTAGTGGTTCTGACAATGAGTGGAGCTATCATCACACAGCAAGGGTGTGCTTGGGCTTCTCTGGTAAGTGAAGAGCAATTTTTTCAGAGTAAACCAGCGATAACATAGCATCTTCTACAAGTTTAGGTCAAAATAAATAATAGAAATTAGAAGCCAAAACTTAGGAACACTTGTACTAGCATGGGCCAGGAACCAGGTTCCTAAATCTGAGATTATTCTTGTCCCAGCATTAGCTTTCCCCTCTTTAAAAAAAAAAAAAAAAAAAAAAAAAATTTATTCATGAGAGACACAATGTGAGAGGCCGAGACATAGGCAGAGGGAGAATCAGGCTCCTTGAGGGGAGCCTGATGCGGAACTCGATCCTAGGACCCCAGGATCACGACCCAAGCCAAAGGCAGATGCTCAAACCACTGAGCCAGTGAGGCATCGCTACCTTTCCCCTCTTAATCTGACCTGGCTTTTGACCCAATCTCAGGGACCACAGAGACATACATTTACTGCTTGTCCAAGGAGAGAATAACAGCCAGAGATTCTATTTAGTCTACCACTACTCATCAATACAACCCAGATCCATCACTATGGTTTAGTCAATCACAGAAAGCTAATAGGAGAACAAGAGCTCTATAGGAGACTCATTTAATAAGTGCTTTCCTCTTTGATGGTAGGTACTGAAGACAGTAATGGTCAAGTTACTTCTCTTTTCCTTGGTTACTCATCTGTAAAATGGACATAATGATGGTACTTTGTTTCCAGAGTTGTTATAAGGCATAATAAAAGAGAAAAGATCTGCAAACCACCTAGGGCAGAGACTCACCTATTTTTAGTCTTCAACAAATATTATTGATATCGTTATTATTATTATCATCATCGACATCATCATTATATAAAAGACCTAGGGGCAATCATTAAAGCCTCTTTATACCTGTTTTTAAGAACGGCAATAGGAAGGATACCCTTAGGTATGAGCACACTCAGCCAAGTGAAAGTTGATAAAACCTCTGATTGTCTCAAGGCAAAATAAAGCAATGAAAGGAGTTGGTACAATACAAACTGATGATGAACTCATCTGTCCCCGTAAGAACTGCAGACTGGATCAACCAACAGGAGACTGTGAACAACAGTGGCTTTGGAAATTGCTGCCATGGCTGGGATCTTCCCTGATGAGTGATACACCTAAGGGAACAACAGTTGTGAGAAATGATGGAAACAGTCACCTCAGGGAGCAATCACTAGGAGCAGCAGACAGGGTCAAGCTAGAAGGCTTTCAGGTTGTGAGATCTCCACCAAGAAGGCGTGACTCACTCTCCAGAGGAAAAGGTCCAGTTTCGTTAACCTATAACATCTGGAAGTATGTATAACAAAGAGACTGGTGATATTTTATTCTTTTCTCCTTAAAGACAAGACACATGTCTGATTTATCATTCTATTCCCCAACACCAGTACTTTAATGTTACCTGGTACTTTTTGACACAGTAGATATTCAAAAATATCTGTTGGATGAAAACAATTGAAAAACAGTTCAGCTCCAAATATTCTAAATGGTTAAGAAATCTGGAATAACTGGATGGTAACTGATTTGCTTGCAAACTGTAATCAGATCCTAAGATTTTCTGGAGATCTGGCCAAATACCACAACTGAAATCTAGCAGATGCTACAGAAGGGAAGAGAAACTGCTAGATCCCACCAACTCAAATCTTATGGTAATGTTATTTGTGGTACAATGAGTCTTTCCCTCTATAGTGGGGTTATTGTAATATATATGAACTAGTGTCCTTTAATTCTGAAATATCACTCATGCTAGTTTGCTCTCTTTTAAGAGATAAGACTGAGAAGTCCAACATGTAATATTCATTTAAATATTTAAAACTTTTATTTAGGGCAGCCCAGGTGGCTCAGTGGTTTAGCACTGCCTTCAGCCCAGGGCCTGATCCTGGGGGCCTGGGATTGAGTCTCACGTCAGGCTCCCTGTGTGGAGCCTGCTGCTCCCTCTGCCTGTGTCTCTGCCTCTCTCTCTGTGTCTCTCATGAATAAATAAATAAAATATTAAAAAATAAAATAAAAAATAAAACTTTTCTTTAATACTTGATATAACTGAGGTCATTTACCTCAGATTTTGGTTAACCTAAAGAAATCTTTTCTATAGTAGTTACCCTAAACTTAAATGCTAACCATTATGCCTAGCAGCATATAGTTATACTTTTGTTCTTTGAAATCATACTCCTCACCTTTTCTAGAGTTTAATAGGATTATCTACAATGTTCTAGACATTCTATTGGACACTGGAGTTGTAATACACAGTCTTCCTTCTACTTGCTTACAAGTAGTTTGGGGGGAGGCAGGGAAAAGTAAATCAACCATTCTTGATTTAAAACAGTGCTCTGATAAAGGTGAAACACTTAGATCAGAATGGTTGGAGGATGTGGAAGGCTTTCTAAATGGTGGTGCATAAGCTACATTTTAAAGAACAAAGTTTAGCTGGAGTTGACCTGTGACTCTACCTCATAAACATGAGTTAATTTGTTTTTTTAAAATGTTTTCCTAAGCTTTCTTTTACATGTGCCTACTAATCAAAACAAAACAAAATCAACAAAGTGTTTGAAAATCTAGAAATCATAACTTTAAGGTTCTGTTCCATGAGGTATTATTTTATAACTTATCAGTGTGCAGTTCCATTGATTTGGCAACATAGCACACCTCTAAAACTGTAAAATCACCAATTATTCAAGAATACGCCATACCTGGATAAGCCAGAGAACCTGATAAAAAATATGGCTTTCACTAATGACTTCATCTAAAGCAATACTCCTTAAAGTGAGGTCCACAGATGAGTCTGCTCTGGAAAATCATTCTGGTCTACAGCAAAATGAGGAGCTTGTGCTAGAATGTAAATCAATGTACTGCATCCTTCATTGAGAAAATCTTGCTATAAAAAGAAAGTCAGCCTATTTACATTTTGGCACAATCTCCTTCTGCTGTCACAGACCAGTGGCAAAGGCTACAGACCAGTACTTTTGAGGAGCACTGGTCTAAATGAAACTTCACTGAAGTATGACTCTTCTCTTTCCCTCATATCCAACATCTAATCCATCAGAAAGGGCTATGTCCACTACCATTTTTTGTGGGATACCTTCTTCCACACTTTGTGCTTATCCCAAATGCAGCCTCTCAGATCACCTCTTCCATTAAAATCATACTGCAAACAATTCTTATTTCTCACATCGATTCCTGTGACCTGCCACTACCTGGTTTCTCTGCTTCTACCCTGACCTGGGATAGTCTTGCCTCCTTGGCAGCCAGGATGAAACTTCCAAAATCATCAATTGGATTAGGTCATCCATAGGTTTAACAAATGACTTAAACATTCTCTTAAACGTGTCTTAGCTGTCCTGCTACTTCACTGGCTGCTGCTTCACAGGCCCCTTGCATTGCCTCCCTCCCTTCTCATTCTCTAAATATTACTCTATCCTCAAGCCAACCCTCAGCTCCCTTCTCTTCTTTATCTACACACTAATATAGTTTCTCAACTTCCAGGCTTATCAAGCTCTGTCACATTATTCACATCATTGAAATATCTTTTCTTCAAAACATTTATACATGTGCTTAACTGCTGCTTGTCTCCACACACTAGAATGCAAAGTCTGTGAAAGTAGGGATTTATTTAGATTTATCAGTCACTTATTTTTTCAATGTTTGGCAAAGAGTAAACATTCAGTTTATGTACTGAATGAAAAAATGAAAGAATAAATGAATTGTCTTCCAGTTATGGAATGAGTAAATCATGAGGATGAAAGGTACAGCTTAGGGAAGATAGTCGAAAAGTACAGTAAGTTGGGAATTCTTGAAATTTTATGGAATAAAAACTACAATCAGTTTATTATACAGTTAGCTGAAATATATTACACAAATACGTATGTGTGGAGAGGGTGTTCCTGTATCAATTCCAATCAGACACTCCTCCACGTCAGGCTATGGGAAAGTTCTGGACCTTCCCTGTACTTCTCTCACCCCGATGTTGCTTCCCTGTGACTCATGCTGTTCTACATTGGAACAATACTTTCTTCACATCAGGGTCTGCACTTCCTGTCAGCAACTGTATCAAGTGCAAGGTTCACAAATTCAGAATCACCACTTGGACTTCTGTAGACCTAGCTCTCTCTCTTCTTAATTTCACAAAACTTAAGGAAGCTCCCACATCTACCAATATATTTTGCTTGCCACTTCTGAATTCTCATTGCCCAGGAACCCCACCTGTTTGCATGTCCCACTGTCCCTTGGCTGCAGCTATGGGTCCCAGCAATCAGCCTTTGCATTCTGCGTGGGCATGGCCACCACCACCCGACATGCTTCAGACCTCACTCCTTCCAGTAGAAAGATGCAAATGCACAGGAAACCACTGCACAGAAATGTGTTTTTCAGGCACTTAACTGTGTGTGAGACCAGAAGTGTCTTATCTAGCTGGAACCATCCAGGAGGGCTCTGTTTTTTCAGCTATATATGCTCGTAGAAACAATAACTGATAGCAAACCAAATACTTGGAAGCAAACCCCAAATTTAAACGTGAATACTCATCTTTGTTTACTAACAGCCTCCTATGGATAAAAGGTGAAAACTGTTTTGGGTTTTTTTTTTTTTTTTTTTTTTTGGTGTTTTGGTCTCCAAGGTAATAGTTTACTAAGCAAGCCATCAGTTCATTAAACACAGCACAGCAGAGTTCATTATCCTCATGCTACCTCTCCTTCTGCAGCATTTTTCTTTTGAAAATGCGATGTTTTCCCCATTATATTACCTGGGAGGGAAAAACCTACTTTCCTATTACATGAGGACTAGGGATAACAAACGCTTCAGTATATTTAGGATACCTTGTAGAAAATCGCTGTTTATTGTGTCCCCCCCCCCCAAATGCAAATGAGTGAACCAAGTTGCTTCATAATGTACTCGGAAACCATTCAGGCCATACCCTGGAATACAATGTTTTCTAATCACTGAATTATGACTTGCAGAGCACCTCTTCTTAAAGCTTACTAGCCAGGTTCTATTTTTAGCTAAAGGGCTTATCTTATAACCCTCCTTAGCAGAAATTATTATCCAGGAGACAAGCACTGATGTAAGACAAAGTGAATCTAAATAATGCCTCTGATTCCCATAGCTTTCCCTTTAGCCCACACGCAATCCTAATTTATAGATGTTTTGTGTCTCTCTCTTCATAAAGAATTATGACAAAATAAGCCACTAGCATAAACTCATATCAGAAATGTCATTACAGTTCCTCTGCTTTCCACTTTAGGTTCACAGGACACTTGACATACTCATTTCCATTACCACACTGTATCTTTTCTTCCCTGCCTTTAAAAGGAAATGTCTGTAAGAAACTGATACCTAGGATACCAAACGGAATGAAGCTGTGGTACAATTTTGCATCCAAAATGACTGACTCATATTTTCTAGCTATTTAACGTCCACATGAGAACATAAATGTCTTTCATTGCTGAGTTACTGGAAATAGAGGATAATTTGTCTTTTATTATTTTTACTGCTTGTCTCTCTAATCTTGTTACTCATGTGAGAGACCATTACTGGGGTTGTAATATCTTATTTGTTGAACAATAGACCCTAGAAGGCCTCATGCTAAAACTGAAAGTGTAACAAATAAATGTATTCATGGGTTTCAGATGGAGAGGCTGTAACTAGGAATCTACTCACTACCATTTATGTTTGTTTTGGTAATACACAGCAACAGCAAGTCTCTTGTACATGAGAAAAAGTAGGATGCTACTACTTCAGAATGTAGTTTAAAAGATGCAGTGCTATTTAAAGCAAATGGCAACAGGAGTGAAAAGTTAGCACATTCTTTGGTTTCTCTTGCAAACTTTCTGGCTCAGGGAAACAGAGATGTTCAAATCTTTCACACTCATACCAGATGACATCTTTGGGCCTCTCCCTTCCTGCTGTCACCTGAATTTTGGGGCAGTTTATTGGCAGCATAAATGTTTTAATTCTTTGGGTTGAAAGAAACAAAAACCTAAGTCAAAATAGCTTAAGCAGAAGTGGAAAATAATGGGTTTGTGCAACTGAAATATTCAGAAACCACTATTTAGCGCGGTGGGATCAATGGGCTGAAATGTACCTTTTCATCTTTTGTTTCTATCTTCCTTGGAGTAACTTCATTTTCAGGCAGATTTTCTCCATTTGGTAACAAAAATCCATCAGCAGCTGTAGATACAAATCCTAACAGCTTTGGAACCCCCCATGGGAAAGAGAGCATTGTTTCGGTGTTCTGACAAAATCCCAGGAAGTACTCTCTCCATCTTGCTGGCTGAGATCATATGCCTATTCCTGAACAAACCACTCTGGCTGGAATTGGGGATACTTTGGCTGACTAGGTCATATACTCACCCCTCGAGGAAAAAGCAAAGGAGGCAGGTCTAGCCCCATGTTCAACCATGGAACTGATTGATTCTAGTGGTGAGGACAGTCCACAGAGGAATGCTGCTCAGACAAAAGACATATACATATTCCCAGAAGCACATTCTCAAAAACAAACAAATACCACCTGAAACAGAGAACAATGCCCCACAATGCTATGGTTAGGCTCTGAGGCTCTTTGGCATGTGTTAAGATGCCAAATACAAAGAAAAAGAATTCTCTGCAACTTCTCTAATCATGTCTTCTGAATGTCCTTGTCTCAAAGACCTTTCAAAATTCCTTATAAGTTGAATCACTAAGTAACCTTTTATGTCTTCTGCATACTAGGTAAAAAGAACGTAGGTAGTAATAATATGCCAGGTAGATAACAGGTGGATGGAAACTGTGTTTCAGAACACACTGCCTTAGCTTCATGTGAAACATTTCAGAAATTGCACCAAGGGAGGCACTCAGACCCTGGGTTGACGCCTTGAAAGGGAAGAATGTTCCTCTTGTTCATGTCCAATGCCTTAGTATCCAGAAACAAAGTCCAACTATCAATGAAAATAATACAGTGAGCTGGTAACTAATTCATTCCTAATGGTAGCTAACACAATAAGGAGGCAGAGCTGCTCAATTACTTTGCAGACAAGATTTTGCCATTTTGAAAAGTACACACATGAAATGAAAAGTATATTTTATATTCCTACTCAAATGATATAAAGTTTCCAAGAATTTTTAATCCAAAATACTGGCTGAGGATCATATAGACATCAGTGTTCAATACTACTATGGCCCATATTTGTTAATCAAATGGGAAATCCAAAAATTTTCTATAAATTTAAAGGTACTACAGATTACCATCCCTGCAAAGGGCTCTCTTGCAAGCCAGTTCAATTACAGTGATAGTACCTTTAGCCCTTTATAATGAGGTCCAAATAAACAGGTATACAATTGTAATTATAATAGCAAGCAAAGATCTCAATGATTTTAATAGACTCTTTTTTCAAAAAGATTGAAAACAATGTTAATAGCTTTTATAATGGAAACCTTATGAAGAAGTCTTCAAAGACACATGACAAAAGCAAGTGGTTTAGAATTCCCTCAGTGCAGAACCTCAAAGAAACAAGTAATTTAATCCTGGAACTGAACCCAAAAGCTTGCTACCCAGAGTTGAAGGAATATTTGTAATAATGTATATGTATTTTGATACATGGGTCATATCCACTGTGTTTAAATAGCAGACTTTTTAAATTTCTAGGCATCCTGCTTTTGTTTAATGTTATCTGTTCTCTTGGAAAAGAAATACAGTTATTCTATATTGATAACGGATAGTAGATGATGTCACTGCCTGCTTCAAAAACAAAACTTCTCAGTCTGGCCCAGAAGATCCTTCATTGTCTGATGCTGTTTTATCTTTCCACCTCTACTTCATCCCACCCTTGCCCTTCTCCCAGGCACAATGATCGTCTTTCATTTCCTCATATGTGCCAAGCTGTCTCCTCTGCTAGGAACACCTCTCTACTCCTCTCCCCAACTCCAGCCCCATGCAGCTCTCAACCTAAGGAGCCCTTCCCTTCTCAAGAATGGTCTTCAGAGCACCTTCCTGGCACTATAACTAATGCCTTTCCCTCTAACACCCATGAAGACAGGGACCACTTCTGCTTTGCTCCTTATTATATTCCCAATGTTGAGCTGAGTGCCTGGCACATACTAGGATCCCAAATATTTGCTAGAAAAATGTTCTATTAAAAAAAAGAAAAATGTTCCATGAAGTCTAAGGCTTATGTTTCCCTGTAATCCCTGTAAGTATATTTCTGTCTAAATGTATTTTGATTTGGCAGATTTCACTGTGATCTGCATTCCTGGGACACAACAGAAAGGTCACAGTAAAAATATTTTAGTGACTTTAGGAAATTCCTTGATTATTGTAAGGTTATACAGACTAGACTTAGGTCAATGACAGAAGTTAAACAAAAGCAGATTTTTCCTCAGAAGAGGCAAAACTTCCTGTCAGGGTTGTCAAAATGAAATAAGCTATCTTGAGATATTTAGAGAATCTACATAGAGAATCTATAAATTCTCAGAAATGTACCCTTTGCACTTACCAAGTGGCACGAAACTTAACTAGAACCAATGTTTCCTACAGGAAGGCACAGCTGACTAGCAGATCAAGCACAGGTCTGGTAAATTAGAACTCACTCAACAGCTCAGGCTTTCTGGACCAAGCCATGTGCACTGAATGGAACTTACTACTGAGATACCAAGAAAGGTTTGAGATACCAAGAAAGGTTTCACCTTTTTTTAGGTGCTATGAATCCTTCTGGGAGTCTGTTAAAGCCTATGACCTCTCTGAAGAACACGATATACAGAAAAGGAAACAACATACAATGAAATACAGTTGCCAAATTTTAAAAGGATGAATTTGTGACATGGTAAACATGTTTCTTTACTAATACCTTAAATACAAAGATCTAATAGCCAGTCTAGTAATAACCACACTTTTGAAGTGGGAATGAGCATAAACAAATTAAAAAAATATATCTGTAGGGGTGCCTGGGTGGCTCAGTAGGTTAGGTGCCCAGCTCTTGATCTCAGCTCAGGTCTTGATCTCAAGGTCATGAGTTCAAGCCTCACTGGGGTCCACACCAGGCATGGAGCCTACTTAAATACACCAAATAAATTGTGATGTAATGTGATATTATCTGTGACTTCCATTGGCAATAAAGTCACAGGTACTGCCAAAGTTTCTATGATTTGTGACCTGTGCCACAATTAAGGACAAAGCTAAATTTTAATTGGATGTTATTAACAATAAAGATGTCATTTTTTTTTTTTTTGTATTCGGCATACTGAGTTCTATCCATGCCTACAAATTACAGGTTAAAAACCTCTGGTTTTGAAGAATATTACATGAATTCTAAAGATCCTTTAGCCTGGAAGAAACTTGGTCAACTTGATATAACTTTAAGGGAGTGGAAAAGCTCTATATGTATTTATAGACGTCTTTGGGTTTTAAAAATAGAATAGTTTATAAATCAGTAGTATTTTATGCATCATAATGAAAAAGGACATGCAGATACTATGTAGGATATTTTTCTTGCTGAGAAAATGAGGACCTTCAGGTCTCTCTTATTATCAACCCCTCTAGGCAACTTCTGCTTTCTCCATGATTCTCTTGGTCTATTTCTGAACGTCTGCATTTTCTCAAGTGCCATGTTTTTCATGAAACATTCATGGCTTCTGCTCTAATGGTTAACGTCAGTAATTACTGGCACAGTGGTGAGGTCAAGTAACTTTCATTTTATTTTTTATTGTCAAGTAGAATTCTATTCTGTGGAATACTACCACAATTTGTTTACCCACTGCCAACTGAAAAACATCTGGGCTGTTTCCAATATCTGGCAATTATGAATACAGCAGCTATAGACGTTTGCATTCTTTGGATCTATTCTCAGTCTTAGGCCCCATAAACTCGGGCCTTGGGTTGACTTTTCCTCAATATTTCTGTCCTTCCTTCCTCATGTGTCAGCCAATATATGCTCCTTATCTGCTGCAGCTCTCTACCTTGTATCCATATGGGACTCTGGGCCCAGTGGGGTTTCTTTCCCTCCCCCAGTGAGTGGCTTAAGGTTTCATATATGAGAGAAGAATCTGGGGTTGTTGGTAAGATTGTGTGCCTGTCCCTGGAAGCCTCTTACCACCTGCACATGTGACAAACCAAGGGGGTGGGGGGTCTCTCTCTGGTCAATTCCCCTCCCCCAGGCTTTCTGGTGAATGCTGAGCAGAGGCCCATGGGGGACAACTTGTGAGTGTGTATTCTCCTTGTGTCCATACTCCCATTTATTGTCAACATATGGTTGGCTTCACTTGACTTTTAAGATTTTAAACACTTTCTTCCTCTTCTTCACATTTTAAATTTTTTACTATTATTCTTTGCTGTGGTGAAACATATATAATGTAAAATTTATCATCTTAAGGCATTAAGGACATTTACACTGTTGCACAACCATCACTACCATCCACCTCCGGTTTAACATCATACCTTTTTTTAAAATTTGAGCTACCTGAATTTTTAAAGGCAGCTTGTGTCATTACTCTATATGGAGACTACAACTTAGTATAAATAGAAGATAAAATAAAAAATAAAGAGAATGAAAACAAAACAGTGTTATTCGACTTCTAAAAGCTTTACATCTGAAGCCTTCTCTTCATTAAAAAGGGAGATATGTGTGTATTAGAGAGATATTACAAACTAGCACCAAACTGAAACTTTCTCCTTGCCTTAATGAGAAATGCTGAAAGGGAACAGATTCAAAATCCTTTCAATTCAATTCAATACATATCCATATACCACCCAAAGTCATCCTGCACAAAACCAGTCATTGATCCCATACCTTTAGAAACACTGCATTAGCCAAAGTCCCCCCCCCCCCCACCCAGTCTTCACATTAATACATTAACTGTAGAGATTCAAGGCTAGTTCTGCCGGCAAAGCCAGCCTAGAGGAGGAAAGAGATTAAGGAGAAAAATTACTCCCCACTTCCAACCCTATTTTTAAAAAGGTAAAATGAAACAGAGATAGTGATGATATATGAGCAAGATAATCCTAGAAAACCAGAAGGCTATAAAAGATAGTAGGAGTGAATATGGCACGGCTGATACCAATCAGGTAAGTACTCAGGTAAACAATGAACATACATTTGTAAAGCAGACTCTGATTAAACAATAAATTCATTCAACAAAGTTATTGATCTTATGTTTTATGCCAGATAGTATGTAGGATCCTCAATTGTTCTTTATCAGTGTCAGAGTATACTTCCGAAATGTGTATCTATGCAAAACTAGAGACTATGCGTGCCATTTTAACTTCTATTTCTACCAATATAGAATACCATACACAATGTTCAATAAATGTTTGGGGGACCACCAGAGTCCTTTGTATTCCTAGAAGAGAATCTCCAACATGGAACCATGGGCAGTCATCTAGTCTAAGCTCCCTTCACATTCAGAAATCTCTTCTACGTCATCTATGACAAATACCCATCCAGCTTATGCCGAGTGCTTCCAGAGTTGTGGCCCTCACAAATTCTCCAGGTAGCTCATTCCCCTCCTGAACCACACTAATTTAAGAATGTTTCTGCTTACAATGAGAGAAAATGGGCTTCCCTGAAACTTCCAGCCATAGGTCCTAATTCTCTGTAAATGAGCAAAGAAGACTACATCTTTCTTCCTTTTAATATCTGGAGGCTCATATTATATTTATCTCAATCTCCTCTTTGCCAACTTTATGGTCTGTAATTTAAAAAAAACTGTTCCTAAAAAAAAAAATTGTTTTTCTACCAGTTTTCTAGTGGACACAGGGTTATCTAAAAAAGAGCACCTAAAACTTCTGATATTGTTTTGTAACACAGGATATTACCCCACCTACTCCTTCGACCTAGCTATATGCATTGTCATTTTATCCACATCACACTTGTACTCAGTTGGATAGTGTTCTCCCCAAATTTTACATCCATCCTGGGAATCTAAGAATGTTATCTTATTTGGAAGTAGAGTCTTAAAAGACATAATGGTTTATGTTAAGATGAGGTCATGCTAGAATAGCATGGGCCCTTAATCCAATGTGACCTGTGTCCTTATTAGAAAACACGAGCCAGAGTCAGACACTGGGGAGAATGGACACCATGTGGTGAGGAAGACAGAGACTGGAGTGATAGATATCTATATCCATCAACCAAGGAACATCAAGGATTACCAAAAGCACCAGAAGCTAAAAGAGAGGCATGGTACAGAGTCTCCCCTTCAACTCTTCAGAGAGAAGACAGCCCTGCCAACACTTTGATTTCTGACTTCTATCTTCCAGAACTGTGAGAGAGTAAGTTTCTGTTGTTTTAAGCTACCCAGCTTGGGGAAACTTGTTACAGCAGACTTAGGAAACCCACACAGAATTTTGTCTTCCACATAGATACTGTTTAGATAATATACTCAGGGGTTTCCCCGCCATGCACTTTTTTTTTTTTCCTTTCTAGTAATTCATCACCACTGTACCAAGTTTTTCCATCATGAATCTGTGTAATGGACATTAGTGTGTCTGCCCAGCATCTTTCCGGTAGCGGGAGATCATCGATCATGTCTTGGGCTAATTCTTTGGGCTCACTGAACACAGTTGTCAGTGGACTCTCAGTCAAGAAGTCCTGTTATTTCCCAGAACAAACCCTCTCTCTCTCCCCTGCTGGGAACTTTGAGTCGTGACCATGGTGACAAAAAGATGTTAAAGAGCTAGAGTTGATTCATTCCAGTAGTGGGATATCCTCTCCTAGGTCTTGTTCATCAGCATTTCCTGCAGTTCCATGAACTCTTCCATAACAACCCAATGAATTCCTTTCTGCTTAGATTAACCAGAGTTAGTTCTATTTAATTCAGTTAAGGAACTCTGATAAATTAGAAAATTGAAACTCCGGATTTTGTTCTGTTTTCTCTTATTGTTTCTCTTATTTGGACTTCTAACTATTAGCAGGGCCCACTGAAATTTCAGTTTCATTCAGTTCCCTCCCACAAAAGTCTAAATGATTAAGTCAAAATGTGTCAAGGTACAACTATCTATTATGGATTTGCTATGTTTATGGATGTTTATATTACTAAACCATCTAGATGAATGAAAACAGAATAAAATATTTTTTACTCAAAGCTATTTATCATGGCTGTTAACATTCTGCTAAACTGTGATATGTGCTTGTGATATCCTGTCACTGTGATTTACATAAAGACTTAAGCATAGATGAGAAGGAATCTTTAGTCTATCAGTATATAAGACCACATTTTAATCTTGGAAAACAACTGCATTTAAAAGACTTCTGTGGCCACGACCCCAATAAGGATTGTAGAATTGTTAAATAAAGATTTAATAAATTATCCTTTCTGGAATATTTTGCTAACTGCCTATGTGTAGAAATTTATAGACATTAAGAATTGTTTGTAGCATAAATCCTAGCCTTCACACCCAATACAGTTTGGTCTGTGGATGTAGGGCCAGGGCCAGCAAGGTCACCCACGATCCAAGGGATAAGTCATCAGACAGATAATAATGTGAAGTAATAGTAACTTACATAATGGCAGCTCCTGAAACTTTAAGAAAACAGTGGTCCTATGACCAAGTGTCTAATGTAAAGAAACATATTGTTTCTTTAGTAATCACTTATTTGTAACAAAACATGAATCTTAGTGTCTATCCATTCAGTCTAATGATGTATTTTGAAGGATGAGAGCTAACGTACATTGGTTTCTTTTAATCACGAAGATCTAAATCTACTCAACAGTGGAGAGGGAAGAATTCTCTAGACTTTAACCATGACTTAGATGAAATAAAATCATGACTCTAACATTTTTCTTTAGGGCTTAATAATAATGCCATTGCTGTAGTGGCCCCTTCTTGTTTATCTGCCTAATACAGAATCCTCCTTCTCCCCAAAACAAACTCCCACCTTTCTATAGGAAAACATACTTCCCAACCAGCCCATACCATCCTTCCGGCCACTGTGATTGGTAGGATAGGCTCTTTATCGGATTGGAGCCAGCAAGATATGAGGGGATGTTTCTTAGGATTTCTGAAAAGAGCAGCTGCTTCTTTCCTCTGCAAGAGCTATGCAAAGACTCTCCCCTTCACTAGATTTGAATCTGGGAGTATGACGCCCTGCAAGCTTCCAGCAGCTATCTTAGAACCACAAGGAGGCAGCTTGTCAGAAATGGAGCCAACACTCAGGAAGGGGAGCAAGAAACTGCAATGAGAAAACAAGGAACTTGTCACATGGTATGAACCCTGGATCAGGTCCTCCGAGGAAACACAGTCCCCTCCTCTACTTAGTTACACAGTTATGAAGGCTTTTTTTTTTTTTTTTCCTCAAGCCACTTGAAATCAGGTTTTCTGATTCTTGACAATAAAAGAATCTGAACTGATTCACATAAAAATGATCACTTTCAAACGCACAGCTGAAATATGGTAGAGTAAGCAGTTAAGGATAAATGGTGCCATAAGATCTTTATTTGCTTGTCTCACTTAATAATAACATAAATCATACTCATAATCTGGTATCTGATAGGTATGATTCTTAAAAGATAGGAGAAACTAGAAAGCCAAATAATTTGCCTAAGTTTTCAAAGCCACTAACTAAAAAATAGAGATATTGAATTCAAGTTTGTCTGATTCTAAAGGTAAGGTTCTGTCCCGGTTTGCTGTCTGTCTAAAGTTGCCAGCTGTCCTGGTTTCCACTTTTAAGTCTTTCATTACTGCAAATTGATTATATATCCTTACCATAAGTTAAAAATAAGACAGCAGAGATCATATAACTTACAACCTGCAAAGTACCTTTAATGCTTTTAGGTTTTTATGTTTTTATTGAATGTGAAATTCTTTTCAAGACATCACAGTGGCAACAGCACTGAACTGACTTAAAACAATGATCTTATAATCTTTAGCATCAGAACCACAAGAAGAGTCCATCTTCCATTTTATGACCATTAATAAATATAACCCAGTTGAAGAACATTATCCATAGTGGTATTTTTGGTTCTTAGATACCTTCATCTAAAACTCTACTTGTGTTCATCTCAATTAGGAAAAAATAAATAAATAAAGATGTACTTGACCAATTTGATTATTTAGGTGAACAGCTAAGTTGAACTACACAATTTTAATTAGAGCTCCAATGACTTTTTTTTCCTACAGAAAACTTAGAGTATAACAACTGAAAAGAGAGGCTTTTCAAATAAATAAACATTTTTAAATAAATAGAAGAAACATGGATTTAACCAAAGACATTTAAATGTGCTTATTAAGGTGAAGGTTTGAATAGAAACTTTTAAAAAAATGTAGACTCAGCTGAAATGATGCAGTGACTACTGAACTTGATTGGGCAAATCACTTCATAATCCTGAATCCCCAAGACCTCATTAGTTAAAAGAAGACATCAGGCGACTTCATCGCTAACATCCCTTCCTAATCTATGATCCACCTCATGGCCCTTTTCCATCTCCCTTTGCTCACCAATGACCTTTCTGACTCCATATGCACATAGATCCCCCCCTTCCAGGACAGCTGCCATTTAAAATCTAGTACTAGAAGGATGTATAAACACCACCACTATCCCTACTTAAGAAGCATCCCCATTTTAAAAATATTTCTTCTAATCCTATCATGAATTCTACAGGAAAAAAAAATACCACCATTTCAAAAATGAAGAAATGGAGCTCCGTAAAGTTAAAAACAGTTCATCTAAAGTCATACAATTACTAAGTTGAAGGGCCAGATTTGGCTGCAAAGCTCTTGATCCTAAAGTGCTGTAGCTCTTTTCTTGTAACGGGTGGTTAGCAATCCTGTTCATCAGTTGGTGTTTTTCAAATATATCAACTGATTCTCAAGCCTGGTCATAACAGTGGCTCCAACCCAAACTGTTAAAATTAGGCTTCACAATCCAGAAGACTAAGATCTCTGTTTTGGTCAGTAGGGTTCCAGACCAACGTCAAGTAGCATCATGTCCTTGTGTGCTGCTGTCAGCACTCGTGACTATGCTCTCAGTGACAAACTGCATGTCTCTTTCACCTTCCTTAAGAGGACAGAAACAACTCTAAGTCACAAAATTAGGAAGGCTTGTATCAGTATCAACTTAGCCCAGTATTCTGATTCTAAATGACATCACATAATAAATATTCCAGAGATAGAAGAGACATGCTATTTATAATGAAGGCTGAAAGCCTCAGGAGATGTTCTGGGCTATTTGTTTCTTAAGATGAATAAGCATCTATAAACAAAAGTAAAACCTTCCACAAGCAGGTTGCTTATTTCATGCACTGCTATCACTCATCCTTAATAATAATGAAATAAAAAGCATAAACTCTCTTTGCCTTTGCCATAGCAATAAATTCCAAAATCCTGCCTTTCCTGTTGTTCTTGAGTTCAGCAGGGGCAACATACAGGGTTTGATAAAATTCTCTACCCTCATACTACTCTTCTTCCAGCTGGGACAATAAATGACATGGCCATGATGACCAGCAAGTTTGTTTATAAGTAATGGAACTGCCATATTATTTCCTTTTCCCCCAAATAAAGCATACATATCACCTAGTACGTAGAACAACAAAAATACTCAGTTCTTTAATCTATTAGTCACCTCAAAACTGTGACATGGCATGCTCAGTCTTTGAAGGTGTATGTATTCAAAGATTTTGTTGATTTCAAATTCTGCTTCATTCTAACCATGATACCAGCGTCCTACTGCTTCCTACCACTATGACTATCAGCAGTATAAAAGGGCATACATCCATTCAACAAGTAAGTGTGGGGAAGGAAACCATTTCTCCTTGTTCAGATGTCAAACAAAATCAATAACCACTTCCTAAAGAAAGGAAAAGGAAGACAAGAACTGACCTTTCCCCTCAAACTGCTCAAGCCCTCTCTGTCAAGTCTACACAGAGATCCACCTAAGTTTCCCCTCTAAATGTTCCTTTTGCCTTCCACATTTCACCAACTGTGATCAGAAATATTTTCAAGCATTAGGCTTTGTCTCCATAATTGCTCCAAATTTCTTGGAAATGAATAACCACCCTGTGTTTCTTCTTTACAGATAGTTTTAAAGGTGCATATAGAATATATGTATATTCTCTGCATGAACTTCGTTTTGAAACTGGTTGCAATACACAAGGCAGCCTGACCTTGAAAAAAGCAATAGTCCCAGCACCTACAACAGAACTTGCTACTGTTGAATTTACAAATGCTTGTTGAATTTGTAATATAGGATTCTCGTTGGTTCAAATCGTGTCTGTGAGCTTTCATATAGTCCAATGATAAGTACACTCTACCAACACCAGTGTTGCTCACACTGAAGTTCTATTTTCCTTGGTTCTTTCACCATTCCCCTGGGAAAGAGGAAGCCTTACTAACAGCAATTGAGCAAACAACCGAAAAAGCAATTTGAACATGCAACCAGAGACACTGAGGTTGCCTTTGTGGAAAACAAGGGCTCTCCCACCGCCCTTTTCCAATCTCTGTTCCACATGGAAGCAGGAAAGAGCTGTTTGTGTTTGTACACACAGGAGAAAAGGAAGGATCACTGGGTGCCCCAGAGACTTAGCAGGAGTATGAAGTCTCTTCTGCTATAGAAACTCCCGTGGGACCGATGAACGACAATAGCCAAGAGTGAAGGGAATGGTTATTAGAGCAAGAAGGGAAGTAAGCAGCTCTAATGATGATCTCTGTAGGATGGATTCTGAAACCGACCAACTGATCACCAAACAATGGCGGGGGTGGGGTGGGGGGCAGTGAAAATAGTGACCAAATCTCTTTAGTTTCTCTGGGCCTCCATGTGATAATGACAAAGCTCTTATCTAGTAAGTGTTCTGAGTTCGTGCAAACAAGCGATATTAGAACCGTTCCTTGATCCTATTACATTTAGTGTAAGCTATTGTTCCTTCTCTCTAGGCAGAGTATCGCACGTTAGGCTAGAAAGGTTTTTTAATAGATGCCACGCTGTCGATTTAAAATTGTAACTAAACATAAAAATTATACGAGATTCTTACCTTCTTGTGTAGATATCTACAAATACTATGGATTAACTATGGAATATTTTATGAGGCTTCTAACAAAAATTCATCTAGCATTGTTTTCTCTGATTCTGTTCAATCCCTCACTACATGAAGAAATTACAAGTTGCAACCTTTAATTGTAATTTAAAATTTTTAATTATGTATGTTAAAGAGCAATCACCAAACAAGTTCAATGAAAAATACCATAGCTGAATAGTTTTGTAATTTGTTTTCATCAAAAATGTTTACTCACTTCCTATGCATACCATATAACCTGTCATTGTAGACATTCTCGATACATGTTAGGAGTTGTTTCTAAGGCTGAAAAGAAGTTCCTCTAAAAGGAAACCTCTTTAATCTCCTTAAAACACATGTTTTTGAACATGGAGCTATTTTGCAAAGAAAGCCTCTTAGTATTAACTACTTTTAATTTTCAAGATAAACTCCAATAGGAATATGTGAAAGCATTTTAACTGTTGCTTTTAATTCTCATCACGTCATATTCAAGATCAGGTTTTTCAACTTTAGCACTACTAACACTGGGGTTGGATAATTCCTTATGGTGGGGACTCCCCAGTGTATTGTAGAATGTTAGCAATATCCCTGGCCTCTGCCCGTGAGATGCCAGAACACCTCCTCCCCGAGTTGTGACAACCCCAAAATGTCCAGATGTTTCCCTGGGGGATCAGGGGCAAAATAATCCAGGTTGAAAACCACTATTCTAAGCCTATCAATAAGATACCTTGAGGTAACAGGTGATTTCTCATCCATGTTGATTAACATTTCTCTCATAGTTCTACCTCATCAAGCCTATCACCACTTTGTTTTTTTTTTTTTAATTCATGAGAGACAGACAGAGAGAGAGAGAGAGAGAGAGAGAGAGAGGCAGAGACACAGGCAGAGGGAGAAGCAGGCTCCATGCAGGGAGCCTGATGTGGGACTCGATCTCAGGTCTCCGGGATCAGGCCCTGGACTGAGGCGGTGCTAAACCACTGAGCCACCCAGGCAGCCCACACCACTTTCTTTTAATGCCTATAGGTTAGAGCCGCAGACTCCACTATTTCTTAAAACATACCTGGGCTTAGGAAACAATCCTCCAGGAAAATTATTGTCAAAATATGCTTCTGAGAACTAAGAACCAACCCAAGGGTACAATCCTCTGTATTTCCAATGTAAGAGATGAAGGGTAGACAGGGAAGGGTTTTCTCAGTTCACATTTAATTTAACATTCTATAAATGAAGACTTCATCTCCACATGTTCATAAGATCTTCTGGTGCCTAAATTCGTTTTTTTTTTTTTTTTTTTTTGGACACCCGAATCAATTTGCCCAATAATCCCTCCTTCTTGACCCCCAAACATAGAAACAGGCAGATATATAAGGTTATGTTTTATCTGAACAGCACTCCAGGGAGAACAGAATTGATGGCTAAAAATAATTTATTTTACCTTTACCACATGTTCTAACAACAATCAATGAGGGGAGGGGAACCCCATTAGTAATAGAAGCAGAGACTGACAGCTTTAAGTCTTTATTCAAACTCTCCACCTTTCAGATGTTCAGAATCATGGACATATTTCAAAAGGTGAATCTCAATAGTTACTGTACTAGAAAGTGAGAAAGCCACTGTCACATGGAATAAGAAGATGTGCCCTGGCCATGAAGCTTGCTGTCCTTTCTGCTGTATCCTTCCACAGGTCAGTGATCACCGTGTAAGGCACCCCATATCATGATCCTCATCACTTTTTTAGAGCTCTCACTTCCCTTCATCTGAGTCTCCCCCTGCAAATTGGATGTGGGAACTATGTCTGGTGGTTGCACAACCACCTCAGAGCCCAGCCTTCTTAGGTATCCACATACAGTAGGTACAGTTCTCACTCTTCCTCTTTTGGAGTCCTCCACAGTGGCACAGGTTCCCAGAGTCACCTTCATCCTCATTTCCCCCTATCTGGTAAAGTCTCTCTAAAAACATGGCACCGAGGACGAAACACAGAGAGCTGGATGGAGTCTGAGAAGGCGCAGACACGGTAACAGATTCACCCCCCCCCCCCCCCCCCCGCCCCAACCCGTTTCCGACCCTGTATGCTGTAGACGCTTCTTCCCTTCTTGCGGATGGCGGGTGAAATCTTTCCGAGTCAGAGGCGTTTCTGCATAAGGCTTTTTACATTAGATGCTCGTTTATTCTTTTAATCTGGTCTTTTTAAGTTACATTTACATGTGGGGAACTCAGGAAAGGCAACTGCTCTCGGAAACCCAGGAGTGCTGGTCACTGCCGGGCTTCTCGCCGCGCTGGCCTTTGGAGCCATGACGCTTCCCGAGTCCGCGGGGCCACATCACCGCGTCACCTGCGGGGGCAGCAGAGGGAGCTGCGGACCCCGCAGTGACGCCCCAGGTCAGGAACCCGAGGATTCCCTCCCGCCGCCTCCTGGGGTCCCACATCAGAGCACAAGGCTGGAGCCAGGTTCGGGGGTGCGGGGGGCCGGGAAGAGGTTAGAAAGGAGCATCGCCGGACGAGCAAAGAAAGTGACCCCGGGGAAAGGAGACCGAAGAGGGTAGGAAAACAGGTCTCCCTTAACCCCCTCCCCGTGCAGCCTGTGGATCCAGGGTCCCCTCGTCACGGAGACAGATTGCGGCAGCAGGCGCGACCCTGGGCCGGCAGCACGCACCCCGCCCGCCCGGCCGCCGCGAGCCGCTCGCCGCAGACTTCTCTGCCTGACTTGCCAGCCCGCCGGTGCCCGCCGGTGCCCGCCGGTGCCCGCGGCCCGGGAGTGACCGCACGCCCCCGGCCCCCGCAGCCGGCACGTTCCAGCTCCGGCCTGCACCCGAGGGGGCCGGGAAAGTCCCCAGGGGGATGACCCCTCCCGGCCGCCGCGCCGCCGCGGATCTCCTGCCGGCTCGCCCGCGGCGCCCAAGCCAGGGAGGAGAAGGGGGGCGCGGGGAGCAAGTGAACCCCGGGGAACGGCCCCTAAGTCGGGAGTCGGGGCCGCACGTAGCTTCCACACCTCGCCCGAGCCTTCCCGCCCCCCGGCCCCCGGCCCCCGGCGGCCCGAGTCCTCCGCTCGAGCTCGGCACGGCGGCCCAGGGGCACCCTCCGGGCCACTTTCCGCATCTCATCCTCTCTCCAGGCGATGCCCAGCACGCGGCCCCGCGTACTCCCTCCCTCCAGAGCCCTCGATTCAAAGGCGCCGCTCGCCACCACCACCTCGCCCTCAACCTCGCACTAATTCCCCCAGGGGTCCGGGTCCGCTCGCTTCTCCGGGACCTACGGTCCCTGCCACCGGTCCTTTGCTCTCGTTCCCATCCGCTTTCCTCGCGCCCCGCTTTGCACCCCGCTCCGCTCCGCCGCTCCGGCCGGGACGGCTCAGCCCCCGCCCCCGGGCGCCCCCACCCCGCTCTCCCTCTGCGGCTCTCCTCGGCCGGGCGCCCGCCCCCAACCCAGCCTCCCCAGCCTCCCCAGCCCGCGCCGGCCTGCGGTGCCTCCCGTCGCCTCGCCGTGCGTCCCCCTGCCCGCGCGGGCCCCCCGGCCTCGGCCCCCGCCCCCGCCCCCGCCCCCGCCCCGGGTCCGGGTCCGGGTCCGGCACCCCGGCGGCCGCCCGCTAGCAAACCGGCCGAACGGCTCGCCGCGGCGCCGGGCATTCGGGGCAGCGTCCCGCCGCGCCTCCCTCCCGCCCGCCCGCGCGGGCTCCCCGGGCTCCCCGGGCTCCCCGGGCTCCCCGGGCGCCGAGCCCTCGGCCCTCCGCCCAGCCTCCTCGCAAACTTACTCGCGGGTCGCCGGGAGGGGGCTGCGGCGAGCGGCGGCGGGGCCCGCGGCGGCGAGGGCGCCCCTCTCGGCGGGGCCGCGCGGCGAAGCTGCTCAGCCTGACGCAGCCCGGCTCTGCCCGCGCCGCCGCCGAGGCCGCCGAGCGCCTCCACACATGCTCAGTGTCCGGGCCTGCCTGCGTGGACGCGACCAAGAGCCCGCAGCGCCGGGGGTGGCGGAGGGCGCGCCGGGCGGCGGCGGCGAGCCGGAGGCTACCACGTTGCAGCCGGGGAAGGAGACGGACGACGCGCCGCTAAAAATAGCTCCTGCGGAATCGGCGGCTCCGCGGCGAGCGCCCCTCCCCCGCGCGTGCCCGCCTCCCGCCGCCCGCCGCCCGCCGCCCGGAGCCCGCGAACCCGCGAACCCGCGAACCCGCGAACCCTGCTCGCGGCGGCCGGGCCCCTGCAGGCTCCGAGCTGCGCCCCGGGGCCGCCCGCCCCGACCCGAGGCCGCGCCGCCCGCAGCCCCAGCAGCGGGTCCCGCCGGAGAAACGGGGAAGTGGACCCAAACGGCGGAAAAGCTCCTCCACAACTCAGTGGGTCCAGACTTCTGGGGGAAAAATATATATATATATATTCTTTGGATGCTTGGATTTGTTAGAAGGAGGAAAGGGGACGTTCAACATCTCAGAAAGCTGCTAACACGTAAACTTTTCTGGGCGCTTACGGGATTTCGCACACCTGCGGACACCCATCCTGGCCTTGCTGGCCTTGTTGCTCTCGTGATCCGAGCCGTGATTCCTTCCCCCCCCCCCCCCCCCCCTTCTACCTCCATCCTTGCTCCTGCATCGCGGCTTTAAGTCGCACAAAGCAAAGGGCGCAGCCCGGGGATGGGTGGACGGTGCCGCCCGAGCCGAATCCCGCGGCTCCGCGACCTGCGCGGCCCGGGGCGGTCCCGCTGCCAAACTCCAGCCCGGACGGGTCTTTCCTTGGTCTCCTGAGCATCCAGCACTTTCAGCCTCGTGAACCCTCAAAGCCACCGCACCTGCGAATTATTTCCCCGCTGTTAATTTTCGGTGTATTTTACCTTCATTCCTGATAGTCTACTTTTGACATTTTTTTATTTTTCTGCTCTTAAACGGAGTCAAATCCCCGCCTTTTTCATTCACCCCTTCACAGCGACCTCATAAGGGAATCATTATTATCCCAGTTTGGCAAAAAAAAAAAAAAAAAAAAAAAAAAAAAAACGTTGACGTTCGGAGATGCTTATCTTTTACCTAAAGTAATAATGTGAGGTTGATCCCAGAGTCAGCCAAACTAGAAACTCCCATGGTTTCTGCATAAGCTGTCCCCCTAAATCCATAGCTTTACCTGAGATAAAGACTCGGGAAATTTAAGAATTATTCTCTATGGAGTGCTAATAATTTTAAAATGCTGATTGGAAGTTTTATTTTACCTTTTTAAAATTAATTAATTTATTTATTTGCCTAATTTCTTTCTGGGCATTCATAGTTTAGATTTCCATGTATTCTGTGGAAAGTGACATGTTTCATTTTTATTTATTTATTCAGAGAATTTGCTGAGAATCTTGTAAGAGTAATGCTTTCACTCAGAATGTATTTTATAATACATTCTCACAGTTCAATTTCTTTGCTAAGGCTACTTTTTTTTTTGCTGTTGTTAGAAATTAGTGAGGTTTTGCTACCCACCCCAACCCACCCCACCCCCAAAGTCACTTGTGTGCTTTTCACAGAACTGTAGTGGTACAGAGCTATTTGAGTAAAAGTTCTCTTCCCTCCTGGTTTCCTCTTTCCCCCCTCACTTAAAATTTAGTGTCATGTCCAGCCCAAAATAGATGATCAATTAATGTTTAATCTTTTACCTGCTAGTTTTTAGCTCCTTAAATTATTCTTCCTTTAAAGCATGTCTCCAATAGATGGCATCTCCAGGACTAGAGTCACTTTGAAATGACAATACCATTTTCCTAATTTTCCATGAGTGATTCAATGGGAAGATGAAAATGGAATTTCCTTAGGACATCAATATAACTCACCCATTCCTTTCTGTAGGCAGTGAAAGAAGATAAAAAAGAAAAATGTCTCTTTATCCCAGTTCTCCTTTTTTTCTCAATAATTAATCTTATCGTGGTTATGATTGCACATCTTTATGCTACAGCATACACACTACACATAATCATAACTGGACAGATTATGGTTTGAAAGTTTAGACTTTGATTTCCTACCTAAATATGTAATTCAAAAACATTGCATACAGGACTCATAATAGCAAATAACAGAAACTCAGTGCTAACTTAGGCAAACGAATGAAATGCATTGGGCCACGTAACTCAGAATTACAGGACTAAACCATGGCTTAACAGTATCAGCAAGAATACGTTCCTCTCTCTCTCACTTGCTGTCAGGGTTATGTTCTCTGCTGGTTTCATTCTCCATCAGGCTGTGTCCGTAGTGCAGTTCCAGCCCAACACAGATGACAAAGTTTTCGATCTTACAAAGAAAGCAAAGTTTGTGCTCTGATAAGCAGATCAACCTTTGACAGAGGGCTCTGGCTGGATGCCCTAGGTTGCGCACATAACCTTGTACATCCTCTGGGGGAAGAAACCTCTCAAAAAGAAAGTATCCAGTCAGTAGAAGATGGGGCTGGGTGTGCTTGCAAGATAGATACAACAGGTATCTACCACAGCTGTGTTTCTTCATAGGCAAAAAAGGACAGCAAGCTCCTGGTGGGATATCCGTTGGTTTGAGTTATTCAGAAATGAGCAAAAGAATAATAAAGCTTTGAAGTGATTTTTCCTATCTCCTTTTAGGTTCAGATGCTTTGATTTGCCTGCCTAAGGGTAGCAGTTAGTCTGCTTTTTGTTTCCTTTTTATCTTTATTTCAGGACCCTGGTTGTTTCCAAAGTACTGCCAGTCATTAAAGTTTTCAAGTGAGCCCCCAGTCAGCGGAGGCCTCCAGTCCACAAACTGTCTCTATAGGAAAAGGATATTTTCCATATACTTCTTTTTAATTGAAGTATAATTGATATACACTGTTCTATTAGTTTCAGGTGTATGATATATTGACTTAACATTTTCCATATTCTTTTTTTTAAGGAATTTATTTATTTATTTATTCATGAGAGACACAAAGAGAGAGGCAGAGGGAGAAGCAGGCTCCCCAGGAGGGAGCCCAATGTGAGACTCAATCCCAGGACCCTGGGACCAAAGGCAGACACTCAACCACTGAGCCACCCAGGCATCCCAACATTTTCCATATTCTTAAAGCCCATTCTTTCTTTTTTGATTTAACATACCTGATCATTATGTAAACCGTTTGGTAACAGTGTGCCTTTTCTCTTCTGCTTCCAGTCTGAACATATGGGGGGAAATGCTGTTCTTCCTATAATAAGTGTATTATGTCTTTCATAATACTGTTAGAATTATTTAAATAAATGGATTGTCACCCCTTTTCTCTTTACTTATCCCCAAATCCGTGCAATTCACTTGTTAAATCTTTTTAATATTTGTTTATGAATAAATGAAGGTGATCCATGAATCACTTCATGTAAAGCTCATTTTATAGTTCTATTAAAATCCTCAAATCCGGGATCTGTCCTTAAGCTCTTCCTCATCAACTTTTTGCACATGGTCTTCTAGGAATTCAGCATTTGTCAGAGCATACCTTAATCCACACCTCTGATTAGTCCTCCTCTCTTTTCCTAGTTCTTCTTCTTTTATTTTACCCTGAAGTTCTTTGTGCTTCTTTTATACCACTCCCCCATTTGTTTTACTTATCTACATGCCTTCTTTTCCTCCACCGCTGAACCAGAATTTCATGGAGGATTAGGAATTTGGCAGATTTTTGTATGTATGCATGCATTTGCATTGTTTTCAGTGTTCAGTAGATGCTTGCTGAAGCATTAATAGGTTATAAGGGAAGGTGAATATTTAGATCCGAAACAAGAAGACCCATGGGGCCAGCATTAAGTCCTCTGGTTTCAGGAAGTGAAAAGAAGCTGGCCAGGGCTGATGCTCGAGGTGGGATGGCATGAGATACAGACTTTGCATATGTCACCATTTGGTCTGAGGACAGCTCTTTTATAGCCCCTTCCCCCCTTTACTTTTTCTTACCAAATTTCTCTAACTTGGAATTCCTTCAATAAGATCTATGCAAAAATAAAAAATAAAAAAAAAATAAGATCTATGCCACATCACCAAGTATCCCCAATTTTTCCAGATAAAAGCACTGACCACTGAGCATATTCTGCTCCTATTACATAGAGAAAACACATTTTAGACTGTGGGGGCACTGGGCTATCTCTCCATTATACTTCTTTCATACTGAAAACGTTTAGAAAATCAGAACTAAATTAAGAATGTAAAGTAATTCATAACTGGGTTCTTTAAGAGAAAGGAAATATGAAGATGTCTTCCTTGAAGAGCTATTAAAAGCTATCTTCTTGATAGCTACTTTCCCATTGTAAAAAAAAATAATTTTTAATAATGGAGAATTAAATGAGAGTAATTCAAAGTCACTAATGCTCAAATTATTTTCTCATTTTATAGATAAATGTCATAACAGATCAACTAATATGTATGTACTAAAGATATAAATGTTCATTTCCCCCTCTCTCTGCACTTCAAGGCAAAAACTGCTCTAGGAAATAGTCATGGGGCATTAAAAATGTTCATAGTATTTGTGAATCAAAGATGCTTCTTGACTAAAAGACTTTAGCTCTGATGGCCCTTTCCTCAGGGAAGAAGAATGTGAGTAATTATGTACTTCAAATATCAGGCTTCTCTTTACTTGCCTGTAAATCTAACACAAACATTACTTAGTTATTGAACAAGCTGCAAGGTCTTGATGCAGCTGCAGCTCTTCACTTCTCATTGAGTCCAGTGCTCTAATAACATATGTTTTTAATGTCTGATCTCAGATTCTCAAGTGTTATCACGTACCTTCATGTGTCTCATTCTGGATAGAGACTCATTTTGCACACTACTTATCATTCAATTCTTACAGCAATCCGTTGAGGCGGTATGCTGCTTAGCATCTTTTCGGTTGTACATAAAGAAATCCAGTCTAAGCTTGTTAAGATAAAAGGGAGATTTTCTGGCACACTACTGATGCAAAATATAACCTTTAGAAGGCAGGGACATCTCTGATCCTCAGACGGAAGAAATGCTGTCATGATTCTGCCCACTTTTCATCAACATCTCTCTCTACTGTCAACTTTATTTTCCTAGCTTGCAGACAGGCTTCCTCTACAACCGCATAGTCCAAGGATTTCCAACCCCTCATTACATAAAGACTGAATCTATTCCATTTGTTTCACTTTAAAATGCCCAGAGAATTTAGTGACTTGCTTTCAAAGGAAAGACCATGGGAAAGGAAAAAAGAGCAACTTTGTGATAGAGAATCCTGACAAGTATCAATTTAAGCAAGTGATGTAAGTGAACATCATCAGTGATGTCATGTGAATATTTTTACCTCTTCATATGATATGATCACAGCACCTTATCTCTGTGGAATTATTTCCAAAAAACTACAATTGTAGTCCAATCAGGAAAAACAGCAGACAAACCCAAGTTGAGAGACACTACAAAACACCCAACCGGTATACCTCAAAACTGATGGTTGTAAAAAACAGGAAAAGACTAAGCTGTCAAGGACCAGAGAAGACCAGGGAGACACAAAATAGTGCTGCACCCTGGATTGGATCCTGAAACAGAGAGAGAACATTGATGAAAAAAAATTAGTAAAATCTGGAGTTTAGGTAACAATAATGTACTAATGTTAATTTCTTAGTTTTGACAAATGTGAGGCATTAACCATAGAAGAAACTGGGTGATGGCTGCTCAGGGTCAATCTGTACTATCTGCACAATTTTTCCATCAGCCTAAAATTATTCCAAAATTTTATTTTATTTTTTTCAAAAATTTAAAGATACATTTTAAAATATAAAAAATAAAGCTACTTTTGGTAAAAAAAAAAAAAAAAAAAAAGATTTCTGGGGGAAAAACTGGGGGAAAACCATCATCCCACCAACTTGGATTAGGTGTCCATCCAAGACCAGCTAACTTTGAGGAGTAGGCAAAGTCATCTAGCAGAAAGATGTGCCCTGGGTCCCACATTTGCTAGTCCAGCCATTTCCAGGGAATGGGAGAGGAGGTGGAAAAGTAGGTAGTTAGCCAGGCAGTTGTCTAGTTGGTGAGAACACAGAGGAAAAGCTAAAAGCCAAGGGAGTGAGTATTATATTTCATCGATTCTAAGATAAAATGGCCCACATTTTAAACTTTACGAGGCTGAAATTCTTCTATTCTTTCTTAGTGATATCAATTATATTTTAGATTTGGTGAAACATAGTAATTTGAATATAATAAATGATAGACCCAGCATTCAAACTGAGGCTTTTAACCACTCTATTGTGTGGATTCAAAAAAGTAAAATAAAATTAAAATAAACCTTTGGATGTCATTCCTTTCAGCCTTCCCTTCATATTGGCCATAGTACCATATCACGTCAGTGCTAATTACATCAACCCAACCTGCAAAAACAAGATTGGAATTGAAACCATGGCAAATTTGATCTAAGAGCTTATTATTCTAATAAAATTATCACCACTAATAAAATTGGATGGAAATCTGGGAAGTTAGGACAGTCAGGGACTAGGCTTTAGGTTATTTACATGTATTACACATGAAATGTCATAAAACTCCATTTTAGAGAACTCATTTTGACATTTCAGCTTAAATAGCTAGCAAGAAACTAGATTTATTTTAAAAATAAATTTTCTTAGCCATGTACCTCATTAGTTTAATGAGATATTATGAAAATAGGAAACATGGACATTTATTGTTTCACTTCTTTAAGACACCATGACATGCTATTGGAATATAACCTGAGAATGAGACAAACCATCCATCAATTCAGTTTAATTCATAATCACTTACTGTACATGTGTAATAGGCCAGTGGCCATACGGAGGCCCTTGCAACGTATTACAAAAATATATACTGATTCCTGCTTTTGTGGAGCTTTTATTATATAATTACAAATGAGGTAAGACTTTAAAACTTGTAGGAATTCAATAAGCATATGACCAGGGAATTTAACCAGGTCTGAATGGACAGAAATGGCATAAAGAAGTGATGCCAGGCACTACACTAGGTGCTTTGCCCAACCTGACAGATATTGTTCCAAATGGCCAGCTCATCATATGTTTAGATTTTTTTCTAAAGGTTTTAACTATAAGCAGAAATTGAAAGGCTGAAAATCTACTCTTCCCAAATATCCTTGTACCTGGAATCCTAACATAATTTAGGCTCCACCAATCAGAAGCTCCTGTTAGACTTTTGAAATTGGAACTAAGTACATGGGAGAGACGTGCTGAACTTGAAACTTACTGGAACAGTAATTGCAGATGTGTCAATGTCTTCCTGATCCTGGGACACCAGATAGTGATCTGATAGTACCCCAGGCGTGGCTACAGTGGTGTGATGCTTGAGCTAAAGACACAACATCTATGTAAAACCCCACCTCCCTTATAGCAGAGGCAACTGCTCTCCTGTGGGCTATTTTGGGAGAGTTCTGAAAGTGGTTTTTGAAGACTCAGTATATAGCATGCTCTTCTAACTATTCTAATGATTTTTGTAAATATCAGCTCTCTGAATAATTTCTTTTCCACAGTATAATGATAATAGTTTCTTCTATCTGCTACTGAGCCATGGATTAGGCAGCATTTGGTGCCACAGGTGCTTGCACCATTAAGAAATTATATCTGGGATCTGTTAGCTGACCTGGTTTGGTTGGAAAAGTGTGAGGTACTAGAAGTCCATAATAGTCACTGGGCAAATGTTACATTACAACCTGGGGTTATTTAGATTATGACCTGTGGTTAACCAAAATGAAGTGCCCAATGAAGGTGCAACATCAGTGATCCACGTGGCTGTTGCCATGACACAGTATGATGGGAGTGGGAAATGTAAAGAATCTGGACTGACCGTGTATAACTCTTGTAAGAGCATAATGAAGAAAATTACATACCTTAAGATTTAAAATCTTAGCTCAAAGGATAGTCCAAGTGAACCATTTTCTATAATGGCTTTAACAAACCACTCATCTCTTATATTTAGCTTGCTGGGCCTCTATATTAAAACAATCATACATAGAATTTAATCCTATGAATCCTGAGTTACAATGTAGTGTGAATTCATGGCCCAAAAACAAAGGGACTGATTGGGAAAGTGTGTGACCCAAGAATTAAAATGGTGACTAATACATATTGACGTTTGGAAGAATTATTCTGTATTTCCTGAGCCCAAAACTCCAAACCTTACATGTCTGCAGAAATGCCTTCCTTTGATTGTCTTACCTATAGTTACCTTGTCTGAGTTATTTGTCTTGAAAAATAACTATTCTTTCTTCCACCTCTACCAACTTCCCTTAGTCTAAACCTAAAGCATGAGTGAAATCCTAGCATGCTTGAGGAAGAAGGTAAAGAAGGGGGACAGTTACAAAGTCAACCCATATAGGAATTCTAAATGCTTCAAGTATACAATATTTGGCTGTTTTAAAATTAAATGAGCAAGAACCAGTGGTGTGTGTGTGTGTGTGTGTGTGTGTGTTGTGAAAATGCTAGACCAGGAAGAAAGAGGGACATAATTTATCAATGCGGTAATGCTTATCGGAAAGTGTATTTGATGTACTAGCTTAAAAACTTAAGGAAGATTTTAATAGCTTGCTCACTTGGTTAACTGAATCTTGGTCTTAATGGTGAAATGGTCTAAATGGAGTGAAGTTGAAATGCTAGAAATTCCTAGGTGAAATACAAAAGGAATCTGAGAGGTTATGAAAATAGGGCTATTGGAGTGGCATTGTCCAAGATGATTGGCTCAACTATTCCCAAACTATTGGCCCCTGAGAAGACCCAGAAGACTCTTCTTTCACCAAAACACTAAATGCTATGTTGACTCTCCTCTTTGCCCAGGATTGAAGGTGGGAGATGCTGACATTGAAATGGTTTCTAAGATTTAATGGAAATAAAGAATTGTCAGGGTGAAAGAGGCCAGGTAACAACTTAACTAGCACAAAGTGAGTGATTATCATAATGGATGATGAGGCTGAAATGGTTATAGAAAGTGTGACCCACGGAGATCCTTGGAAGTGACTAAAAATTGTGGGTTCCTTAGGATTGCACTACCTGAGTGACTAAGGTCCTACTTAGTCAATTACAATATACAACCAGGGTAGCTTTCATTGTGATTAAAATAGTTCTGACTTAAGCTATCACAAAGAAAGTCATGGAACCTCACCTGATTTCCAGGCCTAAACTAACACCAGAGCCTGTGTACATTCAGAGAGGAACCTTACATTGCTAATAGATACTTGATTTTTTTTCTCCTACTCTTTCCCCAAAGGACCTGTTGTTATTTATCAGAGTGACTGTATATTGGGCATTGGGAAGTACCCAGACTTTTCTGGGGATTGTTACCTTCTAATTCTGATTCAGAGTGCCGCTGTGGTCCACTGAGGAGTGATAAATAAAAATTCTGTGCTGCGTTAGTGTCACGGGGGCCTCCGTGGTTCTGCAAACCAATTCTGTGCTTAATTTCCCCATCCCTGAGTGAAGAGTTGGTATACACAACAACTGTTAATTAACTCCTTGACATTTTCAAAATGCTTTCAAGGTAGAAAGACACCCTCTCAAAACAAACCTCCTCCAAACCTAGTCCTGAAGTCCCCAGTAAAGTGATAAGTAATAAGCCAAAGTAAAATCACATTCCTAGGGAATAAAAGTATCACCACCAAATCTTTGAAATATACAACGGTAGTGCCTGAAATCATATCCTCCATGTAACTCACTTGTTTAATTTTTGCATAAGCTATATGAATTCTGCAGGAAGACAGAAGATTCTCAAAAGCTTAGCTAGGTGTTTACACAAATTGCAGTTGATTTTTGAAAGATGACCTCATTACTGGAGCAACTCAAGATAGCCCCTGACACCAGGTACACAGCTATTTATTGGCCAGATGTGTTTTTCATTGTATCCATAAACACAGAACTCCAGAAGGTATTTGATTTCACCTTTACCTGATAGAAAAAAAAGCATTACAATTTACTGTCTTGTCTCAGGGCAAAATCAACTTTCTGGTTCTAGGTCATAATATATAATCCAGAGGCACCTTGATTATGTCACCATCCCCCAGGTTTTATGACAAACAACTTTACTGATCTCATTGTCCTAATATGATCTGGTGATAAGAAAATAGTAGGTATACTAGATGCCTTGTTAAGACAGTTGACAGGAGGACACAGGTAAAAATTCTGTATATGTAAGAATATATGCATATATATACTTTTTAAAAAGATTTATTTATTTATTCATGATAGACAGAGAGAGAGAGAGGCAGAGGGAGAAGCAGGCTCCACGCCAGAAGCCCAACGCGGGACTCAATTCTGGGACTCCAGGATCGCGCCCCAGGCCAAAGGCAGGCGCCAAACCGCTGAGCCACCCAGGGATCCCCACATATATATATACTTATTATTCAATTATTTATTTAATGTCGCTCCTTTTGATTAGAATGTACGTTCCATGACATCAGGGACTGTCTGCATTATTCACCACCATATTCTCAGCACAATCTTGGCACTAAAATAAATAAGTATTCTTTAGGTGTGTTCTTTACTATGCTCCCTTTTCTAAAGAATGTTGACTTTTATTACAGCTATCTTCTTCCAGTAGAGATGAGGGTTTTAGTGCTTGGCATTATAATTCAGATAGGTTTTGAATTCTGCTAAAACAAGATTTAATGTGAAATCATTTGATGGAAAAAGCATGGTTTGGAATAGGTAATAAACATTATAAATTTCCTCAACTCTTGGTAATTTGTATTTAAAAAAACTTTCATTTATGGAAAAGAACAGAATAATTACTTGCTTTAATAAATGTTAGGAAAATATTGGTCACATAGGGCAATTATAGGGCAATTATGATATTCTAATGTGTGTTTGTTGTTTGCTTTTACCATTAAATATTGAGCAAACATTTTGTGAAATATGAAAATGGTGCATATTTAATAAGACAAGAGGTCAAGGAAACAAAAGAAAGGAGTAAGCAAAAATGAAACATCACTAAGAAATGATTTCATATCAGATTTTGTTTAAAAAGGGGGGGGAATGTGTAATATTTGTTGCTTATCCAACTAAGAATTAGTAAAGAATTTGTCTTTTTACTGAAAACTAAGTTGTATTGCTTTAAACTTCTAGAATAAAATATTGGAATAAGCAGAGACCTCTTTCTAAATAACCAATATATTATGCCAAAAGATAAATATCTATTTAGGAAACCAAGAATCTACATGCCGCACTTTGCTATTGCAGGCCAGATGAATTTGCTTTACCTACCTGCCTCCTGCCATATGTCTACTATCAGCCTAGATGCCACTTCACTGACACCCCATTTCCATCACTTAAAGTTGGACTGGGCACTCTTCCCAAGCACTCTCATCTTGTCATATTCTATCATACATTTTTTGTAATACTTAATGGTTGCAGTTTCATATTTTTTCATCTGATGCCCAAATTGAAGAATGGGGTTATATATTGTTTCAGATAACATCCCCAGCGCTCAAATTGTCCAGGCACAAAGCAGCCACCGATAAACATAGGTTGAATAAAAAAGGAGACAAAACATGACACTTGACATCATCTTCACTGACCAGAACATCTTCTCAGATTTGAGGGAGAAGGATCTGATGACTCCTGATGACATTCTTTAATTCAGAGAAACAAGGATGAGGATTGACCATGGGTTTAGAAGGCTTACCAGCTGAACTTGATCTTTCTCCTAAGAATCAGTAGCATTTTGACCCATTCAGCTTTCAGGAAAAACATAAACCATAAAAGAAATAATTTATAAGCTTGACTTCATTAAAATTAAAAACTTCTATTTCAAAAGATAATAAATGAGAAGACAAGCAAAAGATGAAAAAATATTTGCAAAAGACACATCTGATAAAGGTCTGTTATCCAAATTCTACAAAGAAACTCTTTAAACTCAACAATAACAAAAAAAAACAACCAGGTTTAAAAATGGGCCAAAGACCTTAACAGACACATCATCAAAGAAATTATACACACATGGCATATGAAAGGTGCCATATGAAAAGGTGCCCCACACTATATGTCCATCTGGGAAATGCAAGTTAAAACAACAATGAGATACTACTTTACACCTATGAGAATGGCCACAATTTGGAATACTGACAACACCAAATGCTGGTGAGGATGTGGAGCAGCAGGAACTCTTGCTCCATTGCTAGTGGGAATGCAAAATGGTACAACTACTTTTGAAAAACAGTTTGGCAGTTTCTTACAAAACTTAACATATTCTTACCATCTGATCCTGCAATTATGCTCCTTGGTATTTACCCAAAGGGGTTGAAAAACATGTCCACACAAAAACATGAACACAAATGTTTATAGCAGCTTTATTCATGATCACCAAAGCTTGGAAGCAGCCAAGATGTCTTTTAGTAGGTGAATAGATAAACTATGGTACATCCAGAAAAATAGAATAGTATTCACACTAAAAACAAATGAACTATCAAGTCATGAAAAGATACAGAGGAATGAATCTTAAATGCATATTACTAGTTGAAAGAAGCCAATCTGAGAAGGCTGCATACTGTCTGATTCTACCTCTATGACATTCTGGAAAAGGCAAAACTATGAAGGTGGTAAAAGGATCAGTGGTTGCTGGGATTGGGGTGTGGGAAGGATGAATAGGCGGAGCACAGATTTTTAGGGTGGTGAAAACACTCCGTATAATATTATAATGATGGTATATGTCGTTATTCATATGCCTAAACTCACAGAATATCCAACACCAAAAGTAAACTCTAAGGTGAACTATGAACTTCAGGTGATTATGATATGTCAATATCAACCTACATCAAGAAGCAAGAAAAGTCTCAAGTACACAATCTAACTTTACACCTAAAGGAGCTAGAAAAAGAAGAGCAAATGAAGAGTAAATCCAGGAGAAGAAGGGAAATAATAAAGATTAGAGCAGGAAGAAATGATATAGAAACAAACAACAACAAAAACCACCAGTAGAATAGATCAATGAAGCTAAGAGCTGGTTCTTTAAAAAAATTAATAAAATTGATAAGCCTCTAGCCAAACTTATCAAAAAGAAAAGAGAAAGAACCCAAATAAATAAAATTATGAACAAAAAGGAAAGATCACAACCAACACCACAGAAATATAAGCAACTATAAGAGAATATTACAAAAAAAATGCATGCCAACAAATTAGACAAACAGAAAGAAATGGATAAATTCCATGAAACATATAAACTATCAAAACTGAAATAGGAAGAAACAGAAAACTTGAACAGATCAATAATTAATAAAGAAATTAAATCAGTAATCCAAAATCTCTCAACAAAAGTCCAGGGTCAGGTTTCCCAGGGGAATGCTACCAAACATTTAAAGAAAGTTAATACCTATTCTTCTCGAACTGTTCCAAAAAATAGAAATGGAGGAAAACTTCCAAACTCATTATATGAGGCCAGTATTACTTTGATTCCAAAACCAGAAAAAGGCCCCACGAAAAATGAGAACTACACCAATATCCCTGATGAATATGAATGCAAAAATTCTCAACAAAATACTAGCAAGTAGAATCCAGCAATACATGAAAAGAATTATTTGGGCAGCCCCAGTGGTGCAGCGGTTTAGCACCGCCTTCAGCCCGGGGTGTGATCCTGGAGACCCGGGATCGAGTCCCATGTCGGGCTCCCTGCATGGAGCTTGTTTCTCCCTCTGCCTATGTCTCTGCCTCTCTCTCTCTCCATGTCTGTCATAAATAAATAAAAAAAATATTTTTTAAAAAAAGAATTATTCAACACGATCAAGTGGGATTTATTCCTGGTTTGCAAGGATGGTTCAATATTTGCAAATCAATCAATATGATACACCACATTAATAAAAGAAAGGATAGGAACCATATGATCCTCTCAATAGATGCAGAAAACGCATTTGACAAAGTACAGCATCCATTCTTGATAAAAACCCTCAACACACCTAAACATCACAGATGTGCCACGCCAGTGGGGGATGTTGATAATGGGAAGCTATGCATGTATATAGATAGGAATTATATGAGAAACTTCTATACCTTCCTCTCAAGCTTAAAACTCCTTTTAAAAACATACTCTTAACAATCTTTTGCCTTTTAAATTTTTTTCTATTGTTTCTATTTTCTATTTCATTGATTTCTGCCATTATCCTTATTAGTCCTTTCTTTCTAATTACTTTGAATTTAATTATGTTCCTGGCTTCAGGTGGTAATTTAGACAATTGATTTTGAACATTTCCTCTTTTCCAGTATAGGCATTTTAAAGCTATATATATATATACCACTAAGCACAGCTTTAACTGTATCCCATATGGTTTGATGTTATGTTTTCATTATTATTGAGTTTAACATATTCTTAAATTTCTCTATTTCTTCTTTGACCCATTGGTTACTCAGAAGTGTGTTGTTCATGTTCCAAATATTTGTACCCTTTTTAGGAGTCTTCTTGTTACTGATTTCTAATTTAATTTATTTTATTTTTTGAAACATTATGTATACCAATATGTTGACTCTTGTGTTGAATGTCTAATGTACACCTGAAAAGTGTGTGTATTCTGCAGATTTTTGGTGTACTGTTCTGTAAATACTAACTACATGGAGTTGGTTGATAGTATTGATGAGATGTTGTATATCCTTACAAATGCTTTGTCTACTATTACTGAGAATGGAGTGTTAAATTTTCCTATTATACTATGGATATCTTTCTCAAGTTGTGAAGGGTTTTGCTTCATCAATTGTGATGCTCTATTTTTATCTATACACATTTAGGATTGATATGTCTTACTAATAAATTGCCCCTTTCATTATCAAGTAATGATTTTCTTTACCTCTGTTTCATATTAGTATTATTATTTTTAATATAAACATTAATAGAATAATACCACCTTTCTTATATTTACTGCTTATGTAACAGGTCTTTTTTCTTTCTGTTGCTTTTACTCTATGTGTGTCTTTATATTTAATATACATATTTTGTAGACAACTTGAAGTTGAATCTAGCTTTTTTGTAATTTTGAGCATAAATTTCATATTTATTCAATATAATTATTCGTATGGTTTGGCTCAAGCCCACCATCTTCCTATTTGTTTTCCATTTGTGATTTTTTTAAAGATTGATTGATTGATTGATTTATGATAGACATAGAGAGAGAGAGAGAGGCAGAGACACAGGAGGAGGGAGAAGCAGGCTCCATGCCGGGAAACCGACGCGGGACTGGATCCCGGGACTCCAGGATCCCGCCCTGGGCCGAAGGCAGGTGCTAAACCGCTGAGCCACCCAGGGATCCCCTCCATTTGTGATTTTGTGGTTTTGTTCCTCTGGTGCTCCTTTTCTTGTCCTTTTGGGGATTAACCAAATATTTTCTAACATAGCATTTATTTCCTCTACTGATTTCTTAATTATATTTCTTTATTTTTAAGTGGTTGCTATAGCACTATACTCCTTTTATTAATTTATTGTATTTTAAGTGATTATTTTAAATAATAAAGGGCATCCTTAACCTATCAGAAACTAATTTGCATCAATATTGTACCATTTTACATTATACTGGATATTTTACACTTCCTACTTCCTATTTCAAACTTTTCACTTTTGCCTGATATTTCCCACTTCACAAATGTAATAACCTTAGAACAATGTAAGTTAAATTACTTGTCAATCTCCTGTACTTACGTTGTGTTATTGTCTAATGTCTTTGGCTTCTACATATGTTATAAACCTCACCTTACACTGTTACTGTTTTGCTTTCAACAAAGAAAGTCAATTGCCTTTTAAGGAAAAATGAGGGGGAAAAACCTCAGTCTTTTACATTTACCTATTTGCCACTATTTTCTGGAGGCCTAATTTTCTATTTGACATCATTTTCTTTTAGCCTAAAAGATAGCCATGTCCATAGTATATTTCTATCTACAACATTTTCTATGTCAAATTCCCAAAAATGACAGTATGATTTTGGTCCAGCTTACCATCATTAGATCCACTGTTTTTTTAATTTCATATCAGCTTATGGATTAGCTACCATTAGGTTATAGAATCCACTCTTGACCTAATCAGCTGTGGAAGAAGTTTGAGGATGAGTTATACAGGACCAAATATTGCTGACTAGAGCTACCTCTTCAACAGAGTTTGTAATTGGAATAGTTTATCCTTGAATAATATTAATGCCAGCTACCATTCACTGAAAGTTTATGAGGCCCCAGCCTAGTTTGATACTTACTGGAAATTATTTTATCTGATCATTAGAGTTACCTTAGGAGGTATTTTTATGTCTCAGATATGTCAAATAAATTTTCTAAAGTCACAAAATCATTCATTGTAGAACTGGAATACAAAGCCTAAGGTGCATGACCTCAATTATGCATATTTTTAAAAGCCATGATGCTGTTTCCTATAAGACTAACTGGTTGCTAACAAAGCCTAAATGATCTATTTGAAGATGTGCCATAGATCAAAAGAATGATGAGTAGACAACAATTCTTCAAGAATGATGAAATTTGAGTTGGAAGGAGTGGGCATTAAACCTGTCTAGACATATAGAAACTCTAGGTAGTTGTCTTACATATGGTTACAAAGTTTATTATAAATATGTTTTTTTACTAGAAAGATACAATATGAGCACCAGTGTTCTATGGAAATGTTAAATCATTGTATTGCATACCTGAAACTAATATTACACTGTATATTAACTAACTGGAATTAAAAAAAAAACTTTAAAAACATGCAGTAGAAATATTACCAGTGATTACAATTATATAAATGTCCTATTTTCCATGAAAGAGTTCTCAGAAAATGTTAGTCTTTTAGATAGATAACAGAAGGAATAAAAAGAATAATAAACCAGAATTAATCTTTGGATGGTGAAATTATATCTTATTTATTTCATGCTTTTCTGTATTTTTCAATGCAATCAAAAAGAGAGACAAACTATCATAAAAATGTATTTCCCCTTTGATGTTATGAAAGGCTCAGAACACTTGAAGCATGTAGCAACAATGATTTTTTTTATTCTAAAAATACATCTGTGCAGGAGATTTTCCCTTTTAGTCTACCTAATCTAACCAAAGCCCCCATCCTGTCAGGCTGATGGGAAATGTAGCCTTAGATAATCCTGGAACTCTCTGTCACAGAGTCCTGCAAAGGACTGGATGTTGTATGAACAGTACAATATCTGAAGGCCCCATCTTTCATTGATCCACACTGCTACTGCTCAAATGACCAATGCCGCGAAGTGCCTCAAAGCACTTACCTCTCTTCCCTTTCCCCTGTGGGATAAATCTCTTTTAGTTAAGGCTTTCACAGAAGGTAGGAAGAGATCTGGTCTTTGGAATCAAACAAACAAACAAACAAACAAAACAAAAAACCTCCACTCTATTTTGTTCTTTATGATGAGTAGACAGCCAAGGATTGTTGGCAGTCAGTGCTGAGCAAAGCTTCAGCTAGGTGCTGGAGTTGAAAGGAAGTCACAACCCAGCTGGGAAGAAAGGATAGCCATATGGAGAAATAATCAGCCAGATAGAGCCAATAACAAATATTAAGTATAAATCAGTTGGTGTTAGTTTTATTATCATCCCTTCTCAGTGTCTTTAAATTTTCTTCTACATGTTTTTACTTTCCTTTCCTTTATCTGTTTTTTTTTTCCATATGTCCTTAATCAGTATCCTCAGTCCTTTCCCCCAAATGAAAGCAGACAGATTTCTTCCTTCCTACACAGATTACTCAGTGGGTATGTCAGAGAATTTTTGTTTTTCTCACAAAGCAAATTAGAAATTTGAAATGTCAGGTAGACAGATGTGTGAAAAGTTCTTCTCAGGTACAGGAAGAGAGATGATTCAACATCTATACATATAGGAAACACAACAGAATTCAGTGCTATTATGTTTTGGAGAGTATAAATCTCATAAATTGTTTCAACAAAATCTGCCCTATCGAAAGTTTTTTGAGAGATACTACCTCGTTTAAAAATCAAAGTGATACCACAACACAACTGACTGACTAGCTCTCTCATTTTATTCCCTGAGTTATCAATTTATGAAACTTTTTATGAAACATTTCTTTCTTCTCTAGATATGCCTTCATTAATGAAAGAAATCTAAGTTTTTTAAAAATGAGCTAGTTTGCCCATACAGTGTAATCTCATCTAGCTTTCCTGGTTACCTCAGTGTCTTTTTAATCCATCAGAGAGAAAAAATGTAGAGGAAGACAAAGAATAAGGGAATATGTATTTACAATTTTCTAATATTGAGAGGCTGGAATGAAACACAGAGAAACCTATTTAACTTACTCTATGTAAGTTAACATTTTCTTTTGCACATTTTTCTTATGACTGTTACCATTTTGAAGCAGACATTGAGTCTTAAAATTTCCTATTTTCAGGATCTCAGGAACACACAAATAATATATACTAAATGCATATTGCATTATGCATTATTGTTCTGAGTTGAAAGAAGCTTTCTTCTTGGCTAACACAGTTTCAGCATCAAGATTTGGGTTCCAATCCCCAGGTGCATTCCTAGACAAATGGTGTTAATGACAGCCACTCTGTTTTAGTTTCCTCATTAGTAAGATGAGGAACAGACTAGAATCAAGCTAGGACTTTTGGGAGGGATACAAGAGATACTCCATTAGTCACAAAAACTATCATAGAAAGTACATATTTGGAATTTTTAAATGCTTTCTTGAATATAAAGTAAAAGAGAAACTAATTTATGAGTTCTATTCAGAGGTTTGGGATTTCTCTGTATATTTTTCCTCTCTTTGGATTTATCTCAGATACCACTAGATTCAGAACCTGAAGAGTTCTGAGGAGAGCCTTTTAAAACTAGTACAATTCTGTGAAGTGCTCTCTCCCAAACATGTGATTTACTGCTACCTATTTTTTGACATTGATTTCTGTTCATAACCTACCTGTGATCTCATTTGGTGCTTTCCATCTCAATTCCAAATTTTCAGTTGCCCTTCACTACCTTCTATTTTCTCCTGCTGACTTCGCCATGTGCTTGCCCACAACAATTGGCTTTGTTCTTCTGGCCTCTGGAAATTACCCTGGCAGTGATGTCTGGCAGGGTTCAGGACTGTACTCTCCAAAGGAGCATAGGAAGTAATTTAAAAGCTATTTTGGAGTCAGAACCAAGGGAAGAAGTGTTAGTAAGATGATAATATTAAAGGTTAGTACTTTATAACTCACTATTTGTTTAGTTGTTGGATTCTATTAGCTCTTTTCCTCAAAAGAGAGCAAGTTTCTGAAATTTATTCATTCCTAAAATGAAAGATAAACCTTATTTAAATTTTAAAAGACAGAAGAGCCTTAAAAGTGGTATCTAAGATAGTGTTTGTGGCTCACTGCATTTGTTTCTTGTTTTGAGGGTTTTTTAGCCATTCAATTTTAAGTAAGCATTTAATGAAGGAAATGCATTAGATGTTGTATGGGTGCATAGTTGAATCAGATGTAGATTGTATTAAGAAGCATTACATACTGAATAAAGAGCAAAAATGCTAGAAAATAAATAAAAAGAGAAATGTTAGAGGAATATATCTTGTGGAAATTTAAAGGAAAGGGAGATTATTTCTAGCTGGGGAAATGAGAAAGTTTTTTTATGGAGGTGTTGCCTTTTTCTTCTTTCATTATTAATTGGTATTTTGTTGTGCAAAAAGATTCAGTAATGTCTAAGAAATAAATAGTGAAATGCCAAAGGATAAGCTCAAGGAAACTTATTTAATGAAATAATACTTTTACTTCCAAAGTTTAACAGTGGGAAGGTGAACTGGTTAAGTCTGTAATAAGAGTCAGAAACTCAACTATAGCTTAAGAAAGGCAATACATTGGGCCATATAACTGTAAAGTCCAGAGGGACATTAATTTTATGCATAACTGGATCCAAACAATCTCATCAGGATCACTGGGCATATCTCAGCCTGATGACTGTACTTTCTTTAGTATTAGTTTTATAATCAGGAAACTCTATATAGTGGTCATATTGGTTGCTGGTTGTTCTAGGCTATAAGCAGTCAGGTAATCAACTATGGTGGAAAAGGGTGTTGGAGCTGATTTGGGGGGTTCTGTTTAGCCAAGCTTGGGTTTCAGTCCTGTCCCTAAGCCAATTACTGTGGCTAGCAGAAGGTGGTGTTTTGACTGACCAAATTTATATTATGTAGGACCCCATAGAGCCTGAGAATGGGTCAGCCGAAGGTAACCCATTAGTTACCATAGTCTGAGAATGCGTTTCACGAGGAAAAGCGAGGGTTATATGACCAGTAGAAGGATGACTGAATGTTGGGGTAGCAAGAACACACAGTATTCCATTACCAAAGGGAAACTCCAGATCATGGGGGGGAGAGCAGCAGACTAAGCAACGCTGTACTGTCTCCCTGGTCACTGCCACCATCTTTCTGGCACCCCACTGTTCCTTCTTTAACATTCTGGCTCAAGTATATATATATATTTTTAAAAGCAAACAAATGTCAGCTGGGTCTCTCTGGCATAGCTGAGGCTAACTGAGTCTTTAAAAAAACACTAAGAAGGCACATCTGAGTGGCTCAGTAGGTTAAGCATCTGCCTTCAGGTCAGATCAGGATCCCAGGAGCCCCCAGGATCTTGAACCCCATGTTGGGCTCCCTGATCAGTGGAGAGTCTGCTTCTCCCTCTCCCTCTGACCCCCACTCATGTTTGCTCTGTCTCTCTAGTGCTCTCTCTCTCTCAAATAAGTAAATAAAAACTTTTAAAAAAATCAATAAGGAAAGGACATAGATACTATTAAAAGATAAATGGAGATATATTAAAAATTTTAAGAGTTTATTTGAGCAAAGCCTAATTCCGATTGGGCAGCATCAAGCCAGAAGTGGTTAGGAGTGCTCCAGAGAGAGGAGTGAGAGACAGAGAAGGTGCCAGAACAAAGAAAGGAAATAATTTGATTGGTTGTAGCTTAAAAGCTAGTGTACCGTTTGTGACTGGTTTTGATTTCATAACCATGAGGCATTTACAGGCTTAGGTTTGGGTTTGCTTACATAGGCTGCCACTGCATTAGAGCCACCTCAGTCCGATGGCTTCTTTGTTTAACTCATTGAACAATACTCAGGGATACAAACATAAGTATTACAAAATAAAGATTTCTCTTTGAAAAAAATTTAGCATCGGGGAAAATATTGGTTGCCAGGATCTTTTTCCTGCTTCCTTCTTCCCTGATAATGCCTAGATTTCTGTTCCAACACTTTTATCTCTCCAATAGTGCCCAAGTACTACAAAGGAAGTTGAACGCTTCCTTGGCAACAAAGGAGCTGATAATAAATGTCCTCATGAGAAGGCATGAGAACTCATTGAAAAAAATGAGATGTAATGAAAGGTTTCCTGGGGGTTTCTGTAAAGATATTTCCCTCTTTTTAAGGATAAGCCTCTAGAGGAAAGACTGCTTCTTTTTAGGACATGGTGTGTAGACATTAAAACTTACTTTTATTACTATTACTTTGCTAGTGGAAAGGAAACCTTCATTTCTCTCCCTCCTTTTCCTTCTCCTCCATTGCTTTTCTTCCTCTTTTTCCCTTCTCTACCTCTCCTTCTTCTTTTCTCCCTTCTGCTTTCTCTCTCTCTCTCTCTCTTTTAAAGATTCACCCATTTATTTGAGAAAGAGAGAGAGAGAGCACACGTGCATGGGGGGACGGGCAGAAGGAGAAGGAGAGAGAACCCCAAGCAGACTCCTAGCTGAGCACAGAGCTGGATGTGGGGCTCAATTCCAGGGTCCTGAGATCACGACCTGAGCAGAAACCAAGAGTCAGAGGCATAACTGACTGTGCCACCCAGGTGCCCCCTGCTTTTACTCTTTATAGAACAATAATACAACCAAAGCAGAGCTGTATCTAAAAATGCTAAAAAAAAAAAAAAAAAAAATCTAAAAGAATATTTAAAAATACAAATTTAAACACAAATAATCATCGACCTTTTTGTAAATATTTTCAATAACAGGCATTCCTTAGGGTCACGATCTTAAAGGTAGCATATTGGGCAAGCCCCAGTGGCTCAGCGGTTTAGCACCGCCTTCAGCCCAGGGCGTGGTCCTGGAGACCCTGAATCGAGTCCCACATCGGGATCCCTGCATGGAGCCTGCTTCTCCCTCTGCCTGTGTCTCTGCCTCTCTCTCTCTCTCTCTCTCTCTCGTCTCTCATGAATAAATAAACAAAATCTTTGAAAAAAAAAATAAAGGTAGCATATCTTCTCTTGGCTTTCTTTTTTGTTAGGTTCACTGTTGGTAGCAAAATTTCGCTTTCTGCATGTTTGTATGTTCAGAGCCTGACTGACATCATGGAAGAGGAGAGTGGAACAGAGTATGAAAGGTTAGGTCAAATTTTATCTTGCTTGGTAACAATGAAGGCCTTGGACAGCTGCAGTGCTTGCTTGCTCATTCCTCTCAGATGATACTGGCTGTGATGTGTGTTTTCACACTCGTGTGAAAATTTGTCAAAAGCTTGATGAGAATAAATAGAATCTGGGAAAACTGACACTTGGAAAGAAAATGCTGCTTTACTCTATGGGTCACTCTTCGCATATTTGAAAATACCCAATATGAAACCCATTTATGTCTATGTGAAAAGATATGTGGGGCACCCATTAAACCCATAGCATAGCTTAATAATGACAGTGAAGTTTTTAAATAATGAGTCAAAATAAGCCCATTAGAATAACTGTATATTCTTTCACATTTGGGGGACTTGTTTTCTTTCAAAAACTAAACAGTTTTGGACATAAAATCATGCAAGTATTTGAGCCATAAATGGATTTTAAATGAAGTTTGTGTTATTGTTGTTTTAACCCTTTATTACCTTTGTTAAGATTCTTTGTTTTGGTTGTTCATGCGATAGACCTCAAATTAAACTCTGTGAAGGTGGGACACCTGGGTGGCTCAGCGGTTGAGCATCTACCTTTGAGTCAGGGCATGATCCCCAGGTCTGGGATCGAGTCCCAAGAGCCCCTTCTGTCTCTGCCATTCTGTCTCTCTGTCTCATGAATAAATGGATAAATCTTTAAGAAAATAAATAAACTCTGTGATGGTTGATTTTATGTGTCAATTTGAGTGAGCCATGGTATGTGTAGATAAAACATTGTTCAGAGTGTCTGTGAGATGTTTCTGGATGAGGTTAGCATTTAAGATTGCTGGACTCAATAAAGTAGACTGCCCCCCAATGTTGGTGGGTAGAACAAAAGGCAAAGGAAGATGAACTTGGCCCTTTCTTCCTGCCTCAATGTTTGAGCTGGGATATCTCATCTCATCTCATCTCATCTCATCTCATCTCATCTCATCTCATCTCATCTCATCTCATCTCATCTCCTGCTCTCAGACTAGGAGTTATTTCATTGACTCCTCTGGTTCTCAGGTCTTTGGACTCAGACTGAATTATGCCAATGGCTTCCCTGAGGATCCAGCTTGCAGATGGCAGATCATGAGGCTTCTCAACTTCCTAATTGTATGAGCTACTTCCTCATTCTCTCTGCCTCTCTCCTCCCTCCCCTCTCCCTCCCCCCTTTCCCCCATCTCCCTCTCCTTCCTCCCACTTTCCCTCTGTCTCTCTCCCTGTTTCTCTGGACAACTCTGACTAATATGAAAACTGTATAGCAATTTTCCACAAAATTTGTTCCCTAGCCTCTGAGGTCTGAAGGAAACTATAACATTCTATCTGGAAAAGAAAAGGTTTTGTTGTTTAATGAGTTTAGGAAACACCAGGCATCACAAGACAAAGAGGCTTCTTTACTTCAGCACCTTTTGGAGGCTCTAATAAGCTAACTGTGCATGGGGACTCTCATAGAGGGTAGATCTCATGTGCAGCATTCCCCTGGCTTCTTTTTATCACCAGAGTTTGAATAATGGGCATCTTACAGGAGTACTCTTCCTTAGAACACATTGTGGGAAAAGGCCGTTGTAAGGCCTTCAGAGAGTTAGTAGAGCAGGACTTACAGTGACATGCTTGTTTTCTTTTGGTTCAGACATTTAGATTCTCCAGTAGGTAAATAAATTCTGCAGCTCTAAATTTCTAAATTCATCTGCTCCACTTTCTTGTTTACTGCCAGCTCAAAGTTCCATATAAAAAAGTCATTATCAAAATGTCACATTCTAATAGCTTAAAGCAGTTCAGAAAAAGTCTTGTAAAACTATACACATTTTTAAGTTTGAAGTAGCCAAGAAATATTTAAAGAGAAATAAAGTTTCAAAAACATCTAATTCTACTCCTGAAACCAATATTACACTACATGTTAACTAACTAGAATTTAAATAAAAACTTGAAAAAAAACCAAACATGTATATGTATGTATGTATGTGTATATATATATATATATATATATATATATAAATTTTAAAAACAATATACCTTAATTATTTGCAAGTTATTTGAAATCATGAAGGTAATATCTGTGGTAATATTATGATCTCTAAAGTATATTTGGAAGAGTTTCACAATGGTTTATACAAAGAGCAGAAATGATAGCTCTTTAATTTATATTCCCACTAATGATGAATGTAGAGAGTGAATTGATATTTTCAACCTTAATGATTTTTGAAACAAGTCAAATAAAAAAAATCTGCATTTTCACAGTGAAACTCAGAAAGAATACCTACCCAGGTAACTTTTTGAGTTAGATTTTTTTCTTACTGAGAATTCCCTATAAATGATCTTTGCATCTTTACAAATATAAGCCCCGCTGCCAGATAGTTGCACTTTTTGGGAATTTTACTTTACATTTCATTTATTCATATATTCATTATTCATATGTAATGACATGCAATATGAATGAAAGTTTTATTAGTATACCTTCTTGGGAGTTCAAAAATAATCATTTCTATCAACTAGTGATAGCATAATTTCCTCTTCCTCCTGTGAGCTGAGAATTCTGAATTACAGAATAGGCACTTACAATCTTTTTGTGGCCTTACTACTACATTAAAAAAAATTTTAATAAATATAAAATTGTACATTTACAAAGCTTCAAGTAAATTGATGTTATATGAACAACAAAAGAAGATCCCAAACAGCTCTTATCCTTAACATCCCAGTCTTCAGTCAAGTTCTTCCTTTGGTTACAGCTGCCTGAGAGGGAGAGAATACTGCCCATCCTGTCCAGCCTGCTAACCAGTTCCTTGGCATGCCGCTGATGGATCACTCCTCTCTGCCTTACCTTCTCTGGAATCTCACTGTGGGAATCTCTTCCTGATGTGTAGGTGTTCACAGCCGGTTACATCAGTTGGCACATGGTCTTAGGAATTATTCTGTTCCTAGGATTATTGTATTATCTGCTCATCACGTACTCTTAACTCTCAGCAGAAATGAGAGGAAAAGTCACGGCTTCTGTCTCTCTAGATCACCATTTCACTTACAAGTTTAGATTTTATTTCCTCCTTTTTAAGTTCCTTCCTCTTCAACCATCTACTCTTTTCCGCCATGATATAATCATTTCTGTTTTTTGTTTCTTCAAAGGTATGATAGGTTAGCAGACAGAGCAGCCTTGGAATCAGGTCTGGACTTGAATTCCAGTTACAACTCTTACTAGCTAGTTGGTCTTCGAAAATAACTTGGAATTTGTTCCTTCTATGGCAGAATTATAATGATCATACGAATTTCATAAGGTTGCTGGGAGTATCAAATGAGATAAATATCTATTAAAAAACTCGCACAAAATTGGTATTCAATGCATATCAAGCTCCATGGAAAACTCTCTTCCTGTGCAAACTCCATACACTTTTCTGCAATTGTTTCCTACTTCCAGTGAAAATAGCAGTCAAAACTATTTGCTAGTCATTGCATTGGACTCTTCGGTGCAATAAAACAATTAGGAACTAATTTATTTAGCAAGTATTTAATGCAGAATCCTTGTGCATTGCACTGCCCTAGGGGGAGTATAAAGAAATTTAAGAAATGGCCTCTACTTTCTAGAAGAAGTACTTCACGTATTTGGTTAGGTAAGAAATGAAGCAGCAGAATATCAATTCAAAGTTATATATAATAATTGCAAAAATGAGTGCTGTGGAATTTTTTTGGTTAGACTAGAGTTCTCAGTGTAGGAATATTTGGAGAAGGCCTTTTGGAACTAGCTGAAAGCTAACCACCTACAAAAGGATGCTTATGATAAAATGATCCCACAAGACTATTTCTGTTTTCTGTTTCCAGCTTAATGTTTTGAAGTATTCCAGGTTTGATATTCCGAATATTTTCTTCAATTTCCTTCATGACAAAGTCAAAGGATTGTTTCACAGATGGCTTTTAATTCTATGGGAAAATAACCACCACTTTAACCACGAAATAAGAGATCGTTTTAGATATTGTTTAAGTTATATAACAGGCAAGAAGCTATAGTAGTTGGACATACAGTAGCTTTTAAATAACATTTTTAGGATAATTATTTTATAATGAAGTTATTTATTATTATAAGTTAGAAAGTATCATGTTTAATGAAATAACTCTAATTCCTCTTTGATATTTGAATTTGTCCACTCAATAGATACTAGTAAGTGTCTTTCATGAATCAGAGGTAGCTCCTGCCCTCCTGAAGCTTACAGTTTAGTCAAGGAGATAGGGATTTACATCCCAATATATAACTATGAATAATCACCAGTTTTGATGAATGATAATAGGGAACAATAATGGATACTTTGTGAAAGATAATAAAAAGAGGGACTAAACTTAGATATAGGAAAGTGTCACAGAAGGCCACTCAGGAGAAGTGACTGCTACACTAAACCGAAAGGAGAAGCAGGAGTGAACTACTGAAGAGTAGAGGATGGGAATTCCAGGCACAGGGAACAGCATGTGCAAAGGAGCTCAGTACAATGTTTGAAGACACTTAAACAGGTGACTTAGGATAAAGAAGATGTGATATATATGATGGAATACTATTCAGCCATCAAACAACGAAATCTTGCCATTTGCAATGACATGGATGACACTAGAGGATATTATGCTAAGTGAAATGAGTCAATCAGAGAAAGACAATTATTATATGACCTCACTCATATGTGGAATTTAAGAAACAAAACAGAGGATCATAGGAGAAGAGAGGAAGAATAAAACAAGATGAAATCAGAGAGGGAGACAAACCATAAGAGACTCTTTACTATAAGGAACAAACTGAGGGTTGCTGGAGGGGAGGTGGGTACTGGGATGGGGTAACTGGGTGATGGACATTAAGGAGGGCACATGATGCAATGAGCACTGGGTTTGTATAAGACTGATCAATTACCGACCTCTATCACTGAAACCAATAATACATTATATGTCAATTAACTGAATTTAAATTTTAAAAAGGTGACTTAGCTAATACACAAAGAGCAGGGAGGAAGGGTATGAGATGACACTGAGGAGGGTCTAGGGGTGCATGGCAAGGGGTTTGGGTCTTACTCAGGTAAAAGAGAAAGCCATTGAAAATTAATAGTTATCTTTATATAGTGACTGTTATGTAATAGCATGCAATAAATATAATATAGTAGCATACTGTCTGGTTCTTAGCAAGTGCAAATAAGTGGTGATTCATTATTATATCATTATCAACACGATAATGGATTAAATTGATCAAAGTATTTTAAATCTGGGAAATCAATTCTAAGGAATTTCTTAGAATTTTGTATTGCTATTTCTGAGCCTTCAATTCTACATGTTAATATGACCAATTATGACCTAGTTAAATTGAACCTTAAGGAACTAGTTCTTAAGAGAGTCCAGTATCCTCAAATCTCAATGTCATAGAGATACCAAGATTCTTCAGTAAGTCAAGAAATTATTTTTTTCAATGATAATATCAACTCTTAAAATACTTTGGGAGTATATTTTTTAGAATTCAAAAAGTTGAGTACTGTTATTATCAACTATATATATATATATATATATATATATATATATACTTTTTTTTTTAACACATACTCTGTCTTAGTACTTGAGCTGTAGAAGTATATAAGAAATAGTCCTGGAGGAGTTTGGAGTCTAAAAGATCATGTTAAAAATGCAAAGGAAAATATAGGAACAGATTGGCATGTTGCAGGAATTCAGACAGAGAGGTAGCACCAAGAATGGACACAATCTGAAATTTCTTTCTGGCAGGTAAATGAGCTTAGAACTGGAAAGAAATCCAGTCTTTCAAACAGTACAAGGGGATGTCCCTAAAAATACATGATGTTATATCACTGTAAGATATTAAAAATATTGGTGCCAAATGCATTATTTAGAGAAATGAGTCCCCTTCCTACACTTTTCATCAGTGAGAAAATCTAAAATTGGAGAAATTCACCCAGATCTAATTAATTAACTCAACAGAAATTCCACACTTTTATTAGAAGCAGCAGCAAACATGAGAGGATCTATTTTAGACCCAATTTTAGCATGAATAAAGGCAGAGTCTTCCAAAAATGACTTTTAAAAAAGGGTCCAGCAATGATAATATTTCATCAAATACTAGTGTTGTGTTTATAGCCACAGAATCGTTTAACAGGTTTTATTTTGCTTCAGTTTTATATAATTGTGTTAAATTCAATGGAGCTTTTCTCTTAATTTCCTAGATAGTAAATACATAATTGATGTTACCTGAAAATTTTTTTTAATTTTAAAAAAAATTTTATTTATTTATGATAGTCACACACACACACACAGAGAGAGAGAGAGAGAGAGAGGCAGAGACACAGGCAGAGGGAGAAGCAGGCTCCATGCACCGGGAGCCCGACGTGGAATTCGATCCCAGGTCTCCAGGATCGCGCCCTGGGCCAAAGGCAGGCACTAAACCGCTGCGCCACCCAGGGATCCCTGTTACCTGAAAATTTTAATTTTTTACTTACATTTTGAGTTTGCTCCATCTAAATAGGTATATATTTAAATTTTTCTAAGATTACTTTTTCAAATTTCAAGAGAAGTTACCTTATCTAGGCTCTGGTGATCAAAGTGACATCCCCTTTATTTATTACCTGATGGAATTTGCTCAGCCAATTCTGGGGAGAGAATATTGTCCACTAGAGAAAATATAAAATACATTATGGGAAACTTTTTTCAAGAATGTATTTATTTATTCTTTTTTTATTTTTTAAAATTAAAAAAATATTCATTTATTCATGAAGAGACACAGAGAGAGAAGCAGAGACATAGGCAGAGGGAGAAGTGTGCTCTATGCAGGGAGCCCAATGTGGGACTTCATCCCCAGACTCGGTCTCATGCCCTGAGCCAAAGGCAGACATTCAACTGCTGAGCCACCCAGGTGTCCCTATTTATTTATTCATTCATTCATTCTAGTGAGAGAGGGACAGAGAGAGAGAGAGAGAGGGCATGAGCTAGGGGAGGAGCAGAGGGAGAGGGACAAGCAGACTCCATGTTAAGTGCAGAGTCCAATTCAGGGCTTGATCTCAAGACCCCGCAATCACAACCTGAGCCAAAATCAATAGCCCAACACTCACCACCCAGGTGCCCTGACAATGGGATTTAATTGACTTTTTAATAAACAGACTCAGAGCTAAAAGGAGTCAACCTATTGTCATTTCATATTTAAAAATTAATAGACAATTTTTAAGAGCGTTTCAGGTTTATATAAAAAAAGTACAGGGAATTCCCATGTGGCTTTCCATCCTTCCCCTTCTCATACACAGCTTCCTCTATTATGAACTTCCTGCATCCCTGTGGTACATTTGTTACAATTGATGAGCCAGTATCGTCACATTATCATCAACTAAAGTCCATTGTCTATGTTGTGTCAACTATGAGTTTCGGCAAATATATGACAACTATCTCCTATTACAGTATCATACAGAATAGTTGCGCTGCTCTAAGCATCTCCTGTGTTACACCTATTCTTCCCTCCTTTCTTCCCTCAAACTCCTGGAAATTGCTGATCTTTTTACTGTTTCCATAGTTTTGACCTTTCCAGAATATCATGCAGTTGGCATTATATAGCATATAGCCTTTTCAGATTGGTTTTCTCACTTAGCAATGTATATTTAAGTTTCTTCCATCTCTTTTCCTGGCTTGATAGCTTAGTGCTTTGTATTGCTAAAGAATATTCCATTAGGAATGTTCTGCAGTTTGTTCATCCATTTACCTACTGAAGGGCATCTTAATTCTTCCAAGTTTTAGCAGTTGTGAATAAAGCTGCTACAAACATTTGTGTCCAGGTTTTTGTGGACACACACACACACAAACACACAGGTGTGCACATGTATACACAGAACAGTGCCTGATCCATAGTAGGTTCTCTAAAATGGCTAGTTCTTACTGCAATTCAACTCACAAACAATTATTTCACACACACATTATCAAGAAAATGTGTAAGGGAACCATTATCTGGAATCAAAGAAGCTTTGAATTTGGTTTGCTAAATCCTCAAGAAAATTACTTTACTCTTCTTTCTAGGCACACCCCCAAATCTGTTTCACGGTCTCCTTTGCAGTCAGGTGTGTGTAAATGCCTGGATTTTAGCCAATGGAATGTGGGCAGAATTGATGAGTGAAGCTTGCTGAATAAAAACCTTCCCCATGGGTCTCCCTCACTCCCCAGTCTTCTTTTTATGGCTAAGATGGCAACACCAAAACAATCTTGAAACTCTTGGAGTGGGCAGGTCAGCCAACAGTCTGAGCACCATATAGCTGTGTGTGGAGTTAATCCCACCAAACACAACACTTGAGCCAGACTGTTACATGAACAGCAAATGAGCTTCTATTGTATTTGACAAATTTGGGGGTCAAATTTGTTACAGCAGCTCATATAAGTCTAATAGCTGATTGCATTATCACCACCAAAAAAAAAATTGTTGTCATTTTATAGAAAGGGGCAAAACCAAAAGAAATTAATATACTTACAAACTACATGTTGTTTGGCTTGATGCTTCACAAAATGTCACTTAAGGAAACAATATGATTAAACACATTGTGATCGAATATATTAATGGTAAACATAGTTACTTGTATTTTTGTTTGCCGTTCAGTTTGGATTGTATATTAAATTTTAAGTAATTTTCAACAGAGTGATTTGATCTTTTTGAATTATGGTTTTGCCACTTAACAGAAACATTACCCGTATTCACATATATCATTTTAATAATTGCATAATCTTTTATTTAATTGATATCCCAATTTTCTTAGCCATTCCTTTACTTTTATACAGTCAGGTGGTTTCTGAAGTGTCATATAATAAGTATAGTGGTACAACAAATATCTTTTGACCTTTTTTCCTTTAGAATAAACCCTTAAATATAAATCATTAGGTCAAATTATAAGACAGTTTCTTGACTCTTGATATGTTTTTCCAAAATAATGTATTAAAAAGTTGTTCCAAATGACTACTTCACTCAAACAAGTTAGTTGTTAGACAATGTTCTCAGCCACTTCTCCAAAATTAGGACTTCAAATTTCAAAAGGAGTGAGATACATTGATCTGTGGTAATGACCATGAATATGAGGTCACATTTTTTGTATGTTCACAAGAATCAAAATTTACCTAACTCAGTGTCTGGTATATTAAAGTGCTCAAAGAATACTTGCTGAATGAATGCATAAATGAATGAGTAATGAATAAGTAAGTGGAGAAATATAAAAATGAGTAAATGGAGTCATTTGTTTTAGTTTTGATATTTTCTCAGTATATTAAATGTTCTGAGATTTTTTTTTAATTGTTCATTATGAGGATTGGATATGTCCTCATACTAACACCCTGGTTAAGAAAGTAGAACTGGATCTCCAGCAATCACATCTGATGTTGTTGTTAATCACTTGAGGCAATACAATGTAGGAAGAAACAGAAAAGAACATCTGAAATAAATTCTTTTCAAAAGAGCCAAGAGGGGAGCTGGAAGGCCAGTGATAGGCACTGAGTTGAAAGGCAGTTATATGTTCCTATGACTGTGACATCTTCCTCATTCCTGGGCACAGTTGATTGGTTTATGAGTGGACACATAAGCCAAGTTGTATGAAAGAATCCTTTTCAAGAGACTAGGGGGGAAAGAGAACATGAGATCAGTTTTTTTTTTTCCCCACTGGAAATTGTAGTTCTAAAAGTCCAGAAGTTGTGGGTGTATGACTGTTCTGTCAAGGGAAATATTATATAAAGGGATTTCAGGAAAATGGAGGAGCAGCTATTTGTTTCTTGAGAGGCTCCAAGTTAATTTCTGAGTTATTGCTACAGGAAAGCAAGTGAAAGGGTCAGCATACTGAAAGATAACTCTTGGGATGCCAGGCTGGCTCAGTCACTAGAGCATGTGGCTCTTCATCTCGGGGTTTGAGTCTGAGCCCCATGTGGGGTGTAGGGATTACTTAAGGTAAACTAAAATCTTTAAAAAAATATAATACAAGAGATAACTCCCAGTCAGATGTGTTTTAAAACTTTATTAAGTCCTTTTATTGTCTTGAGAAAAAAAATGCAATAATTTAATTCTTTGCTCATAGCTTCTCAGATTCTACTTGCTAGCTTATTCTCTTGTTTGAAAGATTCAGTTGGCATTCAGTTAAAACTTCCTCACTGTCTCATCAACTAGCTGTTTCAGAAGGAGAGGGTGGACCAAAATAGAATATTTATCATCACATGCTCTGGGTGTTTCCCATCACAGAATCTCCCTCTTGAGATAAACTATCTTTCTGTTTCATTCTCAAGATGATTGACAAAGATTTTAGTCTAATGGGTTATATATATCCCCCCCCTCAAATTTTGGTGACTCTTTCCATCTGGCTCTTGTCCACCAGGCTTTTCCTTGGTGTTCCTTCTTGTAGGAATCAGCCCAGAAGGGAAACACCTGGCTGTCTGGCTTTGGAGGGCGGTTCTCATCGGAGACAGGGGCAAATGCATCTACAGAACCAGCCAGGCAGAGCATCTACCCCGCATCCCCCATCCCTGAGGAAGCCCAGGTGACTCCAGCTGTTGCTACCCCCTGAGCACCTGTGCACTCTGCCTATTGAGCCCAGCCTGCAATTGACCCAACCCTCTGGCCTGTCATGGGGGCCCCCTGTGCTGTCCACCCCTGCATGGGGTACCCAGCTCCTTGGAATTACCCATAGGTGCCCATTGGCAGTCCTCTCTGGTTAGGGCATCCCCCTCCAGCTGCCCCAGCACCTTCAGTCTGGCCCTGGGGCTTCTCCAGCTTTGATCCCCAAGTGGGAAGCCAGCATCTGGCCACCATGGCCTCCAGGGGATTTCCTTGCATCTGGAGACCTCCACCCCCATGCTCCTCAGTTCCTCTGGCTCTGAGCAGGGATGCCTCTGGCTACTCTCCCCAGGTGGGGTGGCAGGCTCCTGCCAGCTCAGCCTTCCTGGCTGCAGTGGGGAGACCATCCAGAGGAGCTCCTCACTTGAAGAGGTGCCAAGCCCCTCCCTCAGAATGGGCTTCTAGGTTCAGCATTTGGGCCCCTGCACCACCCTCCAGCCCAGAACTCTGCCCCCTGCCCCCAGTACAAACTCTCCACCTGAGCCCTGCTGTCCCCACTGCCCTTGGCCACCCTGCAAGGCCTGCCGCTGCCTCTTCTAGCCCTGAGGTGTTGTTGGGCGCCACCCACTCCAACATTTAGGGACTATTCTTCCTGCTCTTGGCTATCAAACTTGTCATGGCTTGTGTTAGCCAATGGAATATGAGCATAGATGATGTATGCAAGATTATGAGAAGTAAATTTAAGAACAATTTTTTAAAATTTTTATTTATTTATTTTATTTATGATAGTCACAGAGAGAGAGAGAGAGGCAGAGACACAGGCAGAGGGAGAAGCAGGCTCCACGCACCGGGAGCCCGACGTGGGATTCGATCCCGGGTCTCCAGGATCGCGCCCTGGGCCAAAGGCAGGCGCCAAACAGCTGCGCTACCCAGGGATCCCAAATTTAAGAACAATTTTAAAGTTCTGTCATTGTTCTTTTCCCTTTGCCATGAGAATGGCACGTTCTAGGTATAAGCTACTCCTTTACCCTAGAACTTAGAGCAGGAAAGACACTGGGCAAAGCCATAGCTGACCTCCAGGCAACATATAATGCAGACAAGAAATAAACTTTGTTATTGTAAGCCACTGATACTTTGGAATTGTTTGTTACCCTAGGGAAACAGGGAAAGCTGAATATAGTATAGCCAGTGATCATTTTTTCCTTTCTCACTTGGGGCACTAGAGACAGTTTTCTATTCTATAATAGAGAGAGCACAAAATAGTTACATGCAAAAATTCTTAGGATATTGTGAAAGACAGAAACATTAAAAATATCCTATGCTTTTATTTTATTTCCCCTGCTATAGATTATCTAAATTATTTTCTACTATAATAGACCATCTTAATGGTGTTTTACCAATACCATATGTTCAAAAAAGAAGGAAATAGAGCCACATGACAAATAGCTTAAATCTCTCAGTCTGATATGGCAGGAATGGCCAAGAGACCACGGCATATTCCACATCTCAATTTTTTTCCTATTGATTGTGAACAGATGGGAGCAATCTATTTAAAGAATAGTAAATCCTGGTATTTGGCCATTATCCAAAGCAAAGTGAAAGAAGGAGGTGGCATTCATCTGGCTCAGTAGCAGAGACAACTAAAAATAGGCACCCAGCCCAATCACAGCGAGGCTGAGGGTTGCTAGGCAAGAGTGCACTTTCCTTAGCAGTTTAGGGTCATCCATTCACAAGTTTTAAATTGCCTACTAATTTGTTAAATATATTTGTTTCATTGTTATGTTCATTTAACATTCATTTTTATGTCCTCTCCATTTTATATTAATGTAAGATACAGATTAAGATGATTTACAAACTGAAACAAGTCCTATTTTTTTTTCTCAGCCCACTAAGTTCAAGTGCTATACTCCAAGTGTGATACTCTGTGATTTCTATCCAAATACTGTAACTTCAGTCTCAAAAGCAACATTTCCTTTAGTTATAAGTTACGGGTCTCTATAACTGAAGATGTGGTCCTCTGAGGGTTACTGATATTAACATTAGGTGCTTTAATTACGTTGTCACTCATTTCCTGAGCAATTAGAATTGGTAAGTCTTTTCCCATAGATAAGAGTCTGGCCTACTAGAGCAAAGCCAGATATTTCTATCTAGCCTGCAGTGATTTTTTACTTCCAATCAGAAGAGTAAAACAGGTCACTGGAGACTAGTGTATAGGTAAACATAGCGCTGATAAGTGAGACAGTGTATTTATTGGAAGATCAAAAATGTATTGGCCCTCCAAGACTTATAAGTGGCTGTTGTACCATTCTCAGCAGATCTCACTTCTTTATACACACTTGAGATGCTAAAAAAAATTTTACCCTAAATAAAATAAATAAGAACATGAAACCATATGGAGGAAACTCACAAATATAATACTGAACAAAATAAGCCAGATACAAAAGAATACATGATTACAATTCCATTTATAATGTACAAAGCCAGGTGAAAGTAATCTATAGTGTTAGAAATCTGATTGTATTTGTAGAGGAGCAGAGGCTAGACATTGCATAAGGACATGAGGCCTTCAGCGATAGTCATGTTTTATTTCTTGACTTGAGGGTAGTTACACAGATGTACTCTATTCTTGGTAACTCATCAAAGTATGTACTTCTAATTTGTGCATTTTTCTGTAGATATGTCATATTTGAATAAAAACAAAAAAAATCATACTCCAGAACTAAAGACACAGTCTTCAGGGTAAAGTCTTACTAATGTATTTTGGAATTTTTTTCTACTTTGTAAGTCCGTTAAATCAAGTTTTATTATTTTGCTAGCTATTTCTAATCAATTAAAAACCTCCATCCTTGAACATGGACAAAGTCTGACTCACAATTAAATGTTGACTGTCTATAGTTGGTCTCTGGTAATGGGAATTAAGTTTTTTTAGTTTGTTCAGAGAGCCTTGTGAGTGATTTCCAGATATGCTCTAAATAGGGATGAATGGCTTTGCTTTCCAGGTTCCGTAGATAGCCATGACCAGGGAAATTTTAATAAATTAAATCCTAATGGCAGCATGATCAAGATTAGCTTATCATAAGAACGAACAGGATTGGGGACCCAAACTGGAAAAGTAAAACTTTTATCAAATAGAAATTCTTGGTATCAAATAATTTGGTAATTTAAAGTTATATTTTTCTTGTACTTGTTCAGTTCCAAATATAGTTTTTCTTAGACTCTTAAGCATTCCTTCCCCCCCCTCCCAGAATTAACCAATAATTTGCCTTTTATTTGGTCAAAGGAAGTTTTCATTTTTATTTAATATTTTTGGTGAATCATAAAGTCATGGGTCTTTGATTTGATTTAATAAGTGAGGAACCTCATATTTATACTATTTTTCCAAAATCTTTGCTACTATTTTCACAAATCATATATTTTTTAAATAAATCCAGTAAACAAGTAAACTTAAATTTTATGTCCGCTTGGGCTTCAACAAAGAAATGTCTAAGTCTTTCATTTGTAGTATCTTCCTGGTAGTTGTGACAGAGTATGTAACTGGAATGAGGGGGTGATCAAGTTTATTTCCTTCAATTCATTTTTCCCTATCCCTGGGTCTTATCTGCTGGGAAGCAGATGATTAGGGAGATAGCACCATAAAGGCTGAGTCCATTAGGACTGGTCCCAAAAGGGAATTTTCATGAACAGACCCAAACCTGCCAACATTTCAGATTGGTGAAGATTTTGATCTGGGTCTTAAGCCATTTATTCAATAGTTCCATATGTCCATTGCTTGGAGGTGAGAGTAAGGTAGAAGTTTCATTTTATATTCAGATTATGCTCCCTCTCATAGACAATTCTAGTTGTGAAATCTATTCCCTAAGCAGTTATTTTGGGACCAGAGATCCCTAATATTTGAACAACATTCTACATAAGACTACTAATGTTGTCTGCATTAACCAGAAAAGTAATCCCATAACCTGAATGAGAATGACACACAAATCTATTTTTTATGTGGATGGCATAATATGTCCCAGAAATAGACATGCACGTATTGTTACACATATGGAAATATACTCAGCTTCATTCATGATAAGACAAATGCAAAATGCAACCAAATTGAGATGCTATTGTTTATATACAAGACCGGCAATGTCAAAATAGTTAATAACTTTGTCAATGAGGGATGGAGCATAAATTTTTACCACCTCTATGGAGTGTAATTTGGCAATACCTATCAAAATTATGAATGCATTTATACTATAACCTAGCACTTCTCTTTCCAGAAATTTATTTTATGGATGTGCTTGCACCCAAAATGATGTGTGTAGATGAATATTCATTAAAGTATTAGTGCTGTTGTAGTAAAAGATTAGAACAACTTAAGTGTCACTTAGTATGAGAAAAATGAAATGTGGAATGGTACATTCATACAGTGGAGCAACATGCAGTCATTTAAAAATTATGAGGAAGCTTTTTGTGTACTGAAATGGAATGATTTTCAAGATATGTGATATTAAAGCAAGATGCCAAACTGTGTGTGTAGTATATGACTGTTTATGCAAGAAAGGGGTGAAGCTAATAAATGTTTGCTCATGTAAGCATAAAACATCTCTGGTGAGCTATGGAGAAACTGGTAACACTGGTGGCCTCAAAGGTAAGGCGATGGGGAGCTGAGGAGCAGGAGAGAAGAGAGAGTTTTTATTTTATTTTTTTTTAAAGATTTTATTTATTTATTCATGAGAGATACAGAGAGATAGAGAGAAGCAGAGACCCAGACAGAGGGAGAAGCAGGCTCCATGCAGGGAGCCTGATGTGGGACTCGATCCCGGGACTCCAGGATCACGCCCTGGGCCGAAGGCAGGCGCTAAACCACTGAGCCACCCAGAGATCCTGAGATAGTTTTTAGTACATGTCTTTTTGTATGTTTTGAATATTGAAACTAGTAAATAACTCATCTATTCAAAATATAAATTCAGTTAGAAAAAATAAAGAAAAGAATGTAAATTTATTTTCCTGATGAGAAATCTCAATCAAGATTTAAAATACCATCTTAATATCAGAAATAATGCCAGGCTCAGGACACCTGTAGTGGCCACAGTCTCATTTAGCTTTAGCTTTCAACAGCAGGACCCATCAGTCTTCATATTAGACCAAACTGGCTATTTAAGGGAAGCATTAGTTGGATGGATAACCCAGTTCCTCCTTTTTTTTTTCTTCTTCAAATTTTAGCTGTGATTTCAATTGCTCTGGGTCCTGGTACAGTTTATTTGTGGTGGGGGGAGGCGGGATACTCATATGCTGTTATCCTTTTATCCTGTACAATATCCATGTTATACATTCAAACCAAAGCTCCTCTTCCTGCCATGTTACTATGAGCACACACTAAAAAAGAGGTATATCCACCCCAGGGAATACCTCTAATCCTCTACAGCCAACAACAAAAAAGTATAATTCAAACTCAGAATCCCTGCATCTCCAGCAGCTTCCAACACTTATCCTGGAATTAGTGCTTCCTCTGAACCTGTATCTTAAGGCTCTAAAATTCTTGTATTTATATTTTTTCTCCAAAATAGCTGGACTCTGGCATAGGAGTAGTGTCTTTCCAGAAAGAGTCGATACTATATATGGAGAAAAGAAAATTGAGCTATTTATCCTTTTCCTTAGGCTGCTTAGGTTAAATAGGATAAATTGAAATTTGTTTACCTTAGCATTCCTCCTTAAAGTTGGAAAAGAGTTCTAGTAGGGTTGATTATTAAACCACTTTGCCTGTTTCCAAGTTATGCACACACATGAAGTCTAGAAGAACATGCAAACCTTTAATTCAGCCTCAAGAATCATATTATTAGGGGCACCTGGGTGGCTGAGATCTTGATCCTGGGATGAAGCTTGCTGTATGAAGCTCGCTGTAGGGAGCTTGCTTCTCCCTCTGCCTATGTCTCTGTCTCACTCTCTCTCTCTCTTTTTCTCTCTATGTCTCTCATGAATAAATAAATAAAATCTTTAAAAAAATAAAACCACATTATTAACCCATACTGGGTGTACAGGAATTGCGCAGACTGGTGAGGTGGGGAAAAGATATGATAGGGTCTGGAAGTGGCTTTTCTGCTCTTTCAGTTTCAGGGCACATCAGATGAAAAAGCTAGGGTGGGTCAGGGATCATTGAATATTGCCGGTGGACTATCAAAATAATCATGCTTCCAACACTGAGCCTCAAGATGGTCTCTCATGATATGAAAACAGTCTTTTTCTTCCCCTGCCTTGGCTTACAATTCTAAATGCTGTTTTTCACTCAGTTTTAGTAGGTGGTAGGACTGGAGACAGGAGGAAAACCTCATTCTCTATCACTTTTTTAGGACAAAGAGGAATCCAACATTGAACCCTAAAGGTATGCTTGTTTAATCTAGAGTCAGATTAACTGGATATCTTTAGTTTTGGCTACCTCTGACTTCTCCCTGTTCCTGATACTTCTGTTTTGTTCAAGAAAAGTATCTATCTTCTTTACCAGCTTTTCCTTGACTCAGCTCCTTGCTTAATATGAATAATTAAAACTATGCAACTAAGAGTATCAGAAAGCACACAGTCAAGCTAATTTATTTTAATTAAAATTGGATTCACAGAATTCAAAGTGGTCCCACTAGGCAAAAATATGCAGCCAAATTCAGAAGATGCTTTGGGAGCCTGGAGAAGCTCAGTCAGCATTTCCAAGGACCAATACAGGTTTAAGATCATTAAAATGACCTTAGAGAAAGTAAATGTTAATTGTGAAACAGACACAGATATTTATGTATATTTCAGTGTTTGGTGTGGTGGGACCAAAGACTCCTCTGGGCTTCTAAGTTGATAGATATTGACAGGCCTGAAAAAAATCATCTATAAGTATCTAAAAAGTATGCACATAACTGTAAATTTGGGAGTCCAAATTAAGGTTAAGGTAAAAATGGGTATCCTGCATTCAAGAGCAGGAATAGTATGCCTTCATTACATAGAAAAGAGATGCCTTATTCTATCATTCTAATTCAACTTGAAAAGATCCATTTCTGTAGTAATTATATATCAGAAAATATCAGCCAGTTACTGAAGCCCATATTATAATAGTATCATGTTCTAGACTTTCCATTTATTTCATTCCAAATCCTTATGGTAATGTTAACCAGTCAAACAGCCAATTCTCTAATGCTCTCAGGCACTGCCTACTAGCTTAAAGCAGTTTATGATTATTTTAGGCCATTTAAAACTGTCCATAGTGAGGAAATCTTTCTCAGCGATGGCATGCCTTGTTAATTTGCCAGTGGCTGAGTAACACTGCATCTTCTCAAAATAGCTGTCTCCACCTTCGATTGAGTGGAATCTCCTAGGACTGTTGACTACATCCTATTTCGAGCAGGTTATTAGTGAAGGAAATGAACTAGATGTTGAACACTTGCCATTCCTATGGGCTTCATTACGATTCATGGCATACAGAAAACATTAAAATAATATTTCTTGCATGAGCACTGAATGAATAGTTGATGACAAGCATCTGTCAATTAGGCCTCTGCTTTATGACTTCTGTTTGACATTCTGCTGGACGCTGTGTCTATCCTTTGTATTTGCTACTGTTCTTTAAACTATTATAATACAGTTGCCATACCTTCCTTCCAGTGGGGATAGGACAGGATAAGAGAGAGAGACAGAGACAGATATCATAGCCACAAATTAAAATATGGATTTCCTGAAATTGCCACCTATGCAAAGTTCACATTTATATAAACCCCCACATGCTGTATTTTACTAATGAGGAAACACATAGTTGAGACATATATAAAGGAAAAAATAATAAGAGAACCAAATAAAAAAGGGAATTATGGTTAATTCATTTTTAAGCATTCTTCACTCTTGCAACATCAGAGAAAGTTCAGTCTTTAGCTCTAAAAAGGCTTTAAAGATTTTAACAAAGTTGAAATTATAATCTTTACTGAAATTTTCCATTTAGAAAGCCTGATTTGAGGCGCCTAGGTGGCTCAGTTAAGCGTCCCACTCCTGATTTCAGCTCAGGACATGATCTCAGGTCATGATATTGAGGTCCTGCTTCCAGCTCTGTGCTGTGTGTGGAGCCTGCTTAAGACTTTCTCTCTCCCTGTCCCTGTGCCCCTAAGCCCCCAACACACATGTGCAGGCTCTCTCTTTCTCTCTCTCTCAAACAAAACAAAACAAAACAAAACAAAAAACAAACAAAAAAAACCTGATTTACAGTTATATAAACTAAAAAGTTGCTACTGCAGGCTAGGTTGGTGTGTGAACTAATTTGGAGAAGACCTACCAAGTGGATTTTATCCCTCCAAAACCATACCTTGTTTAGGATAATAGATTTGATCTATCTACTTCACTTCAGTCCCAGGGCCAACATTATAACTTTTGTAGGTGCTCAGCATTTTTGCATATGTGGGTCTTTTTCTCCATAAAATATTTAAAACTCTGTTTTTCAACTGGTACAAAAGACAAATATGTTCGTATAATATATTAAAACAGTTTCTCAACCTAAAAATTATTTTTTTCCCTTCTAAATTAAAAAATAAATTAAACTCTTTGTGAGCCCCTAAAGGCATTATGGCCCTAGGGACGATGCTTACTATGCCCCATGGATGGTTCACTTTGTCCCTACCAGGGTGCCAGCTGGGAAGAAAGATTACTCAGAGTTTTGGAGCTAGAGGGATTTTCAAAGTAGAAGTTCAGGGGCAGACTGGGAGGCTCAGCAGTTTAGCGCCCCCTTCAGCCCAAGGCCTGGTCCTGGAGACCCCAAATCGAGTCCTACCTCAGGCTCCCTGCATGGAGCCTGCTTCTCCCTCTGCCTGTGTCTCTGCCTCTCTCTCTCTCTGTGTCTGTCATGAATAAATAAATAAAATCTTAAAAAAAAATAAAGTAGAAGTTCAGTGTTTTCTTAAGTTCTGGGCCAAATAAACACTATATTGAAACAAAAAACACTATTGGAACACATCTAATTTGTGCAATTCAAGGATGGACAGTCTATCTTCAGAGATCTTAAATTTGAATTAAAAGTCAGAGCTTAAAAAAAAAAGTCAGAGCTTTACAAAGGGTATGTGTTGACAAAATATCAACACCTTTACAGTAAACATTGTATTGAAATACAACATACATGCAGCAAAGTACACACATCAAAAGTGAACAGCTCAGTGAGTTATCACAAAGTTAACATTCTCAAGTAACGCTACCAGAAAATGCTACCAATATTTCAACATGGAGAATATACAAGATATTCTTTAGAATTTGGGGCTGCAAATATAAAAAGCATGGTTTAATATATACTTTCATTCTAAAAATAAATGACTAAAATGAATGTATAAGTGTTCCATTTTCTTTTATGTTACCAATCATGTTTATTACAGATATCCCTCGTCGTGTCTTGGAACTCCATTCCTAATTCTTGACCCTTACCTATTCCTGAGCTGTATATCATTTGTGACCTTCCCTCGCGTCATCACTGATGTGCCTAATCCTGAGACTTACCCTGTCATTCATTCATTCACAAATATTTGAGGACCCATAATGTACTCAACACTGTGTTAGGTATTGGGATATAGCAGTGAACAAGTCTAGACCATCCTGGAGCTTCGAAGTTAATACAAGAGTCATAGACATTTCATGAAAAGTTATTAAATTTAATTGTGATAAATACTAAAAGGAAAAATATAACATGCCATGAGAGTGAATAACAGGGAGACCTAATCTAATTTTGGTGGTAGTTTATTCATTCTTTCCCTTTTTATTAGACTAAAGATGGTAATGATCATACTAATGACTATGGCAGCCAGAATGAGTATGAGACTTTGTATAAGAGGCATAAACAGGGGCAGCCCGGGTGGCTCAGCCCTGGTGGCTCAGCGCCGCCTTCGACCCGGAGTGTGGACCCGGGATCGAATCCCGTGTCAGGCTCCCTGCATGGAACCTACTTCTCCCTCTGCCTATCTCTGCCTCTCTCTCTCTCTCTCGTGTGTGTGTCTCTCATGAATAAATAAATAAAATTTAAAAAAGAGGCATAAACAGTTTCCTGCTAAATAATGAATGAAATTGTTATAAACCGTTATGCTATATTTTTTTTGTTGGTGTTAAAATGTTCGGATTTTTATGCTTCAGAAATGCACCATCAAAACAATAGCATCTTTGTGTCCATGGTATCCAAATCACTGTGTCAAATGTCCTTTTATATGTTTGTTCTCTCTCTCTCTCTCTCTCTCTTACACACACTCACGCACCACTGCCCCCACTATCGCTGCCACCACCACCACAGCAGATCCCCAAATCACAGTTTTAAGTAATTTCTAGATCTCTACATTTTTTTCCTCTTGATTTCAACAGAAACACCAGTTTATTATTTTTATTTATTTATTTTTTTAACGATAGTCACACAGAGAGAGAGAGAGGGAGAGAGGCAGAGACATAGGCAGAGGGAGAAGCAGGCTCCATGCACCAGGAGCCCGACGTGGGATTCGATCCCAGGTCTCCAGGATCGCGCCCTGGGCCAAAGGCCGGCGCTAAACCACTGCGCCACCCAGGGATCCCAGAAACACCAGTTTAAAACACTTGGCCACTTAAAAATTTTTATGGATTTGTATCAAATGGAATCAGAAAGGGGAAATCATATCACTGCCTAGTTGATCCCTTTAGCCAACATTATTTATACGTGTCTGACAGGAGCTAGCTCACAAAATCACATATGCATTTCATCTGTTCTTGCGTGCCTAGGTTCTGTTTGTGCGTCAACTGCTCAGTGAGCAGGTAAGGCGGGCCAGTTGGAATAGTGCCACTTTCTATGCATATAGTCAGTTCCTTGTTCTTAGAGACAAATGTATTTTCAATTTTTCAATATATGTATTTTTCAATAGGCTAATGGGGTTATACTTTATCACATCCTCGTCTTGTTTTGCCTATATCAACATTCTCTGTTGAAATATTCTCCAAGTCTTTGTGGTTGGCATTCCGTGGTAAATACTCCTCTACCTCAGAGACATCTCTAGCCTCTGTTGACAGAGAGAGGATAGAAACCTACAAGAGATCAACCTAGCCACCTCTTTTCTGTATCAGGGTAATTCATTTCCTCGTCTGGCCTATCACACAATTTCTTCAAGCTGACTGCTGCCATTTGGGGATACTCCTTCACTGCCTATTGGGTCTTCTTTCTTCTCACCAAGCTTCCTACTTACAACTTTTCTTAATGATTTTACTTTTAGTCCTTGAGTATACGTGCCTTCCTGTTCAGTTTCAACAGGCTTAAATTTTGGCCCTAATTAAGTGAAAGACAAGTACATGACTCCACCATTCTCTGAGGCATAGCTGTGGCAGGGAATACAAACAAGTCCAGAAAATCAAGGAGGATTTAAGTACAGCCATGTCAGTTTCCCTTTTTTCACCAGATATGAAATTGAGGTGCTTGAGTTTGGGAATATTTGGAAATGTCTCTTTTTTCCCTATCACCTAGCCTAGCACCTGACAGCTAGCAGGGACTTAGCAAATGTTTGCCAAGCGAATGAGTTTCTTTTCTTTACTGTCTCATGTATTCCTTGGGCCAGCATGATTTCCTCTGCAGAAATAAGATGGACTTAGGTTAGAAGCTTACTGTGTGCAGTGGCTCAACCTTTGACAATGGTGCAATGGCTATCCTTTCTATAGTCTCCTGAGGAGGCTCTTCTCATCCCATGGAGAGGGTCTCATTGGCAAACTCTTTTCCTCTAGCATCATTGTATTTATGAAGAAAAGGATTTTGTTTTGTTTTTTTGCTTTGCATTTTGGCTAACATTTCAACTATTTCCTCCTTGGGTTAATTTAAAATTTTCAGGTAGCTACCATCTGGTCTTATGGATTTTTCTGCATTTAGTTTGTTCCTAATTTCCAGAATAGCCTGGGCATTTGCCAGTATTTTCCCAAGCTCCTTGTACCTGTATACTTCAAAAGCAATATGGGAGTGGATGACTTAACTTCTTTCCTAAAAATGTTGACATATAATTTGTTTACTCACTGTCATATTATTTTCCTTTAATAGGCCCTGCATAGCATGAATTTCAAGTGGTTGTTTTTTTGTCTTTAAAGATACAGCTTTTGAGGTACCTGAGTGTCTCAGTTAAGCACTTGACTCTCGGCTCAGGTCACGATCCCAGGGTCCTGAGATCGAGCCCTGTATCAGGCCGCACTCAGCACAGAGTCTGCTTGAGATTCTCTTTCCCTCTTCCTCTCCTCTCACTCCCTGTCTCTTTCTCTCTGTAAATCAGTAAATAAAATATTTAAGAAAAAATAAAGACACAGCTTTCATATTACAGTCCCTGCAAGGTCCTTTTTGTCTTCATTTCTCATTGATACCACACCACTTACATTTGAATGAGGTGAAGTCTTTGTACTTTGCCTAGATTTTTTTGGAAAAAGGAAGAGAATATTTCCAACATAACCCTTTTAAATTTTCCAGCTAAGGATGCCAGGTTTTTTGCTGTTGTTGTTTAAATATGTAGTCATTTTGATAATATCTTTAATCTCAAGATTCATATCAGCAATCTTAAAGAACTTCTAGAATTATTATAGATTAATGGAGCTTTATGTAGTTTCATTGAAATTTTCTACATATGTACCTTTATTTATTTATTTATTTATTTTAAAAATAATTTTATTTATTTATTCATGAGAGATACAGAGAGAGGCAGAGACATAGGCAGAGGGAGAAGCATGCTCCCTGCAGGGAGCCCAATGTGGGACTTGATCCCAGGACTCCAGGATCATGCCCTGAGCCAAAGGCAGATGCTTAACAGCTGAGCCACCCAGGTGTCCCTATTTATTTATTATTTTTTAAAAAAATATTTTATTTATTTATTCTTGAGAGACACACAGAGAGAGGCAGAGACATAAGCATAAGAGGTAGAAGCCAATGTGGGGAGGCCAATGTAGAACTCAATCCCAGGACCCTGGGGTCACACCCTAAACCAAAGGCAGACACTCAACCACTGAGCCACCTAGGCCTCCCTGTACTCTTATTTATCAAATACCTACTTACAGCGGTATTAATATATAAAATGGATTTGAACACGAAACATGACAAAATGTTTGATGGTATAAATATAAGCAAATAGAGCACTGGGATAGATGATTATCATTATCTGAATTGAGGAGTTTTAAAATGGAAAAATTGTCCTCCTACCTTGAACATAGCAAGCATGAAATAATTAAGAGATTGAGTCAAACTTGAAGAAGGTGCCTGGAGTCAGGCCACAGGGCTCTGTAATTGACTTTATGCTAACCAAGCAATAGTTCACAGGAAGAATTGATGTAATCTTGGGCTACAAAAATAGTAGTATAAAAAGAAAAAAAATCAGCCTGTGTTCTTATCACATCTATTGTGTGTTCTTTCTCCTAGGTATCAGGACATTGTTGTTTTTTTAATATAGGAAGGACACTGTCAAACTGTAGTATAATAGGGTGAGCAATACTAAATGCCACGTCTTGAAAACAATGATAAAAACAAGACAAGGTGGCCAATGAGGTAACATGAACCACGACTTCAAATATTTGTGGAATATCACATGAAATAGGGACTTATTCTAATTTAGCTGTAGAAAAAAATACCTAGGGTCAACACTTGGAATTTAAGAGGCTGCCAGCTTTAGTTCAATATGAAAAGTTTTTGAAGGTCATGCTAACACAGTAGTGATGTAGCTTTGTCAAACAGTAAGTTCTCTGTTGCCAGCTGTGAAAGCAGATGTTGGATAAAACTGTCAGAAATCCCATCAGACTAGATGTTAAAATAATTCACAGTTTTCTCCTCTAAATCAGCAAAGGTTCCAGTTTGGCTAATTTTGCTGTCCAAAACCAGAGAGGTAAGGCTGAATTTTAAGTGCTGAGCTCACCTTCCAAACCTATTCAGAGAAAACTCCCCACACTTAACCGGTCACAGTAATACCGGTGACCCAGATAGTTGTGGGCTAACATCCCCTGTGTTTTCATTTCTAGAGAAAATGTTAAGGAACACAACCTACCCACAGGAGCCTGAACCTGCACTTGTGAGATGGATGCTGGCCATCTTCCTTCTTTATCAGTAGATGTAAACATCTGCTGCAAGAGGGCCATTTATATAATTGGTAGTGCTAGGGAAGAAGTTGCGGGCAGGCACTTTTGGTTGGCTGACCCGCCTCTCATGAAAATGTTTCAAAATGAAACTGTTTCTCCTAACTTCCTTCTGGACTGTCATCAAATAGAAGCAGAATCCTTCAGAGATTCCCGGAAAAGCCTTTTCTTTCCTGATACAATCATTGCCACTCCCTCCTTCAGGACTGAATCATAAAGGAGGATTGAATCACTGTCCTGACAGTGGAGCTGCAGCAGCTAATGTATAGCCATGAGCAAAAGATTCTGGAGAACTCTAAAGACATCAGCACTATCAACAACTGAACAACAAACACTCCTTCTATTTATTTAAATATTTCTGCTCAGAATTTTTTTTTTTGTTGCCAGCACTTGAAAACGTTCCTAACTAAGTCATGATCCTTCATGATTCCCCTCTTGGCAATGGAACATTTCTAGTCGTGTGATTGCTTGAGTATCTTATACAACTAATTCCTTAAAACAACCTTCATTTGTAACCGAGAAGTCTGAGGAACATATTAGATGTTTATGGAATCATAGAATCTTGGAAGGAAATTTCAGAGCTCATTAAATTAGAAAAGATCACAAGTACAGGAGTTTCCTTCTAAAAGATCCCTGATAAATGGTCATTCATTAATATGGTAATTCATAAACTGTTTCTGGAGTGGCTACTATATTTGAATACCTTTATTAAGAGATCTCAGTACAAGGGTGCCTCAGTGGCTCAGTTGGTTAAGCGTCTGCCTTTGGCTCAGGTCATGATCCCATGGTCCTGGGATCCAGTCCTGCATCAGGCTCCCTGCTCAGTGGGAGTCTACTTCTCATCCCCTCCTCACCTCTCCCTCTACCCCCACTCATGCTCTTTCTCTCAAATAAATAAAATCTTTAAAAAAATTTTTGAAAAGAGTTCTCAGTACCTATCAAGTTAATCTTTGAATAGTTCTAATAGAAATCATTTCTTTAATGAACCAAAATACTTTGATTTTATGATGGATATATTTTTTATTATTGTTTTTAAAGATTTATTTTTATTTTTTTATTTGAGAGAGAGAGAGCCAGCACTTGATCAGGGCTAGGGGCAGAGGGAGAGGAAGAAGCAGACTCCCCTCTGAGCAGAGAGCCAGACATGGGGCTTGATCCCAGGGGTCCTGAGATCATGACCTGAGCTGAAGGCAGGCGCCCCACTCACTGAGCCACTCAGGCACCCCTAAAACTCTTGCTTTTATAGCATAATCTCTGAAATAGTTATTACTGTAAGTTACAGAATAACTTATTACGGTATAAACTACAAGATCTTTGAAGCAGAAGGTAACAGTTTATATGATCTGCTGACATTACTGTTACTACAGTATGACGTTGGGCAAGCTATTTGTGTTAGTAATTCCCTATTTGCCCTTACCTTTCCCAACCCTCCTTACTCTCTCTCTCTGTGCTGAACTTTGCAGAGTATGACACCCTAGGCTCCCTTTCCTTCTGTCACTGGGAGGGTCTGGCCAATGGGTGGCACCTCCAGGAGACTGGAGGGTGGGAGGAGACACAGTAACAGTAGAGAGGTCAGAAGCTATTCATTCCCTTACTAGACTTCCTCATTCCCTGTGGCTCTGCCACTGGCCGCACTGATCTGGAATTCATCTCCTACAGGATGACTTTCTCCCCTCACATCTTCATGAGGCTCCAGTAACATCCATCTCTCCCCTTTTCCTTTCGGATCTAGGTGTAAACATGACTTCCCACTGTTGCTGGTTCCTATCGCCATTATTGTACATCCTTTCTCTCTACTTTACCATCCTTCGTAGGTTTCCCTAGCCATTCCAAGCTTTGAAAATTGTCCTTTTCAAATATATCATCTGTTTCCTGTGGCCTCTCAACTGCTACATTTTTAAATCTCTCTGGACTTCAGTTTACCATGTACATGGGGATATTAATAGCTACCCCATTGAGTCCCCATGAGGGATTATATAATATTGCCTCTGTCATCTAGACCAATGTCTGGCACACAGTAAGTGTTCCATAAATATAAGACCTTATAAACATTACAGCTGAAAACATAATGAGCCTAGGAGGGTGTGCACCAAGATCATTCTTCCCATTTTTACCTACTTGCAGGAGCCTTTTTCTGATGCAAATATAGCCCAACATGCAGGAGTAGAAGGAACATGAAGTATTATCAGTGGCTGCAAGTGTAACAAGGAGCATTGCTTCTTTTAAGATCCTCATTCTCCCCTACCAAGCCCATCTATCTTTTTCTCCCTGGGTGTCTATTCAGTCAAGAATGAATAATAGGTAACACTCACAGGTTGAAAGTTGAAAGCAGTGCACTACATTCACTTTATGAGCAGTATAATTGCCTAAGAACAATTTAAAATACCATATCCCTATTGTTGATTCTGTTTTTATACATAACCAAATTAAGTGCTTATTAGCATGTCATATAAAGGAAATCTTTATGCACATTCTTTCTAATGTGTATCTTCTTTCCTTAGAATTAGCACATACTTCCACATATTGCTTATGAAATGGTTTTGTAGTTGGTTGCTTGCATATTGTTCTTCTCTGTGGCACATTTTTACCCATAGCACCTTGCAGAGTAGCCTGTCACTCAATAAATATTTGTTGAATGAATGGCACATATAAGTTAACAGGGACAATTGCTTTTATTTAGGATCCAGAATAAGATGCAGATGGCTTGGCAGATGGCATGTAAGGTCATGCAATGCCTTCCCAGGGAGTCTGAAGTAATTCACAGAAAGCCATTGCGTCACCACTGTGAGCAGCTTGAGCACTCCTGTGAATCTTAGCAGACACATTAGCTTGCGAGAGGATGATTAGTGGGGGGAGAGTGCAACATCCTGTCCCCTGTTTCCAAGAGACAATACATAAAAGTAAAAAATAATGGCTTGAGGATGCCAGCATTGGCCATTGAGAGAGCCATATCTTAAGTTGAACCACTGTCAGTGTCAACCACACAAAAAAATGATGTAGTTATTTCTTCCTGAGATCTTTCAGGTCAGATGTTGAATATGCTAAGTAATGGACAAACAAAAAAAGATGATTACAAATGATTTGAAGTCATGGTTGAAAATATGCCAGCAAACAAATCCAAGGTCTATTGAGAATTCTTTCATTGAGATCACATTCTTTTATACTGACTGCTGTCAGCATATTCAAAAGATATGCAGTGATTTAAACAGTATAGGTACTTGATTTTTCACAGTGCAAAGGAAATAGGATTTGTAGTCTTTACCCTGCAAGTCTTTGTTTCTGATGCAAAACAAAAACAAAAACAAAACAAAACAAACACTTTAGCATCAAATGCTTTGCAGCATAGTGAACATGACATGCTGGCATACTTCTTTATGGGCTTCAGCCACTGCTATACCCCTGTCTCACATACTTTCCTCTCCTTTTTATCTACCTAAATATAAATGTGAAGCCTTCCATGATTACATTAAGGACAGGATAATTACCCTTCCCATGTGCTTCCCCTATGAAAATACCTTTGCACAGTAGACTTTGTCAGTAAACTGAGTAAATAGCATCATCAGGCAAACTTACATATCGTTAGTTAACATTATTTTGAAATAGTTGTCTCATGAGTTTCCTCTGGTCTTCCATTATTTTTCCCATCACTCCCAGTAGAACTAGAGGTGCCCCTAAGAGATTGCCTGGCTCCATTTATACTCTTCCCTGTTCCCAATGTGAAACAGATACATTTCAGGGGATGTTTTGATGTACTCTATGAGACACGAAGAGTAGGCCTTATTCACCTAACTTCTGGTGGCACTACCAGCAGACAACCTCTACCTGTCAAGCCTCTTTAGAGATGGCTTCAACTGAAGACAGCCTCCTGGCACAGTTGGCTTTCTGTGGTGAGCCAGTTGTCTTTTTCCAATTTGGGACACTGTGAAGGGTTGTTCCATCTCCCCATAGGAGATGGACTCCCCATAGGATCAACTGAAGCTTTGTTTGAGGCTACATTGCTATTCTAATTCTCCATATGCCCAATTCTGTTTGTTTCCTTCCCTCACCCTTTCAGTGGTATTGAGACAAAGAACATCTCCTAATAAACCTCCTGTATGCAGATCTCTTCTCAGAATTAAGGAATTCAATCTGTGAATGGGATGAGATTGATGTCCTAGAAATCTTGAATTCCCAGATCTCCTTGCATCCTATGGGCCTTCAAAGAAAGGCTTATTTCTGTTAAAGACTATGTTCCTTCCTCCATTTGGAAATGATGCAGAACCTCTCCCCACAAAGACATGTGTCCTCCATTTCCCCAGGATCTGCCATAAGCTCCCATTTGTCCACCAGGTTATAACAAGGGTTGAATTATAACATAAACTCAGGCAGAGACCTGCCGAGCCCAATAAGGAAAGGGGCTGCATCTCCAAATTGCTACAGGGTCTGCTAACATGCACCTTTGGAACCTGGAGAGTACAGAGGCCTTGGATTTTGGGAGTGCTTGATCAGTGTAGGCAAAACATAAAGGCTGGGAAATGGAGGATTTATTTATTTATTTGAGATCACTTTGCTGAGATAGACAATTGAATACCTTGGCAAGGATTTGGGGAGATGGTGAGGACAAACTACTAGTCACTGAGCACACATGAGGTATGAATGCCAGAATTTCCAAATCATAGTGTGAGAAGAAATGAGAGAGCTCAGAGACGTGAGTGTGGTAGAGGGAATCTATTATGAATACATTATGCAAGGGCCAAAGTCTCATCAGAGGACTATCGTCCACGAAAGAGCCCAGAGGATATACTGTTCGCTGAAGCAATACAGACTGTCTTGGTGAGAGGGGTACCAGCATGAGTGCCAAGGTCAGAGGAGGGAGGCTGAATAGCAAGATTTGTGGTGGAGAGGCAAGGGCCTTAACACAGCAGAGTTAAATAGCAGCACTTAATGATTAGAAATCAGATACATTTTAATAAGTGGAAGATTTGGAAGGGCTCCTAAGTGGGGTCTGACTGTCGAGAGTCATGCAAGTGGTTGAGAGAACATGGTATCTCTAGGGGCAAATAAATGGACAGCTAGTAAAAGTACTACTTAAGCTGTGCAATTAAAGGAAATAAAAAATGAATGATTGGGAGCCTGAGGACAGTTGGCCCCCCAAAGTTACGATACCTTGCCTAGACCTGAAATAGCTGCTGGACTTGGAAACTACTGGCCAAAAAAGAGACTTGATTCCCAGAAGTAAGGACCTTGATGTACCCCAGCAAGTGTGCATATTATGATTCTTCTGGGTTTTTCCCAGTCCTTAGTTTTAAGCTGCTAAATCTGGGGGCAATTTGTAACAGCAAAAGATAACTAACACAGCTACTCTGGCTACTTTGTGCACAAGCCCACTGAATAGCACAGGGGTGACTGGGGGAAGACCCAGAGTGAATCATCTTTCCTCCTAATTATGAAACACTTTTTCCAGAGTTGGAGCCTTTGGTGACAAACATTACTCTTCATACACTGGATCTGGCCATAACATTTCCCCAAACTTGTTGGTCGCTGATCCTCACCTTTTTTTTTTTTTTTTTTTTTTTTGCCCCCAAGCCCAAGACCACCAAGTCAAACCACTAATTCTTTGCAAGATGGTGTAGTTCTTGATTTTGGAACAATTGTCCATTTAGGTAAAGAGAGCAAAGATGTCTACTGCCTAAAGTTTTGCCTACTGATAAGACTTACCTTATCCATTGCCTTTAAAGTGATGCTTAGTGTGGGTACAACTCTCCAGCAGCCCACTTTCAGTTGTTACCAGCAAACTGAGCAGAATTATCTCTAAATTACATGGTGGTGGGTGGAGGAAGAGAAGGTGGTATTCCAGGAGGAGACACACATGTCCATGCCTTTAGACAAGAACTTGGGGTTTGAGTATCTCATTTGTTTTTTCAGCTGACAAGTGTTGTTAACAGCCTACAATCTACTTCACCTTACAGTCATTCAATACCTCATGCCCCTCATATGCCATTGGTGATACTCACTTCTGAAACCTTGCCTTTGGTAGATATTTCATTCCAAGGGAACCCAGGAGATAGTTTTATTAGATGTTTTGTCATGGCAGGTCATGGGCGACCACTTTTCTGTTCCTGAAGAGTGACTGCATGTTCCCTACCTCCCAGATTTTTTGACAGTTCTGTGCTATAGAACCTGCTGGTACCATTTTTTATAAAGTCAGGATTCTTACTTAACTTAATCGACATTGGCTGAATTAAACTGAAAAATAATTTATTGAATAAATAATAGATTGCTGAAGAATTTTGGCAAAAAAAAAAACCAATGAAGCAGTCAGAAAATGGGCAAGTATGAAAGGGGATGGCATAGCCAGAATCAAAAAATAAAACCAGTTTTGAGAAGCAGACCAGTGAGAAGACTAGTAATAATGCCACCAGACATGAACGCTGCAGCTTACACCCACACTGTGATTGGCACTGGGCACTGGCTATCACCATGGTGATATTGCCAATCCTACTTCCAGACACTGATGTTTTTGCTGTCGTGTCTACAGCAGAAATAATTCCCCTGATTCTTGATGTCACTAGTTCCAGACTACAAATCCGAGTCAGATACATTTGATTGTCTGAGCCTGGTTCACAATCTCAACAGTAGCCTCCACAAGAGGCTCAGAAAGCAACAAACTGGCCTTTTTGGCTTTTATAGGAGAAGGACTCCAGTTCCTATTCACACTCCTGTTTAGAGAATTTCTGAAACATAGAAGGGAGGTCAGGTATTAGGGAAGCAAAAGACAAATGGCCTCTGTATAAGATCCCTCTGCTCTCTTGATCCCTGGTACACATCTCCCATTATATTTTATGTCCATTTTCTTCGGGAATTCATTTGTGATAGGATTTGAGATAATACATTTCCTTAACTTGAACATGCTAACTGAACTTCTGATGAACTACAAAGCTGAATAACAAAAAAAGAATTACATTTTTTTCAAATAAAGAAATTTGTACAAAAGAAACTCTAAGTTACAGAAACATGCAAATGTTTGAGAGTTATTTGTTTTAGTAACTAAAAATCCATAATCAGTTCCAGAGTATTAGAAATTGGCAATGTATTATATGCATACAAATGAGTTATGAAAAAGAATTGCGTCAGAACCATTAGAAATGAAGTTAACAAATTCAGATTCATAAAACTGAGTGAATATTTTGAAGGTATTAGACTCTGAACAGAAGGTCTTTCACAAAAGAGTGAATCATACCAAATGAAAAATAATTTTACATCTTCTGAGACAACTTCAAATGAAATGTTTAAATATAATTTGGCCTCTGGCTTCCTTTTCACAGATGAGCCTTGACTAAATACAGAGAAGACATGAAAACCTGAATATACACATTACAGAAGACAGACACAGTAAGTTTAAAAGACTCCTTTTACCCCATGACTGATGGCATTAATGACTAAAAGAAAATTGCCACAGACTTATCAAAAAGACTTGGACTTGTTTCATCATCCTATTCCAAAGACATATGTTAATGAAAGTTATAGGTAGGAAATTTTTTCTGTACGAATATGTGAAGTGGGTGGTTGGGTTTTGAGCAAATCTGGAAAGGTCATGGTGCCTGTCCAAACAATTGCAAACACCAAAGAGGGGGTCTGAAATACGGGTTCTAACAAGAAATATGCAAAGTAGACATGGATGTGCAGGAAACATGCTCCAGAGAACATGGAGTCTCCAGGATGATTCTTCAATCATCCTGGCCCAGACAAGCAACCCTCACCAAATTCACCTACCAGTGACACTTTCAAGTTGGTGTACTATCTATTCTTTAAAAGATTCTCTACTATTTTTTTTTACAAAGAAATTAATCACAAACAGAAGAAGTATATTATTTACCTTCATGCACCTTCATGAAGGTGCACCTTCATGCACCTATTTCCCAACTTCAAAAAGGATCAATATGTGACCATTTCCACCGTTCTCATATCATTTTGAAGCAAATACCTAACCATGTACTTGGATCTGCAAATGTTCTAGTACATATCTCTAGAAGTTAACAACTTAAAAAAATGACTGAAATTCCATTATTACAAATAAAATGAACATTTCCTTAGACTTATTTTTTATAAAGATTTTATTTATTTATTCATCACACACACACACACACACACACACACACACACACACACAGGCAGAGACACAGGCAGAGGAAGAAGCAGATTCCACGCAGGGAGCCTGACATGGGACTCCATCCTGGGTCTCCAGGATCACGCCCTGGGCTGAAGGTGGCGCTAAACCGCTGAGCCACCTGGGCTGCCCTTTCCTTAGCATTATTAAATATCCAGTCGGTGTTTTAATTTCCAATAATCTCATAGATGTCATAAATATAAGCATGTTCTCTTGGAAGGTAGTGGGATCAAAATCCAGATGAGGTTCATGCATTACGATTGGTTGATGTATTTCTCTAGTCTTTCTCCATCCATAAGTTCCCCCCCTTTTTTTCCCATTTGAAAGTAGTCATTTATTAACTGACCATATTACAAAAATAATCATGTGGAAACCTTAGTTCATCCTTCTAATAAGCCTATTGATCTGGTCTTCCCTGTTGCCAGCATCTCCACCTTCTACAAAATGGGTGGTCTTTTTCTTCATTCCCCTGCATGGAGAAGATAATTTGAAGGCCCATAAAAAGTTGTTTGCTTCTTTGAAACATTTTCCAACAGTATAGATCTCGTGAATCAGATCCTCCATGCAGATGATGCCATATTTATCAAGAGATCAGGCAATCAATGTGTTATGTGTCAGGACAATTTGCTTCTTGTTGATCTTGTCATAACCATACTTGTAGATCAATTCATTCACCTACTTCAGCTTTGGGTACCCCCATGCTACAATCCTTAGCATGTTAACTAGCATGAAGTAACTAGCATGAAGCCTTGTTGAGCTTAACAAAGGTGCCATTGAAGATCTGGCAAAGGCAAAGAAGCTGTAACACCTTTCGAACCTTTGGGCTCACATCATGGATACCTCTGATCCTGACAACAAATGCCAATTTGGGTTCTGCAGGCACGTAGAAGTTGCCTGCTTTTCTCGTCATCCTCGCTATTCAAATCACAGTTCTGTACATCTGCCTATATTCCTTGTGGTGATGTTCAGCTTCTTTTTTTTTAAAGATTTTATTTATTTATTCATGAGAGACACACACACACGCAGAGGCAGAGATACAGGCAGAGAGAGAAGGTGGCTCCATGCAGGGAGCCTGGCATGGGACTTGATCCCAGGACTCCAGGATCACACCCTGGGCCAAAGGCAGATGCTTAACCGCTGAGCCACCCAGGTGTCTCAACTTTTTTCATAGATAAGCTCCCTCCTTGCCTTTTGAAGCATCTTTTGGGCAAACTTTTTTTCTCAGACATTTGATCTTCAACTCTATGAAATTCCTTCGCTTTTTCTTAAGGGTTGCTGGCATAGTAGGAACCTTCTTTTTCTTCTCTTCTGCACCCTCATGGTTCTAGCCAAAAAAGAGGCCATAAGTTCCCCATTTATCTTTGTTTTTCTGTTCCCCCACAACCTCCACAACTTATTTGTGGAAGAAATCAGGTCATTTGTCCTGTAGAGTTTCCCAGTCTGGAGCTGTGAATTTCTGAAAACAAAAAATAGCAAGATAGGAAGTGTGACTATTCCCAGTTCTGTGCTCCTGGTCCCTAAGAGAAGTCTGACTGAGCCATGTAAATTCTTTGGGATTTTGTGCCACAGAGTCCATGCAATGATACAGAGCAATGAGGATGGGAAATTTGCCTCTAAAATTGACAACATATACTTGTCCTGGTGCAAGGAGGAAGGATTGAAGGTAAGAGACAGAAGAGGGAAAAAAAAAGAAGCACTGGAAAGAGATTCATCTGTGCCTGTGAGGAGCTGTAGATTGTGAGGTAAAATTGGGAAAAAAAGAGGCCAGGGGGAATTGCTGGTATTTCTATGAATAATGTTGAGGTCACAGAAACAGAGAGAAGCTTTTACTTTTTTATATAAGTTAGACACATGCTAATCTTTCCCCCAAACCTTTTGGTGTTTTTTTTAAGAAGCCAAAGAAATATTGGAATTACTTTTATTTGTGATTATTTTTTCATAAGACTGGTGTGTGGGGTTGTTTTGTTTTGTTTTAATGTGACACTGAGCAGAAGTTGGAACACATGAATTCCCAGTTCCTTCCCTTTGATCTATTTCCTCAGGGTTTTTCTTCCAGAATGAAGTGCAGGATGGTATTTTGCTAGCTGGAAGTCAATGTCTGTCCTTTCCCTCACTCCACTTTAGTAGGGCTTTTATCATTTGGTAAGATTTTGGCTGCAAGTAATAAAAACCTTACCTTGAAGTTGCAAAAATAAAGCAAATTTAAAATGTCATATAACAAGGAGCTGTGAGGTAGAGCAAATTCTTCATACACCTTCCATCTGTTTGCTCTCCAATAACTCAGTTTTGCCCTTCTTTAGCAACTCTTGGTTTTAAGATGGCTGCAACAGTTTTAACAATCCTCCTCAGCAAACAATTTCCAGAGGCAGGAGACATTTTTTTTTTCCTTCTCTAGTTCTCTTTCAACGCAAAAAAATCCTTTTTCAGAAAGTGTAGCTCATTTACCAGCCTTCCTCTCTTGTCTCATTCTCCAGAACTGGGTTTCATGCCTTTTCTTAAGCCAATGATTGGCAAGAGAAATAAAATTGCCATGATTCTATTGGCTAGGACTAATCAAGATCCACACTCTTTGGGCTGGGAATCGTAACACTTTCCATGAGTGCAAAGTTATGTGGAGAGCAAATATTAGAACAGGCTCTGTCACCATGGAAGGGTGAGGTGAGGGGATCCATTCCATAGTGTCTGCTATAGGCCTTATCAGGCACCACACAGGGGAATAAAAATAATACTGTAGAAATAAAGATATTCATAGAGAAGAGAAAGTTTCTTTTTAAAGACTTATTGGGCCCTCCTTTCCCCAAACTCCTGCTCCCAGATATCCCCCAGCTTCTCACCAAATACCCTAAAACTATAGAATCGAAAATATTTTATTTATGGGAATGAAGTGACTGAAGAGATTATGAAATGCCTTCACTTTTATCAGAGTAGCACTGCCGATAAGCCTCAGGAAAGCCTGCTAGGCTGGGACATGAGAAATTTCAGCTTTGGCAATATTTTTATTCTTTAGAATCATAAGGGTCAGAGCTGGGCTCAGAGGGGAGAAAGCAAAATTAAGATGGGTGATTCTCACTTCATATCATGCTCAGAATGGCAGGGATTCTGCATAGACAGTGTTATAGGAAATGGAACAGGTACATTTGAAAGGAGTATCTATTTTGTTTTATCTATTAGAACCTTGGCATAAAAGTTAGCAGTGGGATAAGAGAGAAAACAGGTAGAGAAACGGAGGAACTGAGTCTCCAATTCAATTGTCTAGAGGCTTCCTCAGAAGAGTGGCCAAGGGAGAAGGAAGAAAGTTTTAACAAATAGGCTTGATCATGTAGGCCTCTGGATTCTAGAAATAAAATTTAACATTTTATCATTCATTCATTCAACAAATATTTCAAACTCACCCCTTTACTCCTTCTGCTTTAGCTGTACTCAATCCTGTTAGCATAGACGAACCATAGACTATTTCAGCTATAATCTAGGAATATACTTGTATCTCGTTCTTCTCTATGTATAACATTAATTACCTCTTTGGTCTTGTGTAATCACATGGTGTATTGAGACACAGTTCAATTTTTTATCCCTACTGAGGCATTCAGACATGTACTAAATAAGATTATTTCTTCCACTATCTCTTTTCTCATGCTACAGGCTTTTCCTGAATAAGTTCACCTATTCCCAGTCTTTAAACTCCATTTACATTGATGACTTTCATCTTAGTATGTTCTGCCCAAACTTATTTCCCATTATTAAACCTTATACCCAACTTCTACTTGAATATGTAGATCTGAAAATCTCATAGGTTTCTAACATCATCTATCTCCACCAAAATGGATCTCTTCATTTTGCTCCCTGCTGAACCCTTCTCAGGTAATCCCAATATAAAACATTTGTTGACTCATTTATTCTACCAAGCCTGGTCCTGGGTACTTTGAGTAATCAAATGATGCATATGCCACAGTTCCCTTAAGATATTATTCCTTGGGGTTTCACCTTCTAATGAAATAGGAGAGGAAAAAAAAGTCAGTGACAACTCCTTTGTCTTCTAAAATTCTGCATTCTTGGTGACATATTTAAAGTGGTATATGTTTTAACAGTGTAGGTTTTAGAAAGAACACTTCTGCTTTCATTTCAATGGATGTGGCTGAAGTAAGGGATTGGGGTTATGCCAAATAAAGTAAATGACTTAAAAGCCAAAATGGCATGATGAAGCAATGTTATTTTTATCAAGATGATTGGTCTGATTGGTGGTGACCTTGAAAGCTTTCATGAAGGTTTTAAAATGACATGAATTAGGGGGACAAGATGGAGAAAGCAGTGACTCATCCGTATTAAATGAAAAAAAATGTCTTAGCAAGAGGAGAACTCAAGTGGACAGAAAATGAATTCAGAAAGAAGACTTGGCTCACATAATTAGCTTTCAGAGACTCAATCTACTTCTCATCTGATAAAATCTTTCATGATTATATGATATAAAAGTCTGTATTCTCTGTTATTTCTAAGTATAAAACGTTCCTGTAGTCTAATTTCTTGATGAAGATGATTTGAGAGTAATGCCTAAATTGTGATTTTTGTGAAATGTTTATACATATGGGTTAGTGATGATCATAATACTGACATACAAAAAAATTAAAATGGTTAATGTGGCTAAATAATCACTACTAAGAAAAAGTGAGTGTTTATTATGTGGTCCTTATGTTACAGATACTGCCCTTTAATCAAGCAGGTTGGAAATTTGTAGGGAAGTGAGTCATACGAGCTTCTTCTATGCGAGGTAAATATTGATAAGTTCTGCAAAATATAAGCACAGAGCTATGGGAATTCAAATAAAGAGAGTTCATATATAATAGTGCTAACAAGGAGGTCTTCACAGAAAAGGAATCCCTTGAGCAGGGTCTGCCTGCTAGATCATGATGCTGGTCTATGAAGTGTGGGGTAGCAGGCAGGAGCAAATGAGCATGAGGAGCTGGACAGTATGCAGTGGCAGTGTGAGATAGCAAATTCCATCTCTTTTAAGGCTAGGTGATAAATCAGGGTCATGATAGAAGAATAAAAGAAGGAACCAGAGAAATAAGTAGGGAGTATGGTAGTAAGCTGATTAAAGGGGGTCTAGATAAAAATAAAGGATAGATATTTGTGGTGACCTCTCTTTGGATCTCTGTGTGGGTTTCTATTACTGAGTTGTGTTTATTTCAAGAAGTTCAAAGACAATAGGTCAGAGATTTGTTTCAAATAGAAGGGTATGCATTATACCTAAATTTGGATAAAGACTTGACTGTCTTGAGAAGCAATAACAGATCCAGTTTAGCTGGTATTTAGTCTATGTTTAGAGAAAGAGAGATATTCAGACAGGACCCTGGAGGATAGTTGCATTTAGGTATTGGAAGGAGGAAAAAGAGCCAGAAAATAATCAAGCAGTGGTGAACTGTTGCAAATAAATATATACAAGAGATACACAAATGGAGAAAAGACCTTTGAAAGACCAGTTTCACTAAGGAAAAAGCTAAATTTCAAAGTGGATCCCTTCCACTGGGGATGTGCATAAGCATAGTAATTAATAATGCAACTCTAACTATGCTCACAACAGGAGCCATTTCATAATTCATCCTTATTTCATTCTTGATAGTTTCAAAATACAAAAGGGGGACACCTGGGTGGCTCAGCAGTTGAGCATCTGCCTTCGGCTCAGGGTGTGATACCTGAGTCCTGAGATGGAGTCCTGCATCAGGCTCATTAATGAGGAGCCTGCTTTTCCCTCTGTCTATATTTCTGCCTCTCTCTCTGTGTCTCTCATGAATAAAATTTTAAAATCTTTAAAAAAATACAGAAGGAATAGATTTTGCTAATTACTATATTTACTTGTTTTGAAAATGTTAACTTAGAAATTTAGGATCTTGGACAAAATTACAGATCATCCTTGCTCTGGAGCTCTCAGCCTGGTGGGAGTTAACAGAATTGATATATGGGAGTAGAAAATAGAACCATGGGAAATTTGCAAAACTAGGACTAGAAACAGGGAGGCAAAGATAGATGAGGTCTTTCAGTGTCAATATTATCTCCTTTATTTATAGCTGCATAATATAGCTCAAAACTTAGTGGCTTAAAATAACTACCATTTTATTCTGTGGGTTGCCTGGGCTCAGCTAGGTGGTTCTTTTGCTCCACATGAGATTCGCTGGGAATGCAGTCATCTGAGTCTATTAGATGCAACGTCTAAGGCTTTTATTCATGTGGCTGGAAGTTAATGCTGGCTCCCAGATGGGTGCTTACCTGGGGCTTTCAACTGGAATATTTACATATGACCTTCAATGTATTTTGAGTGTCCCATAGTACGGTAACTAGATACCGAGATAAAATGTCCCAGAACAAGCATCCCAAAAAGGAGGAAGTAGAATCAGCCACCCTCTTAAAAGATAGGCTTAGAACTGGCACAGTGTCATTTCTACCATGCTCTATTACTGAACAATTACAGGACCAGCTGTATTCAAACAGAAAAGAAACAAAGCCTACCTCTCGATGGGGAGAATGAGTAAAAATTTGCAGCTGATTTTAATATAGTACGTGCAAGAGAATCAATTAGGTAGTTAGAAAAAAACCAAGGCAGATAGCTGTTTTGCTGTGAATTTGTTTAGTGTTTATGTATATTATGTATGAGGGATTTACTGAGATATCCAAAAATGCATGGAAAACTCACTTAGGTAAATATCATATCATGCCTAAACCAGATTTGGTCAGGAATGGAAAGATGCCTGTACCTAAAGGAGCGGTTTTATTAGAAGAAAATATGAGGCTGGAAAAGAAAGTTTTTTCCCCACCACTAGAGGGAGGAAATCCTCAGAACAAAGATTCTCTGTATATAATAATTTGGCTGAGCAGATTGGGTCTTGGAATTATTTTAAGATTTGCTGTCAAAATGACGTTGAGAAGTGAAACAATATTTGATGTGATTTTTATATATGTATTTCATTTCTAATTGTGGGTTAATATTTTCTGCATGAAAGTAAGGCATTGCTATGGCAAATGCACTGAAGAACATTATTCAAATGAAATGAAACCATGAATAGAATGTTCCATGTGGGAGTAAAAATAATTAGCCATTAATAATGTCACCTTTTACCTTCTGCGTTTCATCATTAAAAATATTTCTAAGATTGAAAATTAGAACAGGAATTTTTTTTTAAATGGAAAGATCTACAAAACTCACTCATTAACATTTTTAATCTTTGAAAATATCTTCAGTAGGAAAGATCCAAATTCAAACCTAGAACAATTGAATCCTGAGACCTTCAAATAGTCAAGCTTGGGAATGAAGTCACAAAGTACATTGGTTCGGAAAGTTATCACAAAGATTTACCTCCAAATTCAGTAAGAAACTGAACTTTTCTTTTTCCCTCCCTCCCTTACTTGAAGTTTCAAGTTTTTATTGTGCACTATATTCCATGTACTGGACTAGCTCTAGGTGTACATTGGTGGGTGGAAAATAAGGACTTGTTTCCTGACTTCATAGAGCTTTTAGTCTGTGGGATTCAGGCCACAGAATCTGGATATGTTCTGGATATATATGGATAATAACACAAATAATTATAATTAAAATTTTATTTAAAAGGTCAGGCCCAATTTCAAAGGAAATTGTGTAAGAACCCCTAAAGAATGAAATTATACCTTTGCTTCCTTTTTAATCCTATTTCACACTTTGAAAATCTTAGAATGTTGCATTTGTGAGGACAGTGTTCTCTGTAGGATACCCAGACAGAATTTTTAAAAAGTTTGTCATCTTTGTTGCATTTGGAAATCTATCACCTCTTCAGCCTATCCTCTTCATTATCTAGAGTGCTTGACACCACCTCAATTTACTTAAGTGCATTTGTGCCACTCTTTTCCCTAATGACTCCACTCATTCTCTCTAAAACCTACAGAGCACTATCTGTTTATTTTTAATCATCCATCTATCTCATAGTCTTTAGGTGTAGTTAATAAGAAAGAAATGTGAGGAGCACCTTTAATTTGTCTGAATAGATGACTCTTGAATATTTATTTCCAGCTCACTTCTCCCCAGTAGTCCACTATAAATCCAGCTGCTTTTATTGCACATTTCCATCTGAGCACCTTGAACCCACCATTTTAAAAGCTAAGCTGACTTCTCTACAATACTTGTGGGTCTCCTAAGATTCACCAGGTATTCCTTGATTTTCTGCTGCAGTCTATGGAGTGTGCTACTAGGTTCTAATCAGATCATATTGTCACTGATGCATTACTTGTCAATCTCCATTTCTGTGCTCTGATTTAAATATCATTGATTTTCCAGATCCTAATGCAGATTAGGAGAGCACTAATATCTATGTCTTAAGGCTTTCTTGAAAACAAAACAAAACAAAACAAAACAAAGCAAAACAAAACAAAACAAAACATGAATGGTTCTTCAGAGCACTATTCCTCTGAAGGTTCCTTGCATTTATCATCTCCCCCACCCCTACTGTCTTCAGTATTCAAACTTTGCCATTTGCAGTCATCTTCAGTTTACATCTTCAGCATCTGTAGATCTTGCCTAGATCATCTATTTCTATAAGATTAGTAATTATGTTGATTGTTAAGTGTCTATTTTTTCTAATATTATATGGATATTTAGCAGTAGCTTCTTACAGACTAGATCACAGAAAAAAATGTTTAGCTACTCTGTATCAATAAGGGACAGGTGCTCCTAAAGTGTCTCCATGAAAATAGCTTTAAAAAATGTATCTTTAAGGGCCCAGTGTTGTGCAGGCCTATCCATACAGATGAAAACACAATCGTAAAGCCTAATAAATGACTGGAAGAATAACCCTACTTTCAAAATGTGATTCTCAACAGGCAAAATATAGAGAAATAGCAAGAAATTGGAAGCAATCACTGTTTGACTCGTAATTTCATGACTTACATAAAGGTAACTTGTTAAAGTTCTTATTTGAAATTCTTATTTAATTTGCTAAAGTTCTTCTTTACATACATTTACAAATGAAGTGGAAAGAATATTCTTTTCTTTGGTTTACTGGTCTATGATTTACTTGTTATCACTGAAGACTCTTCATTGACATCCATATTTGAGGAAGGATTGATTGCTTAATAAGAACCAAGGCTGCTTTTGACTCCCTGGCAAGATATATATGGAAAGATTTATAGTTTAGATCATTTACTCTGATTGTGAGAGAGTTAAGTGTCTTGGAAGATTACGCTGAAGACAATCTTTGGTACAATTTAATTTAACCTCTTTATTTTACCAGATTTAAAAAAGGAAATGAGGGCTTAAGTAATTAAGTGACTTATCCAAGTTGACCCAGCTTTATTGGAGACATGTGGCAGATTTAAAGTAGGCCATAGACTATGAAGTAGAAAGTATGCCTGTTTTACTCACTATTGAATATTTAGTGCCTGACATATTGACTTGTAGAGAATTACTATTTAATACATATACATTGGATGAATGAAATAATCAATCATTAGCGATATTGATCTTTTCTATACTTTTCCAAAGTTCCTAAGTATATGACGTCGCTAACCTCAAATATATGCATTTGTCCTTCTCTGCTTAATTAATTATTATAACTAAGGTTATTGGTTTTTTTTTAGCAAAATGGTAGAATAAAGGAAGCTTGGCCAAAACCTAGAGACTATTCAGACTGTATGAGGCAAATCAAGTGAGAAATAAGCCCTACCCACGGGAGAAGGAAGAGACCATTCTGTCTGCATCTGAAAATCCAGCAGTCAGTGGCACACGAGTGATGGGTGGGAAGGCAGTGCTATAGAAAACAAGTTTGAAGGTATTTTGCTTGGTAATGTGTAGAACATGATACAAAAGATATTTGAAACCATATGGTAGGGTAAAAGCCACAAACCCGGGTTATCAGCTGACTGTTCAGCTCCCTGGTCATTCTTCTGGTGTTCAGGGTCAAGAGTCACCTCCAAAGAACCATGGAAATCCCTGTGATTATCAGGGAAGATAGGAAATTGCAATTCTAGCTGATCAAACCAGGGCTAAGAATTGTGTGACCCAAACAGGGATTGAACTACTGAAAAATGATGAAGTTATTATTCCTGAACAAACTAAACGTGAAAACTCAAATTAAAAGTAGGTTAAAGTTTTCACATAAACTTTGGGCTCCTTTGGAACATTATTCTTTTTTGGTAGCATTTTCAACAGAACATGTTCACAGGAAGGAGCCAAGGTGTTACCCTTGGCATAATGTAATATTCAGTAAAGAGGAGATAAAAACTGGCAGATTGGTGCCCAGCATTACTGTTTTCTTCCTCCATTTATTCCTGTATTTATATCAAGGGTCCTCGTCAGATACCTTAAGAATTCAAAAAATTTTTATTTCTGTCATACATAAATTTACAAAACGTTTTTAAGACGAGAATCTTGCCACAAGAATTCTTTGAAAGACAAAATTAGAATGTTCCAAAGGAAGTTCTGTGCACATATTGTAAAATTTAATGCTTATGGGAAGATCAATTAATTTAAAACTATTAATTTATTGTCGTGGAAGACAGACAATAACAGAAATTGGATTGTAGATCCTTACTCATTCTAGAATAAAAATAAGCTTAGACACATATGCCAAGGCCTCAATTGAAGGGCAACAGACCAAATAGCCAAGCAGATTTTCCATTTTAGTTTTTTGGAAGAACTTGGGATATTAACAGTAAATTTCAAGGGCAGGAATTATATCTTTGAAATGGATTCATGTAGAGCTAGTACAACACACTATTAATATGAAGATTTACCAATTAATGCTGATTGTTGATGAAGTAAATGGCAGTGGTTGGTCTAATATGATCTAATAAGATGTCTACGAAAAGTAGAAAACTATAACAGAGATCCAAGATACAACAAAATCCCAACTTCACTGCTCCCTGATTATTATCCGATAGCTTAAGCAAGTTGAATGATATAATTCATCTACTTACTTTTCCACTCCACTTTGACGCCGGAGTTGCAGATGTAGGCTGGGCAAGAGTTTTCAGGTTAGCAGCATAGGAGAAATAAAAAGGAAGAGATTTACATGCTCTTTACCTTTGAACTCTGTATCTTCACAGATACCCCAATTATTCCCATCTTGGGCTTAGCTTCAAACAAGGTTCAGAGACTATTTCTCTGTTGTGATTTAAGGAACTCTAGCTCAGCATTTCGGTGGATAAGAATTCAACCAGCTTCATAGATAGGCCTGCTCTGACACTATCTCCAGCTCCAGAACTTAAATTTTCCATGTAGTCTTTGTGAATAAGCCCCCCACTTAACACTGTAGTTCTAAAGATACTAGTTCCTGTGGTATATCTGCTCATAGAAATAAAAGTGAGGGCCAAGGGACAGTAACAGGAACCATGATCTAGGGCAGGAATCATTTTAAGATTTTAAGGACTAAGGTGATATTCCAGTTGGTAGAGCTGGACATGATTCTGTCTAGGCAGAATTACTGGCATATTTTATCCATACTGAGTATCCTGCCTGAGTATTGAAAGGATCTTCTTTAATCCCTCCTGTGGTGAGGAATATAAATGGGGCATAAGACAGGATCAGTTATCTCAGTAGTGAGGGCAGGAGACAGTAGTTGGGCTGGTAGCCAAACATGCACTAGTATACTTGATACAATGCATATTTTCAATTATTTGTTGGGCTGGAAAGTGGCAAAAAGATTGGGAAAAATATTGGTATTATTCACCTAGGCTACGTAAGTCAGTGAAACATCAGTAAATGATTGAACATGAAGCAAACCCAACATGTCATGTTTTTAAAAGACTGCATAGAAATTTGGCATAGCCTTCTAGCCAGCAACCATGGGCATAGTTCTGAGACATCATTTTGATTGTGATTTCTAGAGTAGATTGTTTATGGACATGTGTGCATGAGCATGTGTGTCTCTCCTTGACAGAAATCTTTCATCTGAAAAGAGAGATTCTGTTTAGAAAAACTCTGAAAACTGGAATATCTTAAATCTGAGTCTTTTGATCCTAGATCTCTGCAGCTCTGCCTATCAAATTCTATGCACTGCATTTCCAGCCTGCCTTCTTCCCAGGCCTTTCTTTTTCATATTTCATGTATGGGTTTTCAGTAATTCAGAGAGCCCCCACATGTGGTTATAGTAAATGTTAAGTAATAAAAACAGTCTGAGGCCAAAAGCACTTAGGAAATGCTGGGCACAATAAAGTTGAACAATTTTCTTGTAGCATGTTGCAGAGACACAAATTTGCTAATAGCTATTAATCTCTGAGAAGAATGTTGGATCTTTATTTGAAAATAGACCCTCCTCCTCTATGTTTTCTCATCCATAGCTCTGGAAACTATTTTGTATTTGAGCGTATTTTGGGAAAAGCTGCTATGGAACACAAAGCAAAAAGCTATTTAAGCCTTTATCCTTTCAAGTTGATTCCTCCTTTGCTTCTCTAAAAAATCAGGAGGAAATAGTTCTTGTAAGTCAGATTCATTGAGATGAGCAAAAACAGAACTTCCTTAGAGTTTTAACTGTGCATTCCCTGTTCTTTTTTTCTGGCCCCGATTCCTTTGCTTTAGGCATGAATTTTCCTTTCCTAAAATAGAAAAGGTTGCTGTAATCAGTGAAGCACAATCATGGGTCTGAAAGGCATATTTTTAGATACTATTTGTATCATAGACATGACAGCTATATGCTTAAATCTACTGGAGACGTGTTTATAAAAAACAACCCTTGGCAAGGTAATATTACTAGATGTTGGACATATTTATTTTACTTACTAATAGTACATAAAGTAGTATATACAATAAATAACAAGGAGATTAAAGTGTATGGTATGAGCTATAAATTAATGTTAACTAGTTTTCATGGCAAGAAAGGGCATGCTTGTTTATAAACTAGTATAATGTAGAAGTATGAGAAGGTTATTAGGGATTTTTGTAGAATTCATAATCAAACTTTCCACTTTATTATTATTATACCCTCTAATCTTCTTTTTCCTTTTTTTAATAAATTTATTTTTATTGGTGTTCAGTTTACCAAAATACAGAATAACACCCAGTGCTCATCCCGTCAAGTGCCCCCCTCAGTGCCCGTCACCCATTCACCCCCACCCCCCGCCCTCCTCCCCTTCCACCACCCCTAGTTCGTTTCCCAGAGTTAGGAGTCTCTCATGTTCTGTCTCCCTTTCTGATATTTCCCACACATTTCTTCTCCCTTCCCTTATATTCCCTTTCACTATTATTTATATTCCCCAAATGAATGAGGACATACACTGTTTGTCCTTCTCCAATTGACCTACTTCACTCAGCATAATACCCTCCAGTTCCATCCACGCTGAAGCAAATGGTGGGTATTTGTCGTTTCTAATGGCTGAGGAATATTCCATTGTATACATAGACCACATCTTCTTTATCCATTCATCTTTCGATGGACACTGGGGCTCCTTCCACAGTTTGGCTATTGTGGCCATTGCTGCTATAAACATTGGGGTGCAGGTGTCCCGGTGTTTCACTGCATCTGTATCTTTGGGGTAAATCCCCAACAGTGCAATTGCTGGGTCGCAGGGCAGGTCTATTTTTAACTCTTTGAGGAACCTCCACACAGTTTTCCAGAGTGGCTGCACCAGTTCACATTCCCACCAACAGTGTAAGAGGGTTCCCTTTTCTCCGCATCCCCTCCAACATTTGTTGTTTCCTGCCTTGTTAATTTGCCCCATTCTCGCTAGTGAGGTGGTATCTCATTGTGGTTTTGATTTGTATTTCCCTGATGGCCAGTGATGCGGAGCATTTTCTCATGTGCGTGTTGGCCATGTCTATGTCTTCCTCTGTGAGATTTTTGTTCATGTCTTTTGCCCATTTCATGATTGGATTGTTTGTTTCTTTGGTGTTGAGTTTAAGAAGTTCTTTATAGATCTTGGAAACTAGCCCTTTATCTGATAGGTCATTTGCAAATATCTTCTCCCATTCTGTAGGTTGTCTTTTAGTTTCGTTGACTGTATCCTTTGCTGTGCAAAAGCTTCTTATCTTGATGAAGTCCCAATAGTTCATTTTTGCTTTTGTTTCTTTGGCCTTCGTGGATGTATCTTGCAAGAAGTTACTGTGGCCGAGTTCAAAAAGGGTGTTGCCTGTGTTCTCCTCTAGGATTTTGATGGAATCTTGTCTCACATTTAGATCTTTCATCCATTTTGAGTTTATCTTTGTGTATGGTATAAGAGAGTGGTCTAGTTTCATTCTTCTGCATGTGGATGTCCAATTTTCCCAGCACCATTTATTGAAGAGACTGTCTTTCTTCCAATGCATAGTATAGTCTTTCCTCCTTTATCGAATATTAGTTGACCATAAAGTTGAGGGTCCACTTCTGGGTTCTCTATTCTGTTCCATTGATCTATGTGTCTGTTTTTGTGCCGTACCACACTGTCTTGGTGACCACAGCTTTGTAGTACACCTGAAATCTGGCATTGTGATGCCCCCAGATATGGTTTTCTTTTTTAAAATTCCCCTGGCTATTCGGGATCTTTTCTGATTCCACACAAATCTTAAAATAACTTGTTCTAACTCTCTGAAGAAAGTCCATGGTATTTTGATAGGGATTGCATTAAACATGTAAATTGCCCTGGGTAACATTGACATTTTCACAATATTAATTCTGCCAATCCATGAGCATGGAATATTTTTCCATCTCTTTGTGTCTTCCTCAATTTCTTTCAGAAGTGTTCTATAGTTTTTAGGGTATAGATCCTTTACCTCTTTGGTTAGGTTTATTCCTAGGTATCTTATGCTTTTGGGTGCTATACCCTCTAATCTTGATTTGTTTTGAAAAATCTACTTATTTTATTTTCTATCAATGACAATAGTAGTTAAAATTCAATAGAACTTTACATATTCCAAGGAAAGGTAATCTTAGTTACTTCCCCAAACTCTGTGAGGTATGTATAATTATTAATTCCCTTTCAGAGATGAAGAGGATAAGTAAATAGCTCCATTGTAACCAACTAGAAATATGTCTTAGATCCACTTATTACAATATCAAATCCCAAGTCCAAGTGCCTTATCTGTGCTATTTGAATAGCTTAATAGCTCAATGTCTGTATTTAATGTATGGGATGATTATATGTGTAGTCCTCTGAATCTTCACCTAAAAATATGTGAGCAAAGCATCCAATTATATGATTGGCAATTACATTTCAATTAGGTCAATGGTAAATCTTTTAGATTAGGCTTATTTCAAATTTCCTCCTCCCTATTCCCCTTGGTTTACCGACTTTTTCCCCATTTCAGTGCACCAGAGACAAAGCAGTGAACATTCCACAGGAGATGATAGAGAAGGTATTCATCTAAGTTGCTTGTAGAATCTGCTGTGTAACTTCACAGAATACCAGGGTTACATATTGGGATGTCCAGCATTCCAGACAGCACTGGGAGAACCAAACACATATTTCTACAACAAATGCCAGAAACTTTCCAGGTATGGAAAGGTGTCATGCACCTGATTAGATAAGCCATTTTGTTATATATTTGGTCTCTGGTTGTATCTATCCTCCTTTAAAAGGATCAAACTTAACCCTGCAAGCCCATGTTAGGGCACCTAAAAATCCATTAGTGACAATTCTGAAATGAGGTATTGATACAAGCATACTAGGATCACCACAGTCGACCTACATCATATGGCTAGACATTAAAAATGTACTTTGGTTTATTTCAAGCAAACTACCACTGCTATGTTTTCTTCTTTACCACACATCCTTTTCCAAAGTTTTTCAGGGGCACCCATGAGATATTATTTCTTCCCATTCTGACTCGAGAATTTGATCTTGCATTTCTTCCTTTCCCCACTGTTGTTATAAATCCTTATATAAATGAGATGATGCTTTTCTTCCTAAAAATCTCCTGTCAATGACAGCATACTCTATAGTTGTTATTAGATCATAAATATACAGTTTGTTTTGAAATATTTCAAATGGACTCAAACCTACCAGGCTTACCTGCATCTACTAATCACAGTATCTTTTTTAAAGATTTTTATTTTATTTTATTTTATTTTATTTTATTTTATTTTATTTTATTATTTTATTTTATTTATGAGAAACAGAGAGAGAGAGAGAGAGAATGAGAGCACGCAGCAGAGACACAGGCAGAGGGAGAAGCAGGCTCCATGCAGGGAGCCTGATGTGGGACTCGATCCTGGGTCTCCAGGATCACACCCTGGGCTGAAAATGGTGCTAAACCGCTGAGCCACCCGGGCTGCCCAATATCTTTTTAAAGAGGATGTATATAATTTCCTGCCTACTGTAACTTCATTCTGAATACCCTCCCAGATGCTTAGTAAAAAATAATATACATTAGATTCTCTTCAGGATTTATTAGTTTTCATTATATTTATTCTGATTCTTTATAAGACAAAGACACTTGCGCCATAGTATATTTCCATACTTATCTCTAAGCATAATTTCACTAATTTAGAAGATATACCTTCATCAAGTGGCAAATAATTTTATGGATAAGAATCCATAAAGGGGTTAAGGTTAGCATAAAACCACAAAGCTTGAAATTTTTTCAAGGTAGAAACTGAATTTTTTTTCTACTTTTATATCCTTGTTCTGCTTTTGATGTTCTGATGTTTGACAGAATATGGGAAACAGGGTAAGAACAATGAGTACTAGACTTAAATTTAGGAGCCTTGAACTTGAATCGTATCTCTGCCAGTTACTAGCTGTGTAAAGGTGGCAAGTTATATGCCCTCTCTGGGCTTGTATTTCATTATCTGTATGCTGGAGAGAATGCAATTAATGTAGAGAGTTTGTAGAAGGATTAAGTGAGAGAGCATATGTGAATGCTCCTGGCATCAGGAGGCGCCCACTAGCTGCTAAGCAGTATTGGTAGATTTCCAATAAGCAGTTTCACTGATGGGAAAATGACACTATCTGCCTCATTTATAGATCTGACATTGGGAAAAGTGCCTCTCCCATCAATAGGATATGGGAGAGGCATTTTTACTTTAAGACAAGACTGACAGCATCCCAAGAATGTAATACTCCAGTATATGGAATCCTACAGTATCAAAACCATGCCCCATAAGGATAATGAGGTTGAAACTAGCAGAAAATTTGAAGTTCATCTTCCAGAGAACTGTTTCCCCCTAATCAGCTATTGCATCTTTCCAGACCCCACTAACAAATTCACTAGCTGTCTCTGCAGAAGCCAGGACTCAAGGTCAATTGATAATGGTGCTGATATGGTGATAGCTCAGGAACAAGCAAGGCTCTGCATTCCTTACCTAACACAAGGAATCCAAGACCCTATCCATTTATACCAGCTCTCAGAGCATGCCCATAGATCCTTATCCTTATCCTAAGATAACCTCCTGATGTCAGGGGCTAATTTTTGCCTCCTTTGATGTTAAATCCCCACCCCAAAATGCACATGGGATGTATGTTATATATATGTTTGCTCAATGCACATGCTCTATTTTTCCTCATGAGTAATAAGTTTCCCTACCCCTTTCATCAATATGTATATAATTTCCTACCCTGAACTTCCCCTTTAAAAAGCCTGCTCCTTAACTCAGAACCTGGAAGATGATCTTTAGACATCAGTCCCCCATCTCCCCAGGTTGCCAGCCTCTTGAATAAAGCAACTTTCCCTTTCCAACCAACACTTGTCTCTCGAGTATGGCTTTCAAATAGTGATCAGTCTTACTTGTGTTTCAGAAACAGTGAACAAGAGGAAAATATCTGTGCTAAAAACTTTCTTAATGTAGAGAAAATTGTCTGAAAAATCCACCCCAGGAAATGAGGCCAGTGCACTGAGCAATTTAATTATAGCCTCAAATAAGGAAGAGGGAAAGGAGAAAGGAAAACTCACAAAAACTCTAGGAGAAGGAGTACTTTTTGAATAAGGGAAAGAAATTGATAGAAACTGGATCGCAGGATGGATTTAAGAATAGGGGAGAGTCGGCCCAAAGAGAGAATTCAAAAGGCAAAATCCTTAGACAATAATATCAGAACAGACTGCCGTATCAGAGCAGAGCAGACTCTAAAGTGTTCCACTGTCTACACTGGAAACCTGTGGTGAGCTTCTAGTCTGCACATGCCCCCGCTGTTAGAGTTCTCATTACAAGGAAATGGCCTTGACTCAGGGGTTTTTATGTTGAAGTTTTACTGACTCTTCTGTGTCAAAAAGGTAAAAAGAATGTGAAAAACTGGTCTAGAAATATGGTCAGATTCCAGAGCAAGAGCAGAGAAAAATCAGAAATAATTAATTCAGAAAATTTATGTGTTAATTATTCAGCAAAACTTCCTTCTTCTGGGATTTGATAACAAAAGCATCTAATTTTGTTTCTATTGTGAAACTAAGGCTTGCATTGGTAGCATTTATAATATGGAAGTACGGTAGTTCCACTGGACCAAAAATTGGTGAGCAAGGGATTTTTTTTTTTTTTTTTTTTGAGCAAGGGATTGTTGATTGTGAGTCCTTCAGAGAGAAAACAACGAGAGATTGATATCAATGAGAGAATGACATCATCGCAATGTGGCATCACACTGTCATGGAGAATAAACCCCATTTATGCCAAATTGTACTTGAAGTTGTAAGAAAATCAGGGAAATCTAATCTGCTATTTAATCTTCAATAGAATCATGTATTGCTTCCTTTTCCTTTCATGATGTATTTTAAAGCCAAATTCAAACTATGAAGAAGTTGGAAAAACAACCCAAAATCCTATTCCCTTAAATAAATTTTATTTTAAGCAGGCATTTGCACAGTTCTGCAGCATAACCAACAATTTATATAATCTCTTGTGAGTCACCAAGGGAAGCTGGCATGATTGACCTAAATGCTTTTGATGTGCAGCAAGGGAGACTAGGGAAGTAATGGAAATGCATCTGGGACCCCATGGGAATGTTTACTATTTTGAGAGGATTCTCTCCCAGGTCTCCTCTGCAAGACTCACTTGACACTATATTGATCACATAAGTGACAATTAAGATTAAAATGAAACCCATTTTTCTCTGTTCTCTTCATTTTGATGTTTGGGAGTGCATTTATTAAGAGTATAAAGCAATGATGTCTCAAAGCTATAACAAAGGAATAGAATATAATAAATCACCCTATTTAAGGTGTATTCCTATAAGAATTTTTTAATTTTATTGTTTTCTCATTATTGCTTTTTGGTCCAAGGGGATGTCAGTTTTTTCGAGAATGCATAAACTTCCTTAATCTGACAGTTTGCAGGACCCTTAGGGATTATCAATTAGGAAGTACTACAAAAAAGATAAAAATTTTAAATTGTGATAGGTTTCCAAAAAAGTTACAACATTTACAAAGTTGTAAATGTTTCTTACAAATAATTTAAACAATTTTGAAGTATCCACAGTAAGAAGTGAAAATCTTGTCCTTAATCTCCTCATCTCTCTTGAGAGTGTGGTATGAATTCTTTAGGAAGTATTCTCAGTGTTAATCCAACCATATACAGTAGCTTTGTTGTTGTTACCAAAACTCAAAATAGATTCAAACTAGGTATTCATTTCTTCCCAGAACAACATAAGCTTTGAAATTGTTCCTTGTCAGAATAGAGAGAAACATCTTCTTCTTTTTAATGACTACAAAATATTCTGTAATATCAATCTACTATAATTCATTTAATTTATCCTCTTGTGAAAACCACTTATATTTTCTAAATTTTCTATTTTTTCTTTTTTCAGAAATAAATATTTTTACATATATGCATAAATAGTACTGAAAATATTTCTGTATGATAGATTCCTAGATGTGAAATTATTTAATAAAAAGATTATTTTAAATTTCGATAATTGTCCCCCAAAAGATTGTGTTGATTTGCTTTCTCATTCCAGTGTATGAGAATGCTTGTTTCCTCACCCATGCTTGCCTACTGTGGGTGATATCATTGTTCTTAATCTTGATAATTTAATAGATGATAAATGATATATCATTCCTGTTTTAAATTGCCACAAAAGAAACATCAATGCTTTTCTCTTTGCTTTATTCACTTATCCCTTCTCTTGATCAGTTCTCAGGATAGAATCATTTTATACCCACGTATTTTAAAATCTTGCTATATTCCCACTGGATGTATTATTATAGAATTGTAGCAACAAAATTGTTGCAACAGAATATTATAGAATTGTTCTCAGAGCAACAGAGAACTCATAATCTTCTGAGGCAACCTATTGCATCTTTCAATGGTCTTGCACTGTATGAAAAGATTTTTCTAAGGAGCCAAAAGCTCCCTCCCTGTAGTTTCCACCCGTTATAAAGCTCATGACCTTTTAATATGAAATCTAACGTGGGTGGTTCCCTCTTGCTCTAGCAATTTCACCTTGGAAGGGGGTACTTTTCCTAATGTTGTTTTGCATATCTAATAATTAGCTTAATTAATTGCTAAATAGAAGCCTTGCTTTCATTCTCTGGGACACTTCAAATATCTCAGATTAGAGGTTTATTTTCTTCTTAGGCAACCAATAGTTATGTGCTGTCTCCATTTCTATGCCTCCAATCATTCTTATTGTGACTTGAGACATGATAGCATCAATGTACACATTTTGTGAGATCAAGAGAATAAATATGGCATTCATAGAAAGCTATAAACTCTCTTCTAAATGATATCAGTTACAGTTAGATTTGTTACTTGGGGAGTGGATAAAAATTAGCTAGACTGGCTATGTTACAGAAGACCTAAGGGGATAATATTAAAAAATCAATTCTCAGGTTTGGTCTAGACTAGGAAGTAGGAAGACTTGTTGTTTTCTTTTTCTTTTTTTGGCATTTTAAATTCTGTGTATTTTATGTTTTCTTATTTCATATATTTAAAATAAGACATATTTTTATCTGGGTTGTCATTGCTTCTTGTTTTTCCCTTTTTTTATTTCCAAATTAAATTGGGGTATTTAACATATACATATTTCAGTCTCTATTCTTGGAGTCAAGGAAGGAGGCCTTCCTCTCACTTGGGAATCAAGTGGGAAGGGGAAGTGGGTGGTCCTAACTCTTTTTTTCCTTTTCTGAAAAGCAACTTTTGTCAACCAACTACAGGGCACCTGACTTGATAATTGTAGTTGTGAGTGTCTCCTTTTTCTGTTGCTTGCTTATGCCATATTCTAGGTGAGTGGATTATTATTAAACCTTTAGCATTGGATGAAACATTTTCAGATTTTGTCTGTTTTTTCTTTTTCTTTTTTTCAAATTTAAAAGCTACATAAAGGGAATCAGGTGGTTTGGAAAGCAAGCTCCTAGAGAAATTTTTAAATTAATTCAGTACTTCCAAGTTGCTTTCCGACCACATTTGGATCAATCTGTAAAAAGACTGCTTAGCTGGGAGAACAGGTGGCAAAGTTATTGAGATATAATGAAGTTTTTTAAAAAGCTATTTTAGATTTTTTCCTAAAGAAAGTAGGACTAGATTCCATTTCTATTGAAAAATCTTTTTATATGCATAATAGCAAGGTACAAAAACTCAAATAGAAAAGGAGCTTTATTTAAGCTTATCACTCTTAGAAATGCCTTCAGAAATAACCGTTTGGGAAAAAAAAAAAGACTTTCACATATTGTATGTGATGGTTAGTACTATGGATCAGTCAGAAAGTTTCAAATAAAATTTATTTATTTATTTTAATTTTTTATTTATTTATGATAGTCACACAGAGAGAGAGAGAGGCAGAGACATAGGCAGAGGGAGAAGCAGGCTCCATGCACCGGGAGCCCGACGTGGGATTCGATCCCGGGTCTCCAGGATCGCGCCCTGGACCAAAGGCAGGCACTAAACCGCTGCGCCACCCAGGGATCCCTCAAATAAAATTTAATACAGACTGTTTGGATATAGATATAGATCAATATTTAAGCTGTGTCACTTGTTGACTCTGTAACTTTGGAGAAGTCATTAGATGGACTCCTAGCCTTATTTTCCCTAACTTTAAGATGGAAATAAGGATAGCACTTCCTATAGGAAATTTTCTGGATTTGTGAGAATTAGAATGTATGGCTGTGAAGGCAAATGAGATAAATGATGTAAAAATAATAATTCTGATCAAGTTATATCAATGCTCAAAACAATCTAAAGATTTCCAATTATAACTAGATTAAAATTCAGATACTTTATCTTGGCTTGCAAGTTCCTATGTGATTTGGACCAAAGATAGTTATCCAGGTTTTTCTTTTATGTTTGTTCATGTTTCTTATAGTCCAGACATGCTGACATTTGATTTTTTTTCCCTGACAGTTTCTTGAACATAAAAACCTTAGAATCTCTGAATTTACCTTTCCATCTTTCTGCAATTTTTTTTAATAAATATTCCAGAATGGATTACATTTAAGAAATGACATAAATTCTGTCTCCTCAGAGAATTTTTCCAACTATTTAAAATAGTACCTGTACTTCTAAGTAGGAGGATAGACACAAGTGCCAGAAGTCTCTCTAGTACTGAATGAATTAGCTGCCAACCCAAGATTCCATATCCAGTGAAAATAGTTCTCAAAAATGAAGGTCAAATTCGTATGCTTTCAGATGAACTAACCCAACCAATTTGTCACCAGAAGTCCTGCATTAGAAACAAAACAAAACTTATTAAAAAAAAAAAAAAAGCAATATTCTAAAGAGAAATCTTCAATCAGAAGGAAAATAATTTCAGAAAGAAAATTAGAAATTTAAAAAGGTTATATTGTGTATAAACGTTGATAAATATTGACTATATAAAACATTAATTGAAATGTCTTGTGGGGTATGTAGGTGGTTTAGTTGTTTAAACATCCCACTCCTGATTTTGGCTCAGGTTGTGATCTTAGGGTCAGGAGGTTTAGCCTTATCATGGGAATCTGCTTGATATTCTCTCTCCCCCTTGTTCCTACCCTCCCTGCCTTCTCTAAAAAAGAAAAGAAAGAAAGAAAGAAAGAAAGAAAGAAAGAAAGAAAGAAAGAAAGAAAAAGAAAAAAAGAAAAAAGAAATGTTTTGTAAATTTTGTGTACAACAAAATATGTACAACAAATATGCATGTGATAACACAGCAACTACAGGAGGGGGTAAATGTTTTTTAAAAGTTTCAGTTTCTTCAAAATGAATATATAATTAAAATTGTATATATTTAATTAAAAGGAAAAAATAACAATTCCATAATCAGATTTGGAGATTTCTTTTTAAAGATTTATTTATTTATTTTAGAGAGAGATGGAGATGGTGGAAGGAGAGTCTTCAAGGAGACTCCCCTGCTGAGTGCAAAGCCAGAAAAGCAACTGCGTGTAAAAAAAGTGGGTGTAAGTTTGACTATTTCCATTTATAGGCAGCAAATGTTTGTGAAGTATTAGGTTAATTTTGTTTGCATTTCTTTGGGGCTGGATAAATGTGTTTATTTCAGAAAAGAAGGAAAATGTTACAGCACTTAAAGGATAAGAAATATAACACTCTTACATTGTTATGGCATCTTTTAGCATAACTATTTATTTACTTGCCCACATTAAGTCTGGTGCAAACTAACAATTATAAGACAATGCCTACCTGCAATCCTCTTTAGAAGTGATACTGCCCCACTAAACAATGGTGAAAGTCTGTCACATGTTATAAGAAGATGAGACGAATGTCAGATACAACTCTTCAGTTGTTTGGGGGCATCCTATTTACCAGGTCTAGGATTTGAGTTACAAAAAAAAATCAGGGTTTTTTTTTTAAGTATTTCTTTTCATAAGTTTGTGTAGGAGGCAACTGTGAACAGCCAAGGACTATTTCCAGATGAAAGTTATATTGTGGACTATAGAATAATAGCAATGTGCTTTGGTCTTCTGTCTCCATTCTTTCCCCTGCATATCAGATAACAGAAAATATCTATTTCTGGTATTTTGGTGGCTTGATGAATCTATTTTTACCTTCACAGGCATTTTGCTACTGATGTAGATCAAACTGGAAGCAAAGATTTGGGGAGCCATATATAAAAGGTTAAGTGTTAGTTGACATTTGGTTGCAAACTTGGGTTTCTCTTTTGTTTCATTAAAAATGTTTCAAGTAAATGCTCTTAGGTGTTCTAAGGACTTTGTTTAGTTTTCTTTAGAAATAAATGTACCAAACAGAAAGAAGGACCCTGGAAGCGCCTCCTTCTTCTCTGCTTTACTGCTCACTCTTCTCCAGCTCTCTCCTGCTGCTTCAACCTCCGCTGTCCTATTTGTGGACTCAGGGGACAAGTCCCCTGATAACAAAAATTATTTGCATTACCCTCTTTTTTACTTCTGTCAGTTTCAATGGCATTAAGAACGACAAAGTGAAAAAGAGGTAGGGGGGAGAAAGGGAGAGGGCCTTTCCAGAAATGGAGTTCACTCTTCACCTCTCCCAAAAGCAAATCCAGAAATTAAATGATTGGAAAAATATAATACATTTTCATAAATATCATCAAAGTTTTAGGATGATTTAGACATGAGTGAGTAGTCTTTTTTGACATATTGATTAGGCAGGTCAGAGTGGAGAGGAGGCGAAGGCAATTTATTGTGGATTTAAAAGAACAGAGTGAATGAGTTAGAACTGGATTATGATGTTGATAATGACAGCAATGAAAATTTATATATCAGTTACCATGTACAGCCTCAGTGTTAAGTGTTTCAACTGGAAAAAGTAAGATTGGGAGGTTAACATAACATGCTCAAGGCCATGCAGATAGTGAAGGTGGAATAAACCAAGCACTTCCTGACTATAATGCCCACATCCTTAAAGCTCAACTACAACTTAATACTACCTCTCTTGAGGCAGGGGGAAGTGGGGACACCATTCCAGATGGGAAAAGGCATAACCAATGATAAGGAGGAAATAGCAAATATACTGTGTGCAGAAACTGATGCATTTGCCTGTTTAAAAAGTAATTACTTACTGGAGTGTTATGGAGTCCAAACTACACCTTTCTTGTGAAATTCTCTCAGTGCTCTCACAGCCTGAAAATGTCTGAAAATGTTTTGTACAGGGGGAAAGGTTATACCAACCTGTATGATCTTTAAAAAGGAAAAAATTAAAAATCGACTTGAAGGTTGCCTGCAAAACTCTCTACTCTAGAAATTTCCCCAAATTGTACTTCTTTTGCTAAAGAGGAACTACTTTCTTTGGGGTTAGAGCTTGTCTCATGACATTAAGATGGTGCTCTCTTACTAACCAGTTATTGCCTGGTGTTCATTCATACGTATTCAAGAAAGACATTATTAATTTGGAAGTAAAGTTTGGAGAGGAGCTAATTTATTATCTAAACTTGAGTTTTTAGGCAATAAATTTTAGGTTATGGAGTATCTAAATTAAAATACCCTATGGACTACTGGGATTGTAGGAATAGACCACGAATGACAGATTCATAATGAAGATTTATATTTGAGAATCAGAGAAAAACAGCATTTCATTGCTTGAAGGGATCTTAGACAGCATCTGGTACAAACTTCTCAATTTACAGATTATGAAATTGAGTCTTAAAAGCTTAAATAACATGCCCAAGTCACAAAGCAATTTAGTGTAAGAGTTAGAACTAGCTCCCAGATTTTTTTGGCCATAAGCTGAGTTCAATATTCCTATCATGCCATCATACTATTTCCAGGATGGAGAAGATCACTAAAACTGTGAACCAAGTGAATCAAAGAGGAGTGGGAAAAATGAATTTAGAGAATTAATTTAGGAAAAGAATGCTGATTTAAGAGTTTTGGGGAACATTTATAATTAAGTTGTGTGTGGAGAAAGAAGAGCAGCATATGAGGAAGATGGGCGATTAGGGAGTTGGGAGGCAGGAAAATTCTTTTTCCAGAAATTAATCATGAAATGTTATGAAATCTTTCTCATATTGTGTTGTCTAGGAGCACAGAAGTGACCTGTCAATTGAGAACATTAAAAATGTAAGTTTTAAAAGAATAAAGAATGTTTTTGTGAATTTTGTTCACCCTGCACCTCAAGCACAAAGCAGAACATTAATAAATATTCATTGAATAAATGAATCAAAGTCATCCTTATGTGTCTAATTGAGTATTTTTTTGATAAATAAAACTCTTAATTGAATCATGATTTTGGAAAAGGTAACTGGAGTCTTTATTATAGAATTAAATTAATTTCTAGTTAGATCAAAAAATTTTTATATATTGCAGCCCCGGTGGGCAGCCCGGGTTGGTGGGGGAGAGCGGTGCTCAGCGGTTTATCGCCGCCTTCAGCCCAGCCCAGGGCCTGATCCTGGAGACCCAGGATCCAGTCCCACGTTGGGCTCCCTGCATGGAGCCTGCTTCTCCCTCTGCCTGTGTCTCTGCCCCACCCCTCTGTGTGTGTGTGTGTGTGTGTGTGTGTGTGTCTCATGAATGAATAAATTATATTAAAAAATAAAAGATTGCAACTGGCCCATTAACTTCAGAGTCAACTTGCATTATCCGCAATTGTATTGATAATTTGAGTTAGGGACTATTCTAAAATTAAACTAGAATAGTGAGAAAATAATTCCCTGGTGTGTAATAATATAGACTGCATTAAAGATGTAATATGCAAAAAAAAAGATGTAATATGCTATAAATATACATGATATACTTTGTGTATGTTAAATTACAGAGAATCTATTACTTGGATGCTTTTATATATAAAGAAATCTTCCTCCAGAGATTAAAATGACATATGGATTGAAGAAAAATACCCATATTATTAAGATCCAATTTTTGGGGGGATATAGGCTATGCAAAAAAAGTATAGTTATGACTAACATATTTAATATGAATAACATTGGTAGTTTGAACATCTAGAAATTCATCACATTTGTATGTAGTATTTAGATTTGTTGAATTTTAGGGTATGGAAGCATAGTCATGGATAAACAGAAACTTAAAAGGGGTATAATTTTATATAATTCAACATTGTTGTACATTATCTTCATAAATACTTATTTTTTCTGTATTCCTTCTCTTTTTTTTTCTTTTTAAAAAAGATTTGATTTATTTATTCATGAGAGACACAGAGAGAGGGGCAGAGACATAGGCAATGGGAGAGCAGGCTCCCCATTGGGAGCCCGATGTGGGACTCAATCCCAGGATCCCAGGATCACGACCTGAGCCAAAGGCAGATGCTCAACCACTGAGCGATCCAGATGCCCTCCTTCTCTTTTCCTAAAGTTTCCCCTTTTATTTAAAATCAGAATTTTGTGGGGATCCCTGGGTGGCTTAGCGATTTAGCCCCTGCCTTCGGCTGGGGTGTAATCCTGGAGTCCTCGGATCGAGTCCCGCATCATGGTCCCTGCATAGACCTGCTTCTCCCTCTGCCTGTATCTCTGCCTCTCTTTCTCTCTCTCTGTCACTCATGAATAAATAAATAAAGTCTTTTTAAAAATCAGAATTTTGAGTGCTAGGAAAGTGCAAGGATAACCTCTGAATACTTTTTATGTATTAATTCACATAATGTTCACAATATTAAAAAACAGTTCCTATTATTGTCCTTACATATGAAGAAAGCGAGGCAGAGTAAGTAACTTGCTAAGTAACTTGCAAGTTAAGTAACTTGCTCAAGTTTACACAAGTAAATGAAATAGCTATGATTTAACTGGAGAAATCTCTCACTGAAGACCACATTCTGAGCTCTTATACTGCCCATTTGTAGGGTAACTATTTAATCCCATTAGCCCTTACCCATTGGGGTTTACACTATTTGGGATTTGTTCAGCCTCTTGGATCTGTGTGCTTCTGAATATATGTTTTTTTGCCAAATTTGGTCATGATTTCTTCTTCCTTTTTTTTTTTTTTTTTTTTGCTGTCCTCTATTCTCTTGTCCTGCGATTCCAATTTTCCAATACATATAAATATATATTATGGAATTCATTAATATTCCACAGGTCACGGGGCTTGGTCCCGTTTTCCTCCTCGTACTTCAGTTTGAATAGTTTCTATTTATCTGTCTTCTGTTAACTGTCCACAAATCCATTCTTTTCCAGTGCCAATCTGTTCTTATATCCATTGATGGATTTTTCATTTCAGACTTGTTATTTAGTTCTAAAATTTCATCTTGCTTTTATAGTTTTATTTATCTGTTTTGATTTCTCATGAATTCACTCATGCTTTTGTTTTACATTTTAAAACATATTTCAATAGCCGTTTTAATGTCCTTGTCTGCTAACTCCAACATTTTTGTTATCTTGTGGTCTTGGAGAAAAGACACAGGAACAGCTTTATAATCAAAGCAAAGAGGCTGGACGTTTGTGTGTTCAGGGAGTGGTCTGACAAGAGAGTTGAATAGTCCATGTATACAGTGAATTTGTATACAGCCATGAAAATAAACAATCTAGAGCTAAACACAATAGGATGGACACATTTTTAATTGAATACTGAATAATAAAAGCAAGCCACTGAAGCCTTTTCACAATATCATACCTTATTAAAGAAATGAGGAACAAGTAACACCAAACAATATGTTGCCAAATACACACATACACTAAAAACCAACAGAATAAAAAACATTCAGTATAGTATTTACCACTTGGCAGGAGTTGGGGGAGAATAAAATAGGTAGATGTTAAGGGTTACACTTGATTATAGATTTGGCTAGTGGTTTTAAAGATATTTATATATTATAAAATAAAGAATTAAATTCACAAAATAATAAAGTAGGTTCACTATACTAATGATAATGATATATCGTGAGCAAAGACTTATGATTATGTATCTGACAATTCTGTATCTCTAAGAGCCATACCAAAAATTTAAAAGAAAATAGGAATAGGCAATGGGAAATGATGCTGGGAAGGTAAGAGATATCAATCTATTGTTTTCTCTGCCCCTTCTTGTCCTTTGAACTCACTGCTAACTTCATTTGAAAACATTAAGAAAGAGATTGCAGCTTCAGTGAATTTTTGGGTCCATCCTTTTTCTAGCAGAAAGTACTCCAATAATACTGGCATCCCAGTACTCCTAGAAGGGCTTCCACTTATGAGCTACCTTTATCTGGGATACAGGAGATTAGCCAGAACCACAGGACCCCTTAATTACCTGATACTACTAAAATCTTCAGCTCTCTGGGGTTACTCCACAAGCATATGTAGCTTCTATGTGCTCCTCTCCAGTTTTGTTTTCTGTGCTCCCAAAGATCACCACTCCTTTTGCCTCCAGACACACACACACACACACACACACACACACACACACACACACAGGCTACTTTGTTAGTCTTTGTTAGCAAATTCTTATCCTTCACGCATGGTCTGCTTTCTCATTTATTTGCTAGCCTGTGGCTCTAAGTCTAGAACTTGGTTCCATATCCTTAGTCTTGTGGCTAAGGTCACTGACGTCCATGTCTACCCTGTTGTTAACTGCCTCAAATATGATGCTCTCTGACCTTGCTCTCCACAGATTAACTCATTCTTGTTCAGCTTGGGTGTATCCTTCTCAGGGGAACCATTTCTACCTGATATGACTGACTTCTTCACTCTCCCAGCAGTGATAACTCCAGCAAGGAAATTCCTTCATATTTCTTTTATTCGAGGATTTGGTTTTTTAGTATGTGAACACTCCCAAATTGTCTTCACAGTGTTTTTTCAATTCAAGCAGGGTTCTTCCTTTGGCAACCCTTTCCCTGAGGTTTTTGTGGGAATGACTGTGACGAAAGGAAGAGACAGGCAAAAGTAGAAAGGCTGCAGCAAGGATCAGTTCCTAGGTTTGCTTTCATTATAAAAAATTCTTATAATTGGTTAAAAACAACAAAATTTGAAGACACAGAGAAAAACTGAAAATCAACCTGGCTATAATGGGGACAAATTTTTAAAGATTTAATAAAATAGGCTGTAAAGCATTTGTAGAGAAGGGAGGAATTTTAGTGGACATGAGAAGAAATATTTTCATAGCATTTTGCTATAGGATATAAATTGAATTCCTGGTAATGTTTTTCAAGAAGAGCATGTAAAGACTGGAATTACTCTTGAATTACTGTCAACTGCTTGACTTAAAAAAATATATTGGTCAGTAAGTGTCCTGAATTTTTTTGATATGCTGTATTTAAAATCATTTTTGGTCCTGTGATAATAAATATAGAACTACAGGCATGGATGTGTGCCCCCAACATCTAGGATATACCTTAGGTACATAGGTACTCAATAATCTTTGTTGCGCATACAAGTAAATTGTCTTTAAATTTAAGTTCCGGGAGGAATATGGATTTTGTTTTGGGTGCAGTGAAGAGGCAACAAGGGCTTTTTTTCTTTTTCCTTTTTCTTAAGTAATGAGACAAATATCTGGATTGGATTTCTTTTAGAATTGGTAACTATGGAAACAATGTAAAGGGTTACTTGGATATCAGAGGAGAGTGGAGGGAGGGAGACTTCTTGTGAGGCTAGAACAATAGACTGTGAAAGAGTTCTATGGGCTTGAACTGGAATCCATGAGAATGAAAATAAGAAATGAACACAAGAGTCAATGCATGGACAGAGTTGTAACAGCTGGCATCACTTTGTAGGTATCTTCAAGAAGCTTCTACTGATCTTTGCCTCTGCAATAGCATGTGAGAATTCCTTGTGCTTATATAGGATTAAGTCAATGGTTCCAAGGCTGGGAATAGGTCATGAGTTAAAGGGGCAGACAACAACACTTGTATGATGAATCTTAAAAATCAAAATGATGAAAAAAAAATATCAAAATGATGAAGTGGTCATTACTTGGGAAGAAAAGTGCAAAAGGAAGGAGGATGAAAAATAATGTGTTCTGTCTGGAATACTTTAATTTTTATGCTTTATACTGCAACCATGTAAGATGTACAGGGTGTCTAGTTTGGAGCTTAAAAGAGGTTTCGGCTTCAGACAATTTAGTTGAGAATTATTGTGGGCAGCCCGGGTGGCTCAGCGGTTTAGCACCTGCCTTCAGCCCAGGGCGTGATCCTGGAGACCTGGGATCGAGTCCCACGTTGGGCTCCCTGCATGGAGCCTGCTTCTCCCTTTGCCTGTGTCTCTGCCTTCTCTCTCTGTGTCTGTCATGAATAAATGGATAAAATCTTTAAAAGAGAGAGAGAGAGAGAATTATTGCCATGAAGTTAATCATGAGAATTATTAAAATGGTATTTTTGAGGGATAGATCATAGGGAGAAACATTATGTGCTGTTATAAGCTTTGGGGAGCATTATATTTAAATGTTGGTTAAAAAAATGTCAAAAAAGTGGAGTCAGAAGAAACTACAGAAAAACTAGGCCACTACAGATGGAAAGAATGCCAGTGGAGGAAAGAATTTTAAGGATGTCCAATAATGACGGATCCTACAGCGGTCAGTACAAGCTGAAGGGAGAGATTGGCTTAAGGAGAGGCAAGGAGCCAATGGTAGTTAGAGACATCAGTGGTGACCAGAATGGGTCCTGAGAAAAGTCCATTTAAATTAAGACATTAGTGAATCCTAATAAAGGAGACTGATTCAAGGTGGGGATAGTGCCCAGATTATAGGGCAAGATAGAGAATGAGAGAGAGAAGTTGAGGCAACAAATAGTGACGTTGTTTCGAGAAATTTTGTTGTGAAAGAAAGAAGCTAGCTAGCTTGGAGAGAAAAAGGAGTTGAAGAGGTAGATTTGAAGCTCTTTGTAGTTTTGAAGAAGGAAGGAAGTCGAAAGGGAGAATGTGAATACGTAAGGAAATGGAATAGACTGACACAGAGAAATTGTAGAGAAGTCAGGGACAACTGTAAGTTCATAGGAACAGAGCTCTTGAGTGCATAAATCCTTCTCAAGAAATAACATTTGAGGAGAAGAGAAAAGAGTCATATCAGATGACTTCAGTCATTTCTGAGCTATAGGGGTTCTAATTTTCTGCCAAGAAAAGGATTCTGGTAGTGGTTTAGGGTTTCATGGGGGATAGAAATTCAGATTATCTCTTTTTTGTATGTTTCTAGAACAGGTTGGAGGGTGCTAGCTTATCTTTGAAATTCTTTCAGATTTTTTGGAGTGTAGATATGTCATAGAGACAGAATATTTCACTTTATCATACTCCCCAAATGGATTTATAGCTTTTTTTTCACCTTGGAAAGTTGGAAGTTGTTCACCTTGAATCTGTATATTATGCAATAGCCATTGCAATCAGATTGTCCTCTCCAAGTGGCAATTAGCCTTTCATCAGTTTATTTTCTGCCTATGGCATTCTGCAGAGAGTTTTCTGTAGCAGCCCTGGGTGAGTGCATGTGGAGACAGGAACAGGAGCAGCTCCAGGCCAGGCAGCCAGCAAACTGTTTCCTCCCAAAATGTCAATGCATCTAGTAATCAAGTCTCCTCATACATCATTTTAAAAGGACAATTCTCTATAGATCAGATCAAAGTCAGATGATATTATTCTAGACAAATAGCCTAGTTACAATAGTCAGTGTATCCCTAGGAGTGTTATATATCTAAATGGACTATATTTATTTTTTTACAATGAATAATTCCAGCTAATGAAATCTTTTAAAGTAGGGTTGTACTATCACCCTTAAAAATTTTCATGCCTTTTACTCCATGTAGGGAATGGATTTCTGAGTGGTCCTGGCATTTGAATTAAAGCTTTGAGCATCATCAGTGTACTTGTCAAAAATCTGAATGAGTTCTGGTCTAATATAAAGGCTGTATCTTGTGTGGTAAATGAGATAGGATTCACTTCATCTGTGATTGATCAAACAAACAATAACAATAACAAAACAGTGGTTTAAAGAGGATAGAAGTCTATTTGTCTCTCAGTTAAAAATCTAGAGGTCTGTAAACCATGGTTAGCATGGCAGCTTTGCTCTGTGAATTCCTCAGAGATCCAGGCTCTGTCCAGCTCAATTGGGCTCTTTGTTTATATTCCAAACAGTATGACAGAAGAAAGCATAAAGAAGAAAGTAGGCAAGAGTTATTTGGGAGAGTCCCCCAGATTTGCCACATAGAACTTCTGCCAGAATTTAGTCAGGTCAGAATTTAGTTATATTGCCATATCTAGCTACAAAATAGACTAAGAAATACTTGGCTTTTTCCAGATGCTTAAATGCTCAACTAAAATTTGAAGTCTATATTACTAAACTCAGCGACGAGTCTTGGCCACAGTGGTACCTGCTATTCTTTGCTCTGGAAGGGAATATTCATAAGCATGGTTAATAAGGAGGCCACCTACTGGATGATATAAAAAGAGTGAAGAAGTCTAACCAGGAAACAAATGAATGCTAGCTCTATGTTCAAAGTGGGATTGAGGGTTCTTCACCATCCCTCTCTAAAAACAAATTGGTTAACACCCTCTTTGGTGCCATCCTCACTTTTACTCTTGTGTGTGTGGTCTCAAAATTCTAAGTATGATCACCAATGCTTTGAAAGGACAACCAGGGTTGCCTACATCCTGTTGGATAGTGAGTCAGTTCCTGAGGGAGGTGTTGAATACTGGCTCTAGAGTGACAACCTCATGTATGTAATTGTCAAGTTGAAAACATTTGTTCTACATATATTCATTTAGTATAATATAGAAGTTAAGACAGCTTAGTAGTTAACTTGAGATTATGAGCAAAAAGCATTAGCTTGGGGGATCCCTGGGTGGCTCAGCGGTTTAGTGCCTGCCTTCGGTCCAGGATATGATCCTGGAGTCCCGGGATCGAGTCCCACATCAGGCTCCCTGCATGGAGCCTGCTTCTCCCTCTGCCTGTCTCTCTCTCTCTCTCTATCTCTATCTCTCATGAATAAATAATAATAATAAAAAGTATTAGCTCCTAGGGATTAATATATTTTGTATGTTCTAGCATCTTCTGCCTTAAATATATGTTAAAGTTGTGACTCAAATTTAAATGATTAGTATTAGACCAATACTTAAGAACTGGATTCTATCAATTATACATGGAAAATTTGTGTCAGGAGAAGAACTCATTTACTATACTTCATACATGTTATTTCACTACCTCTTGGTCATAGTTCCCTATCATCCTAAAGCTAATGAGTCAGTTGATATTCATCAATTTGTGTAAAATATATTACAATTAGTAGAGACATTAGAAATCTTAAAACTCTATCATTTAGCATTTTGTTCTTTCATCATTATGTTCTCAGTCCTTACAATTGTCTTCGCAAATGACAAGAAACAGAAGAGTTGCTGAGTTTCATCTTTACAAGGATCATGGGGAGTGGAAATCTATAGTACTTGTCTTGCCATTGATTATTTTTCTGATCCTGCTTGGCAGCCTGCCTAACTACGCTGACAGTCACTTCTCATCGTCTCTAGTGGTGAACAGCAATAAGAAGAGGATCAATGACATAGTGAGCCTGCCTGCCTGCTTTCTTTCCTTTCTTCTTTCCTTCCTTTTCTTCCCTTTCCTTCTCTTCCCTCTGCACTGCAATCAAACTAAAAGACAGAAAATGCATTTGCTTGGTAGCAAATCAGACTTTGCAGTATAGAGATATGTCTGAATTAAACTTTAGATCTGAGTCTTTAAGATCTGGGTCTGTTAAAAGATGTTTTCATTGATTGCCAAATCAACCGAAGAGTCAGATAGTAGAAGAGAGCAAAAGAAAAGAGAAAGACTGACATATACAGAGAAGACAGCTTTTTTCTTTTATTCCAAGTCAGCTCCATACAATGACAGATCATGTAGTAATTTATAAAACTTTTGATAGTATATTTTATCAGTAAAAATGTTTGAGTTTTCATCTCCAATATATGCACATTTATAGTTTATCAATGATATTTTTGGCATTAAAATATTTTTAAAAGATATTTTAAAGGATTAGATACAAAATAAATATGAATGTATCTTTTCCTATAATCTTCCTACTCTTCAAATGGACTCCTTCTCTCTTTTTTTGCCAACTCACTTCACAGATCCTGAATACAATGCATTTGATTGAAGACGGCACTACAGAATCTTGAATTTCTTGAGTGCAAATGTATAAACAGTGGGTTGATTGATCGGGTTTTTGAATCTTCTGAGACTGTGTAATTGAGTGCCTGATAATATGCCCACAGATTCCCAGAACTCAACTGAATAATTTGGGATAGCAGTGGTTAACTGAAATGCGGTTCTTCAATTATTGTAAGGCAACAGGAAGGCTGGATGGTGGCATTTGTCTCCTGGGGTAGAGGATGGTGGGCTAATACCCTATAAGGCTCTGGATGTGATCAATTCATCTGGGAGAGTTGAACTCTCATGGAGTTAAGACTCCCAAGTGAAATTTGGTTATAATCTCTATGCATTTTGCACAGTAGGACTACCTGTACACAAAGTATTTAGAAAAACGTTGACGTGATTGACTCTTTCTGATAAATCCCATACACATTTGCTGTCACTTTCCATGTTTTAGGAGCTACAGTGGATGCTGTAGGGGTCACAAATAATTGAGTAAGTCACTGTAACATCTATGACTTCACAAGGAATAATGAAATTGGGTGTGAAAATAAAATACATTAAAATATGATGTAGTTATGAATAAAGTTCAAAAGAAGCAGATAAAATGATTAACTTAATGGAAAGATATTTAAAGAAAGTAATATCTGATCTTGATTTCAAAGATTGCAGGTTATAAGAACAATATAAGGGAAAACACAGAGATATAACATGACACAGTTTTGGCTTGGCCAGAATATTTATTTACCCGAGTGAGCTTCCATTTTTCTATCTTTAAAATGAGTCATTTTGGTTTTATGATTTTATTTCAACAAATCTACCTGTATACACATTGCATTTTAGAGGAAATAACAATGAATAAAATACAGTATGTTCCTTAAGGGGCTTTCAATCTACTAGAAGAAAGGAACAAGTAGACAAATAACTAGACTAAAGCAGCCTCTGTGAAAAATTTGTTAGCCTAGAGAGTCAACAAGGAAAAATTAAAGGATCACCTAGCAACAGGGAAGACACTTGAAGTTAGATCAGAGTTATCTTGGAATCAATGATGATGAAAAAATGATTACAACTAACATTTCTTGAGTAATTTTACGTATTAGCCCTACATGCATTGCTCACGTTATCTAATTACCTAATTCCCACAAAAAGTGTATAGGTTTAATATTATTTTTGGTATTATTATTATTCCATTTTGTGTGAAGGAAACTGAAGCTTGGGCAGATTAGATGATATATCCAAGTCACAAGGCAGTTAGAATCAAGGTGATGTTTGATTGCAGCCAAGCCAATGCCAAACTCTGAGATTGAAATCACACTATGTGACCTATTTTATCATGTTCCATCGCTACGTTTATGGGGACAAATCAGGGCTGTGGTTGAGAGCAGGAAGACACCATGGCTGACAAGTACACATCAGAGAAATTTGCAGTTAGTAGAGATGTAGCCACAAGAATTGGATGGAGGGTTAGGATATTAGATCCTCCATGGATTAAGGTAAGTTGGAGAAAGGGATAAGAAGAATCTAAGGTGGGGGGTGCCTGGGTGGCTCAGTTGGTTAAGTGTCTGCTTCAGCTCAGGTCATGATTCCAGTGTCCTGGGAGGGAGACCCATGTTGAGCTTCCTGCTCAGTGGGGAAGTCTACTTCTCCCTTTCCCCCTGCCTCTCCTGCTTGTATTTTCTTTAACTCTCTATCTCTCAAACAAACAAACAAACAAACAAACAAACAAACTCTTTTAAAAAAAAGAATCTAAGGTGGGGATATAGGCTTTACAAAAGGAACCAGAAATCCATTTACTGGAACTGGAGCTCAATGCAAGAATTAATGACCAGGAACAAACACAAACTCAAGTCTAGAAAAGAATACATCAGAGAAACAACAATGGTGAGTTGTGGTATAGGAAGGTTGTTGTTATGCCTATAAGTAGTGCTTGGGGGTTGACTAATTTTTATATTCTATGGGCAACAGTATGGTATATTGGATGAAAGTACTTGCTTCAAAATAGACAGATCTGTTTTGGAATGCCATTTTCACCACTTTCTAGCTGCGAGCAGTCACTTCATTTCTATGAGCCTCAGTTTTGCTACCTGTAAAATGGGTAAAATGATACCCACACTTCCTTAGTTACTGTATACATTATGCTATGTAGCATGAAAAGCATCTAGTATTGAACTTGGCACAAAGATAGTGTATTAGGAAGAATTACTTTGGCAGCAAGTGACGAAAACCCAAGATAATTATAGCTTAAATATGATAGAAATTAAATTTTCTCAGTGTGCACTTAAAAAGAATGGATATTCTGCTATTTTAGGATGGAATGTTCTCAATATATCTGATAAATCCATCTGGTCCAATGTGTCATTCAAAGCCATTGTTTCCTTGTTGATTTTCTGTTTGGATGATCTATACATTGATGTAAGCGGTGTGTTAAAGTCCTGTACTATAATTGTATTAACTATCACCTAATTCCTTTACCTTTGTTATTAACTGCTTTATTTATTTATTTATGTGCTTTCATGTTGGTCACATAAATATTTACAATTGTTATATCTTCCTGTTGGATTGTCCCCTTTATTATTATGTAGTGTCCTTCTTTGGGTCTTGCTACAGTCTTTGTTTTATTTTATTTTATTTTTTTTTCAGTCTTTGTTTTAAAGTCTATTTTGTCCAATATAAGTATTGCTACCCTGGCTTTCTTTTGATATTCATTTGCATGATAGATGTTTTTCCATCCCCTTACTTTGAATCTGCAGGTGTCTTTAGGTCTGAAATGTGTCTCTTGTAGGTAGCATAGGTCTTGTTTTTTCCTTTTTCTGTCACTCTATGTCTTTTGATCATAATGTTTAGTTCATATGTATTCAGAGTAATTTTTGATAGATATGTATTTATTGCTATTTTGTTACCTGTCTTATGGTTGTTTTGTAGTTTTTCTCTGGACATTCTCCAGAATAGATCACATATTAGGCCACAAAACAAGTCTTAACAAATTAAAAAAGATTGAAGTCATACCATGCATCTTTTCTGACCACAGTACTACAAAACTAAAAATCAACCACAAGAAAAAATCTGGAAAAAGCACAAATAAATAGAAGTTAAATAACATGCTACTAAATAATGAATGAGTCATCCAAGAAATTAAAGAAGAATTACATGGTAATAACTGAAAATGAAAATGTAATGGTCCAAAATCTTTGAGATGTAACAAAAGCAGTTCTAAGAAGGAAGGTTATAGCTATAGTTCTACCATAAGAAGCAATAAAAATCTCACATAAACAACTTAACCTTACACCTAAAGGAACTAGAGAAGGAAGAACAAACAAATCTCCACACTGGCACACGGAAGGAAATAATAAAGATTAGAGCAGAAATAAATTGATATAGAGACTAAAAACAAACAACAACAACAAAACAGAATAGATCAATGAGACCAAAAGTTGGCTCTTTGAAAAGATCAACAAAATTGATAAACTTCTAGCCAGACTCATAATGAGAGAGTGAGAGAGAGAGAGAGAGAGAGAGAGAGAGAGGGGACTCAAAATCATAAATGAAAGTGGAGAAGTAACAACCAACACCACACAAATACAATTGTAAGAGAATATTATGAAAAATTATATGCCAACAAATAGGATAACTTGGAAGAAATGGATAAATTCGTGGAAATACATAACCTCCCAAAACTGAAGCTGGAAGAAATAGAAAATTTGAAGGTTACCAGCAAAGAAACAGAATCAAAAATTCCCAATGAGCAAAAGTATAGGATCAGATGCCTCCAAAGGCAAATTCTACCTAACATTTAAAGAAGAGTTAATATCTATTCTTCTCTAACTATTCCAAAAAAAATTGAAGAGGGAGGAAAACTTCCAAATTCATTCTATGAGTGCAGCATTACCCTGATACCAAAACCAAATAAAGTCACTACAAGAAAAGAGAACTACAAGCCAATATCTGATGAATGTAGATACAAAAATCCTCAAAAATCTTCAGAAATAGTAACAAACTGAATCCAACAATACATTAAAAAATTCACTTACCACAATCAAGTGGGATTTATTCTAGGATGCAAGGGTGGTTTAATATTCACAAATCAATCAATGTGATACCTCACGTCAATAAAAGATAAAAACTATAGGATTATTTCAATAGATACATAAGAGGCATTTGACAAAGCACAACATCCATGTATGATAAAAACCCTCAACAAAGCACGAGTAGAGGGGAAATAGCTCAACATAATAAAGGATTTGTACGAAAAACCAGCCAACATCATAGTCAATAGGGAAAAACCAAGAGCTTTTCCTCCAAGGTCAGGAACAAGACAAGGATGTCCACTCTCACCACTTTTATTCAACATAGTACTGGAAGTCCTAGCCACAGCAATCAGATGACAAAAAGAAATGAAAGGCATATAACTTGGTAACGAAGAAGTAAAACTTTCACTATTTGCAGATGACATGATACTATATAGAGAAAACTCTAAAGACTTCACCAGAAACAACTAGAACTGATACATGAATTCAATAACATCACAGGATACAAAATCAATGTACAGAAATATGTTACATTTCTATACACTAATAAAAAAGCAGGAGAAAGAAAAATTAAGAAAATAAGCCAATTTACTATTATACCAAAAATAATAAAATACCTACAAATAAACTTAACCAAAGAGTGAAGGACTTGTACACTGAAAACTACAAAACACTGATGAAAGAAATTAAAGATGATAAAGAAATGGAAAGATATTCCATGCAAATGGATTGGAAGAACAGATATTGTTAAAATGTCTATACTACCTGAAGCCATCTACAGATTTAATGAAATTCCTATCAAAATACCAACAGCTTTTTTTTCCACAGAAGTAGAACAAACAATCCTAAAATTCGTATAGAACCACAAAAGACTCCAAGTAGCTGAAGAAATCTTGAAACAGAAAAACAAAACTGTAAGTATCACAATTCCAGATTTCAATTTATATTACAAAGCTGTAGTAATCAAAACAGCATGGTATTGGCACACATAGAGCGATGGAACAGAAAACCCAGAAATATACCCACAATTATATGGTCAATTAATCAACAAAGAAGGAAAGAATATGCAATGGGAAAAAAGTCTGTTCAACAAATGGTGTTGGGAAAACTGTACAGCCACAGCCACATGCAAAAGAATGAAACTGGACCACTTTATGTCACCATACACAAAAATAAATTAGAAATGGATTAAGGACCTAAAGAGACATGAAACCATAAAAATCCTAGAAGAGAGCACAGGTAGTAATTTCTCTGACACTGTCCATAGCAACATTTTTCTAGATATGTCTCTTGAGGCAAGAGAAATAAAATCAAAAATAAACTATTGGGAATTTATCAAGATAAAAAGGTTTTGAACACTGAAGGAAACAACAAAATTAAAAAGCAATTTATGGAATGTGAGAAGATATCTGCAAATGACTTACCTGATAAAGTGTTAGTATCCAAAACACATAAAGAACTGATACAACTCAATACCCCCAAACCAAATAATCCAATTAAAAATGTGCAGAAGACTTGGACAGACATTTCTCCAAAGAAGACATTCAGATGGCCAACAGACACATGAAAAGATTGTATATATATATATATATATATATATATATATATATATATATATATATAAAATGGAATATTATTCAGCCACAAAAAAGAATGAAATCTTGCCATTTGCAAGGACAAATGCAGGGATGGACCTACAAAGTATAATGTTAAGTGCAGTAAATCAGATGAAGACAAATACCATCAGATTTCACTCATTTGTGAAATTTAAGAAACAAAACGAACAAACAATGAGGAAAAGAGAGAGAAAGAGACAAACCAAGAAAGAGACTCTTACCTATAGAGAACATACTGATGATTCCCAGAGGGGAGGTGAGTGGGAGGATGGGGGAAATAGATGATGGGGATTAAGGAGTACACTTCTCATAATGGGCACTGAGTAGTGTATTGAATTGTTGAATCACTCTATTGTTCACCTGAAACTAATATAAAGTTGTATGGTAACTGTAATGGAATCAAAATTTCAAACAATAAAAAATGAAATTAGTTTTTCTCTTACTATAATGTAGGCAAGCTCAGGATTGGAATAGCAGCTCTAAAATCATGAAGGACCCAAGTCCCTTTTACAGCTAATGGTTCAAGATGTGTGTTCCAGCTACAGCCATCACTCTGCATTCCAGCCAGCAGGAAGGAGGATAAGGACACTTCTTGGAAATTTGTTGTTGTTGTTTTTTAAGATTATATTTATTTATTCATAGAGACAGAGAGAGACAAAGACATAGGCAGAGGGAGAAGCAAGCTCCCTATGGGCAGCCTAATGCGGGACTTGATCCTGGGACTCCATGATCATGACCTGAGCCAAAGGCAGACACTGAACCATTTAGCCACACTGGTGACCCTTTGAAAGTTCTATATACCTTCTTTTCTTTCAGTTTCCTCAGCCCAAATTAGTTAAACTAGTGATGAGAGCCTGTAAAATTTCTTAGTCAATATGAACATGCTCCAAGCTGAATATCAGTGAAGGGGACAATAGATATTGGCAAGTAGACAAGTAGCGTTTCTGGTACCTTTGTAATTCAGTCACTGAATTACGTAGTAGGAATCTTTTAGTAGTTTCAGTACTACATGACAGAGTACTAAGAAATTCCACTTGTGGGAATTAGATGAACATTCCAGACGGAATTTGGAGTTGGGAGCAGCCGGCACTGGAGAAGACCAGGTCTTCTTGTAGCTCGGACTTCTATGAGTCTTAGGAATTGAAGTCAGACTTTTGGAGCTAATGCTACCCAGCTAATTACTAAATCTGTTTTCTTACTGAATTCACAGACCATATTTTCCAGTTTCCCTTGCAGTTAGGAATGGCCATGGTATGGAGTTCTAGCTGATGAAATATGAGTAGAGGGATCATGCTCGTCCCAGGCCTGACACACAAAAACTTCCCATGCATGAGTTTTCAGGGTTTTTTTTTTTTTTTGAAGTGACCTATGAAATCACTCATTTGAGAAGACAGATCCCACCTTACTCTCCAAACATACTGACCCTGTGTCTGCTTCTGAGTCATGAGAAGCTCATCTCTATTTCAGAGCCCTGCTGCATGTCTTCTCTCATGGCTGGAACTCCTTTTTGTTCAGGCCTTAGCTCTAGAGCTCTCTCTTATTCTTGTACCAGTCACTATCTTTTTTTGCTACAACTTTTATTTTTCCTTGATTTTTATTGCTGATCTTTTAATCTCTATCCATCTGTCTAGTCTCCTTAAATTAGAATATAATATCCTTTGTGAAGGCAAGGACCTTGTCCAGTTTGCCCATAACTGTACTCCAGCACCTTGTAGGATTCTAAGCATTAGTCAAATATTTATAGAAAGATAAGGGAGCAAGGAGCAATTTTATTGCTTATTTTTGAAGCTGAAACTTTTCGAGTATCAAATATAGAAACTGATTCTCCTATATCATGGGATTTTAGGAACCATATCCTGGCAATAGACTGGAGAGTATATAGATTCATTTATGTGATATTTTCTATAAATGCTTGATAAATAACATAGATGTTATTTGGATACAATATACAGTGTACATATGTGTGTATATGTATATACACACAGTATATACATAGGTATAGTCTATAGTAATTGTGAATTGATATAAGATGTAGAAATTATCACATCCAGACTGTAAATTCCTTAATTTTGGTGGCCATTTTTTCTACAATGTTATACCTTCTTAGAATATTGTGATTAGACATTTGAGAAATTTGTTGATTAACTGAAGAAGCAAGCTTTACTGAAAGTTCTTTTTTTTTCTTGTGTGACTGTTTTAGCATACTTTCCACCAGAGAAACAATTTACTATCAGGTATATGGTAGTTACACTTTTCTCTTTTTCCTACTGGGATTAAGCCCAAGTCAAAATGGTATCCCTTAATATTTGCCTAAAGGGAGAAGGGAAGCTGATTATGGGGAGTTCTAGAGGTCAGGCTTCTATCTTAAGTGTATTTAGCTAGTGAGCAAGGAAAAAGATAATCAAGATAGACAAAAATATCTGTTTTTTAAAATAAGTAAATTTAACTGATTTTAAAAAATAATAAAAAGCTGCCCACAAAATAAGCCAAAAGGCTACCTACCAGATGCAATCCCAAATTACTAGCATATGTGCAAGAATCTTGCCAACTACCTTAGTTTTTGTGCACAGACTACTGCTTTCTTAGGCAAAACTACCTTTGGCACTCAGAATATAAAAGGATAGTTTAGGCAGTCTGGCTATGCAAATATTTTGTGATATATTTGGAATAGGATGTCTTAAATTTCAACCAACCAAGGAGAGGGCATAGAGGTCTATGATGTCCTTGTGGCTGCTCAGAGGTTGGCTTGTCTGAGGACAACATCCAACACTAGTCATTACTTTTGATGTTCCAAAGGGAACTGAGGTTAACCTAATATATCTTAAAATGTATGTTACTCTACATTGTTCCAGTGACTTAAAAAAATCTACACCTATCCAAACAGTGTATCTTGTACTATTAACAAGATGCTTGACACAGAATCAGCACTGAATTAACAATTTATGAATCAAATCTTGGAACCAGCCTGTTTGTAAAGGTTAAGACCAGTGAGATAAACCAGGTGGTCTCTGTACTTCTTAAATTTGAGAGTGCATATTAATCACAATTACAGGTGCTGACTCAGTAGTTTGGGGATGATGCCTGATGTTTGATATTTCACACAATTTCCCTGGTCATGCCAATGATATTAGCCCCCAAACAACACTCGGAGTAGCAAGTATCTATTGTTCTAGTTCTCAAACATGGCCACACATTGGAATGACTTGGGGAGCTTTAGGGAGTGCAGATGCTTGGGCTCCACTTCCAGAGATTTTTTTTGAAGGCTATTTATTTGGGAGACAGGGAGAGAGAGCACAGAAGGAAAGGGAGAAGGAGAAGCAGACTCCACATTTAGCAGAGAGCCCAATGTGGGGCTTGATCCCAGGACCTGGAGATCATGACCTGAGCTGAAGGCAGGGGCTTACTAAACTGAGCCACCCATGTGCCCCCAAGATATTTTTAGTTAATAAGTATGGGGTATGGTCTCATCATTGGGATTTGTAAAATCTCCTCATAACCCATCGATGTAGAAGAACTGAGCAAGATGTGTGTGACAGGAACACAGTATTGTTGGAAAAGTTTTAACATAAAAATTCTCTTCTTTAATGTATGTGGAAATTTACTGGTAAATTCAGAACATATATTGTCATTTCACCTTTGGATATGTCTGTTTTGAACAAGAATGGTTATCCTCTGTCAAGGCAACAGTGTCACCTGATCACTGGATTTGCCTCTGTTTTTTATTGGCAAAGCAGGTAATGTTCTCAAGCTCCTTGAGTCAAAAAAAAAAAAAAAAAAAAAAAAAAGAAGAAGAAGAAGAAGAAGAAGAAGACAGAAAACAAGTTCTCTAGGGTGCTTTTCCATTATATTTTTAAATACATAGTCATATGTTGCTCATCTAATTCTAATGACATGGTTTCCTGAGGGCTGTTTAGTTCTATGGGGAAACCGAACTGAGATTGCTCCTGAGATACATGCAAACATGTCCTTTTCTAAGGGGAAACATATGGTGGCTGAAGAAGGAAGCTCTAACTCATCTTTGATAGGCCCAAGGGAAGTCAATGTGTCATTAAGATGAAGAAAGATCTGGACTGTCTGGTAAAGGCAAAATCCTGATAAACCTCTATATAAAAGTTTAGCAAGTATCTGCTCTGGAAAGATCTTTCTAAGTATAAATGCAATATAAAGAATAGTGAAAAGGGGAGCCTGGGTGATGCAGTTGGTTAAGCATCCAACTCAGGTCATGATCTCAGGGTCATGGGATCAAGCCCCTCAGGGGCTCTATGCTCAGTATGTTTGAGTATGTTTGAGTTTCTCTCTCCCTCTGCCCCTCCTCACTCCCGTAATACACACACACACTCTCTCTCTCTCTCTTTCTTTCTCTCAAATAATAAATACATTTTTTAAAAAAATTTTTATTTATTATGATAGTCTCACAGAGAGAGAGAGAGAGAGAGAGGCAGAGACACAGGCAGAGGGAGAAGCAGGCTCCATGCACCGGGAGCCCGACGTGGGATTCGATCCCGGGTCTCCAGGATCGCGCCCTGGGCCAAAGGCAGGTGCCAAACCGCTGCGCCACCCAGGGATCCCAATAAATACATTTTTAAAAAAAGAATAATGAAAAGAAGTGAGCATAGCTCTGAATAGTTAATTGAAAAATATTCCTTGGGGCGCCTGGGTGGCTCAGTGGTTGAGTGTCTGCCTTTGGCCCAGGTCATGTCTCTGCCTCTCTCTCTCTCTCTCTGTGTGTCTCTCATGAATAAATAAATAAAATCTTTTAAAAATAAAAATATTCCTTGAAGATTACTGTCAGAAACATTCATTTATTCTATAAATTAAGGCCTTATTTTATTTGATGCAGGTGTTATGCTGGGCCCTGAATATATAATGATGAGTAAGATGGGCATGATTTGTGCTTCTTAGAACAGAAAGAACAAATAGAAGGAAGGGACAAACTTTGAAAAATACTTGAGAGACGGGCAGCCCCAGGTGGCTCAGCAGTTTAGCACTGCCTTTGGCCCAGGGCGTGATCCTGGAGACCCAGAATCGAGTCCCACGTTGAGCTCCCTGCATGGAGCCTGCTTCTCTCTCTGCCTGTGTCTCTGCCTCCCTCTCTGTCTCTCTGTCTCTCTCTGTCTCTCTCTCTCTGTGTCTGTAATAAATAAATAAAATCTTAAAAAAATACTTGAGAGAGAGAGATTCTGGGAACACAGTGGGACAGAACACAACTCTCTGTCCGTCTACCTATTTCTAAATCTATGGTATTTGCTTCTATTAATACAAATGGCTACAGGACTTATGGGCAGGTGGGTACAAACAATGCTCTAGGCCTTTCTGGAATCTTGCTGGAGAAAATTGGTTCTGGGATTTCTTCCCTAGAGACTGGGAGAATAGCTAAAGAATAATGTGAGTCTCAGTGTAAAGTCTTAGAGTAGTGGGTCCTGGTAAGACCTTGGCCCTTAGAGAAGTGTAGATGCTCATTAAGAAGGCTCTCATTGTCCTTAGAATCTTCCTGCAGAGGCCTCATCAACAAGTTGGCAGGCTGCCTATGTCTATACCATCATTACATGTGAGTAGGACTCTTTGCCTTCCATTACCTAGGAGAATGCTTTCACATAGGAACTTCAATGTTGGCAGAGCCCTCATAAGTAGATAAAGGGAAAAAACCACCCATCTAAGGGGACTAAAAGCCACAAATAGGAAGATTGATCAGAATAAATGGAATCCATCCCAAGTGAAATAGAGCTTCTGAAGGAGACAAAAAATAAATTGAAGAGAAAAATAAGAGCACTTTTTGGAGCTGAAACTTGATTTTTCATAACTATTCAATTCAGTATATAAATGAAGGAGAGGATGATTTCCACTGAAACCTGAATTATTAGCTTGAAGATCAAATTGAAGAACTATCCCAAAGAACAGAGGGAAATATAAATAGATTGAAGGTATAAAATGGAAAATAAGGGAGCTAGTGGATAGATCCAAGAAAATTAAAAGTGAAAAATGGGGATTGCAGGAAGAGAATGGGACAGATGTCAGAGAGTGAATAATCAAGCAAATAATAGAAGATTTTCTCCTGAGCTGAAGAAATATCTGCATTGCCAATTGAGAGGAGAGGACTTAATAAATTCTAGACAGGATGAATGAGAAAATGTACTCACGTAGGCAAATTCTGGCAAGACTTTCAAGTTTGCAAGCATCCATGCAGAAAAAAAATAATCTACAAAAGAACAGAAAATCAGATTGATGCTGGACATCTTATTCACAACTAAGTTGAAAGGCAGTGATATAGTATCTATAAATTACTAAGAGAAAAGAACAACACAAAAATCCAAACCCAACTAAGCTATTATTTGTTCATCAGAATAAAATACTTGGGGGACCTGCAAAGTTCTTGAATGATAGGACTCACTATCATAAAAATATAAATTCTCCAAAAATTAATATGTAATATTATGCAATGCCAATTAGAATCCCAATAAGTTATTTTTAGGGGGAAAATATTGGATAAAATAAATTTAAATATATATAATACATAAAATGTCAAGATGAGGCCAAAATATATTAATTAGAATGAGAGTATGGCTCTGCCTTATCACAGATCATAATGCTAAAAAAAAAAATAAATACTTTGTAATCATATCAACATATTGTCAACATAGAAATGGACAAATAGTAGAAAATATAGAAATTTAGAAATATATCTATTAAGGATACCTATTATAACATACCAAAATAATAGCTTAGTTCAATGAGAAAAATGGATTACTTAATTCATGCTGAGTTAACAGGTTATTCATTTTGGAAGAAATAAAATGACCCCACATTTTGTGCCATATGCAAACATTAACATTAAATACAAAACATAAATGTAAGAACATTAAACAATAAATATCTTATGAGAAACATTAGAAACTGTATATAAAACCAAGATGTAGGGACACTTTCTTAAAACAGAGAAAAAGACACATATAAGAGGAAGTAAACATTTTTGATTGCTTAAAAAGTATAACCTTACTAAGGCACAAATGCCACAAAAAATGTCTATATATAAATATTTGATTTGGAAAAAAATTGTAATGCATATAGCACACAAAGAGCTAAAATCTATAATATACTAAAAATCTTTCACAAATTCACAGAAATAAATGAAAAGGAAAATAGGCAATATATATGGATAGGCAATTACACAGGAGGATAAATCCAAATAGCCAATAAACTCATAGAAAGATTTCCAAGTTCATTAACAATAAGGGAAATGCAAATTAAAATGACCATAATATATCACTTTATTCTAATTAGACTGGAAAAAATTATAATACCTATTGCTGGTGGGCACATGGGGAAAATTAAATTCCATATATTACTTGTATAAATATAAGATTTTGCAACTTTTAAGAACTCCATCTGATCGATCATACATATTACAATGTGAAATATATTGTATTCCTATAAGTAGCATGCAACCCTTGGAACTTGATTTCTGGAAATAAAAGTATTAGTATGTTACATTTATTTTATATTTATATTATATATATTTATTTTATTTTATTGAAGCATTAGGTATAGTAACTAAAAAGTGACCACAGAGTTAATGGTCAACAATAGGTGAATAGTTGAATAAATTAGGATTCATCTGCACCATAGCATACAATATGGTCATTAAAAAAATGGGTATCAGTTGACTTAGAAGACTCTCCTATGGCTTTAGTTACTGAGAACAGCAAGATGCAGAAAGGTGCAAAGACAAGTTAAAGCTTGTAAAGGAAAAATAATTTCATATATATATATATACCCTTAGTATTTTGATAAGTGCTATGAAAAATTTCAGGAGGCTGGGAAGGCATATTAGATGTTTTCCCTAAGGAAGTAGCATTTAGAATAAGATATGAAGGAAATGTCAAAGTCTACTATATGAAGAAGGAGAAAACTGTTCTAGATGGACAGAATGGCACATGAAAAGGTTGCATTTTGGAAAGAGTTTCAGTTGCCACCAAGGAAAACCTAAAAAAAATTCTAGAACAATACGAACTTGATAAGGGAAGAGGAACCAAGCTCAAGATGATATTTGAAGGGAAGGCAGGAAGGCAGATTTCTAGCATAAGCACTGCAATTGTATCTCAGAAGCAATAAACAGCCACTGAAAAGTTTAAATAAGGCAGAAAACACCAGTATATTGGTGTTTTAAGAAGACCACTCTGGCAATAAGGTGGAGTTTCAATTATAAGGGTGAAAGTGAATGTAGAACATTTGGTTTAGAGGCTTGCAACATAGCCACTCAAGGATGGACTGACCCACCATGATGGCTGTGCTGTTTGAAAGAGAAAAGATTTAAACATAATCAATGATTCAGAGGAAAAAACTCACAAACATATTATGCTGTAGCGTTATCAAAATGGGTAAAACTGGAAATCATTTAGATCTGGAAAATAAATTTTAATATATCACTTTGACATACTATTTGTATTTTTTAAACACTAAAATAAAGGTAGCAAAAAAAATAGAATGCCTAGAAACATAGTAACATTTTCAAAGTCTGTAGTATATATTGTAATCCTAGGTTCAGAAAAGAAAAAAATGTGTGTGTATGCATGTATGACTCAGAACATGTATGTGTACCTTTCGGTGGGGATCCACCAAAACAAGTAGTTATTTTCTGTTTGGAGTGATCATGTGTCATTTCCCTTCTCATAATTTGTTGTAGTTTTCAGGTTTTCTCTAGTGACTACAAATTACTATTTTAATCAGAGATTTTTAAATACATAGGATAAAAGTTGTCAGAGAATTTTTTCTGCTTATTCAAATGCTAAATTAGCTAAATTAGCTTTATTCTCTTTATTTTAAATATTCCTTCCTCTGTATTTTGATTATGAGTTATTTTAATCACTATTTTCTTTAAGCCTTTAAATATGTAAAAAAAAACAACAACAAAAAAACCCTTAAATTCCCAGAAGTATAGGCAGATCTTAATTAACCTCATGAGTTTAAAAGCCATCATCATTTCTAGTTTGCTTGGCTGGAATTCTGGAAAACTAAGCAAATCCTACAGTTTATTATTGGTTAGGTATAGATTGCCATAAATACTTCAGTTGTAAAAGGTTCAGAAACAGCAAGAGAAACACTGGTGGGAGTGGGAGTCTAATAAACCACAATTATGTTTATGTGAATACTATACTTTTGTTCTTAATATAGAAGTGAAAAGATTAAGCTGATTGTATAGCGAATATAGAATTTCTATCTTAAATATCAAAGAAGGTCAGTTTCATGAGATAGGCTTTCCCAAAGTTTAAACAGGGCTGGGTTTTCATTGTAGGAATGATAAGTTGGTAATGTATATTTTCATTATGTGAAAAAAAGAGGAAATTATATATGTATGTATGCGTGTGTTTATAACATATTTAATAGATATTAAAGTATTACATATATTTAAAATAATTCTAAAACATCTTATTTTTCAAAGTTTTAAAGATATATTTATGTGAATTTATCCATTAAAGTTACTGAGAAGAAGAGTATTTTTTTACCTCTAAAGATAAGATAAATGTATGCATAAAGATATAAATTAACATCTTACTTTTATTTTGATATAGTAGGTATTCCATACTATTCGCTTTTTGTATCTAACTTTAAATTATATTTCTGACATCTCTTTCTAGTTTAAAACTGTGTATTTATAGTATTACACAGCAAAATAACATTCATATAGTATCCATATTTTATCTGCTTTTATATTACTTGGAAGAAGAAAGTTAATCCTCATGGTAAAAAGGTAAGCTATGAGAAACACACATAAAATATTTTTAGGTACAATCTTAGGAGAATATTTTAAGTATATATACACACACACATGCACATCTATGAGTATTTTAAGTATATTTAAATTTATAAGTATTTTTAATTTGTTATAACTATGTAAGTAATTATAATTACTATACTTTAAACATGTCTGTGTGGAATTAAATAAAGTAGTAGCTAGGCATAGATGCTGAAAAAAAGTTTAATTAGACAACTCCCTGTTTCTATGCAAATACTGCCTTTAAGGAATTTTTTTTCAAATTCCTGAGGCAGGTGGCTGTTCTTCACTTTTAAGCAGATTAAATGGCTCCCTTACTTGCACTATTGAAGCTTAGCAATTTTTAAAATATTTATATGAAGATATATTGAGGTGCAACCTGCTCAACTCCATGTCCCCAAATAATACAAACAGGAAACAATGAGATTTGGCTGAATTATGTATGACTTGGTTACACTACATTGGTTTTTTAAAGGGACACTTGATTCAATTAATTATCACCTGCATATGCAGTAAATGCTGGTGCCATAAAGTTAGACCGAAAGGAGAAATTCCAAAGGCAAAACTTTCCACTTGTTTACTTCATCTTTTAAAAATATTTTATTTATTTATTTATTTATTTATTTATTTATTTATTTATTTATTTGAGACAGAGAGAGACAGAGGCGGAGACACAGGCAGAGGGAGAAGCAGGCTCCATGCAGGGAGCCCAACCCGGGACTCTATCCTAGGACTCCAGGATATGGGCTGAAGGCAAGCGCTAAAGTGCTGAGCCACCCAGGCTGCCCTCCACTTGATTACTTCATATTTACAATTTCATACCCAAAACTAGTGGTTTAAATATATGAAATTAAATTCACACTATGTTGACCTGAGGGGATATTTTGAGAAATATGGTCTATGAAATGTTTTAAATTTTAGCTTACCCAGATTTAAGATGGTTCACCTTGATTTTGCGATAGATTATTCTACCCTTTATAGCCCAGAATATTTTAGTGGATTGGATGATGTGTTGTAGCTCCCCATCTTGTAGCCAAATGCACAGAATGGTACAACAAAGCAAAGCAAAACACCAGAAGAGAAAATCTTCTTATAAAGTTGTTGAAAAATGTAACTAACCCTGAAGATAGTGGAAGACTCAGATTTTACTTATAGAAAACATCCTGTTTTGTATTGGCCAACAGGCTAATAACTAAGAAACAAATTCTAGGCATCTCTATCATTTTTGCTGGTCATAGAAAATTATTTCCATTGGAGCAAAAACTCCAAAGTTCAGCACAAAGTTTGGAAGCCAGTGCGGTAGAAGAACATAGAGGTGAGAAAAGAGACCCTTTAGATGCACCAGCAATTGCTCTAGTTCCTTAGATGAACAGGCTAGACACTGTTCAATGGTTAAGTGTGAACCAAATCAAAGATGGCTGTGAGAATTGAATGAATGTGTTCTTAACTCTTAGTTTCATTTTTCTTTTGCAAACTCCTTTTGTTCCATTTTTTGAGAGGCATGCTCCCATAGATTAGCTATTCTCCATGTCAACGACAGTGGGCTACATTAGTGGCGACATGGTGAAATGATTTTCGATAGTAAACAGTTAACACTTACTTTAGTAGTTAAGTATTTATCTTAATAAGTTTTTTAAAAATACAAGTGGCACTCTGAATTGTGATTTTATTGACCTTGCCTAGGGTGAGGCTGATTTCTTCAAGCTGTTGATTTAATGTTGCTTTAACCAAAAGTACTATATACACAATAGTGCAGATGATCGACCTGCAGTAAGAAACTATGAGTAAAGTTTGTGAAATGCTGCTTTATAGTAAAAATGTCATTAGAACTCTGAGGACTCAAAGTTCTCTAAAAATCTAAATTATGGAGCCAAAATAACAACTGAAAGACTAACAAAATTGTTTACTTCAATTAACATGTGTTCTTTATTTTTGCCAAGAGTGTGCCTTTTTTTTTTTTTTTTTTTTTTTTTTTTTTTAAAGATTTTATTTATTTATTCATGATAGTCACACACACAGAGAGAGAGAGAGAGAGAGAGAGGCAGAGACATAGGCAGAGGGAGAAGCAGGCTCCATGCAGGGAGCCTGACGTGGGATTCGATCCCGGGTCTCCAGGATCGCGCCCTGGGCCAAAGGCAGGTGCTAAACCGCTGCGCCACCCAGGGATCCCAAGAGTGTGCCTTTTAAAAGAACAAAAGTGACTTCCTTTTTCTTGTGTAAATTGGTTGCCTCCCCTTCATCTCTTCATCACTTTGACTCAGACTCTCCTAATTTCCTTATCGGGCTAATGCAAAAGTCTTCTGTTTTCCTGCTTCTAGTCTTGTTCCTTCTAATTATTCTTTGCAGTACTCTGAGAATGATTTTTTTTAAAGAAAACCAATCTGATAAAGTAAAAAAAAATCTTGGCATGGCATTCTTTATAGAATGAAGTCATGAAGTCCAAGCTACTAAGCAGAACCCCTCTCTCTCCAATTTTCTCATCCTTCCCTCTCCTCTGGCTCCAGACGCCTAGAGAACTTTCTGTTTCCTGAATGGGCCCACTGTGCACATCTTCACCTACAGTGAGGCATAGCAAGCCTCAGCTCGTTCCTATTTTCTTTCCCTCATCATCAAACATCACTGAGTGCTCCGCATGTATCATGTATTGTGCTAGGCAACACGTATTACTGTTCTCATGGAGTTTACAGCTCAAAGGAGAAGAAACATTAAATAAGTGAAATGATAATTGCCTAGTTGAAATGTCATTAAATTCCATGCAGAAAAAAAAAAAACCCTCCGGTGATATAAAAGAGAATAAGAGGGAAACATTTGTATGAGTGCCCAGCAGCCTGCAGAGTTGACACTAAGGATGAGAACTGAAACCCGAAGTGTGTATTAGTTTCCTATTGCTGCTGCAACAAATTACCACATAATTAGTGCCTTAAAACAACACATATTTATTATGTGACAGTTCTGGAGCTCAGAAGTCTGAAATGGGTTTTGTGGGCTAAAATCAAGGTGGCAGGGCTGTGTTCCTTCTGGTGGCTCTGTTCTTTGCCTTTTCCAAAGTCTAGAGGTTGCCCTCATTCCTTCACCTGCAGCCTTCCTTCATCTTCAAGCCAAAATTCACTTCACTCTGACTTCTGCTTCTATTTTCACATCTTCTCTCTCTCTGCTACCCTCCTCTTTCCTATAAACAACTTTGTGATTAGGTTGGGCCCACCTAGATTATTCAGGATAATCTCCCCATCTCAACGTTCTTAATTTAATCACATCTGCAAAGTTCATTTTGCCATGAAAGGTAACATATTCACAGGTTCTACGCATAAGAAAGAGCATGGACATGTTTGGGGGTATTATTTTGTCTACCACAGTATCAACCATGCAACATCTCCTCTCAACTTCCTTCCCTAGTTCCTCCTATGGGGATGACATGGCACCTGGTGTCCTCTCTTAGGTTCTTATGCCATAGCCCTGAACCATATCGCTATGCTGTGTTTATGAATCTCCCCCCTCCAACTCTAAAATTCTGGAGGGCAAGATTATTCCTGGTTAATTTTCAGATTCCAGGAGCACATGGTACCTGGCACATTGTTGGCATTTCATAATTATTAGTTACAACTTAATATGTCTAATTTCTTTGAGAACATTGGGAATGCCATCACTCAGATGCTGACAAAAAAATAAGCATCATCTAGAATGGTCCATCACATGTAAGTTAATAAATAATGTTGTATATTGTTACAATTTTATCAGAACTTTTTTTTTTTTTTGGTTTAAAATAGTGGTTAAGGGTGGGTGTTGGAGTCAGACTGACTAGGCTGGAATTCCAACTCTCAATTACTGGATGATACTGAACATATTAAACAAAACAAAAACAAAACTTGATGCCTTAGTTTCCTCAAATATAAAATACTAATGGTGGCCCTGATTTCAGAGGGGTGTGCTGAGGATTAAGGGGATTAATAATATAAAAAGTTGAGACTGCTGACAATGAGTATTAGCCACTGTTATTAACAAATGTCTATTGAGTGGGGATTATAGTTAAGGCAGGGATTTGGTTGAAATTTCACCTGACAACTGTATAATCAATTAAGATTTCATGAGGCAGAGTAAAAATCTGAGATAAGGTCAGTACATTAACATCTGTTTCACTTTCAACACTTTGAGAACTCTGTTGTGCACAGAGAAGCACATGGGAACTGAAGTTCAGTTTTCACATTTACAATTTTTACTTACAAAATGGGGTTTTAAAAATATATATTAATAGCTGACCTGTTGCAAACTTTGGCATTTCCAGAGATGAAGAGCTTGTCTCTGTGACAATGGTCAAATGCCATATAGCCTTGGATAATTTCACTGAAACTAATTTCAGTGATAAAAATACAGGTTGTTTAGGGACAAAGTTTGATTCCTGGGGAGATGGGAAGAGCATTACCTTAACCACAGATGACAAGGCTTTCATTGTGTGCTGCCTTTCAAAGGTTATAACACTATTTCATTTTGTGTTCTATCCCCATATGAATGCTTGTTGGCACTCTCTTTTAATTGGAGGTATTATTCTTTTCTTATTTGTAGATAAATTACATTTTACTGTGGATGTTTTCCAAGATTTGTGACTAGGCTCTGTGGTTATTATGTGCTTTCAGTTTTTTGTCAGGTTTTATATCTTTTAATCTTCAGAATTTCAACAGATGGTGACTCTTTCCGGAGGTTAGATGAGCAATTAAAATGCTGTCTGGTTGCTTTGTGTCAGTGCATATGCTATGCACATTTCATGCTAAATGTGAACAAACCACACAGTCTTCTTTAGCCTTACTTTCCTCTTCGGGAATTTAGGAATAGAAATATTCACTCTTCCTGACTGCTGTGAGGAATGAGTCATAGGAAAGATGTGACATCTAGCTTGGTTAATATCCACCAAAGCTAGGCAAAACCAAAGATTCTCAAACCGGCTCCTGAGAGTAGTTTTACCAATGACTGTCCTCAACAGGAGTTCACAGCACATAGTTAAATGTTATAAAGGAAGGTCGTAAATTAACCTTCGGAACAAGAAATAAATTACCCAGAAGTACTTTTCTGTGTGCTTTGAAAACAAATGTGCCCTATTGTAGATCCTCTCCTCTATTTCGTTAAAAGTTAATACCCATTTTCAACTGTGCCTCATGTTATATGGACACCTATGTAGCCTTTGGTCTAGCTTCACTATCTGGAACCCTATTACAAACTAAATGAGATGTTAATTGTACTAGAACCATAAAGGTTTTTAATTAAATTCAACAAATTTATTGCACATCACATCTACAGTGGATAAAGTTCTATACTTAGGATGGAGGGTCAATCTTGGGAATCAAAAAGATAAATACAATCTTTGACTGGAAGGAACTTATACTACATTTAGAACAGTCAGAAATATATTGCTGTTGTCTCGAGGGCACTCAATAAATATCTATTAAACAATTGTTAAATGTCATGGAATGGGGGTAAAGGACTGGTATTAGAGTAGAGTAGGGATTGGTTGCGAGTGGGAATATTAGGGAAGACTGGTCAGAAAGGGAATATTTATGATTGACTTTGAACCAAATGCTTCTGAGAAGAAGGACTCTTGGTATTGGAATGGGTATATTCTGGGTTACAGACATGGGAAATCACCTAATATAATCAGGGGGCTATGAGTAACTTGGTGTGACCATGGAGAACAGAGGGAGCTGGAAAGGACATTGAAGACCATATTAAAGAAGCCTAACATGCTAAGAGTTTGACCTTTAGACAATGGGAAACACCAGAATTTAAGAATACAGGCTGTATTATGCTGCTAAACCTGTTCTCTAAATAAAATGCCTGATTTGTAGTGTTTACCAATTTTCATAGTGTAAATATTCCCACAATACTGATTTGAAGGTACCAACCTGCTATCCCTAAATTCAGAGCTGGGGGAAAAAATGCCTATCATCAGCCCTTGCTTGCCAGTATGAGCTGCCTCCAGGCACCACTGAGAGGAGCGGGCGTACTCTGATACCTGTTTTAGAAAGTTTATCATGGCATCTGGTTAGTGAATAGATTAGAGACAGGGGTCAGAGAACCAGTTGAGACACTAAACTATATATATAATTCAGATGAATGATGAAGAAAACTCAAGTGCAGGGTGTGGATGCAAAGCTGAGACAGATTAAGGAGAAAATGCTCAGAAGAGGCAGGATTTATAAGACAGAGTGTAAGGATGGGTTCTGAGACATCTGTGAAGTCCCTGAAACCGCATGTACTTTTTTTGTGTGTCTTTTGGGAGTGCATTTTTTATAAAAAGATTTATTTGAGAGAAAGAGAGAGAGCATGGAGGGGAGGAGCAGAGGGAGAAGGAGAGTCTTAAGCAGACTCTGCACTCATCGGGGAGCCCAGTGTGGGGCTTGATCCCAGGACCCTGAGATCACAACCTGAGCCGAAACCAAGTCAGATGCTTAACCAACTGTGCCACCCAGTCACCCCCGGGTATAAGTTTTTATTAGATTTTCAACTGGTCTATGACTCCCACTCCTAAAATTTGACAGAATTTGACTGGTTATATGTGGTATGAAAGGAACTCGGATAATGCAGAGTAAAATTGAAGATGATTTGGAGATTTGTAACTTGGGCAACTGGAAAGATATTAGACCATTTTTGAGACAGACAGTGAAAAACAGGGCCAAGATCCGAGGATTAAATACCCTAAATCAATGTGATATTTGAGAGAGAGAGAGAGAGAGAGAGAGAGAAAGAGAGAGAAACAGGTTTCATTCCCAACTCGGAGCCTAACATGGGACTTGATTCTACAACCCTGGGATCATGACCTGAGTCAAAATCAAAAGTTGGATGCCTAACTGACTGAGCCACCCAGGACACACTAGTAAATGTGATCTTTTTAAAAAAGATTTTTTAGAGAAGTTTTAGGTTCACAACAAAAATTAAGAAGGTACAGAGATTTTTTCATTTACCTTCTGTCCCCACACATGCATAGTTTCCCCCATTACTAATGTCCCTCACTCATGATTCATTTTTTACAACTGATGAGATTACACATCATCATAATCATCCAAAACCTATAGTTTAGAGTTCACTTTTGGTGTTGTTTATTCCATGGGTTTGGAGAAATGTATAATGATCTGTATCCATTGTTAGAGTGTGATACAGGGTAGTTTTACTTCCTTAAAAATCTGTGCTCTATCTATCCTATCTCTCCCTTAAATCCTGGCAGCTGCTGAATTTTTTACTATCTCCATAGTTTTGTCTATTCCAGGTCATACACGTGGAATCATACATTATATAGCTTTCTCAAATTATTTTTTTTTCACTTAGCAATACGCATTTAAGTTTCCACCATGTATTTTTATGACTTGTTAGCTCCCATTCTTTTTAGCACTGATTTATTTGCATTGTCTGATTGTACCACAGTTTGTTTACTCATTTACCTACTAAAGGGTCTTGACTGCTTCTAAGTGTTGATAATCATGAATAAAGCTACTATAAACATCTGAGCACAGGTTTTTGTGTGGACATGAGTTTTCAGTGCCTTTAGGTAAATACCAAGGAGTACGAGTGTTAGATCATATGGTGAGAATATGTTTAGTTTTGTAAGAAACTGCCAAATTGTCTTCCTAAGAGGCTGTATTATTTTGCATTCCCACCAGCAATGAAGGAGAGTTCCTGCTGCTCCACATCCCTGGCTAGCATTTGGTGTTGTCAGTGTTCCAGATGTGGGCCATTCTAATAGGTGTGTAACAGAATTTCATTGTCTAATCTGCATTTCTCTGATGATATATGTTATTATTTTACTTGCCTATTTCCCATGTGTATATCTTGTTTGATGATTGTCTGTTAAGGTATTTGGCTCTTTCAGAAGTACGGTTATTTTCTTATTGAGTTTTAAGTGCTCATATAATTTGGATAACAGACCTCTATCAGATCTATCTTTTGCAAGTATTTTCTCCCAATCTGTGGCTTGTCTTCTAATTCTCTTGATAGTGTCTTTTGCAGAAAAAACAAAAGTTTTGATTTTAATGAAGTCCAGTTTATCAATTATTTCTTACATGGATCATGCCTTTGGTGTTGGATCTATAAAGCCATCATTAAATCCAAGATTGTCCAGGTTTTCTCCCATGTGATCTTCTTAGAGTTTTATAAGTATTGTGTTTAACTATAAATCTGTGATCTATTTTGTGAAGGGTATGACGTTGTTCTTTAGATTCTTCTTTTTGCATGGGGACATTCATTTGTTGCAGCACCATTTGTTGAAAAGACTATCTTTGCTCCTTTGTCAAAGATCACTCAGGTCTGTTTATGTGCATAAATTTCTGAGAGTCAATGTGATATTTATGAGAGTTTTAGAACAGAATACTTTCCAATGCAGCACACAATACATGAAGCACAAGAAAATTAGGTGCTAATGTTAGCTTTAACACTAAGCTGGTAAACACAGATATAGTAACTCTGTACATATTTTGTTATAGAAAAAATGACAATTTTAATTATATCTTCAAGCCAATTCAAAGACCCTCTTCATGAGAAAGAGAGGGAGAAAGAAGAGAAAAAAGAGAAGAAGGGGGGGAAGAAGAAAAGAACAAAGAAAGTGAAGCTTTAGTTTAAGGTCTTTCTCCTTTTTCAAGCAATACATGGTAGCAGGTATCAGAGTTAAGAGGAAGTGCAGTATAGTGGAAAGAACATAGGCTAGAAAGTCAGAACTTTTTAGTTTCTATCTTTTTGGCTGTATAACCATCAGCAAGTAACAGTCTAATTCTCACTTTACTCATTTCTAAAATGGAAATATCTAAAATATAATTTTCAAATCCATTGTAAAGATTGGAGATAATGTCTATAAAAATCTGATAATAGGGCAGCCCAGGTGGCTCAGCGGTTTAGCACCACCTTCAGCCCAGGGTGTGATCCTGGAGACCCGGGATCCAATCCCAAGTCGGGCTCCCTGCATGGAGCCTGCTTCTCCTTCTGCCTGTGTCTCCCTCTCTCTCTCTCTCTCTCTCTCTCTCTCTCTGTCTCTCTCCCTATGTGTCTCTCATGAATAAATAAATAAAATCTTCAAAAAAAATCTGATAGTAATTATTCAAACTATTATTAAAGCAAGATGATTCTTTGGTATTTATTTTATGAAATCTGATGTGCTTAATTACATACATGCACTTTAACTTTCAGTATGAATAAAATATTAGAAGGTGTAGGGGTTTCTGGGTAATGCAGTTGATTGAGAGCCTCACTCTTGGTTTCTGCTCAGGTTGTGATCTCAGGGTCATGAGATCAAGCCCCATACTGGGCTCTGTGCTCAATGTGGAGTTTGCTTGAGATTCTCCCTCTCCCTCTTCCTCTACCCTCACCACTCTCAAATAACAAATCTTTTAAAAAAATTAGAAGATATGGTTAAGTAAAATTTTACTCCCATGGGACTTGGGTTTATTATGGCTTCTCTCCAATCAAGTGTTACCTTAATTTATAGATATATAAAAGAAATTAAAAGAAATTCCATGCAACTAAAATCAGTGAGACTCAAATGTATTCCTATTTATTAATGGGTTTTAATAAAAAATGACTTTGTTGGTTCATAATCAATATGCATTGAGCAGGAACTACTCTGGGGCTTAGAACATGAGTCATATCATTTTTAATAATTTGCCGTTGGCCTTCCTTTGTCTTGCTGAAAGATGCCATTTCAAACAAATCTTTGTGAATTGAAAAATGTCAGTTATTACCTTAAATGATAAAATGTAGTAATAGACTCTAAAAGTTTCTTCTTAACATATTTTAGAAAATTGAATTTAAGACATAAAGCAGCTTCAGTCATTTCCTAGGGCTGCTGTAACAAGTTTCCACAAACTTAGTGGCTTCAAAAAACTTAGTATTTTTCCAAAGTTCTGAAGGCCAGAGTCTGAAATGAAAGTGTCTACGCTCCAGCAGGAGAATCTATTCCTTGCTTCTGACTGCGTCTAGTGGCTGTAGAGATGATTTTGTGTTCTTTGGCTTGTGGCTGCGTGACTTCAATCTCTGAATCTTTCTTCACGTTGTGTGTGTGTCCACATGTTATGTGTGTGTCATCTCCCTTTGCTCTCTCTCATAAAAAAAAAAATTGTAGTGGCATTTAGAGGATGAGAGGATCTCATCTCAAAACACTTAACTACATAAAATCTGCAAAGACTGATTTTTCAAATATGGTGGCATTTAGTCTTTTGACTATGAGGTGATATTCACAGGTTCTGAAGCTTAGGAAGTGAATAGTATATTTTTAAGGATTTTTTTTTTTGGTTGTTTGTTTCAGACTACCACAGTGGTTGTCATAAATTTCATGTGAATAGAAACTCTGTTTAAAATAAATTCTTTTTAAAAATACTGCTAACAGTAAAACATAAAATATGTGAAGACACATAGAGACAAGAGACAAGATTCTTAGAGATAAGAGATTTGTACTTCACCTTGGTCATGCCTAAAGTCCTTATGTGTTGTTTCTTTTTACCATAATAGATAAGGATTGCTTTTGTCTATGTTCCTTGATTCCAGCTTTAGTTGGGTGAAGGAATCTAGTGATGCTATGGGAAGGTACAAAAAATGTACTGGGAGTTCACACAACCTGCAGAACTACATGTGCCTTTTACTTATTTGCTTTCCTCTTTGGAATATTTCAGTTTTCCCAGGGAGGCTGGGAATGGTCAGTACTCGTAGGTTCGTTTATGCAGAAGGTATTTAATAAATAGTTGATTCCTCTGTGAGACTCTAGCCTTTGCTTTGATAGTGATGTATCAACATTTTAGGTATAAAAAGCTAGCCTTTGAGTAAGAGTCTTGTTGTCAACCTAAAGGTAATTATTTTAAAGATCAGGTTGAAAAAAAGTCAACACACACAAAAAAAAAATGTGGAAAGGATAAAGAAATATAAAAACTGGTACTTTGTAAGGTACAGTAAAACAAAACTATGGCATCAGATAAGGAAATAGAGCATAAAATTTTTTGACATTGACCTTGAGGTAACAAAATCACAGATATGGAAGTAATTTTTAAACTGAGAGATTATTTATGCAATTTTGTGTAACTTTAAAAGAATATATGGCAAGCAATTTAAGGATCTAGAGAAAATGATTTCTCACTAAAATAAATACTATGGAAAATTGACCCAAGGAAAGAAAAAGTATCTAAATGGATCAATCACTATTAAAGATCCTACAAAGGTAATTGAAAATTCATCACTTGAAGAAGGTATAAGCCTGATTTTGTAGCTGAGTTTGAACTAATTTTTACAGAGAATACACTTCTCAGGCATTTAAACTATTTTAGACAATAAAATTCTTGTGAAGCATAAACTTAATACAAATATTACATTTAATATGAAAAAGAAAACATAGATCAAATTATTTATAAATATGTAAAAACTCTCATATCATAAAATTTAGCAATGAGTTGAGATTAATTCAACATAACCAAATAGGGTTCATTCCAAGAAAATAAATTTAAATCGACATTAAGAAATATGTAATCTTACTATAATTAAGTACATCTACAAACTATAGAAAGGGATTTCATGTTTATGTAAGTTGATAATAAAAAGGCTTTGATAAAATTTAATAAATATTGCCAGTGAAAACCCTGACTAGAATAAGAATGGAATATCATCCATGGTTAATTTTGTCGTATTTATAATAGTTGTGCTTTTCTCAATATCTTTTCATAAATTTTAAAATCCATATTTCAAATTAAAAAAGAACACAAGGACATATTTAAACATTATTAAGACTATTTGCTAAAGCCAAAAGCAAATATTATACCAAATAGTGGATGATAAAGTCATTTCCATTAAAATCAGGAATAAAACAGGAATATCCCAAATGATGTCTCTATGTAATATTAAAGATGATTGTGGCAAATGGAATAAGGAAAAAGTTTCAAAAACTAGAAAGAGAGAAGCAAAACTTTTGTTTGCAGAAGACATAATTATACACCCAGGAAATCTAAAATATTCATCAAAATGAATTTAAAATTAGTGAGGAACCTGTTAAATATTAACATATTAAAAATTCACTATAAAATTAACAGCATGTTCTCAGTACTGGGATAAATAAAAATATTGATAGAATATTAGAATCCTAAAATATATTTTTTAATGTATATGGAAACATTACACAGAAAAATTGGCATTCCAATACTGCAGGAGATAGAATGGTTATACTTAATAAAGATGGTAGTTAAAATGACATTTAATCTGGAAGAAAGGTAAAGTGGATTCCATCACATATCATATATAAAATTTATTCCAGATGGATTAAGGATTTAAGCCTGCAGAAAAAACTTAGTAGATTGTATATTTCAAATTTGGGGTAACTTTTCATTTATTAGGTGGAAAACTCAGAAAAATGAAAGCTACAATACTTGGGGACCTAAAATATAAATAAAAATAAAAGTAAAAGACACTATAAGCAATAGTAAAAAGTAAGTTTTACCTTGAGAAAAATATTTGCAACAGATATATAACTCTCAAAGGATTAATATCCTAATTATTTATTTTTATGAAGTTTTGAAGCAAAAATGACAAAAAATAAAAACAGGCAAAAAATATAAAGATTCAATCCCTCAAAAATACAGGTGGCCAAAAACATATGAAAAGATGCTCAACCTTATGAATAGTTAGGAAAAATCAAATTAGAGGTGACAGGCAAGAAAGAGATCCAGCTGATCCATTATGCTATTTCTGATGGGTCTTTTCTTCCAGAGGGGGCCCCTGGTGGTCACCCCAAGAAGTCACTCAAAGTGAGTTTGCTGACTCTGGTAATGTTCACTCTTATTCTATGTTAGAACTCATATAATTTAGAATACTTTCATACTTTCAAGTATTTGTCTGAATGTCTTCAGAAGCTCTGTCTAGGATAGGAATCACATACATATAATTTAGAATAAAGGGGTAAGTAGAGAAATGCTATAGATACTCCAAAGTCTCAAACTTTGCCTACAGAGGTCAAGGTGGGGAAGACCAGTCACCACACAAAGGTATTCTTTTCTGAGTCCATAGGTCATTAAAACTGCATTTCAGCTGTAGTTTAACAGAAGCTCTGTAGAGTCTGTAGTAATGTCATCACTCCTCCTCTTGCTTGTTTTTGTCTTCCTTCTTTTCTTTTCTGATCATCTGGTCAGTCTGGTTAGAGTTTTATCAAGTTTATTGATCTGTTTAAAGAATCAGCTTTAGATTTCATTGATTCTCTCTATTGCTTTTCTTTTTTCTATTTCCTAGATTTCACTCTGATCTTCATAATTGTTTTTCCTGCTTACTTTGGATTTAATTTTCCCTTCTATTCTTATAGTTGATTTAGGTGGAACCAGAGGTCATCGACTTGAGAACTTCATTCTTTTTTTAATAAAAGCATTTAGTTCTATACATTTACCTTGTGTACTGCTTTATCAGCACCTCATCAATTTTGATATCTATTGTTTTCATTTTCATTTATTTAAGAATATCTTTCAATTTCTTTTTTGATTTTTTTTCCCCCCCAGGAGTTATTTTGAAGGGTATTTAGTTTCCAAATACTTAGGGATTTTTTTTTCTGGGAAACTTACTGTTATTAATATAATTCATTGTAGTCAGATGACATATTTCACATGTCTTAAATTTTTCTGAAGTTCTCTGAGATTTCTTTAATGGCCTATAATATGGTTTATCTTGGTAATTGTTCTAATTTGCAAAGACTGCATTCTGCTACTCTTGGGTACTATGTCCATTGAGTGTCAATTAGGAAAATCTGTTAAAATCTAATTTATTCTTAATATGTCTCTATCCCTGATTTTCTCACTTTGTAAATTTAGTTTCTATCAATGTTGATAATTCTGAAAATATTGACATCTGCTCCTTAAGTTACTATGTACAATGACATATAGCTCCCTCTAGTGACTAAATTCAAACCTTTGTATTTTAAAAATCACTTGTTTCTGAATGTATTTCGTAACAATACTTTGGGATTAAAAATTATTTTTAACTATAGCTCAGTGTGATGAATTTAAGTGTTACATATAAATTTTTTTGTTGTATATATATCAAACTAAGTTTAAAAATCATTTTATCACTACAGAGGTCAAAACATCTATATTGTTTTTCTAATCTTTTTGTCATTTCATGTATTGCCTAGAACTTTTATATATAAGTTGTACAGTATAAACTAAGAGATGAGTCCCTTTACCACAAACATAAGAATTGATCAATCAGAAACTCTGTGTCCATACAGGTGCTATAAATTCTTCATTCCCCAAATCAATTATTCTACATGTAGTAACTAAATACCTATTATGTGCTGTTATGGGTTGAATTGCATCCCTCCATAATTCATGTTTGAAGCCTTAACTCCCAGTACTTTAAGAAGGTGGCCTTACTTGGGGATAAGGTCTTAATTAAATTAAAATGAATTGATTAGGTTTGTCTCTATATAATACTATAGGCTTCCTTATAAACAGGGAAATTTGGAAACAGAATGCATGAACCTACAGAGATCATCTACAAGCCAAGGAGAAAGCCCTCCAGCAGGTTATTTTTCTCATAGCCCACCAAAGGAATAAAACCTGTTAACACTGATTTTGGATTTCTGGCTTTCAGAACCATGAGACAGTAAGTTCTGTAATTTAAGCCACCTACTTTGTGGTACTTTGTAACAGTAGCCAAAGATATCTAAAACATGTGCCAAACACAGAATTTAGGACAAAGCATTCAAAGGTAAAGAGTGTTGTCCCAATGCCAAAAAATTCAATGTCTAGTAGAAAAACAGTCTTGTAAACTTTCAATGTATACAGCTAATTAAATTTATGTCACACAGGAGGGAGAGGAAGGAAATACACTCCAGATCTGATCATGGCATGGAGATCTTGTCTTTGAGATAGAGACCACTGAGCTAATTTGGAAGACAGAAACAGGGTTTGTACAGAAAAGGAGTAACATCTGCAAAGATGCCAAAGTAGTAGCCAACCTGTTAACACATAATGGACTAGGAGTTGGGAGTAAGTATTTGATATGACTGGAAGTTAAATTGTTCAGAGCACTTGTCAGAGAGGAGAGTGATATGAAAACAACAAATAAGCCTTCCATAGAAGCTGGCAATCTAGTTACAGAGACAAAATTTACATATGTGAAGAGTTCAGAAAAGGTAAATATGTGATTAAGTATAAATGAATATTAACTACAGAAAAGAATAGCAATAATAACTTGCAGGTTTAAGTAAATGTAGAATCAAATAATGCCACAAAAGATAGGAAGCATAAAAATATTATCAAATCCTAGTTGGGAAATGGTAAAAGTATTCATTTGTAACATATTCTAAAATGTCAAAGATATGTGATAATATGTAGGGTAATCACTGAAAGGTAATAAAAGAATATATACCCAACAAGCTAATGGAGAAAAATGTAATAAAATAAAAACACTTGATTAACCAAAAAGAAGGCAAAAGAGAGGAACAAGGAACGAAAAACAATTGAACAAATGGCAAACAGTAACATGGTAGAGTTAAATCCAACTGTGCCAGCCATTAATTTATAGGAATTGATTAATTATCCAATTAAAAGGCAGAGACTGGATTACTAACAAAAACAGAACAACAGCTACAAAACTTAAGGATATAATGCTTACAAAAGGCATACGTCAAATATCAAGACACAGGAGTTAAAAGCAGAACAGAAAAAAAGATCTACTACACGATTACTAACCAAAAGGAAATGATGTAGCTATGCTGTAATATAGATCCTAAAAAAGGTGTTAAGAAGGCTAACAACATAGCCTCACAATTTATAAAATGAAAATAGGCAGAACTAAATACGGAAATTGACAAATATTTCATAGTGAAATATTTCAGCACAACTCTCTCCATTGGATGGCCATGGTGTTTACATAATCATAGCTCCATGGTTTGACATTGCTGTTTCAGTGAGCCAACAAAAGGGAAACGGTTTACAAGATAGGGAGATTTGAATGAAAAATAATCTTTGAAAATATTTTCAGATTTATTTGAGAGAGAGAAAGCATGAGTGGGAGGGGCAAAGGGAGAGAGAATCTCAAGCAGGCTCTGTGCATTAGGGCTCTGTGGGGCTTGGCTTGATCTCATAACCTGAGCTGAAACCAAGAGCCAGACGCTTAACTGACTGTGCCACCCAGATAGATGCCCCTGGAAATATTTTAAAATACATATCCCAATTCACATTTTAAAGTTAAATAAACAAACTTCCCTTGCAGGTATAGTTAAATGAAATTTCTCAGATTCATTTTTCTAGTCAGTTGATTTTACTGTATGTGTGATCAAGAACTTATATTTTATCTTATGTAACAACATATCCAGAATTGTGAAGTGAATTTTAATTACTAATGACAAGAAATCTAAAAATATTTATGGCCTTAGGAAGCTCAGTTAAAAAAAAAAAAACCCAGGAATTTTATATTATTAAAGTTTATATGCCCTCAAAGTAAGGTTTGTTGACAGAGAGCCTTAACTTGCTTCCTGGAGAACATCAGAGATTCAGGTGGGGCAGAGTTACAGCAAAAGTTCTTTCTATTCTTTGTAATTCTGAGTTTCCATCAAGTACTGAGTAAGACAGAGTTGAAACGGGCCAAATACTTCTAAAAATAGAGACTGTCATTTTAAGGGAAGTGAGCCCAGTGAAAGCCCACACTTAGTGTATCACAGTTTGATTTTGCTCCTGAAGCAAATCTGGCTGTAATCTTCTTTTGGATTTCCTTTCCTTGCTACTCCTGTGCTTCTTGCATATTTTTTCCTTAATTCTGCATGCAAATATTTCTCCAGTAGACACTAGTTTCTAATGTTCCATGTTTTTAATTTCTGTGTGCTGCATTTTAAACAGATGGGCTTTCTTCCAGCTATTTTAAGATAGAGAAAAGAAGAGACCAGGGGAATTAAAAATAATGCCTATATTAGATGTGTATTTCAAGTTGCTTTGATTCTCTCAGGTGCTTTAGAGAGTCACGCATTCTTCTTCATCACTAGCTCTCTTGCGTCCTACTCACAGATCAATATTCATCGCTAGTTTTCTGGCGTCCTACTCACAGATCAATAAGCTCTGCTCTCAGGCATACTAACCTCTTGGCATAATCAGCTTTTCGTTCAAACATGCCATCTGTGCTTCACCAGGGCCATCTTTCTCTCATGAAACTGGCAATAGTGACAAAGTACATTTGAATTCCCGGTTCTCATAATCATCAAGCAGTCTGTGGTTCTCATTTGTAAATACAGCCTCCTCTATTTGGAAAACTCCTACAGCCTGTTACAGTAACTCAAAGTTCACATTTATTTTCATGCTGGAGAAAAAATGCCTCCTGGTATTTCTTTTAGACCACTCATCATTCTATAGTGTTTTTCCATGTTCCCCCAAACAGCCTCCTTCTTTGCCATCATGCTTTTTCCCCTCTAAATCCACCAACATGGAGGCTGAAGGAAATTGGATAGAAATCTCTATGGGAACTGTCAGACCATTCTTTAATCAGACCTACAGGTTGCTGCTCATGAGACATTGGTTCTCTGCCCAGACATTAAGTATGATTGCCCAGAGGCAATGTGCAGGGAAGCATGACAGCCACCCATGAAAACATGCTAACTCACCAGAGATTTATTTCCTCCTTTACTATCTGAAAACAACAAAACAAACAAAAATGGTAAGCCCTAATAACAGGCCAGCACTCTTGCTAGATCTAAGCATTTTCAGGACAGATTAGGATGCTGCTTATAAAAAGAGGTCTCAATCTGTTTTGAGGTTATACAAATTCCAATGGATTTTCTTTTTCTTTTTCTTTTTCTTTTTTACAAGAAATAAATGCCTGAATGCTGCTGAAAAGTTTTTTTCCTGGCTGGTTTTAAGTCTTCCAATATTTCCAGAAACAAATATGAAAAATTATGTCAATGGAAAGCATGTGAGATTAGCCTCATTGGATAGTCCCAGAGAAGCAAGAAAGATTAGTCAATTAGAAGAGATATTCTCTGGGGCTTTAGCAGTGACATAAGCAATTGTTTTTCAGTTTTGTAAATTTTGTACCATTTGTAAAGCATCGAAGAAGGCTTTAGCTCCACTGTAGATGAGCTAACATTTCCTTTGGCTACCAAATGCTTGTTAATTCCAGGATGTGAAGGTTAAGCCCAGTTTTGAAAATAGCAATTTAGGAATCTACAAAATGTTCATATTTCCCCCTAAATGTTTTTTTACAATAATATGAAAAAAATTGAATAGCTGGCTTTGTTTATTGTTATCACTTTTGGCTGATATTTGGTCAGAGAAATACTAATCAATTCTGAAACATTGAATAAATACCTCCTAAATGTCAGGTGCTATATAAAGCATTGATGTTGGAGAGGAAAAGCATGTATAGAAATGTACAGGACTATTCTTAGTATAGGTTTGCTGATTTATGGATCAGATATATTCCTAAAAAGGTATGTATAATTCAAATTATATAGAATTTTTAATATAAAAGTAGATATAGCTTATCTCTATTTCACACATATATTTATCTATATACTGCTCAGATATAGATATAGATATATGTATTGTATCAGAGTTTAGATCACCCTGTACCTTCATATGTAACTCCAAATATATAATATGCACACACACATACACACACACACACACTTATAACCTCTCAAATTAGATTGCAAGCTGGATTTTGAATTTTTCTCAAAATGTTGAGAGGAATGCAGTATGCATTGTAGGTGCTCAAAAAAAATTGGTTGATGTTAACATACCGATTCAATGAGAATAGATCATTATACAGAGACCAAGTAAGTCATCTTCAGCAGAAAGTCCTCTCCTAGGTACCTTAAAGCATATATTTTCTTTCTCTAGGGATGCACAGAGAATTTAAATACAAAAACAATATTCTATTCCACTGAGGTCCCAGCTATATTCACACTCCAAATTTGAAAGGATCATTCCCATTAGAATCACAGTGTGTAGATGTTAGTTTCAGTCCCCAGAATCTTATATTGTAAGTCTTTGTTTTCCTTATTTAGAGCCATAGAGTTGGGTTCAAGTCAGTGGGGGATAGTAACCAACTTTTCTGTCACAAGTTTGAATAATAGAAGATAAAGGTGTGCTCTTCATGAAGAATTGGTATGTAGTAGAGAAAAATATTTAGCGACTTGATACATGGCAAAAAATAACTCTTGCATGTGAGTGATTAAACACTGAGGAACAGAGGCATCACCAAGGCCTGTATGACTAGATTCAGTGCATTGTAGCAAACACTTGTATACACGTTTCTATTCCCTGCAAGAATACGTGCTGCGAGGCAGTGGGTGTTTGTGCCTTGTTCAGCTTTGTGGTCCATTTCACAACACACTGTGCAGCATTTGGGGATAAATGAGGGAGTCTTGGAACTTGAGGTGTGACTCAGAAGCTTCCTCTCCACACGTGATTGTGCCTAAGTCTTGGAAGAAGATTATGGTTTCTGCTGGGCTCGGTTTCCTTCCTCAATGCTTCCATAATAACACAATTTTATCATATTTCTTGAATTGTAGGTTTACTCCTGTATTATCAAAGGTGGGTCTATTTTCCGTTATCTTCATTTCTTTTTAAAGTCAAGTGCAGTGCTTGCACATTTGATACATGTTTGTGAATGAATGAAGAAAATGATACTTGGCTAGCTCTAAGGTTGTATGAGGTTCCCAGTTTATGTGTCTCTACAAACAATGTGTTTATTTTCAGAATCTTGATGTTTATCTGGGAAAACTAGCCACTAATTCCTAGGGATTAATTTACCCAGAGTAAATAATGATGTTCAGAGACATAGTCTTCCTGTGTATTGAATCCATGATGAAACTATGAAAGAAAATAAATTATCCAACTTCTTATTAAGTTGGGAAATTTCTGAAGGCACACAGAGCATAAGGTAGTGATGGAAATTTACTTTTAGTGCTCACATCCAATATAAATAAAAAACAAAATTCCAAAGAAGGATAATTTTGTTTCACAGGGTGAAAAAATAGGTATGTCTCTATTTTGTGTTGAATAAATAACTTTAAGTATTTAAAGAGACAGGAAATGGACTACAGTATTTCCCAGTAGAGCAAAATAGAATTTCACATTTTTTGTTATTTTATATGAAATGAATCTTTGGAGGTTACCTTAAAAAATGGCAGCTCCTAGTGCAGAATTATTATATACACACTTACTCTTCATTTAGTGTTGGGCAAGTCATTTTGCCCTCAGATGCTCAATTGCCTTATCTGCCAAATAGTTTGTGGAGAATTTATGAGGATTAGGAATAATTAATGTCAACTATCTGGTGAAATGTATCACATATATTTGATGCTCAGTAACTAATAGGTGTTTCATTATCACCATCATAATGATTGTTGTGAGTCGTTATTATGAAAATTAACTTAAAGTTTGAAACAGATTTTAAACTTACAGCACAAAATATTACCAATAGTTCACACTGCTAATAAACAGAATATACTGTGTTCTTCCCAAATCATGGTATTTTTCTTTAGTAGAGGGAATTAAATGACCTACCAAGTCATTGGCTTTATTTTTAACTGAACTAGAGGAAGACACACATAGTCGTATACATACTAAATTTCAATGGGCTCCTTGAAAATTTGTAATTTATAATTCTATCCTAGAGACCAAGAAAAATCTGTTCCTAATGAGTTTGCCAATTTCAATGTATTTCTTGAATTGTAGGTTTACTTCTGTATTATCAAAAGTGGGATGCATTGATTATGTGATTGTTTAGAATATTATGAAAGACTTCACACAGGATTATATAGAAAAACATACTTTAAACATACTTTAAAAACCTCATACTTGACAAAAAATAAAATTTATTTTTATGAATGGTGTTTTTAAAAATGATAAGACATCTTTGACACTTGTTTCAAAACTGATTGTTAATATATTTTTATGAAATTGGAAATTAGTATGGAATTTTTAGAGAGTAGTTTATGTGTAGGTCAAAAGTCACAAATTTGTCTTCCCTTGATCAAGCAAATAAAATTTTCAAAAGGTATTCTTAAAAACATAATTTTTATGCCATCTCCATATGGAGATGTGTGTTAAACATTTTCTATGTAGTGAAAGGGCAATAGTACTCATAACAACCAATACTTATGTAATATTTACCCTGTGCCAGTGATGCTTTAGATGCTTTATGTAGTCATTTCATCCTTACAGGCCTGCTCTTTGTTGTACAGATGAGGAAACTGGGGTGCAAAGTGTTTAAGTGAAATGCCACAGTGCAGCAGACATCAGACTGTAGATTTCATGCTCTAAGTCATTTTATTATTTAGCCTCACAAATAGAGAAAACAATCTATAATTTAGTAATACAGAAGAGATGATGGAGAATTTTAATTGGACAGAATATTATGCAACAGTTAAAATAGACTTATGGAGAATATAAAGCAATGTGGACTTTAAAAAATAAACTAGGGATGCCTGGGTGGCTCAGCGGTTGAGCACCTGCCTTTCATGCCCAGGGTGTGATCCTGGAGTCCTGGGATCGAGTCCCACATCGGGCTCCCTGCATGGAGCCAGCTTCTCTCTCTACCTGTGCCCCTGCCTCTCTCTCATGAATAAGTAAATAAAATTAACATATGGATATTTTTTATTTTATAAATTTCCTTTAATGTCCAAATATTTCTCTGGCAATTTAAAAAAATCTGGTAGTTTGTAGACATTATACTCTAGCAAGTATTTTAGCTGTGTACTCTAGCTAAGATTTGTAAACAGAGGATTTAGTTGAATCTTTCCCTTCCTCTCACACATAGGTACAATGCTAATAACCTCACCACTGAATTCTCAACGAAGATCCATATGCTGCCTTTAGCATGTCATCTCTTTCAGTATGTTTTTACTATCCTCACAGTAGTGTAGGATATTGACTACTCCTTCTTAAAGCAATGTTGATAAGTTCACAGTACAAGATGGAGATAAAATGATCTTTTGTTCATTTGTTTTAAATGCCATATGTTACAGAGATTACAAATATTGAGAGGTAGTGAATGATTTTTCTTTTTCTTCTATTTCATGGGACTATTTATCAGCGCCTATCTAACATTCTGTTCAGGAGATTGTAATGGCAGAGAAATCATAGGACACCAGCCCAGGCTGATGAGACCCTGACAACAAATTAGCTGGTCCTCCGATCTTACAACAATAAAAATCAGTTTGTGAATAGGGAAGCTTGTGTATAGATACTCATCTTTCCCCTTTCTCTCTAGAAAATTTTGGAGAACTCACCTAAATATTGACTGGGTAAGTTTAAGGCATTAGGTTATATTTTAAATATATAAACTCAGTGAGTGTCTATGATAAATCAATCAAAATTTTAGAAGTAAACCGATTTCTTATTACAATGAAACTAAAAAATCAGATATGGGATAAAGTGGAAAAATTGTATTAATTTCTCTTTTATTTAGTGTCAAAAAATAAACTGATTGATCTGGCTTTGCTTTTGGATTTTCTATGGAATTAATTTTTGTAGGATACTTATAAGTACTGTATTTACATTTGTTTTCTTTTTCTTTTTAAAGTTTTTTTTAAAGATTTTATTTATTTATTTATGAGAGATGCAGAGACACAGGCAGAAGGAGAAGCAGGGAGCCCGATGCAGGACTTGATCTCGAACCCCTGGGATCACTCCCTGAGCCGAAGGCAGAATCTCAACTGCTGAGCCCCCTCAGGTGTCCCTTAAAGTTTTTATTAATTTAAATAGTCTCTATATCCCACATGGGGCTCGAACTCATGACCTCGAGATCAAGAGTCATAAGCTCCTCTGACTGAGCCAGCCAAGTGCCCCTATTTACATTCATCTTCTAAAAAGCCTTGGTCACCATTCACAGATTCTTGTTCTAGCACTGAACAAATTTTAGCATTGCAGTTCTTGCTACCAAATTATCTTGGGGGTTAAAAGAATCCACTGCTATTGGAAAGGGTGTACCATGCCTATCTCTCTAAGCCGATATTCATCAATCTGTGCCAAATAGTAAAATGTCATTCCTATTAAACCATCAATAGTATGAACTTTTATTTTCCAAGCAGCAAAATTTATTTATGGATTGGACTGTATCCCAAATAAAAGTTATTCTGAGGGATTTGTAATAGAAAATGAAAAGAGATTCTACCAAAGAGCTTTGCAAACAGCATCACACAGTCATAAACTGTAAAGCACAATCAAACTGTGTCATAAAGCATGAAAACAATGTCATAAACCATAAACAAACTGTCCCGTACTGATACCAGGCCAGCTGGATGTTAATGAACTTCTTTTAGAAGGCCTTAATTTTTGCATTTCCTGTGACTCAGCCAAGCCTCCCACTCTCTGTTGAGGAGTCATGGATCATTTTGCAGTAGTTTGCAGCATGCACTTCTTATGCTTTGATGACATCAGAAGTAGTTATATTTAGTCACTAAAAGACACATATTTCCCATGAAACCAGCCATGGGCTCTCCTTTACTAAAATAAGATACCACTCTTCACCAAATCATAGCAGCTAACTTTTATTGGACATTCACTGTGGTCAGGCACTCTGCTGAGTATGTTGTAATCTTCTTAATGAGCATAATTATTACTCCCATTTTTCAGAGAAGCAAACTGAGGCACAGAAGCTGAAAGACTTGTTCCAGGTCACACAAAGAAGTCAGAATCCTAAACCAAGCAATCTGGCACCAAATTACCTGCAATAGTCTCAGTCCTTCTTGGCTTGCTCTTGCCCCAGCCATCAGCTCCTGGCAGCTTCCATGTCATCTGTGCTCCAGTCGACACTGGATGACTTTGTATTTCTCCACAATCCCGGTTTTTCCATTTTAAGCTAGACCTCCTTGTCATGCACTGCCACTGCCCCCCTGAGCTTGCTGGACTCTGGTTTCTCCGTGAGGGATATGTGCCGGCCTGCATTTAAACCAAGGCACTAAGTAGGCCTTGGGAGAAGCTCTGTAGAGGAGGGGGGATGTGTTACGGGACAATGAGGAAAGAGAGCTACTTCTTGTTACCTTAGTGTTTGTCTGCTTAATTTGCAGTGGTGGTTTGAGAAGGATATGGGAAAAAAACATTACAGTAAAGGTAGCTGGGATCCCAGATCTTCTTCTGTGCTAAGCATTAACCCCTTCATTGTCAGATAATGGAAAGTTACAAGGACTGTGGAGGGAGCTAGAGTAGGTAGGAGAGCTCTAGAGAAATTTGAGGGCATGATCTGTTTATTGATAAATATGATATGTTCCTTAAATATTTACATTTTTATTTATAGCCCTACCAGTGTGTCTTGGTTAAAGAGTCTTTCTTGGTAGCGCCTTGTGTTAGTGGTATAAGTGGAATTCTAACCACTGCACACACAACCCTCCCCCCGCCTCAAATTCTTTCTTCTTCCTCTTCTTCTCTTAGATCACACTGAAATATGATTTTGTTTAGTGACAATCCATTTATATTCTCCTCTCAAAGTGGAGCAATTCTTCCCTGTCTAGCTTTACTGACCAGAATACATTGAACTCTTTATTTCGTCTTGGAGCCAATATTAACAGGAGCCAAGTTCACAATATATTCCAAATTCTGTGCTCCCTGGTCCTATATTTTCATTTCTTTCAGAATTAAAACTTTCTTATTAGATATGTGCTGCTTTATCCTCCTGTTGGTGAATGGCAAAATTAATGTCATCTGTCAGGGCTGGGAGTTTAAGAACTGAAATCCAGATTTTAGAGAATGGATAACTCAGGATAACTCAGTTCCTACTCTGTTTTGCTTGGCCCCCTTCACTTTCACCTACTTAATACTCTCTCCCCCTTCAGGCACCTGGCTATTTTTGCATCATCCACATTACATCCTTTAATAGATGACTTCTAGCGGCATTAAGCTATGCTTTTGTATCTGTGATGTTAACAAATAACGAAGTATAACATCCCCATCATCCTCCAGCTTTGAACATCACAGTGAAACATCTCAAGAGAATTGTTGATACACACTGTTTCAATGTCACCTCTCACTCATTAACTTATTCTGATCTGCTTCTGTTTCTTCCATTTCCCCTGTCAGTGGCCTTCCTCCTCGTATTACTCAACCATTTGTCCTTCAGCTGCATATGTCATGGCTTCTCTGGAAGCAGTCTCTTCTCCAGCTTATGGGGCATTTTCCAGATTCTGTTCCTACTTCCCTGGCTGCTCCTTCTCAGTCTCCCTTGCTGACATTTCTTCTTTTTGACCTTACAAGTTGGTGGGCCTCAGGTCGGTGTCTGTGCTTGTTATTCTTATTTTCTCTCCCCTAAACTTTCTCTTTGCCTAATTACAAATGGTATACCAGATAGAACCATGTAAAAACTGGGGTCTGTGTAAATAAGTGAAAATGAGATGAATATCAGCCTAATATTTCTAACCGAAACCTCTTTCCTGAGTTCCATATCCACTGTTTACCTGACATATCCACTGGATGTCTAATAGGCATCTCAAACATAAAACATGTGTAAGATAAAATTTTTATCCTGCTCAATTTTAAGTTTTCTCTGTCATTTAATTCCACTACTAAAGAGTCATTTTTGATGTATGCATTTTCCTCACCTCCAAAATAGAATCCATCATCAAGTCCTTTCTCTTCTTTCATCAGTTTATATGTTGGATTTCTAGGTCCACTCTCAGCTACTCTAATCTAAGTGATCTTACATCTTAAGTGAGCACTATAATAATTCCCTATCTGCTTTTTCTGCTTCCACTTATTCTCCTATTACCCAATCTCTAGCTACCAAGTAAGACTCTTTAATCAAGACACACAGGTAGGACTGTAAATAAGAAACATCATATTTTATCAATTGAAAATATGTATACCAGACTCTCATACTAAACAATCAAGAAAACATAGGTAATAGCAACAAAGATACCTCCTTAAACATGTCCCAATGCATTTAGACTAATCCAAATCCTTACCATGGTTCATACTAAAGGTTAGAAAACTACAGCCTGCAGGCCATGTTGAATCCACTGCCTGTTTTTGTAAATGGTTCTACTGAGATACAGTCATGCTCAGTCAATTACACATAATCTAGGATTATTTTTGCACTACAGTGGCAAATTGAGTCACTGCAACAGAAATCATTTGGAGTGCAAAGCATATATTTACTATCTGAGCCTTTACAGAAAATGTTTGTTGGTCCTGGTTTATACTGTCTTGCACTATCTACTTCCTACCTAGCTCTGAACTTCTCTCTAGCTACTCTGCCTTTAGCTCACTTACAACTCTTCACCAACAGGCCTTGTTCCTATTACAGGACTAGAGCTAGTGCTTTATGCCATGTGGGATTTCTTGATATCTTTATAAGGAATGTTCTTTCTCTGGATCTTTGATTGGCTGGTACTTTCTCAATATCTAGCTCTCTCTTCCTAGGACAGAGGTATTCCTTGACATTCTATCTAAAGTTGCACCTGATTGCTATCTCATTGCAAATTTTTTTATTTCTTTCATAGCACTTATCACAGTAATTACCATGCAGACACTAGCCACAAGACAGCTAGTATAGTAAAATAATATTAGAAAACTAGACTTTATGGCAAGACATATTACTAAATAGACAAGACTTTACTAGGTATAGACAAGATTGTCTGGGGATATATAGATACCAGATGAAATAGGCTTTAAAGCAAGAGAGGAGGTTGCCTGGGTGGCTCAGCAATTGAGCATCTGCCTTCAGCTCAGGGCCTGATCCCGGGATCCGGGATCAAGTCCCACATCAGGCTCCTTGTGGGGAACCTGCTTCACCCTCTACCTACATCTCTGCCCCTCTCTCTGTATCTCTCATGAATAAATAAATAAAATCTTTTTAAAAAGCAAGAGAGAGTAATAAAAAAAAAACCTGACATTTCATAATCATAAAAGGTTGGTTCATAAGAAAAATCTTAAATTTGTATGTATCTAATAGCATAACCTCAAAATATATAAAGCGAATTTGGATAAGTTGCCCAGAGAAAAGGAAATATTCACAATCACATGGTTGAAGGTTTTAATACCATTATTTTAGTAGCTCACATAAATGCACAGATAAAATGTCAGTAATAGGTCCTATCCACTCCTACTGAATTACATACATTTCCTTTTCAGGTCTTGGTAGCCCACCCAATATATTTCCACGGCACCAATATCTACCATTCTTAAGGAAACTTTCTATATTCTGTTTATTTAATAGCCTCCCATACTTTCACACTGATTGGAGACAATTACTAAGCCTGTGGACAGGTAGATGAATTGAGACCCAAAGCTAAATAATTTATAGCAGGTCATGGAGAGAGTAATGAGGCCACGTGGCTAAAACATTCAAGCCTTGGTCTTTCTGACCTGTATTTTTTCCATGGATTATACTTCCTCCTCTGATGAATGAGTTAGCAATTTACTGTATCTTTTTCCTGTAATTGCTGTAAACCATTTTCTTCTTAATATTATACTCAGGTGGGGATTAGCAGAGATTAATGTCACCATTAACTCCCTAAAGGATGCTGGAGTGGTGTTTCCTACACCATTTTTGTTAAGTTTGCCAGTCTGGCTCCTGCAGAAATGGACAGACACTAGAGAATGACTATAGTACAGATTGCTTCAAGCTCATACAAGTAGAAACCCTGAGTGCAGTTGTTGTGCTCAATGTAGTATCATCGCTAGAACAGATTTAAAAAGCCTCATGTTCTCATGGTATGCAGCCATTGATTTATTGAATGCATTTTTCCTATTCTGGTCAGATAAGAGGATCAGACATAGTTTGCATTTATGTGACTGGCACAAACACATTCATTTATGCTTTTGCTTCAGGGCTATGTTAACTCTCCTGCCCTCTGTCATAATACAGTCTGAAGAGATTCAGACTGTCTGAGTTTCTCAGAACATTGCATTAATCCATTATATGACATCATGTTGATTGGATAAGAGGTGGCTAGAAAGCTGGAAGTTTTATGCTCTTCTAGTGATAGAAGATAAACTATATGAAGCATTTACTTTTAAAAACTTGTAAATTCTCTGCCCTTTTGAATTGTAAATCTCCCAGCCTCTTGCCAGCTTTAGTACCTAGGAATGTCTTTCTCAAAGACTTTCCCTTAGAAATGTAACCATCAAGAAAGATAGTTCCCAATTCCCCAGGCTCTGTGGGAGGGTAGCAGCCTAACTTGGGTAAGCGCCAATTAGCACACACAGATGGTCTAATCACATTGATCAGCAACACTCCCACCTCTAACCTCCAGTACTTTTCTAATAGTTCACCCCAGTGTTTAAAAATTCACCTTCAATCTCTCTCTCTTTCCTAATGCAATAGCATTTCCCACCAGGTTTATTGAGATATAATTGACATAGAACATATAAGTTTAAGGTGTATAATGCAATGATCTGATATATGTGTATATCGTGAAATGATCATTACAGCAAGTTAACATCCATCAATTCATAGTTACATATTTTTCTTCTTGTGATGAGAACTTTCAACATCTACTCTTAGCAACTTTTCAATATACAATCAGCATTGTTCACTTGAACATAGTCTTCCTTGTCTATTTAATTCCATCTATATAATCCTTCTTTGACTCAGGTTTCATGATGAAAAGAACTGGAGAAGCTGCTTTGGATGTATTGAGGTTTTCCGAGCTTCCCTTTAAGCCTCGAACCACTTACTTCTGGACCATGAAATGAGAGAAGAGCAAACATTTATCTTATTTGAGCAGCTGAATTTGTGTTATCTCTTTGTTGGAACAGCTTGGCCTATGTCATAAGTAATACAAGACCTATTTGACCAAGTTCTTTTAAAAAGAAGACAGGATGGAGTTTGAAAAACAAAACAAAACAAAACAAAAAGATATTTAACTTTTTTTTTCCCTCCGAGCATGAATATGGCACTGAACTTTGTTAAAAGTCAAAACTTAGGAAAATATAAAAGTACATGTAACATCCATCACCAAAAAATTGAAATAAATGTAATATTTAAAACTTGGACCAAAATTGTATTGTTCAGAAACAAAGAGATGAGTTTATAATATTTTAAGATTCAATTTGGCCAAGTTCTACAATGAATTATTTCTTAGAAAAACATTGCAGAGAGCCCACCTAAAACCCATTTTATTTACTCAATATTTAGATTGCTTTAAAAAAGTGAATAGAGGGGATCCCTGGGTGGCGCAGCAGTTTAGCGCCTGCCTTTGGCTCAGGGCGCGATCCTGGAGACCCGGGATCGAATCCCACGTCAGGCTCCCGGTGCATGGAGCCTGCTTCTCCCTCTGCCTATGTCTCTGCCTCTCTCTAGCACTCTCTCTGTGTAACTATCGTAAATAAATAAAAATTAAAAAAAAAAAGATCTGTGAAAAAGTGAATAGAATAACATAAATGTAGAAAAGGATACTTCAGTGTTATTATGTAATGCATATTTTCTGATTTTCTAATGAGCTTTTTGCTGTGTCCATATTACAGTTTTTTGGGATAAGGCTAATCTTCACCATGTCATTCATTGATGCCCTTTCTTCTTTCCTTTATTCTCTCCATTTGTAAATATTCTTTAAATTGATTCAGCACAAACTTGTGAATACATATATTGTTCCTGGAGCTGTTTTGGGTGCCAAAGTGCTAAAGAGAACCTCAACGGGAGTTGGACAATAAAGTACAAACAAGTCACAAAAACAAGAGAATATTTGTGATAAATCAGAGGTGGGCGTAGGAGAAGGAAAGTGGATGCTGCCAAGGAGACTAACTGGATGGGGAAGAAAGAGCTATGAAGCTGGCTGGGCATGTCCACTTGTGCAGAGGCAAGAAAGAGGATTCCAGACCCCGGGAAGTACAATTGCAAAGACCTCTGGCAAGGAGAAAGCTTGACTCCCCAGAAATGGTAACAGCTAAGGAAAGGGAATAAAGTGAGCAAGGAAGAGAATTGAGTTGGGATGAGGTGGAACTAGAGGAGCATGATTAGAGAAGTAACTTATGAGACAGCTAAGGAGGTTAAATTCTGTTCTAAGCACAAAGTAGAGTTTTAAGGGGAACAGTAATAGGATCTATTTACATTTGTCAGGAAGCACTCTGGCTGTGCCTAGATTAGAAGAAAGACTATCTTATCCTTCATTATTGAAGTCATAGGCTGCTGGGGGTGGGGATTCAGGAAAGTCATGACTGCCTTGCTTTGGGAACTTGTAATGAAATCTCTGGACACCAGAACACATTTGTATATTATGGACTGATTGGTTTGAAAACGTTTCTCGTTTGTATGCTAGTCAGACTTTCAGCCAGATGGCTTGAGGCTGAAAGGAAAAAAAATCTATCCAGCTAGGCACAGGTTTTTTTGTTGTTTTGGTCCCCTGTTTTTTAGTAGGACCTGAAGAGATGTGAGAATCAGGAGTCACAGAGTAGTTTGACCTCTGAACCCCACAGAGCTAAGAAGATGAGCGATGAGAGAGGAGAAGACAATCTCAGAAGACATGCGGATTTCTCTGGGGCATCCAAAAAACAAGCACCACAACACACATTCCCTCTAGCACTCTACTTTAAGTCTGCATCATGTTTATATTACTTACCCACTCATCTTCTCCACATCATGATTTAAGAAACAAAATAAAACCCTGTTCTTTAAACTTTTCAACACTATGAGTATCACAGTGAAGTTAAATGAGTTGGAATTAAATCATTCATGCGCTCATTTATATGCAGCAGAAAATCCAGAGTAACTGCTCTAATACTTGGCAAATTATTATTTAGGAGAGGAGCATATTTGAATAATTAATATAAATAATTAACATACTTTAAGACTATTCTTGCTGTAATGCCAATAGGCATTACGGGAAAAGGGATTTTAACCATCTGCAAGAAACTATATTGGACAAGTATCCTTGACGATGATTAAAACTCAACAATTTGATTTTTCTTTATTTTATGAGATGACTAAATGCATTTGAAATACTTCATTAACTAGAAAGTCTGCTTTATGCCATCCAGAGATGAATTTATACTTGTGAAATATGCAAATATTTTTAAGGTATAAAATTTTAACTGCTGTTGAATTCAACTGAAGCACCATGAAAATTGAAACATAGCTCATAATTCCATATTTCATTTTAACAACCTTGGCTAAACATTTTTTTCAGAATTGAGATTTATGAAGTAAATCAATTTTAGTGACTATGATCTCACTTCCCCAAGTAATGTCTGCCAGGCTTCGTGGGGTACAACTTCCATCCTCAGATTCCAAACAGGACTAGAGTGGGAGCCTGGCTGTGCAGGAAGTCAGGAGCCAGCCCAGCAGCTGCAAAATCCACCTTTACATATTTTCTTAGTCCTTTGTTTTAATCAATATCCTCTTCTAAGCTGTAAAAATGGGATTTAAAACTTGGCAGCATTTGTCTTGCACATGTTGGCTTTAAAAGATATTTAACATTAAGAAAATTAAGAAAATATAATGAAAAGGAAGATTTTGATTGCACCTGCAGTATTTTCATGGTAGGAAAGGTTTATTTTTATAGCCAATAAAACTATCTAGGTGTGTTGTCTGGGGTGCTCAGATATTAGTGAAAAGGGGATAGGTAGGGTGAGAGGAAGGGATTGTGAGAGGAGCTCCAGAAATTTGGAAACAGGAGAGAAGAGGCATCCATTGTTATCTATGGAAGGAAATCTGGCTTGGATGTCAGATCATCTTGATTTTTAGCTCAGGTTTATAAACAAAGCCATCTTAACCACCCCAGTAATAAGAGATCCAGAACAGATCCAACCTTTGTGTGAAGCTTATATATTTCTGGTGGAAAAAAATAATTAAAATTGTGAATACAAAATTAGGCATGGATCCCTAAAAGGGAATTATGTAGTGAGGAATCTTGAAGCTTATATTCTTAGTATCATGTTAAATTCTGCTCCAGGTAGAATGACATCTGATCAGGTAGATATCAGAATTGCTACCTTCATATGATATAGCTGAGATCCAAGGATAAGAAGTGGCTTCCAGCTGGTACCTGGTAAAGCTAAGCCTTGGACCTGGCTGGTCTCATGAAGTTGGAATCTCTGCTCCTTCTATCACACAGCAGGAGCTCCATATGTGACCTCAGGCAAGTTACTTTACCTCTTTGGTCCTTCAGTCCCATCTTGAAAAATGAAAGTCAAAGCAAAATGAACATAAAGGTCTTTCCAGTTTAATAAACATACTGGCCATTTATGCAGGTTTAAAAACAGCAACATTATCTTTGCCTCTTCTCAGAATCTCACTCCCCATGATCTGGCAGACTGTAACATGATGATGGGTAGTACTGCTGTGACATCAGCCTCCCAGGGTTGGATTGTTGGTCCTACCATAGAATAGCTGTGGATGCTCAGGTAAATCACTTCTATTTTCTCCTTTATAAAATAATGATAATAGTCCTGACAGCAAAATTTATAATGATTATTACATAACTTCATCCATAGTGCAGTAAAAATTAGCCATTATGTCTTGATCAATCGTCAAATCAAAAACAGTTCCTATTTATACCCTTGAGCCACCTTCTTCCCCCATCATTTTTCTCTTACCATTTCAAGAAGGATGCCTTCCCAGAATTCACCTCATATCAGGATACAACCAGGGTATAAGCATACCTGCCTTTCCCATTTCTACTCTGCTGTTTCCCCACATACTAATAAAAACAATGTAGGTGGGACACATTCTCTCAGTATTTAAGAGCCCACCGTCTTTCTGGGTTTCTTTGGCCATCCCTCTGCTAAACCAATATGCTTTCTGGAGCACCTGGGTGATACAGTCAGTTGAGGAACCCACTCTTGGTTTCAGCTCAGGTCTTGAGATCAAGCCCTGAGTTGGGCTCCAAGTGGAGTGTGCTTGGAGTTTCTCTCCCTCTGCCTTGGCCCCTCCCCTCCATGTTTGCTCACTCTCTCTCTATAAAGTAAATAAATTTTTTTAACAACGGGGGTGGCTCAGCGGTTTAGTGCCGCCTTCAGCCCAGGATGTGATCCTGGAGACCCAGGATCCAGTCCCATGTCAGACTCTCTGTGTGGAGCCTGGTTCTCCCTCTGCCTGTGTCTCTGCTTCTCTTTCTCTCTCTCTCTCTCTCTCTCTCTCTCTCTCTGTGTGTGTGTGTGTCTCTCATGAATAAATAAATAAAGTCTAAAAATTTTTTAAAAAGCAATATTTTTCATTTATTTTTTCTTCTAAAAGACCACATTATCTTTGGAGCTGCTCTTTCTCCTTTCTGTTACTTGTCCTCAGGGATTCTGTCTTTTTCTGCTGAGTGAGGGAGCTTTGAGTTATGTCTCCTTCTCCCAACCATTTCAGCTCCTCTGGTTAGCTGCAGACTGCTACAGTCACCAACTGGCTGGGGATGTGGTGAGGCAAGAGTTTGCCTCTCAAAGCCTTTGTTTTCTCATTCACAAATTGGGATCACTGTTTCTCCATAACTGTGGTATGGATTAAATTAACCAAAGCATATAAACTAGTTAGCACACTGTCTAGCACACTGCAAGCCCTCAAGAACTATTGACTCTTATTATCGTCACAATCATTATTATGAGAGGTTTGGTAGCACCCCATTTCCTTTTCCCCTGCAAAATACTTTCCAGAATGGTTCCAGTAATAGCACTATTTCACATTCTGGAAATAATGAGCAAAAGGCTAAATATGTTGGTAAGATCATCTCCTGATCAGGGATACTTTTTATGATTGTAGAATCCATTTTTATGCTGATATATAGTAATCATATTGCATTCTTTTGAACCTCTGTTTTCTGCAAAAAAAAAAATCTTAAATGATTAAACATTCTTAAGAGATATTTACTTATGCTGTGATTGAGACTGCATTTTACTTCCCTCAAAACAATCTTTTAATAAATAATTTCAGAAGACATGTTCAAAATAGGAATGCCATCAGGGAAATGTTGATGCAGATGGGATTTTTTAGAGCTCAAAGTAATTAAGAGTTCCTGGCAATGAGAAAAAAACCTTTGAAGAAATAGAATCCAATTCTTTATCCATGATAATTTAATGTTGTACCTTTAAACTGTCTTATCAGTATTTAAACTGTACTAATAAGACAGTTTAAATACTAATTTATGATCCACTCAGGTTTAGCATAATGTCATATAACTGAAAACCTTATGTTCTGGGTGCATTTATTTAAAATATTGATTGAGTCAGTGTCCTATTTCAAAACGTTCTACTTTAATGCAATAAAGATAAGCTACTATCTTTAAAATGTCTTTAAAAATGACACTGAGTTCTGGAATTACTATTTGGCAAGAAAAGATAGCATTATATAATAACGAAAATTTGTGGGCTCTGAAAGTCCTCTAGAGTTTCTTGCGTATTAGTATTATTGATTAGGCTTCTGATGATTGACTAATGGCTAAACGTGTTTGGTTAAATGCAAACAAGTCCCCTATCAATAAAGAGTAACATTTTGCGTAATGGAAAAATGAGAACTAACTGACGATTTGCTAAAGTAAATCATAACACATAGGGATTCAAAGCATCAAAATCTCAATTATTGTCATTATAAAACTAAAATCCTTAACTGTTATATCCCGGAAACTATAAATTCAAATTTACAGGACAATTAATAGAACATCCAACCATTCTTTACTAACTTATTCATTAAGCATTATGAGTATCAACTACATACGAAAACACACACTAGTAGCTGTATATGAGAATATTAAGAGACAAACATGGAAACTGAAGCCAAAAAATGAACAAAGGAGACAAAACAAAAAAATTATGAACTGTGACCTATTTGCAGTTTGAAACTTTAGAACTTTGAAAGAAACAAAGAGAAAGAAGTGTTAGAAAATAATAGGGGAATAAGAACTCAGAAAAGACAGCAATATTCTCGGAGGATAGAATATTTATGCTGAGGCCTAAGTGATTCCAGGAGAAAGACTGGAAGAACTCTAGCAGTAAAGTTCCCAACGTACCTGTTATTTGATAAAGAGGAAGGTTAGAATGGTCCAAGGCTAGTGATAGAAGAAAAAGAGGAATTGAGAGGATTTTGGACAGGGTGGAGTCAGATTACGCATATAAGTAGGACAGTTTGATTTTAGCAAATAGGCAATGGGGACCCTTAATATCTGGAAGGGAGTCATTTGACACAGAAGTTACACATTGGCTTCTTGCTACTAGATAGCAGATATTGTTTATCTTGAATCATAACAAATCAGATATTGTTTATCTTGAATCAGAACAAATCAGAATAAATCAGCAATGTAATGGAAGGAAATAAAGGAAAGGGAATATGGTAGGGAAGAATTATATAGAAGTGGAGGAGCACACTGCAAGTATGGGATTTTGAGACAAGGAGTAGCACAGCTTTTAATATTGATTTTTTTAAAAAGATTGTATTCCTTTATATCAGAGAGAGAGTGCGTGTGCATGGGCGCAGGGGGAGGGGCAGAGAGAGAGATTCTGAAGCAGACTCCATGCTGAGTGCTAAGCCCAACATGGGCTCAATCCCAAGACCCTGATGACATCATGACGAGAGTCAAAAATGAGAGTTGGAAGCTTAATCAACTGACTCACCTACATGCCTCAATATTGATTTTTAATATGAATACTCTCCTTTCCAGAGATTAGAAGCCTCAGTTTCTAATAGATGAACAATTCATTCAACAAATATTTATCATTTCATAAGTGCTGGGATTTTTCAATTTAACAAGATTTAATATAACCAGATTGATTGGACAATAATGGAAATCATGAATGAAGGATATAGAAAGTGAAAATCTCTCTGGTATAGATCTGCAGTTGCTTCAATTGAAGCAGTTGCTTCATTTGAAAATATTTTGTATACTGATCATATGAAACTATTAGCAAGGCTCTGTACAGTCTTTCTAAAGTTATACTAGATAGATTTACCATCAAATAACGTAACTGATGGCAGCAGAGCATTTCATGCCACTACGGATGTCTGAGATGGTACTGTCACTAAACTCAGACTAAAGATCCTTGGTCATTACAGGATCCTCACAGATCAGACCACAGATGTCAGCTGTAACTTAGTCACAGAGAGCCTGCTCTGAGGTTGGGACTTTTGCCTTTAGGCCATCTGCTTAAACTGTCAAGACTAGCAATAACAACCAAAAAGATTCTTATTTCACCCACAAGGTAAGCACAGACTCTTACCTTTTCTAGTGTTTGCTAAGCAATCCTTTTGATGGTTAGTTTTTAGATGTTTCTATACACCCCTTGAGACATCTGGTGTGCGGTCTCCATGGCTACTCTTTCTGAAGAGTTCTTTTGGCAACTGTACAACCGGCATGATTCAGGACTTTCATATTTTCAGTAGAACAATCCATCTTTATGATAAGGCCGTGATTGCCAATAAATTGGGTGTATCATAGGTTTTGAGTCTGATACTTATGTTAATGTCAGTTTCATTCTCAAAGCTTTAAAAAAAAACATTGATCTTTAAATCAGAAATCTCCTACATCACTATAGCAAGCAGATTCCCACAATATGGAAAGAAAAGCCATGACCCAGAGTCACTCAGCATGCTCAGCTGATAGAATATAAACTAGCACTCCCAGCTCCTGACTTCTATGTTGGCATACTGTCCATCTTTACTGCAGTACCCATATGAGAGTTTTTTTTGGGTGGTCTCTGCTTAACCTGAGTCATCAATCATCACATCATCATAAAGCCAAAATAGATGCACCTGTACAACTCACCTTGCTATGGACTGAAGGTTTGTGTCTCTCCAAAATTCACATGTTGAAACCCTAATTTCCAGTGTGATGGTATTTGGAGATGGGGACTTAGAGAGATAATTAGGTGATAAGGGTCTAAGAGCTTGCTTCCTCTTTCTCTCTGCCTTGTGAGAATACAACAAAAAGGTGTCCATTTGCAAACTAGAACTCCAGTTTGTCAGCATTTGTTGCTGGACTCCCTAGCCATTGGAGCTGTGAAGAGTAAATTTATGTTGTTTAAGATAACCACCCAAACTGCCATATTTTTGTTACAGCTGCCTGAGCTAACACACATCTAGAGTAATGGATTTCTTATTTAGGATTTATTAAGGAAATAATAGAAAAAAATTCTCTTAAACACCACCCCACAGAAACATAACTCAATTCCTCATTAGATATCTTTTCTCCAAGAAGTTTTCCCCAGTACCAGAATTCTCATTTTAGTCTCTGGATTGTGCAAGGAGATGCCAGATTCAAGAAAACATGGGTATGACTGTTTAAATTTAAAACATTTTTTGCAACCCTCGACAAGCTAAAACAGTAAACCAGGAGAAGTCCTGAGTGTTTCTACTTTCCCTTTTGCTTACAACATTTGGAGAATACATAAGCAATTAAGTTGAAATCATTTAATAAAGGGAGAAAAAAAGCAAGGTGAATAATAAACCAGCTAGAAGTTTAGCTCCTAAAAAACAGCATCATGAGCCACGTAATTTTCAAAACCCTTCTAGGATATGCCAATCTCATATATTTTATATATACATGTATATATGCAAATCCATTATCAAAATATTTGGGAAACTTGCATACTGCAGTTCTCACTTTGAAATATATTGACCAAAGTTCCAATAAGGTCAAACATAACAAATGCATTTAACTTGTTTAATTCAGGATGTCCCAAACTTAGTTGGGAAAAGGACTCATCTTCTTTTAGTTCCCGTTGTTATCTTCAAGAGCATACTTTGGCTCTAAAGGAGACAGCAAGCTGAGAATGGTGTTCACAGACCACTCTAGCCACAAGTCCTTATACGCTGACTGCTTGCTTTGAGAGCCCAGTATTTTGTCTTAAATTAATTGTTTGAATCACAACCTCCTGTAGAGCTGCCCCCCAATCACAGTGTAGTCAATTAATGAATGCTCACATTCACACACTTTCTGAAACATCCAGAATGATGAAGACTCAGCAGCACAGTGTGAGGACATGGCTCTGGGTGTCAGGAGACCAGAAAAGCAGGCTTGATGTAAATGTTTAATCCTGGGACTTTGTGCATCTGAACATTAAGGAGGTAAAAACAGTATCACTTCCTCCTCCAATCTATAATTCCATAATGCAGTCTCTTCCCATGGTCCCAAGGCAAAGATCTGAAATATTTGGTAGTCTCAGAGTTTAGTAAAGGTGTTCCCTGAGTTTTTGGGGTCTTTGGAGATTTCAGCAGCAAGAAGATTAAAGGAGCTTAAAAGGATAACTACTAGAGCTACTTCACAAAAAGATCTGAAGAAGCCCCTGCAATTTCCTGAAGAGATGAAAAGATTGTAAGAGGGAAGGAGGTTTCCAGCCAGTTTTCCAGTGATATACCACAAATGGGAATTTACTGGCAGATAATACCTCCAACTGAAATAATGGTGGCTGCTTTAACAACTAAATCCTTAAACATCAGCAGTTTATGCAAAGTTTTTTTCTTATTTATATAACAGTCCATTACAGCTGTTCCTGGTCAGCAGAAGTTTTTTTATCCAGACTGTGATCCAGGAATCAAAGCTTTCCATACTTTATAGTTAAGGGTCCTTTGCATCTAGCCCCAGAAAAAGAAGGAACACCTCCTACTTAAATGCTTTGTCCCAGTGACAAGCTTCTTAACCAAACAGGCCATGGTTCCCCAGAGGCAAAGAGCTGGAAAATGGAGCTCTGGTCTAAGCAGTATTAAAGACAAAAGGAAACGGGACTGGAGAATTCTCAGAGCAGACAAAACCACATAAGCCATGTAAGCAAAATGGGTAAAATTTTGGATAATTTGGAATTGTAGCAGCTACTTTGGGAAACATTTAACTTAGATAAGATAGATAGTCAACCTTACAGGGCACCCTTGAAAAGTGAGGATCCCAAACCTCGCAAACAATGGAACACATTATTTGCTATGTAGCCACTCTTAAAAAACAAGATAACTGCAAAAATAGCTCTGAAAGGATTTTTACAGCATGCAAATAATCAATCTTCAGTTAAAAAGAATGTTGGCCTTCTGAGCAGGTAACCTTGACAGAGTCCATCTGCCAGAAACAATTTAAATCCAGCTATTTTGCTGAGTTTTACAATTATTGTACCTGAGGCATAGCTAAAATTTAAAAATGAGAGCTACAAGACCTCTGTGTCTGTCCATATGTCTATCATATATATGTAATATTTTTTAAAATTCTATTAATTGGCTTAAAGGAAAATAATCACTTATGTCAGTATTCCTAAAATGCTCAAATATAGAAACAGACCCAAATGATTTTCAAGGTCACATGATCTGGGATAATTGCCAATAAATAAAACCTAGTTTAAGTCTGTTGATTTAATAAAAGCAGACATGACTTCTGAGTTGTCAACATTAAATATAGTGCAAACATGCAACTTTTCTACCTGGGTTTACTAGTCAAATAAGCTCATGCTGTCTCTGTTTCAAAATTTATCAGCCAGAAAAAGAACTTAAGATGATAGTTAGCAAAAAAAAAAAAAAAAAAAAAAAAATCATGGTTAGCTATTTGATGTCTAATCTAAGCATAATTGTTAAAAACAGATAATTTAGAGAAAGGAAATGATGGGCAGCCCTGGTGGTGCAGAGGTTTAGCGCCACCTGCAGCCCAGGGTGTGATCCTGGAGACTCAGGATCGAGTCCCACGTCGGGCTCCCTGCATGGAGCCTGCTTCTCCCTCTGCCTGTGTCTGTGCCTCTCTCTTTCTGTGTCCTCATGAATAAATAAATAAAATCTTTAAAACAAATTTTTAATTATGTATATATTTACTAATCTACAATATGTTGCTAGAGTGTGGTAGATAGATGCTAATATATAATAAACAGATAATTGCCTGTTTCCTAGTTTTCACTGGAAAGTAAAGATTACAAATATTTAAAATTTATGATCAACATGTAAAAATAGAACTACTAGAAACAATGAGTGAAGGGAAACAACTTTATATGCAAAATATGGTAAGAAAACAAGATGTGTTTCTATATGAAGAGTATTCAAGGAAGAGAAGAGGTATTTTTGTTAAGGAAAAAGAGAGTAAGTTCTAAAATAAAATGTCTCCTTATTCTAAAATAAGAAGGAAAATAAGACAAATCCTAAACGAATACAGAAAGTTGCAGGTTTGTGGAAAAGAAATTTATGTTGTGAGTTCAAAGCTGGTTAAATTGAACAGATTTTATAAGGGTTTTCAAGCTCATTTTAAAATGAACTGAATAATGTGCAAATACAAAACTAGAATTTAATTTTCTTTTAAAGCCATGCAGTTTTTACATTATTGGTCTACTCACTAGAAATTTAGAGAAAGTTTTTCTTTATTTTTAAGGTAACCTGTCCAGGAAACAAAGATTCTGTGCCTTAGAAAATATTTCCTGTGCTCCACATTGTCTTTATCGGGTCTTTGATTACTTAGAAAAATGGAATCTTTTTAATACTAAATGAGTTAAGATTTTTTTACAACTATGTGAAAGGTTTCTGTACTTGCCTATGAGATCTTTTTATTGTCACTGATTGGATAACTAAGTCTTGTTTTACAGTGACTTATGCTTCTGTTTGATCAAAGGTCTTCAATCTTTTGAAATTTTTGACAACCTTCCCCAAATCAAGTTCTGGATGACATCTCCTTGACCTCAAACTAACTAGACCTTTCCAGAGGGGCTCTGGAAAATCTCAAAAGATTTGCTTTCTCTCCTTATAAAATAGAGATTGATTTATTTACACTTAGTAGATACATTGAATTGCATGGGAAACATTGTCAAATAAAAAGTAATGTTTAACCCTTAGATTATATTTAGATGAGTACATATTACTAATATAATTTAAAAATTATGTGAAATTCTTCAACTTTCAATGTCCTGATGTAATATTACCAGTCATAATTCCAGTTATTATTTTGAAATACTGTAGAACACAAAACAACCAAATTTACTATCAATTGCATCATTGTGTATGTGTGTGTGTGTGTGTGTGTGTGTGTGTATGTGTGTGTATGAACTCAACAGATCTTTAATCAGGGCTATTTTTAAGTCTTTTGTCACTCATAGACACTCGTGTTACTCTCAATTCTTCTCTGAAAGCATTTACAATGAACTACATATAAAAATGCTTCATCTTCAAGATTAATGGAAAGGATCCTGACAAGTATTTAGAATATAGATCTCTGATAACTTTAAGATCATTACACTGAATTAGATAAGAATTTCTGAAATTCTAAATGAAACCAATTGACTCATAAAGCTGCTAACCCAAGATGAAGCAAAAGAAGAATTACAGAAGACTGAATGAACTGATGAGAAGAATTATAATATTTATTACTTCATTTAAAACATTGCTGGTTCTTTTTTTTTTTTTCATTGCTGGTTCTTTAATGTTTTCTTTTCCAGATTTAAAGGACCTCATTTCTCCTCTTTTAAAGCTTTCTATAACTTACAGCAATTTGTTAAAATATACTTTGTAAACAGAAGTTGAAACATTTATCTTTTTCTTCTTCCAGAATTCAGGAATTCTTAATATTCTTGTTTTCATGACAATATATGTACTTACCTAGGTTCAATAAGAATCTGTTCTCTTTGTATAAAAAAGCTTAGTTTGGCTTCTTAGTTTAGAGAGACTTTAAAGATGTAATCAGAAATTTCTTATTACCCAACAATTTTAAAGTACGAAGGTTGACTTTACAGAGACAATAAAACCCCTTAGATATGACCAAAGCTTTGACTGAAATGTATTTGAGAATATGCATAGAATTACTATTCTTCCTTCACTTGCATAAATAATCAAGCCAAGCTTAATAAGATGAGCCTTATTTTACAAATGTGTTTCACTGTAAATATCTTTGATAAGAATGGGAGGACTATTAAAAAATGTGTCTCAATAGAAAACTGTAGTATACCTATTATCAGATTCTAGTCCTGTTAATGATGTTTGAGATTTTTGTTATCTACTTATAAACTTGAGAGAAACCACCACAACATATCATATATGGACAACCTTCATGTCTGTTACTGTATGGGCCACTCAAGAGAGTTCACCAGAATACCAAATTTACCTTCAAAGACAGTCAAACTGCAAACAGGAAAATCTATCAGACTGAAAATGCCATCTTTCTTCTAACATCTGAAGATGCTTCCAACTCAAATCTAGAAATTTTCTCAACTGACTGCTCTCCAAGCCCAGAAACTGAGCTTAGTGTTTGAACTTTAACCTTTGTTAACCTTTTGACCCTTGTTTAAAATTAACCTTTGTTTTTCTTGTTTCCATAGAAATGCCTCTCATTAAGTTACCTGATTGCTCACATCATTTGGAGACCTAATTTGGGTAGATGCTCACCTGCGACACCACTTCCTAAAATAAAACATCCTCATGTTCATCTTGTCCTAAGTAATTATGAGGATATGTGATTGCTAATACATCATGTTATACCTAGGCAAATAATTCAGAAAAAAAGTGGAAACCCAATTACACGTTATCCAAAAGAAAAAAAGAAGATAATTTGACTTAGGTAAAACCTGAGTCTTATTATAACACATCTGATTTACTTAATTGGTTAAATATTGATTCCTAGGAAATTTTTCAGTTCTTGGCGGTTCTTCTTCTTCTAGTGATCATATTAACATTTCTGGTGCATTATATCCCCTCTGGTGCATTATATCCCCTCTGGTGCATTATATCCCCTATGCTTTTCAGCAGACACTCACACATCAAATGATATCTATTAGGATTGGACAGGTGCAAAAACTCAATGATCTGACCTCTTAGGTCTATGATGACAACGCAACTGTTGGTGACACTGACTACATGACACTCCATCCTGACTCAACTAGTGAAAATAGCAAATATGGGATTTCTCGGGCTGGCTACAACAGCAGTAGTATCTAAGAGGAATGCTGTATTAGCTGGTCAAGCTCTCAGCTTGCCGAGAAAAGGACCAAAAGTGGGGAATTGTTAAAATTAACAAATGCAAAATGGAGACCAGGCTTGAGAATTCCCCAAGAAGGCATAAAACACTTTAGCCATGTAAGCAAAACTAAATCAATTTTATTTCATAAATATGAGCAAAAGTTAGGTTATTTCTTATAAATGCTTCTGACAATCATAAAAAAAATTAAGTCATTTTCCAGAAAATGGTATGAGATAATTACTTTTAACCAATCCCCTGCTGTGTGGAAACCTCCACTGTAAAAGTTAACAGCTTCATTTTTGTTTTACAAGCCACCCTGTGACATCATTACCCCTGACCTTCATATCTTTGAATTTGAAAGCCTCCAGTTATAGAGCTCTTCTTATATTTGCAATAGACTCTTACTAAATACTATTTATTAAATTGATGGTTTTAATTTGCTATTTCTGGATTTTTGACATTGCAGCTATTTCCAGCAAAATCTTTGCATTAAAGAAGGGGAGGGGCATACTTTGGTAAGCAACTAGCCTTTTTTTATGGATAATAATAATAGTATTAGTTTTCTATTGCTTTAATAAGTTACTACAAATTTGGTGGCTTAAAACAACACATTTTATTATCTGACAATTTTGGAAGCCAAAAGTGTAAAATGAATTTCACTAGATGAAAATAAGGGTATTGGTAGGACTGCATTTCTCTTTGGTGGCTCTAGGAAAGAACACAGTTTTTTACCTTTTCCAGCATCCAGAGGCTGATGGCATTCCTCAGTTTGAGGCTCTTTCCCTTGTACCACCATCTCTCTACTTTTTTCTGCCTCCCTCTTCCTCTTATGGGGACCCTTGTGATTACATTGGCTCACTTGGATTATTCAAGATAACCTCGTCCATCTGAAGGTCAGCTGATTAGCAACCTCCATTCATTTGTAGCTGTAATTGCCCTTTGCCTTAGAATCTGTCTAGTCACAGGTTCCTATGACCAAGACATGGCCATTTTTATGGGGCCATTCTGCCTACCACACAGTAACTAAAGGATTAGTCACAATGACATTTATTGAGTGCCTTCTGTATAAAAGAGTCATGATATAGAATAATTCATTTAATCCTTAGGACAGCCCAAATAGGTAACCATTATTATCTACCATTTTACAAATGAGAAAATTGAGGGAGAAAGATGCTCAGCGACCTTGTGTTTAAAGTCACAGATCTTGGGTGCCTGGGTGGCTCAGTTGGTTGAGTGTCCAACTCTTGATTTTGGCTCAGGTCCTGATTTCAGGGTCTTGGAATTGGGCTCTGCACTGGGCTCCACACTCAGTGGAGAGTCTGCTTGAAGACTTTCTCTTCCTCTGCCTCTGCTGCTCCCCCCACCAAATAAATAGATAAATGTTTTTAAAAAATAAAGTCACAGAGCCAATGAAAGGGAAAAATAGGATCCAATTCTCTTTAACTCTAGAACTTTCATTTTATCTCAGAATGTCTACCTTTCCCTCATCATATTTTTCATTCCCTATTTTTCTACAGATGCCATTGCCTCTTTTTGATAAGTGAAGCCACAAAATTCTCTTCTTTTAAAGAATTTCTACATTCTCAAGTGGTTAGAAAAACTCAAAAGAAGAATTATATTTTGTGAAAAGCAGAAACTATAGGAAATACAAATCCCAGTGTCCATAGGAATGTTTTACTGAACTACAAGTGTGCTTGTTTGTTTGCTTACTGTCTCTGGCTGCCCAGGTATGGCCTCTCACTTTTCCCTCTAGTTACAGAGAAAAGCATTCCATGGCTTACAAAGGTAAGTGACTGAAGAAAATGTCCTGCTCAGATTCCCCTAGAAGAGCCTTGGAATAGTAAGTAGACAAGCCAATATTATATTACTACATAGAATAGAGCGCACATCTCTGCAAGTCTCAGACTCCAGAGCCCAGAAGAGCACCTGACCAGGGCTGGAGAGTGCCAGATGGCTCTGCCTTTGCTTTCTTAGAGGCACTGAGAATTGGAGACAGAGACTTTAGAGCTAGAAGAAAACTTAAACATGATCAAAATTCATCCTTCTATTTTACAGATAATAAAAATGAGCCCAAAGGATATGCACAGCTGGCGTTGAGTGGCACATAGTTATTTATAGCAAGGATCTAACTGCTGACCTGGAGTCCAGGTAGCATGCCTCCCAGTTTGGGCTCTTCTATACCCTCTAAACAAATTTTGTCCACCATCTGTTTTTTGTTTTTAAAACCTGTGAGCTAAGAATTGCTTTTATCTACCCTCACCATCTGTGGCATAGCCTGGAGAGGCTGCACTGGGCTCAAGATATGGGACTGTTGTGGGAAAGACAATGTTTGACTCACACATACTCAAGGCAAGTGAAAAAATGTTTTTAATGGAAATCATATTGAATACTATCTCTGTAACCTTTCTCTGGTCTGTGAATGAGGAATGATCTAGACTTTATCCCCAGAGAGAACTGTCTAATCCAGCCAACAACAATGTGAAGGATCTTTTATTTATAATCTCATTTAATCTTCACAACAAATTTTAAGAAATATGATATCCATTTTACAGATGAAGCAACCGAGACACAGAGCATTTAACCCATTTGCTACAGATCCAAACCGAGTAGTTAGTATCTAGCTGCTTTTTTTTTTTCCCCTCAGGAAAAGTCCATGGTCTTATCTCTAACACTCCCACATTGACTATCCCCTGAACTCCAGAATAAAAAACAGTGAACAAAATTTTTTTAATTGTGTTTTTCATTTTATTTCCACCTGTGGCTCTAAAAGAATGTTTAAATAAATAGGACTTCTCTTGAATGAGTATCTTTTAAAACCAAGTAAGGAACACTGCATCGCAGTGTGAAACAATACTAAAACAAGATAAAATATTGCTTTTTCTTCCATTAATACAGGAAGGGGAGAAAGCTTCAGCTCGCTCCCTGATAGCTGAAGCAAAGGAGGATCCTTCAGAACTGCAAATTAAATCTGAAGTATTTTGCCAATTGACTCCCAATCGATTATTCCAAGTATTTGTGATGCAGAGAATGTGATTTCTCCCAGGGACTCTGAAGAGTGGTGCTTAATTATTCATCATGAAATTGAATTTCAGGGCTTGTAATCATGTAACAGTTCAAAATGGAATTTGTCACTGAAACACGTTGAGAGGAAGTAGAGGATTACTTAACATCTACGCATCACACTTCAAGATCAGTTTAAAATTGGATGTGTTTTGTGATTTTATGATGGCAATCACATAAGGGCCACGTAAGCTAAACTCCTACATGTTTCCTGCTAATTTGATTATTTAGGTCATTTTGTATCATGAATTGGAAAGGGTAGTACAGATTAAGGGATATAAATTCAAGCTTTTTCTTTCCTCCCAAAGGTTCATCTCCACAGAAAACACAATTAACTTACTCTCAGCCATTCCTTGAGATGCTAAGCAAAATATTAGCTGACAAATGAAGTCTAAGGTAACAGGTGCAGAAAGACAATAACTATTAAATGTCAGAATGAAGTGGTTACAATTAGTTTTAATCTTAGTTAAACAGGCAAAAAGGATGCTTTTGAATTTGACATTATCAAAGATCACTGCAAGATTACTTTTTAAAAATGATTTATTTATTTATTTTAGAGAGAGAGTGAGGGAGAGAGCGGGGGCACAGGGAGAAGGAGAGAGAGTCTTCATTGTGGAAGGCAAAGCGCATGTGGGGTGCAGAACCCCACATAGGGCTCAATCCCACAACACTGAGATCAAGAACTGAGCTGAAATCAAGAGCCTGACACTTTTTTGACTGAGCCGCCCAGGCATCCCTGAAAGATCACATTCATCAGAAAATTCTAGTCTTGGGTTTGGATATAACCAGATGTAGGGTGGAGCATCCTACACTGATGTCTGAGAATGTCCTGCTTGGACTTAAACAACCAAAAGACAGAGGATCATACGTACTACTAGTGAACAAGAAGGTTAGTAAAGCTGAACTAGAGACATTGTTATTTAACCATCAGTGAAACAAAACACCAAGATCTCTAAGAGCTATAAGATAACTACTACTTAAAAAGTGACAATTGTCTAATGGTCAATGTAAAAGTTTAAAGTATCTAACCTAGGTCATATTATAATTCTTCATTATTTTAGGTGATATGATTCAACAAACAATATAGTTTTATAAAACAAAAACCAAAACCCCATTTTGTATCAGATATTGTTTTCTACATAGCCTTAAACCTGACGTAAGAAAAATCAACTCATATTTTAGTTTAAATCAGATGCATAAATTTTTACATGGCCTGTGAGGCCCTGCGTTCCCTAGAATCCTGAGGACATCTCCATCTTTGTTTCATGCTACTCTGCCCTCACTTTGCTGGCTTCTCTTTCATGCTTCAAAACCACCTTTTTTTTTCTTTTGCCCCCACTTTTAAGCCTTTTCATATACAATTCCCAGAACCTGAAAAGTCCCACATCTTCTCTTCATATAGCTGGCTCTTCTCTTCTGAGTCCCAAGTAAAAATCACCTCTAGCAAGGTTATTCCAGATAGCTTACCTAAATTGTACTCTTTCCTCTCTCCAATCACTTTTCTCCATCACTACAGCATCTTGTTAATGCCAATTATAACATTATATTAATAGTGCTTATCCTTGTCAATTGAACTTATAACAATTTATAAATTACATATGCATATATCTGATAACTAGTATATTATCTTTTATCTCAATTAGATGTAAGTTTCATAAATGTTTTTGGCACTGAATTTTATCTATCAGTATCTACCTTGTACATGATAAACAAGAAGTGTGTGAAGATTTAAGGAATGAATAAGCTCAGATATCTCTTCCTATCTCCAAGCCACCTCCTTCACACACATTTATGGGTAATTGACTAAATTCGTGTCTTTATGAGGCAGTTCTAAATCTAGTAATCATATTCTGAAACATATATTGAAAGGTAGAATAAATAGGATATTTCTCCAAAATCCCAACTCATAAATGCTGTACTTTATTCTAGTGGTTAGGTGAGATAATATAAGTCTATATACAGTCTTTATCAACAAAAAGCTTATAATTGGAGCAAGGCCTATGCATGTAGAGGCAAGGTAATCAAATAACTATGCAAGATTATGAAATCAACTGGTTGGAATAGTGAGAAAACTAAAAGTGATTATCAAAGGATTTAAAAGAATTGAAACAGATAGGGTATTAATTTGGTTAAGTTTAGGAGGAAGGGAGGAAAGGCCCAGAAGGAATTATTTTAGGTGGGGAAAGAATACCATTCATGTAGCAAAAAGGAGTATAATCAACCTAGCTGAAAATTACCTGTTGGGAGATGGTTTGAGTAGGCTGGGTAGATAGTGTAGCCTAATGGAAGGACATTAATGCCAAACTGATTGTGTCACTGTGAGTTCTTGGTCAACAAATTGTCTTTGCAGGTATAAGAAAGAAAAATGATCTGATAAAACTGGAGTTTTAGAAAAATAATCTAGCAGGACATATTGAAGGACAAAATGTTACCTGTAGCAAGACAAAAATGAAGTAAATGAAACAACGAATAAAAGATGGCAAAAGAGATGAAGGAAAAAGAACCAAAAATATATTGAAGGTTATTAGTAATTCCACTGGAATAAATGACTGAGGAGTTTTTTTAGACACTTACAAATCGAAGTTGTTAATTTCTGTCGACCATGACAACACACTTAGGTTATAAGGAGCAACTTTACAGAAAAGTTTATTCAATTTGAATAGCCAAACAGTACATTGAATTAGCTTTTGAGGCGTTCATCATGCATTCGCTCACTACTAAGGGCTCTATTAGCTGGAATGAACATGTTGTTAATTGACATTGAAAATAAAATAAATGAACAAAGATTTGAATTAAAATTTCCTTGACCCAGAATGCTTCAGTTTTATTTTATGGAGTGGGCTGAAACATTTCTGGCCTGTGTATAATAGAAGCTTTCTTAGCTTGACATTATTCTCAGATGTCATCTCAAACCTCTTTAATTTATACCAAACGTTAAAAGTCTTTGAGAAGTTACGCACATAGGTCTTTTTAATGCAGACAAGCTATGAGGGAACACAGTGCTCTTTTGAAAAATTAGAACAGGACTCTTGGAACTTTTTGCCTTCATATTGCCTGGTTTTATAAGTTTTGACTCTTTCACTCTTTTAGTATGTAAAAGACACTTGCATAAATAATCTTCAAGAAAAATTGCTCTTGGGTCTTAGGAAAAAAAAGTCTGCTGCATCATCTTAAAGCATCATATAAAGCACAGGGGAAAAAAAGCCCAGAAAGTAATATTCATTCTATTCAGCAAAATTTCTTTTATTATCCATGCCTTATAGACATTCAGAGGTCTGCTTTTCACAATAGATAACAATATCCATAAAGCATGTTGGTATACTCCTTTCAAAAATAATATACTACTATTTTTTCAATAAAATGTATTGGCATTCCCCCTATTTATAAAGGCAATTACAGCCCTCTGAAACACATTTGAAAAATATGGAAAAACATACAGAAGAAGAAAATTATGTTCTCATCACATAACTTAATCACATGATCTCTATATAAATTAGAATCACACTACATATTCTACTGTATAGCTTGATTTTTCCACTTGATAATATATAACAAACATTTGCCATGCTTTTAAACATACTTCTCAAGCATTTTTAATGGCTGCTTACTACATCTTGTAGTGTTGAACCATACTCTAATTTACTAGTTATCTATCAATGGATAGAAACTTTGTGACATTTATCATAAAAGATATTGCAATTAATATCCTTGTGCAAAAATGTGTATTTTTCTTTCATTAAAGTGAATTTATAGGATTGGAATTACCAAGACAAAAGGTATTTATATTTTACTGAAGTGTGTATACATACCCAAACTATACACAAAGTATATTTTACCAAGTTGTCTTTCTAATATCAATAAAACCATAATTTCATCTCAGGCTACCTTATCTATATAGTCACTCATTTTTGACTGTGTTGCCTGCCACTGGACTTTTCATTGGCTTTGTAGTTTTTTCCTTTGATCTGGTCTTCAGTGAAAATTCTATGGGAGTCATGCACACACTCTGCAGTATGAAAGCATTCTACAGCTCGGTTTCCTGCTTGCCTCTAATGGGAAGAGCCAATGGGATCATGAACAATATGGTATTAAAGACGTAGAAAAGGACTAGGTTATCCAGGAACTGTAGGTCATATTGGGCAGGCTCTACAGAATTTAAAGTATATGTGTGTGTGTATTTATTAAAGACCCCCTTTGTTTATATGTGAGGAATTGGGTAACTATGTTATTGACTGGTATGCACCAATCAGTTTGCAATAGTGCAACCATAATGATTGTTTAAAAAACTGATATAATTTCATTTTTATTAGAAGTAGTTATTACCTCATGCCCAAGTGCCTTGCTGCCATTTGGGCAGTCATGACCCAATGCCAGAATCAAGCAACCAAAGGGTTAGTACCTGGGGCCACAATGGGCCTCTAGAATGCTTTCTCAGCACTAGAGCACAGCATCTATTCTTTTTAGTTGATGCCTGTCCAGTTAAGATTGTATAAATAAATATATATATATATTTAAATATAAATATATTTTTAATATAACTCCTGCTGGGAAAAATTATTAAGGACATTTTATAGTAGTTTAGGAAACAAGGAATAGTAACTTGTCCCCCTTTGCCTAGCATATGGCTATTAAAATTAAAGAGAAATAAAGTTAAGAGTGAATTAGGAACTAAAATCAATGGGATGCACTAGATAAGGAAGTTTAGGGGAAAATACTTTAAAATGACTGTCACAGAAAGCTTCTCTCAATTGTTGACATGTAAACTGAGTTCTGAATGAGGAAGGGAGCATGAGGAAGAATATTTTGGGCAAAGGCAGAGCAGTTATAAAGGCTCTGAGGCAGGAAAGAGCTTGACACATTGCAAACACCAAGAGAACAATGTCAATGCATTCCAGAAAGTGGAGTGTGCAAAGGAGGCAAGTAGAAGAAGAAAAGATGTAGCAAAGTAGAAGGTAAGTAGAGGTCTATAATGGGAAGAACTATTTTCCTTCTGTAGGGAGGGAAGACACCTCTAGATGGCAGACAAATTGGCCCAGGTACAAATAGGTCAGGGGTTTGCTATCAGACATTGAAGGCATCCCAATAGCTCCTCCATTTTGCTATGAAGTAGGAGGCACAGTAAGCTGCCCAGAACAAAAGAGATCAATATTTGAAAAAAAAAAAAAAAGTGAAGATCTGAGTTGCCATTTCAGAGAGCAGGCAAACATATTGACCAGAAAGATACAACAGCTTTTGTAATCTTTAAATGAGCCAAAGATTCCCCAAGCAATTTCATAGGTCTGGTTGGTATGGATGTTCCCCACAATGAGAAACATATTCCTAAAGAAAGCATCTGCTTTAAAACTTACTCAAATAAATGAGGAAATGATGGCCTTTGCTCTTCACATTGTGACACCTCCTAGTAAAACTTTTGAACCTTGTTATTGCATATTTACATTTTTTCCACCTGAAAATTTTAAAATATGAAATTTACCTCAGTATAACGCCTCTTTAATGATTTAATTTCATACATTTCATCCTCCCTATTTTCAGCAAAAATAATTGAAGCCAAATGCGCTCTGCTTTGTCATAATCCCACATGTGTGCAGTTCTGTAATTAAGCATAATTAAAATCAGCCTCTTCTGTCTTATTTTATATTCCCATCCCATATGCTATATGTTTCTTGTTCCTATTAAAAAGATGTAATTTTAATAAAAATCAACCTTTGTTCCTTTCTTATACTGCTATGATTTTATAGCTTTTAAATCCATTATTACTAGGTTCAGGTGCTGGTGGTTATTAAGTTCTCCATATTTTCTCATAGGAAAGCTTAAGGTAAGATAAAGGAGATGACAAGTCTAACCTTGTCTAGCCTTGAGAAAGAAGGCCCATAGTAATATGAGTGGAACTTATGCTGGCATGATTCTAGATTTAAGTAAACAATTGGTCCATGAATTCAGAATGAGAAAGATTAACTTGTGTCAGGTATGTCTCTGGAATCTTTGACATTGTTTATGCATTCAGAGGCTCAACCCAGTCTACGAGAGGCTTCTAAATGAGCCCCAAACTCAGCTAGGCTCTAAGAAAGGGAGTAACATCCAAGCAAGTAGCTTTCAATTATATATACATAGCCTTCAATATGTATATATATATGTATACATATATGTATGTGTGTATATATGTATATTTTTATGTTCACTAACTCTACATGTTAGAGTCAATGAATAAATAAATTAATTAGAGTGTTTCAGCCTTTGAATTGCACAGGATGGGTTACTAGAATGCCTCAGTGCTGACCCCCTTTAACATTTAGGTAGTCTAGCCCCAACTGGGGCAGCTGAGATTTCTGGGCTTGTTGCTTTTGCTACATTTAGCCTTCTCAATTTACTCCCAGTGAGCCATACAAATTTCACAATTTTAATATATACCACGATAATAGAAGGATAGAAAGCACTAGTTTAAATTACTGTATAATAATGAGAAATGCTAGCTATAGTTAGATTTGCTATAAGATAAGCCCAGTGTATTCTCATTTAAAATAGCATTTATATGGGATCCCTGGGTGACGCAGCGGTTTGGCGCCTGCCTTTGGCCCAGGGCGCGATCCTGGAGACTCGGGATCGAATCCCACGTCGGGTTCCTGGTGCATGGAGCCTGCTTCTCCCTCTGCCTATGTCTCTGCCTCTCTCTCTCTCTCTCTCTCTCTCTCTATGACTATCATAAATAATAAATAAAATTTAAAAAAATAAAATAGCATTTATATCAGTGGTTCTTAAACTTTGCTTCATATTGGATTCAGCTGGGGGGCTTTTAAAATCTTGATGCAGGACACCTGAGTGGTTCAGCGGGTTGACATCTGCCTTCAGCTCAGGGCATGATCCTGGAGTTACTGCATCGAGTCCTGCATCAAGCTTCCTGCATGGAGCCTGCTTCTCCCTCCGCCTATGTCTCTGACTCTCTCTTTCTGTGTCTCTCATGAATAAATAAATAAAATATTTTTAAAAATAAAAATAAATAAAAATTTTGATGCTCAGGGGCACCTGTTTGGCTCAGTTCGTAGATCATCCAACACTTGATCTCAAGGTCCTGAGTTCAAGCCCTGCTTTGGGTATGGAGGCTACTTAGTTAAAAAAATTCTTGATGCCCAGACTACATCCCAAGCTATAGCAGAATTTCTGAGAGTGGAACCTAATTGAGAATTAGTGGTTTGAATAAGACTGAAGAAAGAGAAATTAAGGAATCAATCCCATTTATAACTGCACCCAAAAGCATAAGATACCTAGGAACAAACATAACCAAAGAGGTAAAGGATCTATACCCTAAAAACTACAGAACACTTCTGAAAGAAATTGAGGAAGACACAAAGAGATGGAAAAATATTCCATGCTCATGGATTGGAAGAATTAATATTGTGAAAATGTCTATGCTACCCAGGGCAATTTACACATTTAATGCAATCCCTATCAAAATACTGTGGACTTTCTTCAGAAAGTTGGAACAAATCACCTTAAGATTTGGGTGGAATCAGAAAAGCCCCTGAATAGCCAGGGGAATATTGAGAGCCGAGGGCATCACAATGCCAGATTTCAGGTTGTACTACAAAGCTGTGATCATCAAGACAGTGTGGTACTAGCACAAAAACAGACACATAGAACAGTGGGACAGAATAGAGAATCCAGAAATGGGCCCTCAACATTATGGTCAACTAATAATCGACAAAGCAGGAAAGAATATCCATGAGGAAAAGGACGCTCTCTTCAATAAATCGTTCTGGGAAAATTGGACAGCCACGTGCAGAAGAATGAACCTAGACCACTCTCTTACACCATATACAAAGATAAACTAAAAATGGATGAAAGATCTAAATGTGAGACAAGAATCCATCAGAATCCTAAAAGAGAACACAGGCAACACCCTTTTTGAACTTGTCCACAGCAGCTTCCTGCAAGATACATCTATGAAGGCGAGGGAAACAAAAGCAAAAATGAACTATTGGGACTTCATCAAGATAAAAAGCTTCTGCACAGCAAAAGAAACAGTCAACAAAACCAAAATACAACCTACAGAATTGGAGAAGATATTTGCAAATGACATATCAGATAAAGGGCTAGTATCCAAGATATATAAAGAACTTATTAAACTCAACAGCAAAGAAACAATCCAATCATGAAATGGGCAAAAGACATGAACAGAAATTTCACCAAAGAAGACATAGACTTGGCCAACAAGCACATGAGAAAATGCTCCGCATCACTTCCATCAGGGAAATACAAATCACAACCACAATCACGTACTGCCTCACACCAGTGAGAATGGGGAAAATTAACAAGACAAGAAACAACAAATGTTGGAGAAAATGTGGAGAAAGGGGAACCGTCTTGCCCTGTTGGTGGGAATGTGAACTGGTGCAGCCACTCTGGAAAACTGTGTGGAAGTTCCTCAAAGAGTTAAAAATAGAGCTACCCTGTGACCCAGCAATTGCACTGCTGGGGATTTACCGCAAACACGCAGATGCAGTGAAAAGGCAGGACACCTGCACTCCAATGTTCATAGCAGCAATGTCCACAATAGCCAAACTGTGGAAGGAGCCTTGGTGTCCATCAAAAGATGAACGGATAAAGAAGATGTGGTCTATATATACAATGAAATATTACTCAGCCATTAAGGAAATATAAAAAGATAGTGAAAGGGGGGATCCCTGGGTGGCTCAGCGGTTTGGCACCTGCCTTTGGCCCAGGGCAGCATCCTGGGGTCCCGGGATTGAGTCCCACATTGGGCTCCCGGCATGGAGCCTGCTTCTCCCTCTGCCTGTGTCTCTGCCTCTCTCTCTCTCTCTCTCTCTCTCTGTCTATCATAAATAAATAAATAAATAAATCTTTAAAAAAAATACTGAAAGGGATTATAGGGGAAAGGAGAGAAAATGAGCGGGAAAACAGAGAGGGTGACAAAACATGAGAGACTCCTAACTCTTAGAAATGAACAAAGGGTAGTGGAAGGGGAAGTGGGCAGGGGGATGGGGTGACTGGGTGACAGGCACTGGGGGGGCACTTGACTGGATGAGAACTGGGTGCTATGCTATATTTTGGCAAATCAAACTCCAATAAAAATATACACACAAAAAAAGAAAGTAGTGACTTGTATGATTGCTAATAGTAAGGAACAAATACAGAATAGTCCAACTGTTCTTTTATTATAATTTATCTAATGTATAGCTAAATGTGCAAATTATTTGATCTTAATATGGTCTAATTTTTATGGATTAATGCTATTTTTCACTTAAATTCACAAAACAGAAGCAAAAATAGCTCTGATTTACCTGCCAAATTAATACCCAATCAACCAAAGTGATAGATACAAAGCAATGTGTGATAGCTTTAGTTTGATAAGCTGTTGTTTCTAGCATGTGACAATTGAGAAAAATGTAAAATTATCATTTTTATTAATTAGTTATTTTAATTCTCTGGTTTATGAATCTTGATTTTAATCAGGAAAGAAAAAAGAAGGCATTGGTTTGGATGAAGGGAATCACATGAGCTTATACTGTGAGCTCTTTTATGTGTTGCTTTGGGAGACTATATATATGGCAAGGAACCTGGGTAATGAGAGATTGGATTAAAATAATTGCTAGTTTTTTTCTGAGGCTGTGAGCACCCAAACAGGATACATGGTAAAAAGAAAAACAAAAAACAAATAACTGAGTATTATTTTTTAAAAAGATATTTTAAAAAATTATTTATTTGAGAGAGAGCATGAGCAGGGAGGAGGAGTAGAGGAAAAGCAAGGAGTCTGATGTGGGACTGGATCCTAGGACTCTGGGATCATGGCCTGAGCCAAAGGCAGATGCTTAACCAACTGGCAACCCAGGTGCCCACAAGTAAGTAATTATCATCTGCAAAGACTGAATTGTGAAAAACAAATTTAAAAAACTGAACCCTGAAACTCTGAGGTTTCTTTACTAGAAACTCTTTGCTAAGATATTAAATTCTTTCCCAAACAGTGCTTATCACTTAACTAATGTAGTCAAACTGAAGAATCTGATGCTGTTATTTCAGTCACAGAAGATATTTTGTCTTAAACCAAGCATTCTGAACTATTCTACAAATTGGCTTAGCGAATACATAAACCTCCTAAAATTATTTATGCAACGGAATTTGGTGTTAATTTCCCTAGTGGCTTTGTTTGGGTTAAGAGCTCATTCTTTTTCATTAGTTTCCCATAGAAGAAGCTGACCCAAATGTATTAGGTGCCACAATTTTAATGGTCCAAAAGTCATCATCCCGATTTACTAGACTCTAGATTACTATTTAAATTTAAGTCCTCTAGGGCAGAATTTGTCTACATCTTTTATCTCATTTCCAAATTTAATAATATTTTAAATTAATGTAACAAACATACTATCGATAAACAAAATAAAAATAATAAATGTTGGAGCTAGTCCTTTCTTTGGCTCAATTTTGGTAGAGAAATGCTGAGGGTCAGTACATATTTACTCTGATAGGAGAGTGATTAACAAGTTCTGAGAACCTCCTTTTGTGGCTTTCTTCAAAAGGAAGATACAGCTGCAGATGTGACGTACTAGGAAAAGGAGGGAAAATATCCATGGGCCACTAAAGACAAGAAATAAGAAGGGTGTTAGAGACAGGAAGATGAAAACCCAAAAATATGGGTGATAAATCCCCAAGCCATCCATTTCCGTTCTTTTGACTTGCTGTTTTTAATCCTTTTTGTTGGTTACAGCTGTGTTCTTTCCACAGATGAGCAATTGCGTAGTGTTGTTAATTTTAATTTAACCTGTGAATCATGGTGATTAAGAGATCTATAATTCAGGCATGTTAATTAAGTGTCCTTTGTATGAGTTCTAGGAGTGGAGAAAGCCTTAGATATCTACCCATTAGCCAAGTTTTGTGAGCCTTTGGCCTCATCCAGCAATGATGACATTTCATTGGGTTTTACCTTTTAGGTTCAGTTTTACACCATGTCTCAGTCTATTGTAAGGCTTTTCAGAAACATCGACAATCGGAGAAAAATAGCTTATTTGCCCAACAAATAAGAGTGCCTGCAATACACAAGCCCACGCCCATTTATTTAAAGAGTTATCATTAATCCTGGTCAGAGACTCTAAGGACCAGAGAGCATTCCTGTCACTGTCTCATGCTCCTTGTGAGTATTTCCAAATGTTTAGAAGACTAGTCACAGTGAAACCTAGTGCAAGAGTAGGAAATATTTTTAATTTTCTAAAATTGTGGAGTTTTTTTGGTTTGCAAAGGAAATTTCTGTAAAGAGTTGAGCTATATAGATCATGAATTATGCTTAGAGACTTAGAGGTTTCTGATGTTTTAAAGTTTTTATTCTTTTTTTATATTCATGCCTCCTCCATCCCCCACACAGAGCAACTTGTGCAGAACTTATTCAAGGAGTAATTCACACTTGTTATTGACATGCTAGCTTTTTATTTAATTTTAATTTTTTGATTATTATAATTTTTTTCTTGTGATAAGAACATTAAAGATCTACTTTCTTAACAACGTTCAAATATACATTACAATGCTAGAATTTGGGGGATGCCTGGGTGGCTCAGTGGTTGAGCGTCTGCCATCAGCTCAGGGTGTGATCATGAGGTCCCGGGATAAAGCCCCACATCTGGCTCCCACAGGGAGACTAGACTGCTTCTCCCTCTGCCTAATGTTTCTGCCTCTCTCTCTCTCTGTGTCTCTCATGAATAAATAAATCCTTAAAAAATGCTAGAATTTGGGTTATTTTTTAAAGATTTATTTATTTTAGTGAGACAGAGTGAGAGAGAGTGAGTGGGGGAGTGGCAGAGAGAAAAAAATCTTCAAGCAGACCCCCTGCTGAGTACAGTCAGAAGCTAGGCTTTATCCTATGACCCATGAGATCATGACTTGAGCCAAAACTAAGAGTTGGACGGATGTTTAACCAATTGAGCCATTCAGGTGCCCCCAACAATGCAGGTATTTGAATCAACAAAATATACATCCATGTGCAAACACTACAAGGATATGACCCACAAATCACCAATTGGCATTGAATTATTGGTCAGAGGTTTTTCATAACCTCTGTTATGAAACAATAACCCCTGTTATGGCAACAGGGGTTGACAAACTAGAATCATTCTTTGAAGTTTTATTCCATATTCTTGGATATTTCTTATCTTTTTTTCAAATTTTCTTTTGAATCTTGTTTTAGTGATATTATTTTAAATGTTCAAGAGCTTTTAAAAAAAACTTCTCTTTTTCTTAGTATATTGTTCTTTATGGTGCAAAAATCTTTTTGAATCTCTGAGAATACACATTTTATTTCTTAAAGGTTATATATTTTCCCCTGGTTAAGGAAAAAATATATTTTTGTTTTACCTACATTTCTCTTTGTTTTGAAGGCTCTCTTGAAATATTTGGTGAAGACTGATAATTTATTTAACTTTAGGAAAGGAGATGAAGATGCTTATTGGACTCTTTGCATATGTGTGTAATACATCATCTGTCAATTTTGCTTTAGCGTTGGCAGGCAAGATCCAGACGTTATGGGGTAAGCCTTCTAAGTACCAGAAAGTCTGACTGGAACTGACTCTGGCATGTGAATAGCACAATAGTTTCCCTCATCCTCCCAGACAATTTTTCTACTTCACTAAAAAAATAAAATAAAATAAACATAAAATGATACCTATAGTTTACTTGGCAGAGGGAGATAATCTAGGCCCACTAGGATTTACATTATAAATTATCTGAAATTTCAACAAAGCCAAAGAGTATACTCCAAGGATTTATATTTTATTGTCGGTGTTATTTTTATAATTCTTGGAACAGAGGTTATTTTTAAGTTTTTGTTTAGTACAGATGCAAATGATTTCTGTGAAGTAGAAAAGATAATCCTAGAGATTGTAGTTTACATCCTGGCTGGACATTAATTAGCTCTGTATCTAACTTAGCACTCCTACTCTGCTATATTTTTTTTATTACATTACCTCCCTATAACTTTATTGGTTCCTTCCTTAATTGAGTTAAAGATCTTTGATGGGTGTTCATTTTATATTTATATGGGAGTCATGGTTTTACTTCTTTGAATATTATACTTTAACAGCTATTAAAGTCTAATCAGCTACAGATGATCAAGAACAAGTCTATGGTCTGATAAAATAAGATTTGTTAATTCTTAACAAGGGAGTGCACTCCAGAGGAATTCTGCTGGACAAGAAGGAAGAGGAAAGTATCCTTTGTAAGGTTTGCTTTTTCACTGAAGGACTCTGAAGAGGACTAAGGGAGGCTACGCAGTTCTGGATTGGTTGCTCTTTCTGAGGCAGGATTGGAAGAAGTAGGATTAACCAGGCCAGGTAATGTTAAAGTGAAGGAGATTTAGCAAATCAGTAGCCCCAGTAATAAATGAAAATTGCAAAGTGGGTCAGGAGCATCATTGGTAAGAAAGCAGTGCTCAGTTAGAGAGAGAGAGAGAGTTGTTACATCATTTTACAATTGCTGTAATTTCTTGAAGAAAACAAAGTTTTCTATTAGCTTTGTAGCTGGCTTTATCTGTTTTGTTTTTAGGGCCTGAATAATGCCCAAGTGCTCTTTGCTTTTCCTGTTTGAACTGATTTTCACTTTCTCAGTCCTGGATAGATTTTTAGTCTTTCATGACATAAGAAGGGTGAGAGATGGAAAATGAGGTAGACATTTAACCCTCCACTACTTCCACCTAATCTTACTTTTAAATCTCAATTCTCAATCCGGTTCTGAATGCAAAATTCCATTCTTGAGTCTAGAGAAGGGGTCAGCAAACTTTTTCTGTAAAAGACCAGATAGGAAATATTTTGAAGGCCAAATGATCTTGGTCATAAGTACTTACCTGTGCCATCATAACATGAAAATACAAAAAAAAAAAATAGATGTAGATAAAACTTCATTTACAGAAATAGATGGTGGACTAGATCTGGCCCATGGGCTGTAGTTGCCAGTTCTGATCACAAGTTACTCTGTGTTTCTATCCAAGCGATCAGCTCCTTATTCTACCACAGTGTCCACAATATCTTTCTTAAGCTGTGACTTCCTTTACTGAGTCATCCTGCAACAGTCCTGTTTGATTTTGATGTTCTGGGAACTTGTTGAAATCTATCACTTACTCCTTTTTTCCACATAAAGTTTTTTATTACAACAAATGGCTCCTTTTTATTTCACCTCATTGTTACACTTTTTCAATTTCCTTTATCATCTCCTTAGTGAGGTCTCTTGTGGGATGAGAGAGAAATTCTTGTGCTCAATTTGTCATCTTGAACTGCAGACAGTACAAAAACTTTTAATAAAAATGAATAAAAATAAAGTTACTTGCATTGCCCAGTAGGTTATGCCTAGAATGACTATTTTATCATCTGTCAGCATTTCTTAAGGTTCCAAATTTGCATATCACTCTACTATTGAATAATGCAGGCATAGTTTCTCATCTAAAAGACCTTTGTACCCCCAAAAGCTGGAGCAATCTGCAGACCCGTATAATAGACTAAATATGTCAAACCATAACATTAATGAGTAACTATGTATTTAATCAATACCTGCAAAGTTAAAATGAGGTGATACCACCCAAGAGACTTGATTCTGAAAAACTAACTAGTTTATTATATATATAGAAAAAAATTAAAATAAAATATTTCTGTTTTGCTCTCAATTATCACTCTTTCTTTTCTTTAGGTTATTTCACAAAGGTATATATAGATACAAGATGCCAAATGGAGATCAATGTATGGATTTTGTAAATAGCAATCCATTAATTTTCTAAAGTATAGAGCTTTTTGAAAAACTCAGATTGAAAAGCATGTCTGGAATCTGAGGTCAAGGTGGAGACCTGCTACGACTTATTACAAATCTATTTTTGACATCTATATATGGGAAGAGCTGAGTTTTCAAATTAGACTACAAATATATTTACCTAGCTGGGTACATGGATTGTTTGTGAGCTTCCTCAGAAACCCAGTCACTATCAGAATAAGGTATATAAGAGAACATATTTGTGATGCTCTCGGCTTGCCTCCAGGAGGAGAAATGGAGAGGAAGCCTTGGCTTGTCATAACAATGCATAAGACAGGCAGTGCAAGAAACTGGTAAGTTCTTACTTTTAAAACACAACAATGTTACCTACTGCTGAAAGAATCTAATAGATACTAAGCCATTACCAGTTAGATTAGTTCTTCCAACATTTTGGTAAACAAGGGATGGAAAGAAAAACAAGAATTCTCTATCATGGAGAGAAATGGAGATCTCTTTGCTTATGGTAAAAGAAGGTGGAGCTCAAAAGAGAAGGGCTCCTCCATCCCCCCAAAATCATTTAAGTAAATCAGCTTATACTACTGAATGTGTAGCTTAATCTATAATATTGGTAAAATCATGTCAAAATATTTTTCACCTTAAGATATGTGAGGGATTTCACAAAGCAAATGAAATTTGAGGATTATAAGGAAGTCACTAATGTCCAGTGTAGTGAAATCAATCATCAACTAGTTAATGATGTGCATATCTTAATGCGATGAGGTCATAGAGCTCATCATTTTAGAACTAGAAAATGGCAGTCTCAAGTCACATATGCAGAACCTTCAAGATATCTTCTTCAATAGCACTTCAACACTAATTAGGTTCGGACTCCAGCAGCCTGCAGCTGAGGCTGTGTCAGATGGTGAAGGATGCTTACGCACCACAGCATGACTCACATAAGGTAAAAAGTAAAGTGAATCATCTTGGCTCCTTATTTTGAAAAAGAAAAAAATAGGAACAAGCTTCCACTTGAGGTAAAATTGAAAGGGAAGCACCCAAAGTCCTGTGATAAAATCAGCATCTTAAAGACTTTTAGCTTTGTGACTGAGGCCAAGATCTAATCCAAAATTACACAGACTTTATCAAGAGCCAATCAACCACTTAATTGCACTTTTCTTCACTGAATCAGCTCTGCATCATACAGCAACTCTGATATACATACAACGCATTACATTCCTCCAAGATATTCTTCTGAGTATACAAGTAAGCAAAGTGCAAAATAATTGAACTCTCTTTATTTGAACTGTAATTACTGAGGTAAAGTAAAAACCAAGTATGCCATTGCTTGGTGCAAACCATTTGATTCATCCTTCCTAGGATAGCAAGTCAACACTGAGTTGTTATCCAACATCCACAGCTCCCCTCCCTCACCATCACTGTTGTGTCAATTTAGATATGATCAAGAGGAAATAATTCAATGGATTAAAAAATAAGGTGTGCTATAAGAGAACTTTTTAAATTAACAGTAAAATCATGACTCATACAAATACAAAATGACTATGTTTCTGAGATTTTATTTAACTTGTTAATGAATGAGGGAATCAGCAAAGTATTGAAAACTGTTTCAAGGACAAGAGGAAGAGGTGACACATATAGGCAATGAAGCAATTCTGAAAGGATTTGTTAACAAAAACAAAACTGGCTTCTTCTTCAGTGGTTGGAAGAATTAATACATCTCCAGGGGAAAAAAATCATTTGCATATCTATGGACAGAAATGATTAATATGAGTTTTCTACAACTTACAGAATTCTAAAATAATTAATAAAATATTAAGATGATAATGAAATGTACAAACCACTTTAGATTCAGATAATCTGGAAAGGTGTGATAGATGGCACCTAGTTCCATAGAGCATGTAATCCTTTTTATTTCTTTTTATTCCCTAGTGGCACAAAACTAAATTTGGATTTCTGTCCAACAAAACCACTAAATGGAATATTGTGTATATATTTAACAGAATCAGACACATTTTATCTTATTCTACTTTGTGTGTGCAGAAGATACACCCAAAGTTAGCCAAGATAGTTTGCTTTGTAAATACCGAGGAAGGTGAAGTCTCCTTATCATTGAACTTCTTACTATTTCATGACTTCTTCTAAAACATTTAGTCATCCAGATCTGCTCCTATTGATTGATCTTTTCCAGTTCTCTTACACTTTACTATAATTTTTCATTCCCATTGCTACACCTTAGTCCAACCATTTAGGGAATAATTCACTATACTATTGGATTAGTGTACCAATGGGTCTCTCTTTTTGGAATCTCTTTTTGCTTTGGTGGGTACAATACTGCTAAATTGGCAAGACCATTTTCACATGACTATCCAATCCAAAACCTTTTAATGTCTCCAGACTTCTTACTTTTACATTCAAGGGTAATTGGTTATTGAACAAGCAACCTAAAGATGGAAAAGCCACTTTGAGTTCCTTTTTAAACAAACCAGTGGATAACTAAAGTAAGAGCAATAAAATCTGATTTATGATTAGTAACATGCAGATAGATAAGCTGGTTTATAAAACCACAATTCTTTTCCAAGAGAGCTTTAGAGGCTACTAGATCTAACTTTCCTTTTTCCTTTTTAAGAGAAAGGAGTGACTTTTGAAAGAGATTTCAAGATTCACTGATGTGCCAAAGTTCTTTGTCTTTGTCTTTACTGTGACAGGATGGTAGAACTTCAGAGTGACTTTCCTTGGACCTTCGATACATTTCTTATTAGCTGTGAGACTCTAATCAAAGTATTTAGCTATTTTGAGCTGCATTTCTTCTTTTGTAAGATGGAGATACATGAAAAAAAATCATCTACTTTATAGGCTTATTGTAATGATAGCTGCAGATTGTACATATCAGAATAATTAATAAAATATTATTCAAAAACTAATAGTACTAAGTGCAATAGTGCTGAATTTTTTCATCCCTCTTCCACATAATTTAGTTTTCACTGCACAGATTTTGCAATTACCAGTGATGGAAACTGGTAATAACAAGCCAGAAAGTACACAATTTAAATCCTTTCTGACATTTTCTTTCAAGAATGAACATAAAATTGTCTCCTCCTCCCAAAGGATAAAAATTACGTCAGTGAAAAGCCTGTGGTTCCGGTACAGGGTGTACCAGAGATAAAAAGTTGTTAATGTTTTCATCAGTTTCTTAAAATTCTACTAAAAGTTACGCTAGGTTTTGCATTCTTGAATTCATTTATAAAGATATTCCAACAGAAAGCACTTGGCAATAGTTGAAAGAAAATTATATGGGATGTAACAAGAGAAATTTTTTAAAAATTCATAAATTTAGGTCCATTAATTTATGGTCACAGCAATGAATATTCAAAAAGCAATATTTCAATTCAACTATATATCTTATTTAATCCAAGTGAATAAAGTGGTACCAAAAAGTGAACGAAGGCAATTAACATTTTGTTAAATATCTACTATGGGTCAGGCACAGTCTTGAATTTCCCTGTGTTGGTTAAACCTTGTGGAGATGCTTTACTAGGTTAATAAGAATTAGTATGAATGAGTACATTATTAATTGTCTTTATCTGGAGGTCTCACAAAGCACATTCTGACACAGAATTTGTGGGCAAGTATTTTGGAAACGAATCCAGCAAGCGCTCTGAGTGAGTAGATGTGAGACAAGAAAGGGAAGACAGGCAGTAAAGAGTGCCTAGTGAGCAGGTTTCTTTTGTGGGTAGCATAGGAAAAATTCCATTTGCAACCCTCTGAGAGATTGTATAAAACATGCTTTAGAATTTTTCCACTGAGAGATAAGCAGGAAAGGTAAGAGGAAGAAGGAGTATTTGTCCACTAACTTCTATCCCTCATTGGCTAAGGATTTCTACTGAGGTATTAACCCTTCAGAACTTCCAATCTGTCCTGCAGAAATGCTAAGCATGCTTGATGCCAGAGAACATCCTTAGGCAGAAAGTCACTGTCCTGTAAGGGAACCATCTGCAGAAGTAGATCATGGGGACATGGGTGGGACATTTTTGTATCTACTACATTAAATCAACAAAACATGTCATTATGCTGATCAGTGAGGGGACACTAAAGAAAAAGAAAGATTAATGCAATTTTTATGAGTTGAATCTATTTGTCACGTACAGACCTGGGTTCTAAGAGTACAATCATAAAATACAACCTGTTCCCATGAAGAATTTATATCAGCATTGGAAATATATCATTGCATTCTAATATAAAAGATGTAGAATGAAAGAGTTATAGGAATTTAGAGTAGATGGAGTCTTGAATGAGAGCCTCTTTAAAAAGGAAACATAAGTTGAAGTTAGCATCAAAGTATTTAATAATATTCAGATTAGAAGAAGGATTAAAAAAAGATAATTTGGGCAAATAATCTAAGCAGAGATATTAAAGTGAGGTTTTAAAGATGACTTTGTTGCAGGATTGAAGAGAAAAGACAGGAGACATGAGAACTGTTGTGTGTTGTTCAATCATCTGTTACTGATGTGTTGAAAGCCTGGATTAAGGTGGTAGTAATGGACTGAAGCCAAGGAGGTGTGCCACTTACTACCCAATAATTCACTTTCCACTTATTCAGTCCTCTGCCAGCATGACTTTCAAAAACAAAGGGGCCAGATACCTTAAAATCAAATTTAAGACTCTCTTCCAGTTAGAGTGCCAGATGTGATCTGGGTAGTTAATAAGGAGCATCCAAATATGGCTGATATTAAAGCTTACCTCCCCAGGAAATTATTCTTGGATTAATATCCACACTTATCCCATCATGCCTATAAGTTTTCGGGCCCTTTAGCTGGATTTACTTAACCCTTGGCTTCCTTCTCAGTAGGATGAATTTGGGAGTTCTAGACTAAGATCTTTGCTCCACATCTCTGGATATTAGTCATACTCTTTGGTTGTGGCCTATCTCTTGAAAAAAAAAAATTATGACCAAGTCTCCACCTTATACTGCAATTCAAGTCCCTGTTCAGAGTTCACTTCTTAAGGGAATAAAGTAATGATTTGTTACAAAAGTTTTCCATGGGACAGAATTTTAGTTCCTAAGTTGTATAATTGGATCTCTGTTGTCATGTTTCCTGTCTACCTTCCTGTACAACATTTTGGTGGGTGTCCACATTGATCCCCCTTGATAATATTGTACTGCCTACTGATTTAACTGGTTTTTGCATGATGCCAATACACCATGATCTCCAGCTGTTGTAGAGTGCTCTTGTCATTACAGCAGATAATGTTGGTATCTCACTCTGATTAACAAATAACAGAACACCCAATAAATTGGATTTTATACTCAATTTCCATCAACTATCTTTGTATCATATCCAACAGGTAAAAGGGGCTTTAAAACACCTTTTTTAGTTCACAGGCAGGAATACATATTCATATAGGTGTGCACTTATTCATTTAATTTACTCCTTTAAGCAGTTTTTGAGTGGTTTTTACAACCAAGGCACTGTGCACTGAAGTTCAGATGGTAGGCAACACCAGAAATCATCCCTCCTTACATGACATTACATTATAGCCCATGACAAAGGTAAAATGAGATGACACATCAGAAACACCAGCTTATACCTGGCCCTCAAGAAATGTCAGTTTCCTTTCTAATCTTCATCTTTCTCCACTCCTGCTCCATTTTGGGAGTTTCATTGCTGATCCCCCGGCTGCCAATGTCTTAGACTCTCCTCTTAGCATCCATCAGGATGATTCTCAGTTCTGACCCTTTGTTCCCCATTGAAGTCTTTGTAACTATCTCTGATGCAGAGACCTCATATTATTAATCTATTTTCTTCACAATTTCTTGCACCCTGCCTTGAAATACCTTTTTTTTTTTTTTTTTTAACACATCAGCATCTGTGGTGAGGGAATCTTTCACTAAGTCACTGAATTTATAGCTTTGGGAAAGTAATAATTTGTTCCATTTTGGAAAGATTGAGATTGATACTGCTCTCCTAAAATGCACTTCAAGCCTGATTGTACAGAGGTTATTAATATATGTCCAATTTTCAGAGGTTGTTTTTTCCTTCCTTTGTCGCTATTATAATTTTTCTACAGAAAAAAACACTAGCAAAATTAATTTTATTTAAATGAGGTAGGGAGAGGATGGAGCAAGATCTATAGCAAACGTAGATGTGCTAATTTTTCATTTGAGTTTTGGCTCGATTTAAGTCCTAATACTAGACTTCTATACCAATAAATATGCCAACAGGACAAAGGGAACCTGAAAAAGAATGTTATATATTTATAGAAAAAATATAGGACCAAACCATCCCTTTCTGCTTAAGGAAATTGAAGCCAGAGACTACTCATTTTAGGCCTCCAAAATATATGTATGGTATAGTGTATATATACAGTGTGTGTGTGTGTGTGTGTGTGTGTGTGGTATACTATTATATATATCATACATGCATTTTATATATACACTATTGTATATTGTATATATGTATATTGCATAGACATTGTATATGTATATATGTAGTATGTAATATATATATATATATTACAAAAAAATGTTAGAAATATATTCTAGATTCACCATAGTAAGTCCATCTTTCTAGGAGATAATTGTGTCTTTTTCTATAGAAATGATATGTTTTGAAACTTGAATAATATCCCACTGGGAGGCAAGGTGAGCAGAAATGAAAAAAGTACTGGGTAGTGCGTTAGAAGATAGTCTTTTAAATGTCCTAAGGAAAAAAAAAATAAAAAATAAATAAATAAATAAATAAATAAATAAATAAATATCCTAAGGAGCAAAAAACAGCTAGAAGAGATATCTTAGCCAGGGAAGCACAAGTGAAGGGTGACACAAGCTTCAGCAACTATCACAAAGACATCAAAAATCATAATAATACTTGCCAATATTAAGTGATAATAAGGTCTTATAAGTGTGATTTAAAACTTCATAGTACAGTGGTTTTCTGCTCCAGGCTGCATCCTGGTCATTCCGATTCCAGCAACCTGAGAAAAGAACAGGGTACCAGTACTTTAGAAAGTCTCTTCACAACTCTAATATGTTACCATGTTTGGGAAATGTTGACATAATAGGCCCTGGTATGAGTGGGGTGAATAAATTTTAAAAGATTTAGAAAGGAGAACCTGCCATTTGCTACAACGACCATCATTCCATGTCTTGCCAGAGTGGACACTTTGTGTTTGTTAACCAGTTTTAAGTGTAAAGTTATAAGTGCAAAAAAGTGAGAGTTTCATTTGAGGCTTACACAGTGTCAGGAAATGTGCGTCTTTTCACTGTCCCTGAAAAAGAGTATGTATGTAATAGCTCTTTCTATGTAGCCTATTTTAAGCAATTAAATGTATATGTGTGTATGTGCATATATATATATATATATATATATATATGAACATTGTACTTTGAGAAGTTTGAGATCTGTTTTGATAGATCAATTTTAGTTTAAGGACATACATGTAAGACACCTCTGATCTGAAAATATGCTGATTTTTTCTTTTTTTTTTTTACTTTTATTTAGTCACAAGTCAAACAGTGGAAAAGAACAGGCAATGCTTTGAGCATCCTGCTGAATTGCAGACTCTACTTTTTTATCCACTAGTTCTCACATTTGATGAAACGGTCTGCCAAATCATGCACAAGTATTTCAAGTGGTCACAGATTTGCAAAGGTGGCCAATGGAAAACCAGGGGTCTGGTACAGGAATTTCATTTGTTCTTTTTTTCTTGTCTCTAGTTCCTCTGTAAACAACACATTTTTATGTACTGATGTCAATCTAATTAATCATGTATATTTCCCTGAAGGTGACTTCATGTGCCCCAGGGGGATTATGGAGAATCTTTCTCAAGAATTAGGTCAAATTCTGCATGTGTCAGGGCAAGAAGTGAAGAAGAAGCTGGGAAGCTGATATAAGTCACAGCAAAATTTATATATTTTTATTTGTTTTGCTTTATTGATATTCTTTTTGGAGAAATGCATTGCATTTTTCCTCTGACTCTTCATTAGCTTTAGAGCAGAATACATATTATTTCTAATAATTATGTTCTGTTTGGGGCCATCTTTTTAATTAGTATGAACTGTATTTGATTATAATTTGCTTCAGGTTATTATTGGACCATCTTATTTTAGAACTCTGTTGTCTCTTTATTTTCTGTTTGTATCAAAGTCAGAACCATTCTTTCCTGAAAACACCTAAATCAAATTTGTTTGCTCCACTTGAGAAAGTTTAATTTCTGATGTTCTAGAACATTTCCCTTGTTAATTTTTTTAAAAGATTTTATTTATGTATTCATGAGAGAGACAGAGAGAGGCAGAGACACAGGCAGAGGGAAAAGCAGGCTCCCTGCAGGGAGCCTGACGTGGGAATAGATCCCTGTCTCCAGGATCACACCCTGGGCTGAAGGCGGCACTAAACCGTTGAGCCACTCGGGCTGCCCTGTTCAATTTTCCCAAAATATAAATTTATGGGTCACCATAATAGGAAATCTCAAATGCCCACCGTTTTTTGTCTCCATGAGAAAGCTTATCATAAAATGCTAATGTTTCTCTCCAGTACACCTTATTGCTATTTAGCACATATTAAGGTTTCTTCAGACAATTGTAATTCTGTGCAATCCACTCACTTAAAATTTTACTGATTCACCTAAGATACACCACTGTGATACTTTGTGAAAAATTATAGTAATTTTTGAAACTGACTACTGGGTTTAACTTTGCATACTTACATGATAGTTTCTATATTATTCTTTAGTAATTTTTTTTAATTCTCAGAATTTTGACTGCAGTATTCCTCATTTCCTTAAATAATTTCTATTCTTCTCAGTTCATTTTTTTTCCATCTGGATTTCAGGTTAGATCTTGCAAAGAAAGCACAAATATATTTAATATTTAGAGTACTTCTAACAGGAATAAACTTAATAGGCTTTACTTTGATCAACTGGGTAGTTTACCTCATAAATAATAGTGAGAAATCATCATGTATTTCTACTTTAGAGTCCATGTCCTCTCATAAAAGCCCGGAATGCAATACTCTGGGGATACCATTATCATTCTGCATAGTGAGCTTTGCTTCTGGGAATCTTTAAAGATAGCAACTTAGCATTTTAGAAATGGTATATGGTCAGGTTTAAAATACCAAAATACCAGGTTCCAAGCCCCAATATTTTCTCTCTGTGATCCTGATCTACAGATCAGTTGGATCTCTATTTTTGTACCCATACAATAGGGGAAACAGTGCCTACCTTGCAGATATGTTCTGTGGATTAAAATAGTGTCTGGCTTATAAAATTAACTCAAGTAATGATAGCCAATGCAGCGTGAGCTTCTTGATTCTGGAAATTTTACCTTCTTTTCCAGAATCAAGCATTAGGTTTTCCAGCATTAGGTTCTATTATGCTTGATCCATTCTTTTGGCTTGTTATAAAGAAAAATTTCCAACACTTACTCCTCAAAAAATTTTATGATATTTTCATAAATATTTTCTAAGGAAATTATTTTATCCAAGTTACTTTATGACTTTGAGGTATTTTCCTTGAATGTTGATGTATTTCAAATGAAGCAATTACTTGGTTTGTGAGCCTTTGGAATAAAATATTATTACCGAACCATGATATGGTAGGCCATTTTAAAAGCCCAGTATAGTTCTGGAGGTAATAGAATATGTTTAATTTTTCTTGCCATCTGGATTGTGAATGATGCCCTGAAATTATAAGGATAGTGGCTTCCAAGTATATAGGTTCAAGTGACCCTGCACCATCTGCATATGATGTTAAATTAGATGTAAATTTTATTCACTGTAATATCCATCTGTTTACTATAACAATTAGCCTAGCATATTACATGTGGTAAGTATATGGCAAATAGTTGCTGACTGACCTCTCTATTTATATATAAATTATCGAAGGAGTGAGCAAGTTAGCCATAGTTTTGCGCTATGAGTGTAACCTAAATCATTTTCATAGTGCTTCAATTATATGTTCACATGAGCCACTTCCAGCTCTGAAAAAAATATTATGAAATATAACAAAACAACACAGGAGAAATTTAGCCAAAGATAATTACATGTGGCATGAGATGAGTTTCTCCGATGCTCATGCTGGTCTCTGAGTGGTAACCTTCATTATGGTTCCATTTACAAATGGTCCCAGAGCACCAGGACAATGAAAAACTCACAGAAAAGAAATAGGCAAAAGCCAAGTCTGTGTACAAACTACAAGAGGGCAATGTATCCCTGTTTGAGAGGTAATTAAGACTGTACTTTCCAAGTGTTCAAGTCATTGTTATATGTACCGTGAAACAATGCTTAAAGCATTTGTATCTCAAAAAAAAAAAAAAAAAGCATTTGTATCTCTAATGGACACCTGTTTGGGTTAACATTACCAGGTTTTAGTTGAAATGTTTTAGTTGAAAAACACATTTGTATATCAAAAAATTTAGAGAAGCATCTTTACCCTTGGATAGGTTACATGCTTAGTAAATTAAGCTGAAAGCTGATTTTTTCCCAAGTAACATTATTTACATAGATTTTTTTAGCAGAGTATTTTTGTCATAAAATCAGAACTGTATTTGAACAAATTGCTTTCTCAATATTGGTTCCATGTATAAGAAGTACATAATTACATAAACATTCAAGTTGAATCAGGAAAACAGTTTTCCAATTAACCTTGTGCTGAATGTAATTACAAGGTGAATATTCAAAACTAACTGAGATGGTCATTTACAAATTATAATTGCTTTTATCGTGAGACTAAAGAAGTTAAGTTTATACTATTTAATGTTATAGTAGCTTCCCAATGCTTAGAGGTTTAATCATAATGCTAAGAGTGAGCTTTAATTAAGTAGTAGTTTCACTTTCAACCATTTTCTTGTTAAGCACTTTTGATGAGATTTGAGAGTCTGGCCTTTCTCATATAAACTCTGCTATTGTCCATACTTTGATCAAAATTAGACTGATCAGAACCTGAATCTGTTGTTATAAAGCTCATTATGTTATGTATGATGATCTTACATATATGGTATTCTTTTCTGATCTTCTTGCAGATTCATACAGTTAATGCAAAACTATAATGCCTGCTATATTACATTCACAAATATAGAAATAATATTTTTCTGTAAATTATACTCAATACTTCTGGAGAAACAGTAAAGTGGAAGTTGTTTTTAGATCTTTTTTACAATTAGGAGATCATCTCAGAGAGGTAAAATGACCCAGGTAGAAAGTGGCAAAGCTGAAACTAAGAATTTCCTGAGTAAGGAACACTGAGAAGAGAGTGTTTCAAAGAGAGTAACCTAATGTATTAAAAGCATGGACGTGTTGGATAAGATAAGGCCAAGAAAGGCTTATTGGAACTGGTACAATGGAGGTGTGAGAACAGTTTCAGAAGGTTGACAAAAACTGGATTAAAATGAGTTGAAGAGAAAACAAAATCAAGTGCAAAAACATTTCAACAAATGTGACTAGCAAGTGTATGGTTCCTGAAATAAAGAACATCCAAAGGGAGCAACAGAGAAACCATTTATTTGCAGTCTTCTGACAGTTAGCAAAAGTGTTGATATGTTCCAGGCATTTGGGTTGGTCCAAAATATGAAAGTATTAGGACAGGAGAATGTGATGTGTGGCAAAGTAAATATTCCTGTTTTCACTTCTCAGAAGTAGATGGCCTAAGGATAAGCGTCTATAAAAGTACATTCTGAGGGTCGGAGGTTAGCAAGGACAATGAACAATTTGGCCATCAGAGAGAGTACACTCTTACATTTCAGGTCAGTAATAAAAACCAAGGCTAGAGTCTTGCAGTCCTTAGTATTGGGGGGCACAAAAATATAAATGAAGCTATAGCTGAGGGACTTTTAAAGATGAGAACTATTAGAGCTAAAAGATATCCCAGAGAGAAAAAAATACACTGATGATACAGAGGGACCAGGGCTAAATAAGATGCAGAGAGGCACCTGGGTGGCTCAATGGTTGAGCGTCTACCTTTGGCTCTGGTCATGATCCCGGGGTCTTAGGATCAGGTCCTGTATCAGGCTCCCCACGGGGAAGCCTATTTTTCCCTCTGCCTTTCTCTGTGTCTCTCATGAATAAATAAATAAAATCTTTAAAAATAAATAAATAAATAAGGAGCAGAGACTCAGAGGTGTGAAGAGATGAAATTCAAACATTATGGGACAGCCCGGATGGCTCTGCAGTTTAGCGCCACCTTTGGTCCAGGGCCTGATCTTGGAGACTCAGGATTCAGTCCCAGGTCAGGCTTCCTGCATTGGAGCCTGCTTCTCCCTCTGCCTATGTCTCTGCCTTTCTCTCTCTGTGTCTCTCATGAATGAATAAATAAAATCTTTAAAAACAAACAAACAAAAAACCCAAAAACATTGTTCAGGGGCTAGCTTTGGCAGGAGGAGGCTCATGTTTTATATACATTAGGTATAAGACACAGGATAAGACAAAGGACCTATCAGGAACTAAAGTGGTTGTTGTTTTTTCTTTTTAATCTATAAGATCCAGAATTTGTTTTGTTTTGTTTTGTTTTTAATATTTAACTTATATATTCATGAGAGACAGAGAAAGAGAGAGAGAGAGGCAGAGATACAGGCAGAGGGAGAAGCAGGCTCCATTCAGGGAGCCTAATGTGGGACTCGATCCAGAGACTATGGGATCACGCCCTGAGCCAAAGGCAGACACTCAACCGCTGAGCCACCCAGGCATCCCAAGATCCAGAATTTGAATTCTTTTTTCTCAAGCCTCTTCAAGCTCCTATGGCTTATGATTCTATGCTAACAAATTGTCTTCTCAGAAATTGTTGTAAAACTTAACAGTCTTCTTTTATATGTTCTTAGCTATTTTTCAAGCCATACTTAAAAGCTCATGAAGTCTTTCTGAGTTCATAGTTGAAGGCTAATCTCAATCACTTCCTTTATAGCCTTCAGCAAATAAATATGCTCCAGTTTCCCTGTTAGTAGAACAAACACACCTCACAGGGTTGTTGTGATAGATCATTTTAAGATAATCTGCCTGCATGTGATCATGCCCAGCAGATAGTAAGTAAAATAAATGTTAGAGATGATTGCTATTTTTATTCCAACGTAAAGCCACATTAACCTAGGTAGGTTTCATATTGCTGACGGTGCACCTAGAACATTCCTTTGCCATGTGACAAATTGTTACTTTCCCAAAGTTATCAATTTAGTGATTTAGTGAAAGATCCCCTCGCCACAGATGCTGATGTATTTTTTAAAAAAGTATTTCAAGGCAGGCTGTGAGAAATGGTGGAGAAAGATTAATAAGACTAGGTCTCTGCATCAGAGATAGTTACAAAGACTTCAATGGGGAACAAAGGGTCAGAACTGAGAATCATCCTGATGGATACTAAGAGGAGAGTCTAAGACATTGGCAGCCGGTGGATCAGCAATGGAACTCCCAAAATGGAGCAGGAGTGGAGAAAGATGAAGATTAGAAAGGAAACTGACATTTCTTGAGGGCCAGGTATAAGCTGGTGTTTCTGATGTGTCATCTCATTTTACCTTTGTCATGGGCTATAATGTAATGTCATGTAAGGAGGGATGATTTCTGGTGTTGCCTACCATCTGAATTTCAGTGCACAGTGCCTTGGTTGTAACAACCACTCAAAAACTGCTTAAAGGAGTAAATTAAATGAATAAGTGCACACCTGTATGAATATATATTCCTGCCTGTGAACTAAAAAAGGTGTTTTAAAGCTCTTTTAACCTATTGGATATGTAAAAGATAGTTGATGGAATTGAATGTATTCATATATAAAACTGTGAGGTTTATGATTAAAAATAAATATAATTTGTATATATTTTGATGTCATTAAAACCATCTTATCACAGTATAAGTCAAAGGAAGTAAAACGTCAATTTCCTCATTTGTCAACTCTAATTTTAACAATTCCAACATCTTAGTATTTATTCTCAACTTTAGAGTTATCTCTAGAAACTTCTTCTCTTGTGATGAAGAATTGTATACAGGAAGTTAAACGTCCTTCAGTTTTACATCAGCTCTTTCTCTATTAACTTCATTAAGAGTTACATTTTTAAATGTATTTAAAATTGCATCTAACGTTGATCCCATTTTAAAGAAGTTAATTTTTCCTTATTTATTCTTTTATTTGTATGTGTATATAAATCCATTTCAGAAATACAATGGGGCACCGAGTGGCTCAGCCAGTTAAGCGTCTGCCATCTGCTTGGGTCGTGATCCTGGGGTTTTGGGAGAGCCCTGCATAGGGCTCTCTGCTCAGTGGGGAGCCTGCTTCTCCCTCTCTTTCTTCTGGCCACTCTTCCTGCTTGTGCCCTCTCTCTGTCAAATAAATCAATAAATAAAATCTTTAAAAAGAAATATATATGATTAATATAAAAATACATATGCATATGTATAAGACTATGTATATAAATACATGTTCTTTTTAATATACATGTTCACCTATATATAAAAAAGTTTTATGAATGGTGTACATGACATGTTTAAAATAGTTGTGGGGTTTTTTGTATGGTGTTATTTTAATTATTTCTTTGGACTTAGCTGTGTATTTTGGATTTTTAATAATGTAATTTCATGGACTCCTAACCTACCTAAAAGCATACTTTATATGAAATCTTTCATACAGTAAAGTGTCCAGAAGATATCTGTTCTTCCTTGAATACCATTCCCAGATTTAACTAATTCATCTTAATACAGAGTGAGCAACTAATAGGTCTAGTAGTACCTTTCCTGCTTAGAAATGTCAATAACTTTAACGTGGCCTAAACTTAATATGTGTCTAATGTTTGCTTTCATTTGAGAATTACAATGAAGAATAAAACTGAATCCCACTGAATCTTCAAAATCAAGCTGAAAGAAATTTTCATAAGCCAGCCTCTGGGAGAAAATCAGAAATTACAAATTTATTTTTTAACAAAGTGAAGAAAAGTATAACATAAGAATGTTTATACACCAGGACTTTAAATGACCTTTCAAAAGTCAATAAATTCAATAAGAGCTTTATTTGTTTTGTATGAGTGAGTTTTTAAAAAAAATTCCATGTAGCTCTGGACTTCTCTTGAGACACTTTTAGAATTATGTACTTGATATAATTCTCTGCAAACACCCAGTAGATTACATTAATCCTAAAATCAAGATATGTGTCATTCACTTCTGTGTTCTCACAATCATTGGGATACTACAAGTAAAATATGACTCTGTGTGTATGTGTGTGTATGCATATGAGAGAGAGAGAAAGAGAACTAGTTATGGTTAGTTCATTTGGTTTTGTTTAATACATGGATGGTTGGCTGAATGAGTAAAGTAATTTTATGTTGTCCCTCATTTTTGTCAAGACAATGAATTATGTGTGCTCCATTCTGATATTAATCATGTAGTATGACATTTTGTCTCCAAGTTTTTAGCTTCTTTGAGAGATAATTGAAAAATATAATTGTATACACTTTAAAGTGCACAATGTGCTGATTTGATATACATATACATTGTAGAATGTTTGCCGAGATTAAGGTAATTAACACATCCCCCACCTCATGTAATTAACATAATTAACTCTTTAGTGTGAGTGTAGTAAGAATGCCAAAGATCTACTCTCTGTAGCTTTCATGTATACAGCACAGTATTACTAACTACAGTCACCATGTTGTACATTAGGAATATATATTCATATATATTGATCTTATCCTCAGAATTTACTCTTCTTGGGCAGCCCAGGTGGCTCAGCGGTTTAACACCACATTTGGCCTGGAGCATGATCCTGGAGACCCCAGGTCAGGCTCCTTGCATGGAGGCTGCTTCTCCCTCTGCCTGTGTCTCTGCCTCTCTCTCTCTCTCTCTCCACCCATATCTCTCACGAATGAATAAATAAAATCTTAAAAAAAAAAACAATTTACTCTTCTTATAACTGAATTTTTCTACCCTTTGACCTACATCACCCCATATCTCCCTTCCCTCAGCCACTGGCAATCACTGTTATCTTCTGTTTCTATATAATCAGCTTTTGAAAAAAATTTTATATATAAGTAATACATACAGTACTTTTCTTTCTTTGTCTGGTTTATTTCACTTAGTATAATGACCTCCAGATTCATCCATGTTGTTGCAAATGGCAAGATTTTCTTCTTTTTTTTATGGATACTATTCCTATATATATATATATATATATATATATATATATATATATACATACATACACCCATTTTTTTATCCATTTATCTGTTGAAAGACATGTAAGTTGTTTCCATATCTTGGCTATTGTGAATAACGTTGCAATAAACATGTGTGTGCAGACATCTCTTTGAGATATTGATTTCAATTCCTCCAAATATATATTAAAGAATGGAATCTCTGGACTTGAATAAACATTGTCAAGCAATCAATGATTTCTGTTTTTAATGTTAGCATCCCTGGATGCTCAATGTCTATGACCATTAATTCATTAAGGGTAGCAAAATTGTGATATGCTAATTCTATCACTTTATTTTACTTGTTAGATAACAAATAATTGAATAAAGAATTGTTCCCTCTCATCTACTATTTGTTTACCCAATGGGATAGTTCATAATGTAAAAGTCAAAATAAATGTTGGTAATTTCCTTATAACTACTGTTTTAATCTAATCAATTGGTTTTAACTTCATCCTCAGAATGGAAACAATTAGATTTCCTTTTTTAATGAAAAAGTATTATTACAAACTCAAGAATGTAGAAATATTCCATAGGTTTATATCTACTGCAATTCTTACCAATTCTTGAACTTCATTAGAAGTTCAAATTATGTTATATTTGGTCAGTTGAAGCTTCTTCAAATTCTTTTGTCATATTCTAGTAACAGTCTTTCATAGCTATCTTGCTATTGGTATATTAAGATGTTCCAAATTCCTCTTGTACAGTTCAGTTCCAGACCTGGAATCAGCCAAAGAAGACCTGTTAATGGGAATGGTATTTTAGAAACAACTGGGCATTAGGGATGGGCATTGCTACCAAGTTGGTCATTACTTCACTACTGTTTTCCATTATTTCCTTGATTTTCTTTTTCAAGGAATCCTAAATCTATATGATAATTGCACTTCCTGTATTTGTTAATTTCTCTTCAATGGTTCTGTCTTTATTTCTTCAGATTTTTAAATCTTTCCTTTTAACCTTCTATTTAGTTTAGGGCTCTGACCTTTCAGACATTGGTCCTCCACCACCAGAGTGGGCCAAAGCCCTTCTTGTTCAGTTCCTGTGCTCAGATTGGCACTCCATGAAGTTTGCTACTCAGGAGCTCTCTTGTTCTCTGATCTTTTAGGCACTCTGTTGCTTTCCTCTGTTCTCACACACATTGATGGCCTTGGTCTTCTGGCTACTGGTGTTCCTTCCCCATCTTTTTATATTTTGGAGTGTGTGGCATACCTTGTCATTTTGTTTTGTTTTCCATGCTATCCATGTGATTTAGTTTCACTGTGGGGTTTTGCTCTCTGTTTTTATTTGGGATTTTTGAAAATCCAGACTCCATGCTAGCATTGCCACTGCCATTTTTTTAGATTCCCCCTTTGTAAGGGCACTTTTGTTTAAGGAACAGTACACATTTTCCTCAGTGTGGCTTCAAGTAACCTATTCTTCACTTACAGAGGAAGAACTCTTCCCCTTTGTTCATATTTAGATTAAGAAAAATACTTCTACTCACTAAGCTACAGAAATTTATTTTGGTTACTGTTATCATTTATGGTGCCAAGGATTTAAAATTAGTGTTATAATAATTGTTTGGGAAAAGATTCAAGCGAGAAGCTATTACTAGTCCTATATCTCCTCCAGATTGAACCAGCAAGTTGTCACTTCCTTTTTACAGTCTCTTCATGCTCCATATGTTATGCTATGTGAAACTGACAAGTGCTAATATGTCACAAGGTGCCTTGTTGCTATGAAAATAAATGACCCATGAACTAGAGCTCTCAAATAATTTTTTTTTCATTCTCAGAGAGGAAAATAAGGCAAATGACAAAAAAAAAAAAAAAAACAAGTGAATATTACTATTTAATCTCAGTTTCTCTGGGGAAATGTTTTAGGTTTAAGTTCCTTTGGGAAAATGTTCATTTTTAATTTCATTTATTTTTCATTCATTCCAGGTTTGGACTTTAAAAATATGTAATAAAAATTAATGATCTACGTATCAATTGGTTTGATCAATCCTTGATGATCAGAACATCAGTTTTTAAATCAGCAAAATGAGCTTATCCTATACTTTAGAAGCAATTTTAACAACAAAAGTTGAAATAGATTCAATCATTCAAATGATGATTACTCTTATTTCCTGCAACTAAGGATAATGATGAAGAGTTGGACACTCCCTGCTTTCACATTGTTCATGTCCAGTGATATAGAAATGGGCTTTTCTGTAAATCTAGTCTGTTGATTAACTGTGTGACTCTCAATGAGTCTTTGGCTCTTACTTTTTTAATCTGTCAAATGAGGATAAGGTTTATAATTGTCTGCATAGAAGCATGCTAGAGAGAGCAGTCTGAAAAGATAATGAATGTGCAAATGCATAGCATATAAACTATAGTGCAGGGCTTCTCTTACTTGTTAAGCCTCTTCTTGTGGACTCAAGAAGTGGCTGAAACCTCTTGGAGTTTCCACGTGCAGAGTTACCTAATGAAGGAAAAAAAAAAGTGCCTAGATTCAGTAAAATAGAGATTTGAGGATCACCAGCACAGAGAAGCTGTTGGAAGCAATAGGATGAAATGAGATCAATTTGTCCAAGAGAAGAGACAGATAAAACAAAATGACTGGGCTATGGGATGCAACATTTAGATGTCAGATGGAGAAAAGTCAGGAAAGATGACAAAAGGAGAGAGGGGGAGAAACACAAGAATATGATGTCACCTAAGAGAAAAATATCTCAAGGAGGAGCGAGTGGTAAACCGTGTTGAAAGGAGCTAAGAGGTCTACTAAAATGAGATTAAAAAATTTTTAATTTTTACCCACTCTAATGGATTTGAAGTAATATCTCACTCTGGTTCTAATGTTCACTTTTCTAATGATTGATAATAGTATGTATGGGTCTTTTTGTATGTTTATTTGCTAACCTATATCTTCTTTGGTCAGTTGTCTATTCAAATTTTTGACCCATTTTTAAAAATAGATTGTTTCTTTTCTTATTACAGAGTTTAAGAATTCAATACTAATTTAGATACTAAATCTTTTCGCTGGTAGAGTTGCCATAACAAAATGCCACAGACTGGGTGACTTAAACAATAGAAATTTATTTTTTCACAGTTCTGGAGGCTGGAAGCCCAAGTTCAAGGAGGTGACAGGGTTAGTTTCTCCTGAGGCTTTCTTTTTGGCTTGCAGATGGCCATCTTCTTATTGTGTTCAAAGGTCTGTTCTTAGTGCACGCACATCCCTGATGTCTCTCCTTCTTATAAGGACACCTGTCATACTGGATTAGGGCTCCACACCTATGACCTCATTTAACCTCATTTAACCTTCATATGAATTTTGGGGAGACATAAGTCAGTCTATAATACTAGGCCTTTGTCAGATACTTTTTTCGGTGTGTGATTTTCTTAGTATTTGCTTGGGATTTCATTTACTCTATACATCAATTTAGAAAGAATTGGCATTTTAAGAACCTTGGGTCTTTTTCTATGTGAACCCTGAATTTTTTTATTTATTTAGGTCTTCTTAATTTCTCTTAACAATATTTTCTAGTTTTCAGTGTACAGGTCTTAAACATTTATATCATACTTACCTTAAGATATTTCATATTTTGATGCTATTGAAAATTATTAATTATTATTATTATTATTAATTATTTAACCTCAATTCCTTGTTCATTGCATTTGTTTTGTATATTGACTTTGTATCCTTAAATATGCTAAAACACTTAACAGCTCTAGCAAGTTATTGTAGATTCTTTTGGATTTTCTATATAAATGACCAGGCTGTCTTTGAATACTGGATAAATTAGTCCATTTTATCCAAGGAGTACATTTTCCTTTTCAACGAGATGTCTTTCATTTCTTTTTTTTAACTATTGCACTTGCTAGAATCTCCAAAACTGAATACAAGAGGTGGGAGTAGACATCTTGTCTCATTCCTGATCTTAAAGGGAGAGCATTCAGTCTTTCCTCATTAAATCTAATATTAGCTGTAGATATTCATAGGTTCCCTTTATAAAGTTAAGAAAATTCCTTTCTGTTCCTACCTTGCTAAGATTTTTTATCATGAATGGACGTTGAGTTTTGTCAAATGCTCTTTTCCTGCATCCATTGAGACAATTATATGGTTTTCTTTTTTACTTGGTCAACATAATTAATTTATTGATTGCTTTTCAAATGTTAAACCAACCAAGCACTTGGGATAAATACTTCTTCGGAATGATATGTATACTTTTAATATGTCTGGTTTTGATACAATAAAATTTTGTTTGAATATGTGCATCTATGTTCATATGGGTAATCAATCTATATTTGTTATTGTTTTTTCTTGTAATGTCCCTCTATAATATTGGTATAAGGGTAATCCTGGCCTCATGGAGTGCATTGAGTCAATCTACTCTGCTTTAATGTTTTAGATGAGCTTGTGTAGACTTGATATTATATTTTCTTTTAATTTTTGGTAGAATTTATCAGTGTAGCTATCTGGGCATAGCATCTTTGCTGAGGAGAAGTTTTCAACCACAAAATCCATTCTTTCAATAAATATAGGGCTATTCAGTTAGCCTATTGCTTCTTGAGTTAGCTTTGTAGTTTGTGCCTTTCAATGAATTTATCCATTTCACTGAGTTGTTAGATTTGTAGTTGTAAAGTTTTCATGATATTCCCTTATTATCCTGATAATATCTTTAGAATCTGTAATGATTCCTCCTATCATCTTTGATATTGCTAATCTACATTCTCTCTCTGAATAAAGCTTTATCAATTTCATTGATCTTCTCAAAGTATCAGTTTTAAGCATCATTTATTTGCTCTATTGATTTTCTGTTTCTATTTCATCGATTTCCACTGTGATCTTTATGCTACTTTGGAGTTCCTTTGGTCTTCTTTTCTTACTTTATTAAAGAAGAAGCTGACATTAAGATCTTTTCTTAAAGATCTCCCTTTTCAAAATGGGCATCTAGTGCCCCAATTCTCCTTCTAAGTATTGCCTTAGCAGCATCTCACACTTTTGATATGTTGTGTTTTCATTTTCATTCAGTTCAAAATACTTTCTATTTTCCTTTTATTTTTTTTCTTTGATCCTTTAGTAGGAATGGACCATTATTCTTGGTCCTACCTGAGCATCAGACCCTGTTAGTTTTAACCCATCAGATGGTTCTTTTCCCAAACTTGGGTGGTTTCCTTGCAGGCATGAACCAGTCAGTGCTCTACTGAATACTAAAAATGGACCTTCTGCAGATTTCTGGAGTTCTCTCTCTATGCAATTATCTTCTCTCTGTTACTACTGATTTCATTCCCTCACGTAAGGGAGTCTGTCTAGCTCCCCTGGGGCTCCCTTTTAGTGTCATGGACTGGAAACTCAAGACAGTAAGCTAGGAAACAGTAGAGCTTATCTCATTTGTTATTTCTCAAGGTTATTGTCGTCTATCGGCTGATGTCCTGTGTCTTAAAAACAACAATTGTTTCTAATATCTTCTTTTTCTTCTTTTTTTTGTTTAATCCAGTAAGAGGCTAGATCTGGTCATCACATTTTGTTATTCCATCTAGTCTCAATACATAATTTTGATCCTGGATTTATTTCCTAATCCATGTATCTTAAGAAGTAAGCTACTTTTCTAGATTACACTAAATCCAGCTGAAGCATCATTCAGCCCACTTGTCTACATTATGTTAAAATATTTCTGCCTACCACCTGACTCACCAAATATTTGTCAGTGAAATTCTATCACCTATGCAAGGAGGAAATATCTTCCATTTTTCTCAAATTCACTTACTTTTATTGATAACTTATGAGATATTTTTGCCTATCCTTATCCTTCTAAGAAGATAAAATTATAAAAGAATACTTATACAAATGGAACATATACAAAGAAAGAAAAAGATGACAATGTCTTTGAATTGATGTTTGTAGTACTGTATATGACAATAATTATAACTATAAAAAGTCAGAATTCAAATACTCTTTCTTTATGCACACTATTCATCAAAAATTCAAACTATAGAATGTTGAAAACTCCATATCTTAGGAAATAGTGCATTTATCCTCAGAAGACTGATTTCTTTGTGTGTGCTTATGCCTTCCCTTAAATCTGGGGTAGTAGGGGGGATTTCATTGTTCATTAACCACTTCTATGGTCAGTTTCAAAGTCACAGTGTCTATCATAAATTTTAGAAATATAAATCTCAAATGTTAAGAACTTCAATGAATATATTAGACTTTGTTTATAACACCTTCATATTGAATATTGAGAATCTGTCCTTGGCGGCCATCTTAAAATTGGTTTTCTTTCAGAAATTTCAGTCAGAAACAGAGAAGACTATATATAAATCAACACACTAACACAAAGTCTGGAATATTATATATGCCATATTGCTTCTGAGACTAATGTTGAGGGGGAGCCCAAGATAAACCTGTAATTTTTCTTCTGGAGTGTCACTATTATGAACATTGCAAGTGGTAAAAAAAAAAAAAAAAAAGGGCAGTGGAATTGTTTAGCATAGCATCTTGAGGACATCTGCCTCTAACACTTTATCACATCAGAAAAAGATGTACTAAAAATGTTCTATGTTGTGAAATGATAAATGCTTTATAAGAAGGCTCAGGAATGACCTTCCTTTTTCTATTTCTTTCCTGAAGCCTTCTCCTGTCAGTAATTACCCTAACAATGCTGTCCACATGCAGTAATTAACTCCTTCTTTTTTCTCCATGACACAATGCTCATTTCCTACTCCCAGCTTTCAAGGCTTAACCCATTTACAATTCATTCTATATATAACTTTAAAAGAGAGTACAACAGCAGCTATGTTAGATAGCTCGATTTGCAAAGTTCAACTGAATATTTAAAAAAATAATAAAAAGATGATCCTAGATGAACTAAGAGGCAATAAGGCCCCACCAGGGGAATTCTATTCCCAAATGATATTTTATACATAAGTTGTAAATTTTTCTTTTTCCAATGTTTGGTTCAAATGACAAAATAAATGACAGGGAAAATGGAAACCTAGATTTTAAATTAGAGATTGACTCGAGAGAACTATAACGCTAAAACTCTTTAAAAAAAAAAAGATTTTATTTATTTATTCATGAGAGACAACAGAAAGAGGCAGAGACACAGGCAGAGGGAAGAAGCAGCCTCCTCACAAGGAGCCTGATGTGGGGCTTGATCCCCAGACTGGGGTCATGCCCTGAGCCAAAGGCAGACACTCAACTGCTGAGCCACCCAGGTGTCTCAAATGCTAAAACTCTTATGCTTAAAATCCAGATTTGGCACACAAATCAGTCACCATTCACCATATACTCAAGAAGAGCCCAACTGAAATAACCAATATACCAAATTCTGTGATTGAATCTGTCTGATCATAGGGGATTCCCTATGAAAGACTGGAACAAATAGACATATTCTCCAAACACCTGCAAAGTTGGGAAACCTAGATTTACAGTAGCAGTTAGGATATAGAAAGATACAAAATACCTTTTCTTCCCACTGAAACAGTAAGAAATTACTGCATTAACAAGTTTCTATATTCTGAAAGAATATAGAATATATATTCTACATATGAATATTTATTCATATAAAGCTGAAACATTGTCTGAGTGGTGGTGGTGAGCATTGCCAATGTTATGTTTATTGCAGTTAAAAAAAACTAAAAGTATTTGAAAATGTGGATAGTCCATACTCCTAAATTTGTATGGGTGTATTAGGAGAAGTGACTTAGGGTCTTGTGAAAGAGGCTTTATGGGATGGGGTCTCATGGGCTTCTCCCAGTTTTCTTGCTAGCTGATTGGATATCTCCAATGGAAGTTTCTGTTTCTGCTTGGCAAAGTTTCATTGATTCATTCTGTTTTAGTGCATATTTCCTTATAAATTCAAACATTTCACTAAAAAAATACATATTTTCATTAAAGAGATGTGGACACAGAAATCTAAAACCTAAAATCAGATGAACTCAGAAAGATGAGCCCTTCTATAGTAACAAGGGAACAGAGGAAAGAAACTTTGTAACTTTTTATTTTTAGTATTTTATTTATTTATTCATGAGAGACACACACACACAGAGAGAGAGAGAGAGGGAGAGGGAGAGACAGAGACACAGGCAGAGGAAGAAGCAGGCTCCATGCAGGGAGCCCGATGTGGGACTCAATCCCAGGACTTCAGAATCACTCTGGGCTGAAGGCAGGCACTAAATCACTGAGCCACCCAGGGATCCCGGAAACTTTAATCCCTGAGACCCATGGTTGAAGTTGTGGTGAGGGTAGAGGACAGACTGATAACAAGCATCTATAAAATGAAATGTTTGACTTGCATTAAGGAGAAACTGACAAACTTCTGACCAACCTGCAAACCAGTGTGTCAGTATTTAATCTGGAAAAAGCCCAAACTCAAGGATAATGTTCTTTTGCTAAATAATACATTTATACAGAAGTTTTGTGGAGTTATCAGAGGTTAGGAATGATTAAAAAGCCAAAAAATCTCTCTGGTTTCAAAGAATCCCAAATCTGATGTCCAGATGTCTCTTGTTTATCATCTCACTGTCATGAGCCTTACAGAACCCAGCTCCAGAGTCTGTTGTCTTGCCATCACAGTGTCAAGACTTCATAGCATATGGCCTTGAAAATCCCATAGTTTGTGGTACAGAAATCTCATGGTTTGCAAAAACTTGCTCTAAGGATCTCTAGATCTCCCAAGTCATACAGATTTAAGGTCTATCTAGCAGGTTCAAGGTCATGCAGTTTTGAGGTCTAGCAATATTATAACGTTTAGTTCCAGTGACCTCCTGGAAGGATAGCCTGAATTTCCTTTCAAAATGTTTTAGAATTTGTTGTAACCAAATTTACAACAAATTTACAACCAAATTTATATTTGATTATAATATAATCAAAACAATCAGTCCCCTTGGTGGCATAGTGAAATGGGGATTGGGCTGAAAACCAGAAAGTCTTATACACCTGGTACTTACATTCCAAGAATATTTGACACAAGAGTAGGAAGACCAATGAACTTGAATGTAAGTCAATAGAATTCAAAATCATAGCATAGAAAGAGAAAAGACTGAAATAATGAACTTGGGGTAGGCAAAGATTTCTTAAACAGGACACAAAAAGCACTCATCATAAAAAATAGGTAAATTAGACTTGTTTAAAATTAAATAATTGTGCTTTTCAAAATACACTGTTAAAAAATAAGAAGTCAAGCCACAAAATGAGAGAAAACATTTGCAAACATTTATCTAACAAGAGACTCAAATTCAAATACACATGGCAACTCATATAAAGAAAAACAACTCAATAATAATGGCTAAAAGTTTCAAAAAACTTTATAAAAGGTATATATTTAAGTAGCCAATAAGTACACCGTAAGATACTCAACATTAGCCATCAACAAAATCAATAATGTGATATCACTTCATACCTATTTTTAAAAACTGACAAGACCAAATGCTGATAAAAATTTAAAGCAAATGGGCCATACCAACTTCTTGCTAGACATGTCTCCAGAGGCATGGAAACAAAAGCAAAAATGAACTATTGGGATTTCATCAGGATAAAATGCTTTTGCACAAGAAAGGAAACCAATCAACAAAATTAAAAGGCAACCTACAGAGTAGGAGAAGATATTTGCAACTGATATATCAGGTAAAGGTCTAGTAGCCAAAATCTATAAAGAACTCCTCAAACTTAACACCCAAAAAACAAGAAATCCAGTCAAGAAATGGGAGAAGACATGAACAGATATTTCTCCAAAGAAGACATACAAATGGCTAACAGACACAAGACAAAATGCTCAACGTCACTCATCACCAAGGAAATACAAATCAAAACCACAATAAGATACCACCTGACACCAGTCAGAATGGCTAATATTAACAACATAGGAAACAACAGGTGTTAGCCAGGATGCGGTGAAAGGGGAAACTTCTTCTATGATTGGTGGAAATGGAAACTGGTATAGCTACTCTGGAAAACAGTATGCAGGTTCCTCAAAAACTTAAAAATAGATCAACCCTATAACCCAGCAATTGAGCTACTAGGTATTTATCCTAAGAATACAAAAATAGTGATTCAAAGGGGCACATGCACCCCAATGTTTATAGCAGCAATGTCCGCAATAGCCAAAATATGGAGAGAGCCCAGATGTCCACTGACAGAAAAATGGATTAAAAAGATGTGGTATACACACACACACACACACACACACACACACACACACAATGGAATATTACTCAGACATCAAAAAGAATGAAATCTTGCCATTTGCAACAACATGGATGGAACTAGGGGGTATTATGCTAAGCATAATAGAGAAAGAGAAATACCGTATGATTTCACTCATACATGGAATTTAAGAAACAAAACAGATGAACATAGGGGAAGGGAAGGAAAAATCCAATAGAATAAAAACAGAGAAGAAGGCAAACCTTGAGAAACTCTTTAACGATAGGGAACAAACTAAGGGTTGCTGGAGGGGAAGTGGGTGGAGAGATGGGGTATAATTGGGTGATAGGCATTTAAAAAAGAACATGCACACAGATATTTATTCCAGCTTTGTTCCTTTTTTAAAAAGGATTTATTTATTTATTCATTAGAGATACAGACCTAGAGAGAGAGGCAGAGACACAGGCAGAGGGAGAAGCAGGCTCCTCGCAGGGAGCCGGATGCAGGACTCGATCCCGGATGCGGGGATCACGACCTGAGCCTAAGGCAGGCGCCCAACCACTGAGCCACCCAGGCATCCCATGGGTGATGGGCATTAAGTAGGGAACTTGATATAATGAGCACTGAGTATTACATGTAACTGATGGAACACTAAATTCTACCCTGAAATTAATAGTACACATATGTAAACTAAATTGAATTTAAATAAAACTAAAAAAAAAAAAAAAGCAAATGGAACCATCATACATTGATGACAGTAATTAAATGATCCAATCATTTTGGAAAGCAGGCAATTTTTCATAAACTTAAAGATATTCCTACCCTATGGCCCAGCATTTCCACTCTTATTTACCCAAGAGAAGTGAAAACATGTGTCTATGGGATTTGTTTATCAATGTTCATGTTAGCGTTATTCGTTTTCCAAACAAGAAATCACCCAAACATTCATTAACATGGGAATATGTAAACAAACTGTGGAATATTCAGATAATAAGGGTTCCCCTGCAATAAAACTGAATAGACTACTGGCACACACAACATAAGTAAATCTCTAAATATTATACCAAGGGAAATAAGTCGATACAAAATGCAAATACAATACTCTCTCAATTATTTGAAATTCTGAAACTTCAAGTGGTGATAAGACTAGAATCAGTGGTTTGGAGATGGAGGATTGGCTGAAAAGGAGTGTGAAGAAACTTTCTCTGGTGATGGAAATTGTTTGTATCTATATGGGAGCCGTGGGAACCTGGTATGTATATTTGTCAAAGCTTATTGAACTGTTTACTTAAAATATGTATATTGTATGTGCATTAAGTAAATTCAACAAAGATGATTGAAAAACAAAAAGAAAAGAGAAACCACTTTAAACAGAGCAAGTGTGAAAATATTCTGAAGATATTTATATTCTTAGTGAAAGATTGATTATAACTGCCATTTATCAAATATTCACTACTGGGGGACCGAGATAAACATTTTCTACACACAATCTCATTCAAAACATCACAGTAAAACTAAAAGTTTCCATTAGCTCTAAATACCTAAATGCAATAATTTTTAGTCAATCAGGTGAAAAATATCATAAGATACATATAGAGAATTTTCCTCTGCAAAACACACTACTCAGATAATAGCATTTTTTGTCTGCCTCATGGATACTGCCCTTAACATATACTGCCAAGTCATCCTTACGTTAACTAATTTATGTCCTGAAACATACATTTCACCAACTCGGCGGCTGTCAGCAAAAACGCTCCTACCATACTATATTTTGCATTTTGTTTGATATCACATCACCTCAGCTTCCACAGCTGAGTGGGTCAGCATTCCTGTGTGACTGTATTGCCAAGGTCTCTTCTAACAGGGTGATAAAGATAAATCAATGGATACCAGCTGTGAGGAAATCAACTATCAGCACAAGATTAAATCTTGTTTTGTCTTCTATCATTTTATAGCAAAGTGACTAAGAATAGTGTTGGATCAGTTTGTTTCCTTTGTTCTCATTCTTCATTCCAGTCTTCTGGAAAGCAGAGAGGACTTCTGGAAAGTCCTTCAGTCCTACAAAGTTCTAAAAAGTCTCAATTTGTCCTTAAACCAACATACCTTTAAACAGTTGATTTTAGATCACATATGTAGCCTTGAAATGTTATCAAATGTCACAATTCCTCTTCTAGATTTTAAGTACTATATTCTGTGTTGATGTTTTAATATTTAAAGCTATAAGCCTGAATACCAATACTCTGAAAGGAACTATTACAAGGCTACATCTGTATGCCTATTTCATCTCTCTGAGAAATGTAATTGATTGGTATGATGTTTTTATTCCCACAATCTCTTCCACATAGCATTAAAAATTCAATGTTATCTCTCAGAGGAGATCTCAAATCCTATTACACTACTATCTCCAAAATAAGAAAAACCTATTTAAAATGTGTAAGTCCTGCTTTTCCATCAAAACAATGTATGATGCATGATGATTCAAAGATACGCAACATCCTTCTTTTTTATATTGGGAATTAAGAATGGAATCTGTAACTTCATTTACATCCCCATTCTTGTGTTTTTAATAGCTTATAAAGGCCAAAACTCTTCATTGCTTATGTTATTTCCAAAGGTAGGCAGTAAATAATCCTCAGGTTTAGTGTTCTGTTTTTACATGATATCCTCCTAGCTAGGATTTCTGCAATAATATCCCCATCATTTTCACCATGAATTTCTTGTGTTCCAAATAACAAAATATACAGCGAGTATATAGGAGCAATTCATGCCAGGTAATGAAGGTATCCACCTAATAGCCACTTAACTTCTGTTTTTCACTAACATAACAAATTGTGTTCAGGATAGCAATGTACTTAGAGATAACAATTTAATATCTCAGCCTCAATTGCAGTTAAGAATAGTCATGTGTTATATTTCTCGATGATGGGATGTTAGAGATGGCTTTTTCTTATGAACAAAAAAAGAAGTCTTTCTGCCAGGAATATAAAATAATGGGCAAGAAGCTAGTGAACATGAGGAGAAAAGATTCATGTTAAGAACAGAAGTTATGGAAATTGGAAGGCCATTGAGTTTTTGATGGCATACCGGAGCAGATGCACCCAACCTAGACTACATAGTTTTCCAATTTCATGTTAAGCAAGAAAAACTAAGCCACATTTGGTTAGCTCCACTTTTTGTTCTTTAGTTATCTGTGCCAGACACAATTGTGACATGTTCCATTTAACTAGTTAAGGAATTGTAACTCTTCACTAAAATTTGCCAGCCCCTACCTTTTTAATCACTTCACCAATGTCCTTATCTTGACACTCAGCCTTTGCATGATTTCTGAGCCAAAAGCAAATAAAACCCGTAAGGATACTAGGCCATCATCTAGAAGGCCCTGCAATAAATCTTGCTGCTAAGAGACCAGGACTTAGCACCTGGGCATTCCTAGAGCCTGCAATACCAGATTAGTTTTATGAACTTGCCTTCTCTCCCTAGCACGGTAGCTTCTTCCAGGACTGAACTCTTCCTTAAAGTCTCAGTCTTTATGTATAAGAACCTGATATTCTGCATGGTCTTTGCTAGTGTCCTAGAGGAATAGATTCTTCTAGCTAATGAAGGTATGAGGGCATTTTCCAACCAATGACTGGAGTTACGCTGTGAATGAACAAATCACATTTTCTAATACTATCATTAATCTGTCTGGCTCCAAGAACCTCTATTCTCCTAGAGCTTCTTGTTGACTGCCTACTGGAGTAATCTCACTATTCTCACACATCTCGAAAAATTTACAGTTGTTGGGCCAGAGCTAAGCTTGCTCTACCGGTCAAATATTTTGTACTATGTTTTGGACTGGGCAAATGTCTTATTTGGGGTCAAATTTTATAGCTATTCATTTGTTCTAACATAAGGCCATCTGAATCACTAAGGTCCCCTTGAGCTTTAGGCCTGAAATCTCTCCCATTGTAACTGATCTGAGAAACTGGTACGACCTGTGACTTTATTATGCAATTTGAAATCAGAATTTCTTTAAAAATAAAAGTTTGATCTGGACATGGTTGGAAATTGCAAAGTCCATCAGAATTAATAGTTATTTTCAGCTTGACATTAAAATAATAGAAAGTGACTTCCCCTTGTTTTTGGACTTTAAAAATCTTGAAACTTTGGAGAAGACATTGAACTTTAGAGGTTCACCTGGGTGAACCCATCTAAAAGGTTTTTATTTGGGGCCAAAAAGATTCCTCAATGATTCAGAAGGCCTCCACCATTCAGTAGAGTTCAGTAAGCTCTCTGCCTACCATTGTCAACTGGGAAAGACTAGTCGTATTTCAGTTGTTAAGATTTCAACAAAAGTGAATTGCTGCTTTGAACATTTTGGTGAAAGCAATATGAATGCAAATGGTGTGTGTGTGTGTGTGTGTATGTGTTGATTGAATATATATAGAAATTGAACCTATGTATGTGTGTACATGTATATATATATATATATATGTATATATATATATATATACTTACATGTATGTATTCAATTCTGTAAGAGCCATGGAATAATTAATATAATATTTATATTTTAAAATTCAATGCTGTGATTCTAGTGAGAATAAGGACAATCTACTTAAATACCATTTTGAAGAAGTATATGGAATATCTGTGCTATGATATTCAACATATCTGTGTTTCTTCAACAAAATAAATTAACAGAAGCTCCCAAAAAGGAAAGATCCTCCAACTATATGTGTAAAGCATGTAAACTTTATAGACTTCACCTAATTTATTTTGAATAAGGAAGTGTGATTGTATATACCAGTTCTTCTTTATTCATGTGTTGAGTTTCATAATACTACTTATTTACCTATATGTAAGAAACTAACTGACAAATCTATTTCGAACATTGTAGTCAAATCATTCTACCTTTTAAAAGGGTTAATAGAGATACATACATACATTTATCAGGTAATATAAATGTTACTGCTCTTTTTATTACCCTATTTTTGAGCATGAGTGTTGAAAACCATAGAACTAAAGTCAATGCTTAGTTATGGCAACTATAAGATCCTTTTTTCTTTTCTTTTTTTTTTTTTTTAATTAATTAATTTAGGGATCCCTGGGTGGCGCAGTGGTTTGGCGTCTGCCTTTGGCCCAGGGCGCGATCCTGGAGACCCGGGATCGAATCCCACATCGGGCTCCCGGTGCATGGAGCCTGCTTCTCCCTCTGCCTGTGTCTCTGTGCCTCTCTTTTTTTAATTAAAAAAATTAAAAATAATTTTAATTTTGGGATCCCTGCGCCACCCAGGGATCCCAAGATCCTTTTTTCTAAATACATTTATCTCCCTTCATTGTGGCCAAAGTCTATGTAGCTTTTGATTTATCTTCCTAATCTTAAAGCTTGTTATAAGTGGTATGTTTTTAAAATTTTAAGCCATGGGAAGTCTGGGTGGTTCAGTGGCTGAGTGTCTGTCTTTGGCTCAGGTCGTAATCTTGGGGTCCTGGGATCAAGTTCCACAACAGGCTCCCTCAAGGAGCCTACTTCTCTCTCTGCCAGTCTCTACCTCCCTCTTTGTGAATCTCATAAATAAATAAATCTTTAAAAAAATTAATAAGGGATCCCTGGGTGGCGCAGCGGTTTGGCGCCTGCCTTTGGCCTAGGGCGCGATCCTGGAGACCCGGGATCGATTCCCACGTCGGGCTCCCGGTGCATGGAGCCTGCTTCTCTCTGCCTGTGTCTCTGCCTCTCTTTCTCTCTCTGTGACTATCATAAATAAATAAAAATTAAAAAAATATATATATTAAAAAAATTAATAAAATTTCAAGCCATTTTAATTTGTGAAGGATATAAGGGGCAAATCAAATAATACTTGCACTGATATAGTCAAAATAATCAGATGAAATATGAATATTTAAATAATCTGAATCTTAGTATAAATCTTGAAATAATAATAGCTAGATTATGTCATATAACTAGTTTGACAACTACCTAAAGTGGGTTGATTATTTATTCTTAAATTATTTACAAACAGGCTGAAGACATGGCTCCTCCAAGTTAATTAGCCAGTTAAGTAACATTGTTTGAACTGTCTCAGGGACAGTGAGAAATTATAGGGGAAGCATACAGCATAATTCTTTCTCTATGACTGACCCAGTAGCATTTGCAATTAATTTTGAAAATACAAGTGGTGTAACAAAATGAAATGGCTGAGTTATAGCAATCAATATATATGTATGAGAAATAATTGCTTGCCACAGTGGTACAGAAAAAAAATGTATAATTATTTTACATCATAGAAACAGGGTTCATGCAGAAGAGGTTTAGATTTTGGAAACTGGCATTACTATTATTGACATCATTTCATTTGGGTATAATGAAAAAGGAATATAAGATGACTGAAAAGTTTTTTGAAGGTGACATCCAAGAAAGTTTTTAACTTTCATGTTTGTGTTTCAGTCTGTCAAGCTGGCGGTCTCCAAGTCATTGCACGATGAGCTATTAATAAGTGCCAAAACATGACCATCTAAATACTATATGAATTTCCTTACTCTTATACTAAGTATTTCCCATTATTGCCTCTTCCCCTTAATGAAGTAACTTCAAATTCTTTAATTTCAGCATATTTCATATGTCTAACTAAAAAATTATATATTTACATAATACGTATATGTAAAATAGGTATACATCCACACACAATACCCAACAATACTTATGCGAATATTAGGGAAAAGTAGATTCTTTACAATATATTTTTTTAAAGGTTTTATTTATTTATTCATGAAAGACACAGAGAGAGAGAGGCAGAGACATAGGCAGACGGAGAAGCAGGCTCCCTGCAGGGAGCCGGAGCCAAGGCAGGCGCTAAACCGCTGAGCCACCCAGGGATTCCCTACAATACATTTTTAAATGCTAGGAAAAAGAGGCAGAGGCAATACAAGTAGCAGAGAAATATCCATTCAGTTTAAACAAAGGCAGAAAACAGACTACATATTTCATTGAATCTAAAAATAATTAGTTTAAGATTAACAATGATTTTTTGCACCACCGTGAGACATACAAACTGCTTTCAATTGCACTATGACACATCATTGATCTGAAGATTTATTTTGATTTTGGCAATAGTAGAATGTGAAAAAAGTTCGTCTTAGAATCAATGAAATGTATATATACGGTTTTCATCTTTCTTCTGCTTTGAGTGGTACCTTCTTTTTAAAATACTCATTCTTAAGATTCATATTTTAGATTAACATTAAAGGTAAGTTTTACCTTCAAAGTTACTGAAATGGTAAATTAAAATGTTAATATGCTGCAAAACTTTCCTCTTCCCATGAGCTATCTTTGGAGTCTAAACTGTGTTTAGTGCCCATTCATAAAGAAAAGATCTCCCCTACAAATAAACAAGTTATAGATTTAACACAAATTAGTGTTCATTATTCGTGTCTGGAACATCATGGGCCTTGCCATCTGAGTTTATAATTAATGCAGATTTGGGAACATGCCTATTTTTTATTTCTTCTAGACTAATGTTTGAAGTGTAAATCTCCATTATTAGACTAATTTCCCTTTTTTAATTTAGAACTCTTCAACTAACTTGTTATTCAGTCTTCAAAACAAATGCATTTACCTTGCCCAAATTAATAGGACCCTTAGGCAGTTGAATATTCCTTCCAAATTCTTGTGGGTTTTTTTCATTATCTATTACATAACAAAATAGTGCATCTGGCATCTCACTCTGGTACAGATAAATTTTAGGCCTTACTTATTCCTTTTCTAATCAATGATAAATATTAACCCTTTAAGAGATAAAATGGCCAAAGCCAATATAAGGCTCACTCTAATTTCATTAATAGCATGACAGCTTTGAATTTATTGATAGCTTTTAGTTTTACGCCTAATTTTAAAATTATAGAACAGATCTCGGTTATTAATACTTCTTTTAAACTATATGTAATAGATTTCTAGCAGAGTAGGAGTGGGTTCAAAAAGGTGAAAACCGAATTTTAGCTAGTGTAAAGCTAGAATAAGTCCTATGCATGTTGCTTCTTTACAATTTATATTTTATTTATTTTTTTTACAATTTATATTTCAGAACATGAAATAGCTATCTCATAAATCTGATCTATGTTGTCTGCTATATAGAGTTAACAGTAAGGCAAGCTCCCTCCTCCGAGCTAATGACATGGTATTATCCTGATGCTGATAGCTTGATTGAGACAGCTGCTATTTGAGGTACACTGTGTAAAGGGCATATAACCAGTAGCTATTCTGACCTTGACATCTTACCTGTTGGATGTTATGTGGCAAGAGAACAATGCATGTGAGCTGCATTATAACACATTATGATGTGTTAGTGGCTGCCATGGAAACCATTTACCTGAATTAAGATGTAATAATTTATTCAGGGATCTTATAGTAGAATAATTAAAAGACTTTCACCTAAAAATTAATTTTTATTTATTTATTTTTTTTAAAGATTTTATTTATTTATTCATGATAGTCACAGAGAGAGAGAGAGGCAGAGACACAGGCAGAGGGAGAAGCAGGCTCCATGCACCGGGAGCCCGATGTGGGATTCGATCCCGGGTCTCCAGGATCGCGCCCTGGGCCAAAGGCAGGCGCCAAACCGCTGCGCCACCCAGGGATCCCTAAAAATTAATTTTTAATTTAAAAAATCAGCAATCGATATTACTATGTGCTGTTTTACTCAATGCCACATCTGATCTCTATGCCTCGATTTCCTCATCCAAAGGGATGATAATGTATCAACCTAGTCCACTTCTTCTGGTTCTTATAGCAAATGAAATTAGGTATTGGAAAGTACCTTACATTTCTGCCATAAAGCAATATGTAGGATACACATGATTAAACTGCATTAAAAAAAGAGTTGCATTTTTTTCAAGGTTAAGGAACTGACTGGGGTAAACTCAGCTCTCCTTCAAGAAATCACATTTCAATCAGTCCGTTTCCTGTTTATGATTTAGTGCCACCTCGTGGCAGTTCTTTTAGGTTAAATACCCATGGGAGCAATTCTGGGTTCCATGGTTGTTTGGAGACTCTTAAGACTACAGAAGGGATCCCAGAAATCTTCTGGTTGCTGAAGTGTGCTCCATATTGAGGCTATTGGGAACAGATAATAGTGGGAATAAGAGACTCAACTTACACTTTCTCCTTTACTACTGCTCTTTTACTATCCCATCCTATTCTTTCCCTTCTTCCCAACTCCCCTCCAGAAGATAAGATTATTTAACACAATCCCTCTTGGAGGACATATGGAAAGGAAGTAGATGACAGGTGCAACTGCAATGTCAACAATTAGATGTAAATCAGAATCATTAGAGAGGGTTTTTTTCCTTTTGATGTTTTTTAAGCTAACGAATAACACAGATAAAGTATTCTATCACTATCCAACAGTATCTAGACATTTCTACAATAATACATAATAACAACAAAGATGTGTGGAATTCTTATAACATACTAGAATTTTTAAATGTGCCTTAGCTGTCCAAAGCTGTGATATGTTTATTTATTCTGATAATTAAAAAAAATAAAGTTGAAATGAGGCATCATACAAAAATAAAAAGCTAAAACTGTTTTTTTTTTTTCAGTAAAAGCTTCTTTTGGCTCCTGTTAAAATACTTGCCACTTCATAAGAGTTTCATAACACAAAATCCTAAATTATGTCTCCTTCTTGTCATTCTTACCACATGTAATACTTTTAAAAATGTAAAACTCCATCTCATGCAAATACACTTTGAATTTTGTTAGTTCTCTGTTAAACAGAATTTTTGTTTATTCTCCCATTTCCCCTTATTCAATCTATAAGCCATTGTGTTTTGATCATTTAGTCAATCCATGACAGGATTTATCATGTATCCCACCCCCACACTGTGAACGTGTTGAAGACTTATTATACCACTGTCCTGCAAAGTAAGGCACATTGGCAGGCCAGGGTAAATACGGAGAATATCTTACTTGAATTGTTGCTCTTAAAGGCATAGCAATAGACTGGAGAAACTTGCCATTGCTTCAACTGAGTCATTGGTATAGTTTAGAACCAAACATGGAAAAGAAAAAATGGGCAGCTGCGTCAAGCAAAGAGCCCTCAAATCCCTCCTTGTTAACACATTATGATGGAGGACACAGAGTTAAAGTATCCTGACTGTGGCTGCTCAGAGTGTCACCCCACCTTCTCTCTCCAAATGATGGATGTGACACGAATACCAATATCCATGCCGCAAATTGTAACAGGAGAATTCAAATAGACCCCAAGGAAATAAGGCAGCTTGAGTATGTCCATTCTCAACATTTAAGAACAAAAAAGAGACCCAGGTAGATATAGTTACACTTGAAAATGGACAAAAGAAAAATAAGGTTTATATGCAATCAGTATGAAAAGGAAAGAAAGAATAAGCAAGCATAAAATAGTACGCTATGTTGATTGATAAAAAGTATATGTTCAAAGAAGATTTTTTTTCCCGGATAACAAAAGAGAGATTGAATAACGTCACCTTCTTAAAGGAAATTAAAATACCAACTCTATGAAATGAAAAAAAATAATAAAAAGATAAAGAAATAGGCTGGAACAAAGGGAAGTTAGCATGAAATAAATTAAGAGAGAAAATGACATTGATGATCTTAGAACTGAATTGGAAGCAGGGAAGAAAACTAACAATGTAAAAGCCTCTGAATGGAAGACAGATTCAAGAATATCACAGTTCAAAGAATGTGATTTAACAGATGGTAATTCAAATTGTACATAATAATGGAAATTTATCTTTGAGATAAGAATGGTTTTGTTTGAATATGGAACAAGAATATGTGCCACAGACAAAAAGTCAAAAATACAGTAAGGTAAACCACTGAATGAGGACCTGAAACTATAGATTAATAGGATTTATTACATGAAGAAAAATGTGTTAAATAACACTCAGAAGCATCTTAATGAATTTACTGATCTCTAAGAATAAGGAAAGAATTCTTCAAATATCTAGACCAGGAAGAGGTCACCTATAAGTTAAAAAGTTAATCTATCTTTAAATCATTAGCAATAATAACTGTTAGATAAAAGGGGAACAATTTGTACAGAATGTGCATATACTAGGGTTCTATACAGTCTTGTTGATGCAAAGAGAGAATGTCAATTGTCAATATTCAGGAATATATAATCTATATATATTCTGACAAATCTACTTGAATATATAATTTAGTGCAATGAAAATAAAAATGTACACTTCATGAAAGTTCGGCTCTGTATATATTTGAACACAGAATTAAAGCTAAATAGTTATGATTATAAATTGTGTATATATGCATATATACACACACCTATATACATATGTATATATATAAACATGTATATAATACCTATCTCTCTATAAAACTTGTTTTATATATATATGTATGTATATATACATAAAGTACCTGTCTCTCTATGAAACTTCTTAAGAAGAAAACCTGCATTTGATAACAATACTAAAGAGAATAAAATCCTATAGTATAGGGTGACAAATCCCCCAGGAGGAAGTAGCTAAAAAGTGGTAAGATTAATATTCTACTTTCCTCATACCCCATTAGAGAGGTGATTCATTAGATATTGTGCAATTTAGAAAGAGTATAAATTTAAAATATTATTTAAAGTTATAATTATATACTTTCTAAATTACAAAGCAGAAAATTAAAAAAAAATAATACAAAAAGTCATTTAATAATAACTTTTCTAGTAAAAGACTCCAATGATTAATATAAAAAGATGTCAAATTAGGGTACCTGAGTGGCTCAGGGGTGGAGCATCTGCCTTAGGCTCAGGGCGTGATTCCAGGTGCAGGGTTGGAGTCCTGCATTGGGCTTCCCCAGGGAGCCTGCTTCTCCCTCTGCCTATGTCTCTGCCTCTCTCATGAATAAATAAATAAAATCTTTTTTTTTTCTTAAAGAAAGAAATACTAGGGAAATAGTAAGAAACAGTAATAGTTGATTACTTGTATTTAATTTTCTCAGTCTTTGACAGATCAAGTAGACAAAATATAAATAAGGGTACTAAGCCTACTTCTCTGTATATATTAAATAGAACACACTTTCTTTTTAGTAATCATTTTATGAAATTGATGTCTTATAAGGCAATAAGTAAATCTCAATCAGTTTAGATTTACTTATTGCCTTATATAGGATTCATATTTTAAATGAAATACATACAGTAAGACTAGAAATACATGACAAACAGGAAAAAAATCAAACCCAGACTATAATAAAGATTTCAAAAGTCTCTCAGAGTTCCAGTTCCAGCGTGGTGAAATAAGCCAATGCTCCTACTGATAATAAGTATAAAACTCTGACCAAAGCATGAAAAAAAAAAAAATAACAACAACAAAACCCCCACTATCTAATGACTCTGAAGAGGAAGTCAGAGCAAACAGATATGGGAAGGGAGTCTAACTTGGAAAAGTGGCAGGCACAAAGGTGATTTTTTTTTTTAACTGTTTATAGCTTTGACCTGAAAGCTGCTAAAACTCTGGGAGGCTAAAACTCTGGTAGAAAGATTACTATCCCTCTAGCCAGAGGAACGGGGGAAAAGGACTGCAGCAATCACTACCAACTGCCAAATTAGCAGGGAGGAAATTCTTGAGGGGAAAGAGCAGGAGGAAGTGTTCCCCTAATTCTGTGCATGAAGACTGCATTTGCCTTATGATGGCTCCTAAAACCCACATGCTTGAGACAAAGTAAGAATTTAAAGAGAGCCCAGACAGCAAGACTCCACATTTTCTCTCTACGTTGTACAGGCTCAGATACAGAGCAAGCAGTTAATTAGGCTGTAAGAGATCACGGCCATATACTGGGTGAACAAATGAACAGGAGAAGTATGTGAGACAGTGAAGTCTGACATGATTCCTGGGGTTTGTTTTGTGTGATCAGGTGGACAGTGGTATGGGGGGGGGGGCAGAAAGATTTCCTTTAGGAAGTGTTAGTTTTGGAATATCTGGATAATCCTGTTAAATGTATTTAACTTACCAGTATATATCACATGAAAAAGAGCCCTAGGAGTGTATATTTGGGAGCCACTAGAGTATATGGTATAATTGAAACTATAGAAAATCGAAAATTCCCCAGGAAGAGTGACCTATATTGATAAGCATCCCTACTGAAGCCCCAAGTATTGTTGGGGTATGCCCATTCATGCATGCGTGTATTTCCTCCTTCATTCACTCAAGCGCTTAGGCCCCACATGTTCTAAGCACTGCACTAGGTACTCTATACAACCATAAACTCTTAGCCAAATGTAATTTACTTTTCCCGAGTAAGTTTTAGAGATATTTAATTAACAAACAGATTTCTCCATTGCAGAACTGTTCAGTTCCTGTGTTCTTTTTTCATTGCTCTGTAATGAACTAATATAGATGTAGCTGTTTTAAAATAAAACACACCTTTACCATCTCACAATTTCTGTGGCTAAGGAGTGCAGCTACATTTCAGCTGATTCCTTCACTCAAGATTCTCACAAGGCTACTATCAAGATGCAGCCAGACTACATTCTTATGCTGAGGCTTGAATAGAGAAAAATCCACTCCCAAGTCACTTGGGTTATTGGCAGGATTAATTTCTTTGCAGTTGAAGTACTGAGGGTCTGCTTTCTTGCTGGCTCTGAGCTAGAGGCCACCCTCAGCTTCTAGAGGTTACAGGGCATTTCTAGGGGTTGCCTGCTATTCCTTGACAAGTGCCTTTCCCAACATGGCTATGTATTTATTCAAACTAGAATCACTCTAGATGATAGCAAGTAGAGTTTATATAATGTCACATAATCATGGAAGTAACTTGCTATCATTTTTTTGTCATATTCTATTGGTTAGAGTCAAGCCACAGGTGCTATCCTCAGCTGGAGTAGACACCGGGTGGGAACAGCAGGAGATAGATCCTGGGGCCAACTTAGATTTGGCCCACTTGAGTCCATTAGATGGCATATGTGTATATCCACATATCCAGTAAGTAAATGAATACAGCATTATGTCCCAACATTTTTGACTGGAAATATTGTTATTCCAGAAAACACATCTGGGAAATGCTAGCAAAGGAGGAAGTAAGCTCCACAAACAAACACGTTTAAATTCCTATTCATTTTCACTTACCTCTCCTCCCCACTTGCTATTTCTTCGCACACACAGAAACCTTATATATATATGACTTTATGAAAGTCATATGCGAGGCATATATCATTATAAAAAACTTGTTTTCCCAGCTGCTGAGTGGAATCATTGCTTGTTACCACTATAATTAGGCTTGTTCCAGGCTTTTTGTGTAAGTATTACATTAAGAAAAAGAACTCAAGTTGCATGGACTGGTGTCACCACATTATCATAATTTTTCATGAAGAATATTTCATTAGGAATCAGTGAGTCTCATATACCCAGAGGTATTTTTCCTTGGGTCTTCCCACAATTTCTCTCTAGAACTCAGGCAGACATCCTGGACCAGTCCAAGAGGTACTATGCTATTCTCTACTTTTCCCAGAACAAGGATCCCTATTCTTATTCCTCCCTTCCAATAAATCAATTTATATTAATACGTAGCATTAGGCCTCTGTCTCAACCTACTCAACAGACCCACTCAAAGAGTTTAAATACGACTTTGTAACACCTTTGACACCTTCAGTGTCTCAACTACAACCATTTCTTCTGTGGAGTTTCCATATTATGCCAGCATGGAAATCAAGTGAAAAAAAGAGACGGGAGGAATGTAATATCTCTAAGAAATGGCCTCAGATCCACAGGGTGGAAGATGCATAGGAAAGATCGCATCTGTAATAGAGCTGGCATCAGCCTAGGATGTAGAGTTGGGATGGCATCAGGAGAACTCCAAAAATATCTCTCCTTTTTCATTTGAGGAAGCTGGAATTTGGCAGTTTCCAAATTATGCTCTGTGTTGTCCTAGGGTTTAGGAAATTTCCTCTGGGTTACTTCCTGGAACAATCTGGAGATTGAACTAGACCACCTCATTCTTATACAACCCAGAGCAGCACAAGATTATGTAAGATTTATAATGTTTGTTTGATGGTATTAAAACAGAGGTTGCACTGGGCAAAATTAAACTTTTTTCAGACTATTGCAATAGGAAAGAGAAATTGAACTCAACCCCACTAAAACAAAAAGCAGAAGGGTTTTTAAATGCTGTTATGAGCTAGTGGAAAAGTACTGAAGGACAACCAGTCCAGACATTGATCAATGGGACACTTTGAGCACACTGAGTTATTTCTGAGTTTGCAAATAAATATTTTCCTCTGTGTTTGCTATTAAGAGTGAGAGATAGGGGTGTAATCTCCTTTCATGTTTACATTTCAAAGGGATGGTTTCCAGATCCTTAAGAAAGACATTTCTGGGTTGTAAAACTGGCAAGAGGCTTTTTACATCTCAAAGGGACAGAAAAAGAATTTACAATTACAAGTTTTCTAAAGTAAATGCTCCAGAGAGAGAGAGAGAGAGAGAGAGAGAGAGAGAGGTGAGGGCAGAAAGAAGCCTGTCTAAAGTTTAGTCAAGCTGAAGGAAGTGTTAAAGCTGTCTCAGTCAAAGGTATATTGGCCAGGACCTTCAGGAAATCAAGGATCCAAATCAGAGAAACATGTTGCCATGTGTTCCTACAAGGAACAATCATAAAATAAAGCAAAACAGCTTAATTTTTAGTAGGCTCTTCCCCTAAATCATTATGCAGAACAGTGTGGGCTGGAGCAGTAGGCATTCCATCTTCCCTTTAGTCCAAATAAAGCTTTCCACACTCCAGCAAAGAGGAGAGGAACAGAAGCAAATGCCCAAGAGCTGGCCAAATGACCAGAAGTAGATACCTAGGATGAAGAAGAGAAAGAGAGCAAGCCACATGATTCTGCTCATTTAGCAAACACTAATCTGGCCACTTGCAGTAATAATCATTCTTCCATAGAGGAGGCATGAAATGGGGTGGAAGGATGGGCATAAAGGAATCTTTAAGAACTTTCTATATGTAGGCCATGATTTTATTTAATAGAATATTTCTGCAGCTAAAAACAAATATTAGGAAACCTAAGACTACAAGTCCTCTAAGAACTTTTTTAGTTCAAGTATGTTATGTAATGTATATCTGTACCTAAAGCTGTATCTCTATCTCCTCCCATTGTGTTTGAATTGCATTCTGTTCAGTATTACTTAGAAGACATGACTCATGTTTTAGACACTATGGTTCACTGGAGTTTTGAGACTTTTCTGATTTTGTAGGAAAGGGAATTGATCAAAATCCTTCCAGAGCCTGACCAATCTGAAGATTACGGAAATGTAGGAGGAAACTGTTCTGACCCTTGAGAATCACAGAGATGTGGAGTAGCTGATACTGTCTATGAAGAAACAGCACTGAAATTCTGAATTAATATTTTTTCAATGAATTTTTTTCTACCCTGATTTTCCTCATTGAAACACTTGGCCATTGAAGTCACGACTGAATAGCAGCTGAGCATCTGGGCACGGTTTCCAGGATCCAGAGCAGCTGAATGAGATTGAGTTGTAATCAGGTTGGCTGCGTGAGTCACCAATTTGAGGTTTGTAATATTTACAGCAAAAGACTTTGGTTGCAACAAAACTGGAGGCTGACATTGCTGTAATGATCAACTCTTGGATACTTTTCTGGGTAAATTTAACATGCTTTAACACTCAGGTTTCAAAATAGTCTTTAAAATGACTTTTTTTTTTTAGTTTTTTTTTTTTCAATTTTCATTTATTTATGATAGAGAGAGAGAGAGAGAGGCAGAGACATAGGCAGAGGGATAAGCAGGCTCCATGCACCGGGATGCCCGATGTGGGATTCGATCCCGGGTCTCCAGGATCGCGCCCTGGGCCAAAGGCAGGCGCCAAACCGCTGTGCCACCCAGGGATCCCTAGTCTTTAAAATGAATATGGTGTAAAAGAAAGATGGAAGCATTCAATTGTAGCTTGGGGATAAATATTAATTTCCCAATGCCAAAAAATATTTTTTGCCAAAATTTTCAGGCATGTTTGGAGGTGTGTTATTTTAATTTGGCTGAGTATATTCTGAATAATCCTAGGATATGAGATTAAGAGCATAGGTTATAAAGACAGTCTGCCTGGATTTTAATAGCAGTTTCTCCTATCCTACTGGAGTCTAGGGCAAACTACTTAATCTCTCAGAGTTTCGTTTTCCTCTAACGTAAAAAATAGGAATGCAAGGCTATGGGAGAGAATTAGGCAAGATTAGCAGTTGAGTAGAGTGGAAATGCTAAATCATTATTTATTATTATTATTTACAGTCTGTAATTATACAAACTCCATAAATCCATTACCAAAATGATTATTTGATTTCATTTTAAAATGTTTGAATTCAATCTGGATAAACTAAGCAAAATGAGTTTTGAAACTTATAAAATGTGGCTTAGCTATAACATAGAGATAGACCATTCTGATCTGAATTGCCTAAATTCAAGTTTATCCTTGAAAAATATAATTTTTAATCCTTATTGAAATTTTCACAACTTTCAAAAATTTATCTGTTGACATAAAATAATTCTGCATTTGATGAAATAAAATCATAGTTTTGGCTTCATATCATAACTGTTTCTTTAGTTTTCTGGTAAGAGCATTTTCAAATTGAAATACATTTCTTGACATGTGTCTTGATCTATGACATGTCTAAAAGACAGAAGATTGAACAGAGTTGATTTATTTGAATATTAATAAAAGAAACAGGTTGACTCCCTAGGTTGCTTCCTATTTCTCACTGAGTTGTTTCACAATTTAGCTCCATTATTTATTTGAAGTAATATCCCAGAATACCATGAACAGACATATTTAATATAAGCATAAAAATATCCAAAGCCAAACAGAAAATATAACTTTTGCCCCCATTCTATAGTAGAGTCTAAATCACCTTCTATTTTTCACTCACATCATTAGATGTTACTGCCCCTTTGTTGTTTTTTTGTTTTTTGGAGTTTTTTTGTTGTTGCTGCTGTTGTTGTTTGAGGAGGGGCAAGTAGAAAGGGAGAGAGAGAAAAAAAAAATATCTTCAGAAGGCTCCATGCCCAGTGCAGAACCCAACATGGACTCAATCACATGACCCTGAGATCATGGCCTGAGCAAATTCGAGTCTGAAGCTAAACTAACTGAGTGACCCAAGCACCCCCTCCTCCACCTCGCTTTGTGTTTCATAGCTGTTTTACCCTGATTTTTTAACTCATTAATGGAAAATTTATTCTAATCTTTTTTTCCCTTGTTCTTTTATTCTGCAACCCTCTCTATAAAAACCTGCAATTTGGTATCAACTGTAAAAGTTAATAGGTGACCTCCTTCAGGTCATTAATAGAACACTAAATAGGAATGAGTCCAATAACCCAACACTGGACTGCTACCTGAAATCAAAAACACCTTAATTCAGTAACGGCACTAAGCCATGCTTGAGATGGCTACTGTGTTCCTAATCATTCCAGCTATTGATGGCAATGGGTATGAAACATAGGCTCCTGCTCTTATAACAGTATCACATGTCTCTGTCCTTTTGGCCATCCTGATTGACCCTAATTAGGCTGGAAATATTCCCTTTGTGAAAACTAGAAACCTAGCATAAAGGGATTCATGCACTGAAATCATTTAGAGTTGAGTCAATGTCAGAGCCACAGAGGGAAGCATGAACTCCTATGCTACTATCTACCCTTGGAGCAAACTACTATGAGTATTATGATTTTTGTTCTCGATTTTATTTTTTAAAGGTTTTATTTATTTATTCATGAGAGACAGAGACAGAGACAAAGACAGAGAGAGAGAGAGAGAGAGAGAGAGGCAGAGAAACAGGCAGAGGGAGAAGCAGGCTCCATGCAGGGAGTCCGATGTGGGACTCGATCCCGGGACTCCAGGATCACACCCTGGGCGGAAGGCAGGCACTAAACCGCTGAGCCACCCATGGTGGCTTTTAGAAAATCAAGATTTTCTAATCTTGATTGAGCACTAATAGGTTGGGATCCATGCTAGGTGATCACTGAACATTAGGTCATATAATCCTTTCAACAGACCTATGAGGTAGGTGCACTCTGATATTATGTCTATGCATTACATGTATACATAATATATGTAGAGGTAGGCGAATGATAAAACAGGTTTTGTGAGGTTAGATGGTCACAGTATCCCATAGCTGGTGATAGAAACATTGTACAAATCCAGATCTTACTTCTACACTATTGAATTATGTGTTTTCCTTCAGCAAATGCTTATTGAGCAACTTCAAAGTGGAAGGTAGACTTATAAGAATGGAAACATGAACACCTGTATGCTTGAAAATATTTTCTAAAGCTCTAAATTTTCACTCAAAGCCACCCAGTTTTGAAAGGCAATCATGTAGATATTTAGGAAAAACATTAACTTTACTCATCTAAACCTCTGATTGCCCTATAATTTGTCTGGAAACTAGAAAAAAATTTTAAAGTACATTTTCTTTAATATACCTCTATACTCAGTGAAAGCTACTTTCCTAAATCCTAAACCACAGGACAGATTCCAAAAGAATACAAACCAATCTAAAAGGTGAATTTTAGAAATGTATTAGAAAGTTAGACATGTGTCCTTCAGGGAAAAGCAAAGCACTTTGAAAATTGCTGCAGCCCATCTCAGGTTGAAAAGTAACAAAGAAAGTGCTCTTATGAGATGTGTTAGTCTATATGCTAACTTTAGTTTGAGGCACTTATATGAGTTATTTAAAAATACATGCAATTAGCTGCAAAGTTAATGCATGTCTTAAGGCCAACAGAAAGCTAAAATTAAAGCTGAGAGCTGTTTCTTCAACATACTGGGACTTGAATACAAAAAAAGGAAAGGGACACAAAATGCTTTAACATTTGGCCACTGACATTCCCTAGCTATTGAAGCAAAATTGCTTGTGATGGATACTCTTAAATACAAATGATATCTGGTTACTGGGATAATTTTCATAGCTATTTATATGATCATTCCAACTTCAGCAATGGTTCCTAATACTTGAAACATTTAGACAAGAAAATTATAAGCTTTCTGAAAAGTATTAGAAAGTAACAGCAGAAGAGAATTAATGAGTTTTGAGCATTTGCTCATTCAGCAATTGCCAAGTAATTAGAAAGCCAACAAAGCAAGGCATGAAGCAGTTGTAGAGTTTATGCATGCATACTTTTTTAACACACATTATACATTAAATTGAGACTGACACACCAGCCATGCATCTGGTTCAAAAATCCACAGTGAGAAGCTAAATGTAATGCAGTTAAACTCATTTTTATAAAAATAAGCTATTATTTTATAAAAATAAGTAAATTACTATCTACCTATACAGAATTTATATTGCAAAGATCAAAGTACAAAACTTGGATTACAGCTCGACAGACTCCTTCCCTCCCCCAGGCCTGTCCCTGTGCTTTGTCTTTCCCGGAACTGTCCTCTTCCCAGCTGTAAGCCTTCCATGAGATGCCAAGCTATCCCTCTGAAAATTCCAAAGCATCTCAGATCAACACGAAGGCAAAGGAAGGGAACCGAGGAAAGAAGGAAGAGGATTCTGCTTTCCTGGTATTCAGACCTTAAAAGGAACTAGAGCAGCTTTCTTTCCCTGCAGCAGAGAGGAACTATGACATTGGAGAGAGTTATGAGAGGCTGCACAGGAAGGATAAAACATAGGAACTGCAAGTTTTCTTTGAAATTGTCTAGAAACTAGAGGTCCAAAACTCCACCTGAGATTTTTTTTTTTTTTTTTTTTTTTTTTTTTGGCATTCAAAATCTTTTTAATAACAAGGCAGGATCTGGGGTTAGTTTTTGTAGCCTCGGCTGGCCCTGCGGCCTCTGGCACGCTCGAACTTCCGGCCCTTGGATCTCACGTAGGGTTTGGTGTGGCTGTGTGGGGTTCCTGGGGCCTTGCCAAAGTGTCTGTACACCTCTCGGCCCTTGCGTGGACCAGAGAGTAAGACGGTGCCACAACCCTTAGGGGAGTCCAGGGCCAACTGATCGAAGGTGAGGATCTTGCCTCCAGCTTTGAGGATGCGGCTCTGGGCACGGCTACTCACGCGCAGTGCACACACCTTCAGCTTGGGCACCTCCTGGACACGCACATCATCCGTTATAGTCCCTACAACCACAGCTGTTTTGTTTTCCCGGCCAGGCAGTTTCATCTTCCGGATCATCCGGGAAAGGGACAGAGGTGGCCGGTTGGTGCGACTCATGAACAACCTCTTCAACACAACCTGGTTAAAGGTAGAGTTGGTTCGTCTGGCCAGAAACCTGTACAGCTTAACCAACAGTCTCAGGTAGATGTCCTGGCTCTTGGGCTCCTTGCGCCGAACCTTCGGTCCTTGTGGCGGATGTCGACTCCCATGATGGCGCCTCCTGCTCAGCCAGGTCCGGAAAGAGGTCCACCTGAGATTTAAAGAGAAATCGGCCAGAATGTTACAGAGAGAGGGGTTTTCACTTTGAGCAAGAATCACCTGGGGTGAAATTTACTTAGGTCGTTGTTGATATTCTTGACTCAGCCCACTCATACAGTCACTCTGCACTGGCCAAAATGACTAGAAGGAAGAATTCACCACAAAAGAAAGAACCGGAAACAATACTCTGTGCCAGAGTTATAGAATTCAGATTTTAATACGAAGTCAGAAATTCAATTCAGAAGTACAATTATAAAACTACTGGTGATTCTGGAAAAAAAACATAAATGATACTAGAGACTTCATGACTGCAGAATTGAGATCTAAGGAGGCCAAAATTAAAAATCAATTAAACGAGATGCGATCCAAACTCGATGCCCTAATGACGAGGATTAATGAGGTGGAGGACAGAGTGAGTGACATAGAAGACAAACTGATGGCAAGGAAGGAAGCTGAGAAAAAAGAGAAAAACAAAAGACCATGAGGAAAGATTAAGGGAAATACATGATAGCTTGAGAAGGAAGACTGTATGTCTCATCGGGATTCCAGAAGAGACTGAGAGAGAGAGACGACCACAAAGTATATTTGAACAAATCATATCTGAGAACTTCCCAAACCTGGGGAAGGAAGCAGGCATTCATATCCAAGAGATAGAGAGCCCCCCCCATCAATAAAAACCATTCAACACCTCGACATTTAATAGTGAAACTTGCAATTTCCAAAAATAAAGAGAAAATTCTTAAAGTAGCATGAGACAAGAGATTCTTAACTTATATGGATAGAAATATCAGGTTAACAGCAGACCTCCCCACAGAGACCTGGCAGGCCAGAAAGGGCTGGCAGGATATATTCAGGGTACTAAATGAGAAGAACATGCAGCCAAGAATACTTTATCCAGCAAGGCTGTCGTTCAGAATAGAAGGAAACATAAAAAACTCCCAGGATAGACAGAAACTGAAAGAATATGGGACCACCAAACTGACTGTGCAAGAAATATTAAGGGAGGACCCTGAAAAGAAAGAGAAAGCCCAAAGAAATATTCCACAAAAACAGGGACTGGATATGTATTACGATGACACTAAATTCATATCTTTCAACAGTTACTCTGAACATGAATGGGCTAAATAATCCCATCAAAAGATGCGGGGTTTCAGACTGGACAAAAAAGCAAGACCCATCTATTTTCTGTCTGCAAGAGACTCATTTTAGACCTAAGGACACCTCCAGCCCGAAAATGAAGGGGTAGAGAACCATTTACCATTCAAATGGTCCTCAAAAGAAAGCAGGGGTAGCAATCTTCATATCACATAAATTAAAGTTTATCCCAAAGACTGTAATAAGAGATGAAGAGGGACATTATATCATACTTAAGGGGTCTAGCCAACAAGAAGACCTAACAATCATGAATATTTATGCCCCTAATGTGGGAGCTGCCAAGTATATCAATCAATTAATAACCAAAGTAAAGAGATACTAATAAAACACTAATAGTAGGAGACTTCAACACAGCACTCTTAGTGATATATAAAGAACTTTCCATCTGAATTCAATTGAATACACATTCTTCTCAAGTGCATATGGAATTTTCTCCAGAATAGACCACAAATCAGGTCTCAACTGATACCAAAAGATTGGGATTGTTCCCGCATATTTTCAGACCACAATGCTTTGAAACTAGAACTCAATCACAAGAAGAAGTTTGGAAAAAACTCAAACACATGGGGGTTAAAGAGCTTCTTACTAAAAGATGAATGGGTCAACCAGGAAATTAGAGAAGAATTAAGAAGATTCATGGAAAGTAATGAAAATGAAGATATAACCATTCAAGTCTTTGGGATACAGCAAAAGCAGTCCTAAGAGGGAAATACATCACAATACAAGCTTCCCTCAAAAAATTGGAAAAAAACTCAAATATACAAGCTAACCTCACACCTAAAGGAACTGGAGAAGGAACAGCAAATTAAGCCTACACCAAGCAGAAGAAGAGATATAATAAAGATTCGAGCAGAACTCAATGAAATGGAGACTAGAAGAACTGTAGAACAGAGCAACAAACCAGGAGTTGGTTCTTTGAAAGAATTAATAAGATAGATAAACCCCTAGCCAGCCTTATTCAAAAGAAAAGAGACTCAAATTAATAAAATCATGAATGAAAGAGGAGAGATGACTACCAATACCAAGGAAATACAAATGAACTTAAAAACATATTATGAGCAGCTATATGCCAATAAAAAATTAGGCAATCTAGAAGAAATGGATGCATTTCTGGAAAACCACAAATTACCAAAACTGGAACAGGAAGAAATAGAAAACCTGAACAGGCCAATAACCAGGAAGGAAATTGAAGCAGTCATCAAAAACCTCCCAAGACACAAAAGTCCAGGGCCAGATGGCTTCCCAGGGGAATTCTATAAAATGCTTAGAGAAGAAATAATACCTATTCTACTAAAGCTGTTCTGAAGAATACAAAGGGACGGAATACTTCCAAACTTGTTTTATGAGGCCAACATTACCTTGATTCCCAAACCAGACAAAGACCTCAACAAAAAGGAGAATTATAGACCAATATCCCTGGTGAACACAGATGCAAAAATTCTCCACAAGATACTAGCCAATAGGATCCAACAATACATTAAAAAGATTATTCACCATGACCAAGTGGGATTTATCCCCGGGATGCAATGTTGGTTCAACACTCATAAAACAATCAATGTGATTCATCATATCAACAAGATAAAAAACAAGAACCATATGATTCTCTCAATAGATGCAGAGAAAGCATTTGACAAAATACAGCATCCATTCCTGATTAAAACTCTTCAAAGTGTAGGGATAGAGGGAATATTCCTCAGCGTCTTAAAAGCCATGTATGAAAAGCCCACAGCAAATATCATTCTCAATGGGGAAACACTGGGAGCCTTTCCCCTAAGATCAGGAACATGACAGGGGTGTCCACTCTCACCACTGTTATTCAACATAGTACTAGAAGTCCTAGCCTCAGCAGTCCGACAACAAAAAGAAATAAAAGTCATTCAAATTGGCAAAGAAGAAGTCAAACTCTCCCTCTTTGCAGATGACATGATACTGTACATAGAAAACCCAAAAGACTCCACCCCAAGATTGCTAGAACACATACAGCAATTTGGCAGTGTGGCAGGATACAAAATCAATGCCCAGAAATCAGTGGCACTTCTATACACTAACAATGAGACTGAAGAAAGAGAAATTAAGGAATCAATCCCATTTACAATTGCACCCAAAAGCATAAGATACCTAGGAATAAACCTAACCAAAGAGATAAAGGATATATACCCTAAAAACTACGGAACACTTCTGAAAGAAATTGAGGAAGACACAAAGAGATGGAAAAATATTCCATGCTCATGGATTGGAAGAATTAATATTGTGAAAATGTCTATGCTACCCAGGGCAATTTACACGTTCAATGCAATTCCTATCAAAATACCGTGGACTTTCTTCAGAGAGTTGGAACAAATCATCCTAAGATTTGTATGGAATCAGAGAAGGCCCCGAATAGCCAGAGGAATATTGAAAAAGAAAACCAATACCGGGGGCATCACAATGCCAGATTTCAAGTTGTACTACAAAGCTGTGATCATCAAGACAGTGTGTTATAAAAACAGACTGGCATAAAACAGACACATAGATCAATGGAACAGAATAGAGAACCCAGAAATGGGCTCTCAACTCTATGGTCAACTAACATTTAACAACGCAGGGAAGACTATCTACTGGAAAAAGGACAGTTTCTTCAATAAACAGTGCTGGGAACATTGGACAGCCACATGCAGAAGAATGAAAGTGGACCAATCTCTTACACCATACACAAAGATAAACTCAAAATGGATGAAAGGCCTAAACGTGAAACAGGAATCCATCAGAATCCTAGAGGAGAACCCAGGCAACACCCTTTTTGAACTTGGCCACAGCAACTTCCTGCAAGATACATCTATGAAGGCAAAGGAAACAAAAGCAAAAATGAACTATTGAGACTTCATCAAGATAAAAAGCTTCTGCACAGCAAAAGAAACAGTCAACAAAACCAAAAGACAACCTATAGAATGGGAGAAGGTATTTACAAATGACCTATCAGATAAAGAGCTAGTATCCAAGATCATAAAAAACTTATTAAACTCAACAGAAAAGAAACAAACAATCCAATCATGAAATGAGCAAAAGACATGAACAGAAATTTCACCAAAGAAGACATACAAAGAAGGTCAACAAGCACATGAGAAAATGCTCCACATCACTTGCCATCAGGGAAATGCAAATCAAAACCACAATGAGATACCACCTCACACCAGTGAGAATGGGGAAAATTAACAAGACAGGAAACAACAAATGTTGGAGAGGATGTGGAGAAAGGGGAACCCTCTTGCACTGTTGGTGGGAGTGTGAACTGGTAACAGCCACTCTGGAAAACTGTGTGGAGGTTCCTCAAAGGGTTAAAAATATAGCTACCCTATGATCCAGCAATTTCACTACTGGGGATTTACCCAAAGATACAGATGCAGTGAAAAGCCAGGATACCTGCACCCCAATCTTTATGGCAGCAATGTCCACAATAGCCAAACTATGGAAGGAGCCACGATGTTCTTTGACAGATGAATGGATAAAGGAAAAGTGGTTTATATATACAACGGAATATTAGTCATTAGAAACGATGAATACCCACCATTTGCTTCGATGTGGATGGAACTGGAGGGTATTATGCTGAGTGAAGTAAGTCAATTGGAGAAGGACAATCATCATATAGTTTCAATCATACGGGGAATATAAAAATTAATGAAAGGGATTATAGGGGAAAGGAGAGAAAATGAGTGGAAAAATTCAGCAAGGGTGACAAAACATGAAAGACTCCTAACTCTGGGAAACAAACAAGAGGTAGTGGAAGGGGAGGTGGGCGTGGTCCATCACTGGGTGATGGACATTGAGGAGGGCACTTGATGGCATGAGCCCTGGGTGTTATACTATATGTTGACAAATCGAACTCCAATAAAAAATATACATATAAAAAAATCAAAAATCAATAACAAAACTGGGATTATTTTTTTCATTTGGATAAAGTTAGTACTTTAAATACTAACTAGTAACCACTAAGTACAACATCTTCCCAAATGAAATAAGTCATGCTACAGATATAATTGTCCCCATTTGGCAGATTGGACTCTTGCAATAAAATAAGATTACATGCCTTATCTCAGAATTCCTGACTCAATATTCTAAATAAGAAAGAAAGAATCCAAAGATTCAATATTTCACATTGATTATTCCTCTTTGCTCACTCTCATTTATGTGTTTAGAACATAAATTTAAAGAAAAGTTATGAATTTTTAAAACAATTAATTCTGAATGCAGATAAAACATTTTATCATTACACTAACTGTGTATACACAGTTATGTTAACTGTTACACAGTTCAATAAACTGTGGCAATACAGTTTATTTAAGAGAAAAACAAAACAAGGAAAAAAGGATCTCATGATGATCCAGCCGTATTATCAAAGCATTCAGTGCAGAAGATACAAAGAAAGATGTGTGATTAACTGACCCCATTTCTTTGTACATCCTAGAATTAAGTTACTGCAGAGTATGGATGAATTTCTATCCCAGTAGCTCTCAGCATGGGAGGGCAAGAGGTGTCAAGAAAAATTAGTACCACCCTCTCCCAACAAGAATATTTGGAAATGTCTTAGGGTCATGTTGGTTGTCACAATGACAGGACCTTGCTAACTGAACTTAAGAGCCTGAAGACTAGAGATCCTATTCATTTATATGGGACATTCCTATATGATGGAGAAACATCTCACCTCAACTTCTATAACATCTCCATTAAGAGACAGTAGAGGAGTAACAATTCTATATCCCCCTGACATAAAAGTCTACTAGATATTTATAACCTAGGGTGATAACAGTATTAAGATAGTAAATTCCATATTTGTGTTCTTCACCTCTATCAAGCCAGGACCTGACCTAGAATAGTACACTATGTAGGCAGTGATTAGAGAAGTTTGCTAATAATGCTGTGCTAACAAAACAAAAGCAATGATGAGAGTGAAGTCAGCTTAATGTTAAGGTAGGTCTCAGAATATTGTTATTGTTAAATGGGGTCACTATGAATTAAGAATTCCTTGCTCAGATTTTCAAATTTAGCAACTTGTCACATCAATTCATTTAGAGATGGTAAAAAATTGTAGTACTGAACCACATGAAGCAAACATGAAACTGAAAGTCCTAGTAATTCTCAATCTGCCTTTCGGGGAGTTCCAAATGAGTACATAAGAAGCAGGGCTACATTGTAGGATGCGCAGCTTGTACGCAGAACTGATAGGGACTCCATTCAACTAGACTACAATGCAAATGATATCCTTAGAGTTGTGCAGCCTAATCACATGTAGCAACTCTGAAATATTGCTTGGTGGGCATAGAATTGAATCCCAAAGTTTATGGTCTTTTTAAAAAAGATTTATTTATTCATGAGAGACACACAGAGAGAGGCAGAGACATAGGCAGAGGGAGAAGCAGGCTCCATGCAGGGAGCCTGATGTGGGACTCGATTCCAGGACTACAGGATCTTGTCCTGAGCCAAAGGCAGACACTCAACTGCTGAGCCACCCAGGTGTCCCCTTAAGTTTATGTTCCTAAGAAAAATTGCAATCATTCTATGAGATCCTGATTGCCACTCATTGCCCTATGTAAATTTTTGTAGTCCATAGAAATCATTAAATATGCTCCTTCTTCTAGACTATGGTGGTAATCAAAATACCATTTCTCTCCTTAGAATCCAAGTAAAAATAACTTATGGTGATTATTGAAACTAAGTGCTAGGGATAATGTTTTATGATTAATCTTCCGAGTAACTTTATGAGGTAGTTATTGTCATTACTTTATAGATGAAGAAATGGAGGCACAAAAATATTAATCAATATATTCAACAAAATAGAAAGTGATAAAGGTAAGTGAATTATGCTTGGCACATGGTTAGTACTAAATATGGAGGTACCATGACTGCAGAGAACTAGCTTCGACGTTTTATATTGCTCCAGTATTCATTCCATCTTGAAGGGTAAACTGTTAGGTTTTCAAAATTCAGAAGTTTATCTTTAAATTCATAGCCAATTCCTTGTTTGGATTTTATAGGTCTTCACACATTAACAACAGTAAAACCTGGTGAATTCTAGAAGTCAGAAAAAATGCTTGATTTTTCATCTGTAAGCCTGGAAATTGCACCAAACAGAAAGGGTAGGATTTTTGTTCAAAATGTCACACATTGGCTATGGAAGCAGCTCTATCTGTCAAGTCATCCTAAATAGGAAGGGAAGATATAATTTTTTAAAAGGACCTTTTTGACTTCTTTTCATGTTTGACCTTAAGATGTCTCCAGGCCTTTAGGGAGAACTTAATTTAATTTGGCAATTGTGATTTTCAATGAATTGTCTTCTCACACAGTGATTGCTTTCTTGCCCATAAACATTTTGGTTTTCAAGAAGAAGGGCAAGAACATGTGGATAAAGAAATAAAAGTAATGACAAATTAAATATACAGAAATAAACATTGAAAATGATCAATGGCTATTTCCTGGAATTAATACATAAAATATGTGAAATATTAAAGAAATAAAATATAAGCAGAGTAAGGCATTTTCTGGAAAAATTAAAAAGTTCTCTTTGTTAAAAAAAAATTGTTCCATTGACTGAACAGGGAAGATAGATTTTAAAATTCATTAGAGTTGCCTGCCTTAGGGAAGCTTCTATGTACAAATCAAATTGGATGTCAAGCTGGGCTCCTGGGGGATGCAATTAAAATTATAGGATCAGGGAGCATAACTATGTAAGGCCTTGGTATGTCTTCCTTGGAGAATGTGATGGGGCTTAGCCTCAACTTGTATACAAATTGAAATCATCATGAGGTCTGTGGTCTTTGAAATACATGCAAAACTGTATAATAAACTGTGATGTTTGCTGGAATATCAACCCAAATGCAAAATGGATAACTCAAAAATCAAGTCGTAAGATTTCATTTGATGTGAATTATGTCCCCAGCATTATGCTAGAGAATTGGAATAAAACACAGTCTGTGATCTCAGAATCTAAAGCCTCGGGGAAGAGGCAAGTACACAGCTTATTGTTATTTAACTCTGTCTGCCTTTCCTGTACCAGTTCAACAATATCTGAACCAAATGAAGCCAAAGACACCACCTCACCACTGGACATAAATGATTGGTTCAATAATGAGTTCCTGACCCAAGCTGGGCCTATAGAGTTCTTCTGCATTAGCTAGCATTTCATCGTATGACCAGAGGTAGCTAATGTCTTTTGGGAGACTGAATCTATACTATATAAAATTCCAAAATTTGAGAGAAAACTAGCATTGGGATTCCAAATATTTACCTACCTGCGTTGGAAAATTGCCCTGATGGTGAGACAGATTCTTTCCAAGGTTTTCTGTTCCTCTTCTGTTCTTATGGTGAGGGGCAAATATCATGTTTTCCAGGTATGTATGAGGTCCTAGTTAGGTATTGTCCTACCATTCCATTGCTCTCAGGTCCTCACTTTGCTTGGATATGACTGGTTTCCATTGCATCACCTTTAGTATGAAATCTAAAGAATGTGATTTGCAGTGTACTGCCTGAACCTGTAGCTGTCCTAGCCTATTATCAAGTCTCCCCTCCAGACTTGTAAGGAACCCTTACAGGGATGTTTCTTTGTACTAGATGCTAAGCTCTGTGCCTGCAGGATTAAACTCATACATCAGGCTGACTATCTAAAGGATTCACTAGGCTGAGTGCATCATAATTTTGAGGTGGAAAGTTGTAGAAATGGGGAACATGAACCTACACCATCTGGTGTAAATTTTCCTTCTCTCATATTAAAAGTCTCCCTCCAACACCCAATAACTAGTAGTGCTGTTTCAGTCATCTGATGTTCAAGACCTGAGAGTGGGGAAAAACTGCCTTATACTTCCAGAGAGACGATAGCTCCCCAGAGTATGAGGGGCTAGGAGATTGTGGAGAGGCAGATCTTAAATCTAAATAACTCCAAGTACTGGGGGTTCTGTGGGGAGGATACTTGAGTGGGAGTCAGAAGATCTAGGTTATGATTTTTGATATGGTACTTAATAGAGGTGCAACCGGTGTTCTGATATATAAAATGAGACAATCACATCAGCCATTGTTTCTTTCTATTTTTTTACATTTGTTTTTATTGGAGTTCGATTTGCCAACATATAGTATAACACCCAGGGCTCATGCCATCAAGTGCTCTCCTCAATGTCCATCACCCAGTGATGGACCCCGCCCACCTCCCCTTCCACCACCCCTAGTTCGTTTCCCAGAGTTAGGAGTCTCTCATGTTCTGTCTCCCTTTCTGATATTTCCCACTCATTTTTTCTCCTTTCCCCTTTATTTCCTTTCACTATTTTTTATATTCCCCAAATGAATGAGACCATATAATGTTTGTCCTTCTCTGATTGACTTACTTCACTCAGCATAATACCCTCCATTTCCATCCACATCGAAGCAAATGGTTGGTATTTGTCATTTCTAATGGCTGAGTAATAATTCCATTGTATACATAAACCACATCTTCTTTATCCATTCATCTTTTGATGGACCCCGAGGCTCCTTCCACAGTTTGGCTATTGTGGACAATGCTACTATAAACATCGGGGTGCAGGTGTCCCGGTGTTTCATTGCATCTGTATCTTTGGGGTAAATCCCCAGCAGTGCAATTGCTGGGTCGTAGGGCAGGTCTATTTTTAACTCTTTGAGGAACCTCCATACAGTTTTCCAGAGTGGCTGCACCAGTTCACATTCCCACCAACAGTGCAGGAGGGTTCCCCTTTCTCCACATCCTCTCCAACATTTGTGGTTTCCTGCTTTGTTAATTTTCCCCATTCTCACTGGTGTGAGGTGGTATCTCATTGTGGTTTTGATTTGTATTTCCCTGATGGCAAGTGATGCGTAATATTTTCTCATGTGCTTGTTGGCCATGTCTATGTCTTCCTCTGTGAGATTTCTGTTCATGTCTTTTGCACATTTCATGATTGGATTGTTTGTTTCTTTGCTGTTGAGTTTAATAAGTTCTTTATAGATCTTGGAAACCAACCCTTTATCTGATACATCATTTGCAAATATCTTCTCCCATTCTGTAGGTTGTCTCTGAGTTTTGTTGACAGTATCTTTTGCTGTGCAAACACTTCTTATCTTGATGCAGTCCCCATAGTTCATTTTCCAGTTCTTTTTTTGTGGTGAATTCTTCCTTCTAGTCATTTTGGCCAGTGCAGAGTGGCTGTATGAGTGGGCTGAGTCAAGAATATCAACCACGACCTAAGTAAATTTCACCCCAGATGATTCTGAAGAGGTCAGAAACCAGAAAATTAAGAAAAAAGAGTAACAGAACAAAATAAAAGGACCACTAAGGTGAAAAACAAATTTTAAAACAAAGTAGTAAAAATGAAAAGCCAGAAACCAAAAATAAAGATGAATAAAAAAGAAAAAGAAAAGTAAAGAGAATTAAAGGGAAGGGAAATGGTGGTGGTGAGGAAGTGGTAGTGGAGGGAGAATGTAGTCTATCTGAGGGGTCCTAGATGATGATCCTCTTGGTTCTGAGTGTATTCTGTTCTGTATGTTAGAAGAAGCTCTATCCCAAATTTATATACCAGCAATACTTATATAAAGTCCTCACATTGTTCACAAAAACATAAGGAAGATAAAAGATGGGGGCAGAATGGGAAGGAAGAGAGATATAATCTCACAGAATGAACCAACATGGTGTACCACTTCGTTCTGGGTGTATTTTGGTTGTGTGTTAGAATGTACTAACTTCCACCATTGTAAAACACAACAAGGCAGAAAAAAACAAATACCCCTATCTCATTTATCTACCAAAATTAAATTGAATACATTGAAGGGAATCCAGAACTGAAAAATATATCTAAGACATGTAATTATAGAAATATGAAAGTCAAACAGGAAAAACTTAAAAATGAAGAGTTGTAAATTATTGTAGTTAAGGTGGGAAAAGAGAAAAAATATTGGCAATACTTAGTCTAATATAAAAACAGATTGTAATGGAAAAAGAAAAAAAAAAAAAAAAGGACCCTCTAGTTCTATATACTATTTTCCCTCAGCCCTGGAGCTTTCCAGCCCTGATTGGTCAAGAACTTGCTCTTCCCTGTTCTTCCAGCTGGTCTTCTGGGGGAGGAGACTGTTTTGTTGATTCTCAAGTGTGTGTACATGGGTGGAGATGTCCCACCCCCTGCCAAGGTGCTGGCTCAGTATGAGCTGTTTATCCTGTGAGGGCTTTGTTCCCTAGCGGCTCCACTTCTCCCAGCCACAAGGTGAAACTAAGAGGAAAAACAAGAATGGTGGCCGCTATATCTCCAGCTCTGGAGTTGAGCTCCCCTCAAGTAACTAACTGCAGTCTACCAGTCCTCTCTGGCCTAGATGCTCCTGGGGGCAGGTGGGGGTGAATTGATCTGCATAGCTTGGGAGCGCCCAGCGGCAGGAGAGTTCTCAATTTCCTGTGCCCTCCCTGCTTCTGCCTGTCTCAGGGGGAATGGAGGATTGCTCGCTTTGTCTGCTTGGGTGCCCTGGGATCTGGAAAGGAGTACAGGAGGAGCCAGGACACTAGCTCAGAAGACAGAAGCATGTAACAGAGCTCTGACAGCCCCAAGATATCTTCTAGGCTAGTGATTATGAAAGATCTTAGCAGTGGAACATGTTCAAATGAAATGTTAGAAGAACCCCCTCCCCCCCATATAAAATAGATTCAGGTGATATTTCTTTAATATATATTCAATTGTAAGTTCAAATTACTAACACTCATTTTTATTAAGATGTATAAGCAAAGAAAATAGTAAGCCTGTTTGAAGGAAAACACATTTGATATTGGGGATTATGGTTATAGTTTTAGGCATAAGTCAGGCTTTGTGTTTGTGAAAATTAAATTAAAGCTTCAACCATTTCTCAAAACATAGTTTAACAATTATACATCATGTCCAGCCTCTTCTACTTAGAGTTCATCACAGGTATACAATCAGAATAATTATCTCACTCTCATTGGCTTATGTACTTCCTACGATGTTACATGAATCTCAAGGGTAATAGTAAACTTTATAATAAAATTGATTCAATTAACATAAAATTTACTCAATATTTTATGAAGGAAACGAATGAGTTGAAAGTCTAAAGTTCTGATCAAGAATATATCAATCAGTATGTTTTAAAAGAACTTAATAAAATTCTAAGTCAATTCAGATTCACATTTTATGAAAAATGTTCATATATGTTCTTTGGTTCTGGTTGATTAAATCTGATTGAGCAATTTGGAATGAAATTATTTGTCCTCATATGACTGATAGCTTAGCTCACTATGATCAAAGTGAAACCACTTTAAAAGTTGAGCTCCCCTAAGAAGTCTTTGAACATGATTACAATACAACTTGATCCAACTCTAAGTGGAGAGGGTAACTACCAATTTAAAGTGATTTTCAAGGACACTATTTAAGGTTCTTCCTTAAAAGTAACTTTAGTTACTTTATTTCAGTACTTTAGTTTCTTTCCCTTTATTTCTTTTCTTCTTTTTCTTTTCTTTTCTTTTCTTTTCTTTTCTTTTCTTTTCTTTTCTTTTCTTTCTTTTCTTTTCTTTTTCTTTCTTTCTTTCTTTCTTTCTTTCTTTCTTTCTTTCTTTCTTGTTTCTTTCTTTCTTTCTTTCTTTCTTTCTTTCTTTCTTTCTTTCTTTCTTTCTGCTTTCTTTCTTTCTCCTTCTCCCTTTTCTTTCTTTCTTTCTTTCTTTCTTTCTTTCTTTCTTTCTTTCTTTCTCTTTCTTTCTCTCTCTTTCCCTCTTTCTCCCTTTTTATCTCTCAAAGAGATTTTTTTTTCTTCCCACTTAATGGTAAAATTCCAAAGAAGATAGAAATTCTGTGCTTGAAAAAGAAAGTACACTAACTAGTAAAACTGTTCATTCACCAATACTTATTGAGCACTGGATTTGAAATGGATGCTCTAGGGCTGTGCTGTCCAATATCTTAGCTACTAGCTAGATAGAACTAGCTCAGTTAATTAAAAATAAATAAAATCAAAATACAGTCCCTCAGTTGCCCTAGCCACATTTTAAGCATTCAATAATCATGTATGGCTAGAAGTTATAGTACCGGACCATGCAGATATAGACATTTACAACATCAGGGAAGGCTCTACTGAACTGCACAGCCCTAGGAGATACTAAAAGTATGAATCTCAGTTCCTGCTTTTAAAGATTTCTTTGTTTGGTTGGGAGAATAAGACTAACGCCCATAAAGCATTAGGTCAGTAGTGAAGATATGTGGACGGTTACAGGTTAGGACATATGGAACTCACTCTAAGGGCTCTGGGAAATATGTCACAATTTCACAGGATAGCTCTTATAGAACGAAAATAAGCAAAGAAGTAAGTGAATGAACAAAACTGTCTACCCTCAAAGACATAGGAAGTTGGGTCTGCCTAAGAATCTGATTAAATGTCTATGAGCATAAAACTCAGTATTTCCATGGAACCTATATGGAACTAAGAAAGGAAACATCAAAAAGATATATAGCTCAACAGTAGGAAGGTGCTTCTTACGCTAGGCAGCAGGCATTAGGTGGCAAAGTGGGAAAAAGGGAAGATGGCTGAACATAGTGCTGTTTCATATCCTTGAGCACAAACTCCATTGTAAAAAATATCACTCTGCAAACTAAGGGGCAGCTAAGAAAATGTTTCTTTACTTCTTTAGAAATTACTGTCTTAAAAAAAATTTAAAAAAAAGAAATTACTGTCTTTCGAGATTTAGAAATTTAGAAATTACTGTCTTTGAGAATCAACATTAAACCTTGGGAGATGTATGCATGCATGTAAGTGTATATATTTTGTGTCTAATTCAGTACGTGTCTGTGGAAAAACTAAAAGGCCAAATAAGTATTTCTAACTCCCATGGATTCAGAGTTGGAAAGATACTAAATCTGATAAGCCCATACCTTCCCTGGAATTTCATGCACAGAAAAGCATAGGCTACTAATAATGATCTTGCTGGAGGTTCCAGGGCACTATTTTAGATGAAATTATTCAGACATGGAAAAATATATTTTTGGACCAGTAGGGATAGATAAGAGCTCAAAATTAAACACAAGGGCTAGGATGTGGGATTTGTTTCTTCTTTGTTATTTTGTGATATTAAATAGCCCAAGTGGGGATTATAGTATAATCTCCAGGTCTGGCTAGAGCCAGTTTACCCAATGAATAAAAGCCAAACATAATTATAAGCAATTTTACTTATAAGTTTAGAATAAATATGTATGAGTGACTCATGTCTTAAAGTTAATTGGATCTAGAGTTATTTTCTGAGACAACCTTAGCACCTGAAGATTCTGATTCTCTGACCTTGAAACAATTTTAGCTTCCAAGTTGCTTGCTGAGTTACTGCTGAACTGCCAAGTTAAAGCTCAATGGATGTCAATGGAGTGTATAATTCGGTGTATTTTAAAAATAATTGCTATTGTCCCAGGGAAATTGTTCCAACATTACATTTGTGTCAATTGATGCATGTGAGTGGATATATGTTCAATAATGCAAATGTTCCCTGCATGTTAGTGGGCAGGTTTCATCGTTTGTCCTCCCTTCTTTAAAAGCAACTCTTTCTCCTAGGTTTCTGGTTTTTCCATGATCCATGCCATTGTATGATATTGTGTGTTTGCAGCAAATGTTCGGTGACTTCCTTATTCTAAACCCTTTTATTTAGCTCTTTAGAAGTTGAAAGTTTCAGGATGGTTTGAAATCCAGGATCAAATAAACTGGGTAATTTAGAGCAAAATCAACAGGTATCTAGAAAGGACTGGTCTCTGAACCATTTAGAATATTTAGAATATTCCCTATTATATTTGAATTGTGCTTTATAATTTTAAAACTCTTGTGTTATATGACTGGATTGTCCCAGGTACAAAGTTGGGGGTATGCATTAAAGTGGAAAGGACATGCGGGAAACCTGGATGGCTCAGTATGGTTAAGTAACCAAATCTTGAATTCAGCTCAGGTTATGATCTCAGGGTTGTGAAATGGAGCCGGACACTGGGCTATGGGCTCAGTGGGGAGTCTGTTTGAGATTCTCTCTCCTACTCCCTCTGTCCCTCCCCCTGCTCATGCTCTCCCCCTCTCTGTCTCTCTCTCCCAAATAAAAATAAATAAATCAAAAAAATTTTTTTGGAAAGAAAATGGACTTTGGAATGAGGCACAACTGGGGTAGAATCCAAACTTTGGAAATTAATAGATTTGTTACTTACTGAAGCTAAGTTTTCTCTCCTGTTTTAAACATTAAAAGTCGATTATGATACTCCATGTGTAAAGCTGCAAAGCCAAATGAGATACTGTATGGTAAAACAGGTGGTAACACAGTAGGAACTGCATTTATACATTCTATCTTACAGTTATCTCAGAGAATCAAGTTCATTTGATAATGTCACAAAATAGGAAAAATTTAATTCAGATTTTTCTTTTTAATTCTTTGGAATTCTTCTGGTTTTATGTTGATTACAAAATTAACCCCCACCATCTTCAGTTAAATCATGCAGTGTGGTAGTTTGGCATTGTGTAAAAACAGACTGAGTTCAAAATGTTTATTTTTAATTGGCAATGATTATGAGAAATAGACTCATATCTTTGGGAATAACCATTCATTTGACAGCCTGTCTGTGAAAGAGACTTAGAGTCTTTGGTGGCAGTGAAATAGGGCTGCAGTCCTGGTGGTCCTTGGCACTGGCCAGATGTCACAGGACTCTACTCTCACTTTTTGGTACACCTCATCCTGCTCAATGAATAGCCCTATATGCTTATGGCAATGGTTGAAATAATTGAGCCAGATGGCATTTAAGATAAAATTCCTGCATTACTTTTCAGAGATGATATTAGTTCCTCAAATATCATTAAACAAACAAAAAAACTTGACATGTGTAAAAACAAATCCACCAAATCCTCCCCAAAATTCTCTTTTCCTAACTGACTTTCCTGTTTCAAGAGCATATTTTGGGATCAGAGCTACTCATAACATTGACTAAAGAAGTCTAACTCCTCAATTTAGGAAAGTCCTCACATTTCAGCCATACTCAAAACTTTGGGAAAGTTGCACAATCTGGTGATGGAGAAAGGTAATCCTAACCTTGCTGGTCAGGTGCATGAAATGGAAACATCTGGCCAGTGCAATGAGGGATGAGCAGCACCTCATCACTTTCCATTGCCTTTTTTCCGTGAGAAGATATTGAAGTCATTGAGGCTTAAAGACATGCATTCCATGCTTTCCCATCCTCACCACTTCATTCAGTCATTTTCAAAGACAAGTGGCTACTACTTCTCTGAAGTCCCAGGCTTCGATCCTAACTCTCTGCTCCATGTACACTGCCTGGGCTCACATCCTCATTACTGACAGAGCCTCTGGGCAGCAATTACTTTTCTCCTTTGGATCTAGCCTCAATAATCTGCTGGGCAATTTTCAAATAGATCAGATCCAGTCATTTCTCTACAGCATCCCACTCCTTCTCAGAAGCTTGTGCTGAGCCCCCATTACCTAAGGAATTGAGTACAATTTCTTCACCTTTGATCTCCCATAACATCCTGAGTGTTAATGTCTGACTTTCTCTTCCATAGTTCTACTTTACACTCTAGCCAATCTGGGTAGTTTCTTCTCCAATGCATCTCTTTCCTACCTCTATGTCGTAGGGGCTCTTCTTCTTCTTCTTCTTCTTCTTCTTCTTCTTCTTTCTTCTTCTTTCTTCTTCTTCTTCTTCTTCTTCTTTCTTCTTCTTTCTTCTTCTTTCTTCTTCTTCTTCTTCTTCTTTCTTCTTCTTTCTTCTTCTTTCTTCTTCTTCTTCTTCTTTCTTCTTCTTCTTCTTCTCTTCTTCTTCTTCTTCTTCTTCTTCTTCTTCTTCTTCTTCTTCTTCTTCTTCTTCTTCTTTCTTCTTCTTCTTCTTTCTTCTTCTTCTTCTTTCTTCTTCTTCTTCTTTCTTCTTCCTTCTTCTTCTTCTTTCTTCTTCTTCTTCTTCTTCTTCTTTCTTCTTCTTCTTCTTTCTTCTTCTTCTTCTTCTTCTTCTTCTTCTTCTTCTTCTTCCTTCTTCTTCTTCTTCTTCTTTCTTCTTCCTTCTTCTTCTTCTTTCTTCTTCTTCTTCTTCTTCTTCTTCTTCTTTCTTCTTCTTCTTCTTCTTCTTCTTCTTCTTCTTCTTCTTCTTCCTTCTTCTTTCTTCTTCTTTCTTCTTCTTCTTCTTCTTCTTCTTCTTCCTTCTTCTTCTTCTTCTTCTTCTTCTTCTTCTTCTTCTTCTTCTTCCTTCTTCTTCTTCTTTCTTCTTCTTCTTCTTCTTCTTCTTCTTCTTCTTCTTCTTCTTCTTCTTCTTCTTCTTCCTTCTTCTTTCTTCTTCTTTCTTCTTCTTCTTCTTCTTCTTCTTCTTCTTCTTCTTCTTCTTCTTCTTCTTTTTTGGTTAGTTCCATGAGTAGAAATGCTATCTATCTTTGTAGATTCATCTTAAACTTCAACTCTATTAAGGAAGCTTTTCTTGATTGCTCAGACTGAATAAGATCTCTTCTTCATCTGAATCTCTAATCCCTCCCTCCATGCTATCACACTTGCTTCATAGCATTTTATAAAGCTGTAAAGCTATACAACTGTATACATTTTTATGGCATGTTATAAGGATTTGTTTTGTATCAATCCTTAACAACAGCTCTCTACCACATATGACTGACAATCATTTGTATATGTCCTATTGCTACTTAGTACAGTGCCTTGCATATAATAAAAGCTCCATAAAGATTTTTGTACTGGAAATATGAAATATCCTGCTGGTTCAAAGCAAATGCAAACTGGATTTTCTTGTTTCCTAACCTTTAAGTTGCTATTGTTTGTGTCTCTTAGCATTAGTGTGCACATTTGTAGAGGACATACCTTTGATACCATCACACTTGAGATCATTGAGATCACTACACATCAATGAATGATCACTACACACCAGTGATATGTTATACAGAATAGGATGCTTTCACAGAATGGTACACCACATTATGTAGACAGCAGAAATACTGACAAACAAGACATTCAAAGAAGATTAAGTTTTTCATATAAGAAAGTGATATGACTAATGTTTTGAGTGAGATCAAGAGCTAAAATATGTAGATTTTTGTTAGTTTACTGATCTTGCTTGATTAATTTGCTGATCTATCCAATGAAACTAATTTTGGTGGTAGTATTTTTTTTTTTGCACATTTTCCACAGATGCCCATATGGATTTTAAGGGCAAATATTCTAACATAGTAAAATACAAAGATAAGGTAACATTGCTATTATTTTCTAGCAAGGGTAATAGACTTACACAGTCTCCTTCAAGATTAAAATCTCATGTTTATCCAGTAGGCATACAAATATCAGTGATAACCATGAAAGAAAAATTTCCTGGTTTACAGGAATGAGAATCTGTGATCTTGCTATCAGGATTCTCTAACAAATCCATAAACTACCCATAATAAGTATCAACCATAGAGAATACTACCATGCATAAACTCAATAATACTATTATTTGAGAGCCTGTTGTGTTCTGAGCTCATTGCTAAGACATACTGATATAGATTATGTCTTTTATTCTTTTCAATCTCCCCAGGAACCAGGCATTATTAACCACACTCATGATGAGGCAAGGGAGGCTTAGCAATATACAATTTGCCTTAAGTGAGATACATGTTACATCAGACAACTAATATGATTTGCATCCAGATTTGTCTGATTCTGAACTTTAATCACTCTATAGTCTTCCAAACCTAGAAGCAAAAACCTGGGACGCCTGGGTGGCTCAGCAGTTGAGCATCTGCCTTTGGCTCAGGGCGTGATTCCAGAGTCCTGGGATTGAGTCCCGTGTTGGGCTCCCTGCAAGGAGCTTGCTTCTCCCTCTGCCTGTGTCTCTGCCTCTCTCTCTCTTTGTCTCTCATGAACAAATAAATAAAAGATTTTTAAAAAAAGAAATGAAAATCTAAGGACCATGGAAATGATGCTCCAGTAACATGGGACTGCTGCTGTTCTCAGCATATGTCATGTTATATCTTGCCCCTAGCCTTCACATGTGTGGCTCCTATTCTGGCTCCCCTTCCGCTCCCACACTGCATAAACCAGAAAAAATGATCCTAGTCTTTGCCATCCTTTAAAACTCCATTCAAACCATCTCCACCTCCTGCAACCCTCATTGCAGCCTGGATAAAATGGGTCCCCTACATGCAGCCTCTGCCCTGATGCACACTTCTATCATGTCACTTCATGTGGAGAGTTGCACTTATATCTCTATGTTTTGGTCTCCTCCACAGAACTATGAGCAACCCGAATGTAACAATATCTCCGTGTGTTTTTACACTAGCCCAGTACAAGGCATCTGGGATAAGCCTAATAAATATTCATTGAATTGAACTAATTAAATGATCTAAACAAGCTTTAGTTTCTTTGCATTATATGTTGGTCTTAAGGGAGATGATATTAATTTAAATAATCAATAGAATAAATAGATATCAAGATTATACATTTTACTGAGCAGCATGAATAAAAAGAAGTACTGGCCATAACATTCTGTGTTAGGTTTTCAACAAGAGGAGCTTTCTAAGCTTAAATACAATTGAATTTGGTTGAAAATACATATTAATGCTAATAAAAACATACATATAAATCCTATATTGTATTTAACACCAAGGACAGGAGGAAAAAATTGTTTATGTGATTAAGAATTTGCTATATTTGCAAGTTACCAAAGATATCAAGAGGTTTTTGTTTTTAGAGAAAAGTATCCCCCAAATATCTGTGCACTTGGGATTTTCATTTGTGGGATTAAGTGAATTTTAAATCACTGATACAATAATAAAGGAATGTACATATTAATAAAAGCTTAGATCTGAATCTCATTTTCTTACTATTAAGAAAAAGTCTTTTCTATAACTGCATCCTATTTAAAACACTGTTTACTTTTTAATACACTTGCATTTTATTGTTTTTTAATATAGTTTAGCTTTCTGATAGTATAGTATGCACATTAATGCATTCTTTGAGAAGTGATATAAAAGAAATGGGATATAATGGTTTCTGGGCTATTGGAACAAAAAAATCCACTTAAATACAGGGACACAACTCGAAGTATAGAACAATAAATTATTATGGAATAAAAAGGTAAGGGGATCCCTGGGTGGCTCAGGGTTTGGCGCCTGCCTTCAGCCCAGGGTGTGATCCTGGAGTCCCGGTATCAAGTTCCGCATGGAGCCTGCTTCTCCCTTTGCCTCTCTTTCTCTCTCTCTCTCTCTCTTTCATGAATAAATAAATAAAATCTTTTAAAAAAAGATAAAAGTATTTCTTGGTTGAGTTAACAATAGGGAAAAAAAAGTACTAGAAATGTCAGATTCAAAATATTAATGGTATCAAAAGATTTGGTCTTCACCTGTTTGGGGGCCTAAATTTATACTTCTTATTTATATTGGTATTTTTTTAATTTATTTTGGTATTTTAGTAATTACTTTAGCCTTGATCTTATAAAGTTACTCATAAATTGTGATCCTTGGACTGTACTATCTAAGCTGAATATTTATGAGATGATAAGATCTATGCATTTTATTTCTAACATCAATTAAAACTTTGTTTTTGCTGTATAAAAAGTCCCACTTGTCTGGCTATCAGACCTCTGCCAAGCACAAGGATATGAGCATGGTTCCAACTAGAGACATTGAAAGAGTAGCGTTGGGTTGAAAGGAAATTAGCCACTATGAGCACTTTGCTCCACAGGAAAGGAAAACTCAGGTTAGAGCCTACTGATTTGTACAAGACATTATGTGACTATCTGGATGAGTTGCAACTTGTGCTGCCTCCCAATGTTAGCAATTAATTGCTTCCAATAACTAGAAAAAAATCAAACATATAGATGAGCTCCTGTGTGTCTGTATATACATGATATATAATCAATATATAATATTTAAACAATATGTAACAATAATGAAACATTTAAATCTGGTTTTGGAATGTACTAATATATAACTTTGTTAATATCTGCAAACATATAAAGTGCAAGCTCTCAAAACTCTAGGAAGGAAACTTCCTCCCTTTTATATCTTATCCATAATTCATCTTCCTTCAGCATCCATAGAGAAGTCCCAAAAATCCTCTGAAATAGTCTCTGAAAAGTATAGTCCATGTTACTCCCTCCTCAGCCTCAGGGACTTATTCTTTTCACAATTAAAACCTTCACATGATGGCCTCCTCTCCAGTGTTATTTAGTACTTATTTCTGTACATGAGGCTAGTTTAGTCCCTGATTCTTTTCTGTATTTCATGTTTCTTTTTCTTTTTTGTATTTCATGTTTCTATTCCAAAACTATACCCTATAATACTTTTAGGGCACTTGATAATTTTTGTGATGCTAGAATTATTAAAGGACAAAACAAGAAAGCATAGTCTTTATAATGTAGTTTATATTGTAGTAGTAGTATAGCTATACTGCCTATAAATATGATGTAATCTTTTGCATGGCTGAATCATGTTTGGATAAGTAAGATGCCTTTTGAAGTCCCCATCAAAATCTCTATGGATAAACTAAGTACATTTTCAAGGCAAGTCTTTAAAATATATGAACAATGCAATATAGTATTAATTTAGAAATATTTATAACAAAATGATAAAATATAAAAAGCAGCTTTTTAAACATATTTTTATTCTGTCTTGTATAAGCTGTGAAATTCATGCTTTAAAATACCATGTTTTTATAATACTGGTTTTCATAAAATAACAGTACATTTTAAAGCCTAAAATAGATTCTTCTCAATAGGAAATCTTTCTCATTCCAAACACATTACAAAATCAGGGATTTTCATATCCTCTACCTTCTAGTTAAAACTCCACGTATCTTGAACTTAAATACTCTCAGAAGTGCAATGCCCACTGTAGGTCATTGTCACTTAACTTTTATTTAGGACAATAATCTGTGTGGTCAGGGAAGACATCTCTGAGAGGGTGACATTTGAACTGATAGTTGAATAATAACAAAGAGCCAGTTATATGGAGATCTTTGAAAAGATTGCACCAGAGCGGGGGGTTGGGGGGGGAGACAGTAAAGACAAAGGTCCTGTGGCAGGTAAAATTTAATATGTTCGTGGAACTGAACAGCCATCCATAGTGACTGAAGCTTAGTGGACACACATAGCCCACAGTGAAGCTGGACAGGTAAGTCAGGAAGAGATAATGTAGATTCTCTGTGGAGTTTTCAGCTTCCTGAATTAAGCGTATAACAAATGGTGCTCAAGCCTTTGGCAAGTTCAAGCTCACAAGGTGGATAGAGTGGTGTACTCTGTCCTGTGCTCAGTGCTCCTAAATACAAGATTGGAAGTTGCCTGGCACTAATAGGGGTGAAGCAGAATTGGTTATTTCATTATACTTACAAGAGATATTTGATAGATTCTCCCTGCTGGAATAGCATTTTTTATGTCAGTCTAAAAACTTAAATGAATTGAGATGTCAAAATCCATGATATAAAACTTCTTGTTTTCTAGAGTATCCCCTCTAAACTACATATTGCTTACACTTATTTTTTTAATCAGACATTGATTGCAATAAACCTTTATTTCTGATTGAGGAATAAGCTAGCAAGTATTTCTGTGGGATATCTTTTCTTTTTTTAAAAAAGATTTTATTTATTTATTCATGAGAGACACACAGAGAGAGAGGCAGAGACACAGGCAGAGGGAGAAGCAGGCTCCATGCAAGGAGCCCAACGCGGGACTCAATCCCAGGCCTCCAGGATCACACCCTGGGCCGAAGGCAGAGCCAAACCGCTGAGCCACCAGGACTGCCCTGGGATATCTTTTCTTAAATAAATTTGTAGCAGGTTGTACTGAGTCGTACTCTATCTGCAAATACTCTTCTGCAAAGCTGCAAAGGTTGCAACAGAGTCTAATTTGATTTTTTTTTGTTTTATTTTAAAGAAGAAATCAATTCCTTTAGCCTGATATAGGACAGGATGTCATTTTGATTAGTGTCCCCATAGCTATGTTCAGGCTGTTTAATTTCAGTAAAGGATGGTCAGAATATATCTTCAGTTAGGAAATTTGACAGAACTCATAATGCTGTCATAGCAAAAGTAGCATTATTTTAAGGAGACTCTATCACCCTTTGACAACCTTACATTTCAATGTCTTAGCAAGACAGGCTGTTGGAAAATTGGGTAGATATACAACCAGGTTTAGGGGAATGGAAGCAAAAATGAGTCAGAAGGGTTAGTTTGGAAGGCAGGCTTTGTATCTTTTGATTGTATAAATAGGAACTAAGTATTGTATTAACTTCAGTTTTCTGACCTCAAAAATAGAGTTAATAGGGGTACCTGGGTGGCTCAGTTGCTTGAGCATCTGCCTCTTGGTTTTGGTTCAGGTTATGATCTCAGAGTCATGAGATGGAGCCTCGTGTTGGCCTCCACGCTCAGTGCAGAGTTGGCTTGGGGCTCTCTCTCCCTCTCTTTCTTCCCTCCCCCCATGCTTGCTCACTCTCTCTCCCTCAAATAAATAAATTGTAAAAATAGTTTTAATAAGGATAATTTAAATGTTGATGAACCATAAAAAACTACTTTACTAATTCTATGCAAAATAAATTTGGAAGCAAGAGTAAAGGTAGAATTTTTCAGAAAAGTTTGAATTTAGCAAAAAGAGATTCTTAAGGAATCATAAGGTTTAAGTCTACTGATTGCCACACAAGATCAATTTTTCAGTGAGTACCCCACCAAAACACAATGTTCATATAGTTCCAAATAAAAATTTTATCAAACCTTCAAACAGCCAATAAATTGCAATCCTATTTAGATTGCTGCAAAGCATAATAAACAAATAAATAAATAAATAAATAAATAAATAAATCCCACTTTGATCATTTACCACTTGGGTAAATTTTGGAAAAGGCAAACTTAAATTGTTTGGATGATAGTTCAATCATTTATAAAAATATGACTGCAATACTTAAGATTGTTGAGGCCATTAAAGGAAAAAAAATATATATATATATATCTCGATTGGAATTTGAAAGCAATGACCATCAACTTCTCACATATGTTTCAACACTAGATTGTTGGTTTTTTGGATCTGTACAAATACCATTGAGTGTATCAATGTAGAGTCTATTGGATTCTATGTTCATAAAGTACTCACCCACTTAATGACATAATTCCCCTGTAGATTTTCATCATTGGAAACAATATATTTTGAGACTTAGAGAACTCAGCTCTGCTCTAACCACAAAAGCATTTTGAGGAAAGTGAAAGTCAACAAAAGAGAAGACAGGCAGTGACAAATGTATTCCTCAACAACAATAATTGAGTCTGTTCTTCAACTCCCCACAAATTAAGAGTCACCATTAAGTATAGAAATAAGGAGGAGGGGGGATCCCTGGGTGGCTCAGTGGTTTAGCGCCTGCCTTTGGCCCAGGGCGCGATCCTGGAATCCCGGGATCGAGTCCCGCGTCGGGCTCCAGACATGGGAGCCTGCTTCTCCCTCCCCCTGTGTCTCTGCTTCTCTCTGTGTCTCTGTCTCTGTCTCTGTCTCTCTCTCTCTCTCATGAATAAATAAATAAATCTTTAAAAAAAAAAGAAATGAGGAGGATAAAAAACCTCTCAGGTTGAATTTGGATTTATATTTTCATGTGTCATCTAAATAGAACTCTTCTTGTTTCCAATGGAATGAATTTAGCTTTGGATACTGTCATTCATTTCCAGTGAGGTATTACAAATACTTGAACCAGTAAGTTTGAATCCATTAAAAAGGATTAGCAATTTTTAAAGATTTTATTTATTTATTTATTTATTTATTCATGAGAGAGAGAGAGAGAGAGAGAGAGAGAGAGAGAGAGAAAAGCAGAGACACAGGCAGAGGGAGAAGCAGGCGCCATGCAGAGAGCCCGACGCGGGACTCAATCCCGGGACTCCAGGATCGCCCTGGGTGGAAGGCAGGTGCCAAACCACTGAGCCACCCAGGGATCCCAAGGATTAGCATTTTTGTGCACTTTTATTAAAAAGTTATTTATCACTTACCTTTGATAACATCCACTTAGAAAAAAAATACTTATTTACATATTTGTTTTCATTAGGTAAAGAGTTCCTTCATCTCTTTTTTGTATTTCTTGTTAGCCACAGATTCACAATATGTTACATTTTCTCATTTGTTGCATCACTTATGAAAGAGAAGGTAAGGGATAAAGGAATTTGGTAGCTAAGTTGTGCTCTTTTGGCTTGCTCTAACTAGACATCCAAACTGTAGAAAAATGGGATCCCTGGGTGGCACAGCGGTTTGGCGCCTGCCTTTGGCCCAGGGCGTGATCCTGAAGAACCGGGATCGAGTCCCACGTCGGGCTCCTGGTGCATGGAGCCTGCTTCTCCCTCAGCCTGTGTCTCTGCCTCTCTCTCTCTCTCTCTCTGTATGACTATTATAAATAAATAAAAATTTTAAAAAAATAAAATCTTTAAAAAAAAAAAACAAACTGTAGAAAAATACAGCAGAGTCTTGCCTAAATTGTGTCTACATTGACATCATTTTTCTTCTCAAGGAGAAATTATTGTTAAAAATGAGAAATCAGACCTCTCAGTACATTCTGATAGTGTCTCACATATAAATAAACTTGGTAAACATTAGATTAATATAAACATGAATGAACCAGAAGGCTTAAATCTGTTAATTAAGATGGCACCTTTCTGCAAGAATTATTTCTATAAATCAGAAACCATTTAAAATTCAGAACCATGAGAAAATTGATATGTTTCATTAAGCTGAATTATCAAATAAATGAAGCTTACCACTTACAATCCTAAATGTTGTTTTAATGGGAACATTTCTAAAATGTACGCACACTACTCAAACTGAGATTCATCCCCTTGAACAGCAGCGCCTGTCTTGTGCTATTATACAATGAAGCTCCCAGGGTGAATCCAACTGGCAGTATTTAAACGTCCATGTAGCATAGGATTTGAAGTTGCTTGCCACTAATTTTTAGATTTTATTTTTGTTTTCTCCCTCAGTCTCAGGTTGAAAGCACTTCCCTTTTGTTGCATCAAGATATCTATCTCTAGGACCTTTTGTTTGTTCTTTCATTCTTGATTGCATGTTACAGTTTTGGAGTTCATAAACCAGATCATTTAGTACTTCTGATTCACGGGGGCAATGTCATGGGGATTTCCATCAATGATGTGTATGAACTCTTAGGATATCACTTGGTGACTCCCAAGTCCTTTTGATCATTTTTTGAGTCCTTGGCCTATCTAGACAGTTGGACTGCCAAACTGACCACAATAATTTAGATATCACCCGAATCCTATCATGCAGCTGCTGCTAACAAGCAAGCCTTACTCATTGGCATCTCTTTTTTCCCCCTAAACCAGAACCCTCTGTTTCAATCAACAACAATCTTCTCTTCTAAGCCTATCTAAAACACATCTATCTGATCCTTCATAAAAAGTTCCTAACACACAGACTTCTCAAATATGTGTTCTAATGTGAGTTTGAGGCTCCTGGGTAAATATATAGTGCTCTAGAGAATATATCTTCGTAAAAAATAAAAACTAATGTAGTAATAGTTCCTAAAGCATTAATGCTTCCAACCACTCTGGAAAATGAGTTTATTTAGTGATATTTTATACATGAGGAAATTGAGAGTTGGAGAATTATAGGAAAGTATTTTGCCTGAAGTCATATGGCTAGAAAACAGTGAAGTAAGAGTAAAAATTTCATTTTGTCTCTCATAAGAGACCATGCCTTCTCTTGTGCTCCATAGTCTGTATTTTAATGCAAGTTTTACAAATATCTTTTAGTTATTTTAGTATATGATTTTCCCTAAAAGCATCTCAACAGAGGGTCATAAATGAAAAGTTTTAAAGTAGAAGCAACTCCAATGACAACCCAAGCGGACGTTATTTAAAGATGAAGACCCTATCTAAATAGAGAACCAGCAGAGGCTGAACCTACAACTGGCATTTCCTTAAGCCCATGCATGATGTGCCATGAGTAGTCCATTCCACAACATTTGAGAAAGTAAGAGACTTACTCTGGATCACACGTGAGACCTACACACCCAGTAGTTATCACTATGTACAAAAAAACAGCATGAACGATGATGTCCCTTACCTTGGCACTGAAACAGCTAAAATCCAAAAATTTTCACTTCCGGAAAATTTTGGCATTCCTGCGACAACAGTATCTTACTTCTCCAGGCAAGCTGAAAATGTTGAAGTGCTGTTACAGTTGTGCCATCTGCTGGTAATTATGTGGAATACACAAATCAGTTGACAACAGATTTTTCCAAGTGACCATTTTCTTTCTTTCTTTTTTAAGATTTTATTTATTTATGAGAGGCACAGACATAGGCAGAGGGAGAAGCAGGCTCCCTGCAGGGAGCCCAATGAAGGACTCCATCCTAGGACCCCAGGATCATTACCTGAACCAAAGTCAGATGCTCAACCACTGAGTCTCCCAGACATCCAATGACCATTTTCTTTACATTAACTTGGTAGATGGGCCTTATTTATAGGCTCCAAAGTGTACAGTAATATAAGCATGGATACCGACGATACAAAGAGTGAAATTGGGGGAATCAATGAGCTACTAAAAACTAGAAAGTATGCCTATTGGTTCAGGGCCAACTCACAAACTTCTGCAATGACATTTAAAAAATTCAATGAAGCCTAGGGCCCAAAAACATAAATAAATTTTTAAAAATGAATAACCATGTAAAAATGAAACTTCTGTATGACAGTTATTGATACAATACACAAATAGAACTCTATTAATCAGAATAGGCAGACAGTAGTTTACAGTTCACTACCACATCTCCAGTTTCCAATAATCCACTCATCCAATATTTACTTAAAAACTCATTCAACCAGTATCTATTGGGTACCTGCTTTGTTCTAGGACTTATTCTATGAACTGGAAATCCAGTTGTGAACAAAACAAGTTCTTTCCCTAAAAGAGCTCACATTCTAGATGGAGTGAGTGGGAGGAGGGGAGAGAAAAATCAAATGAGTAGATATGCTTCAGGTGGTGATAAGTGATATGAAGATGGACAAGCAGACAAGAGTGTAGAGTCAGGAGGACACAGAGAATCAGGAAAGTGCTATCTCGCAAGGGAGATAGTGTGGAGGTATACGAGGGAGCCATGCAGGAGGGGAAGAGTGTGCTAGGCAGAGAAAACAGCAAAAAACAAAGGCCTTGAAACAGGTGCAAGCTTGTCTATTTGAGGAACATTAAGTAAGGTTATGTCCATGTAGTGAATTGAATGAAAGAAATGGTGGTAGGGCATGAAGTGGCCTGACAGTGAGGACCCAGACTCCATGCGGTCTTTAGGTCATGGTAAGAAACTGGATTTTCCTCTGAATGAGAAAGAAAGCCATCAGAAGGCTTTGAGACAAAGAAGTGTGAGGGGGAGACAGCTATTAGCCATAGTGACAGCAGTTTTGTCACACAGGAATGTATTCAGGAATACCGTTAGGCAGAGGAACATCTCTTAAAACTGTCCTTCTAGATGTTGTGATCCTGAAGCTGGTAACTCATCCCAGCCATTTTTTTCCTGAATGTTCTTCCCCTTATTAGGCTTGGCTAGAAGGCTGCCCTGTTATGATTCATCTATAGATCTTAGGAAAGTTAACTTGGATCATTTCTTCATCACTATCTCAATATTATCAGACTTAGCATCTTGCTTTTCACAGGAATATACACTGATATTCTCATGCCTTGACCTTTAAAGCAAAATTAAAGTAATACAACATGAATTAATGTAGGTCGTAAGCCAGCATGACACATTGAAGATAAATGCTCAACAAAGAATGGAAAAAGAAAAGTTTGGTACAATCTGAACTATTATAAATTCCTGCAAAAATGCATGCCTCACAAGCATCATATAAATATAAATACATATACATATATTTAAATATTTTGCTTATTTATTTATTGAGAGAGAGAATATGTGTACAAGTGGGGGGAGGGACAGACGGAGAGAGAAAATCTCAAGCAGACTCCGTGCTGAGTACACCCAATACCAGGGTCCATGCCATGACCCTGAGATCATGACCTGAGCCTATTAAGTGTGGGACTCTCAATCAACTGAGCCATCCAGGTGCCCCAGCATCTTATATTTTATATACCTAAAATTGAACTCATGTTATTGACTCCTAGCAACCAAACTTGCTCTTCTCACTATAATCTATTTTAGTAAATGACACCACCTCATACCCACTTGCATATGTCTGAAAACTTGGAGTCTTTCTTGACACCTACTTCTCTCATATCCTATATCCTTAATCAATCACCAAGTACTACTGATTCCATAAATTATTTCTATCTCCTCTGACCCTTTACCATAATCTGTTTCCAAGCCACAATTATTGCTCATCTGAACACTATACTGATTCATATGTGATTTCCCCTTATTGTTCAGTCTATCCATACCCCATTCACTTGACTGTCTACCCACAGTCAAAATTCTCTATTAAAAAATTATGCTTCTTCTTCCCTGTTTAAAATTCTTAGTAGCTTCCCACTATCCTTAGAAAAACATTCAAAATTTCTTAGAATTGTCTCTTCCAAACTACACATCCATACACAGAGGATATTGGGTGATCCAGTGTGATCAAAGTGAGTACCCTCGACTCTGTGAAAAGGTACATGCCTGCTTATATGCTACAAAATCATATAGCCCATTAAATCTACAAACTCCTGTCCTAATAAATCTACACCTTCTCTTGATTTCCAAATTTTCTCAAACATTTAATTTTTTCAAAAATATCCTGAGAACGTCAACCAGTATCAATGGGAAATTATTTTAAATATAACATTGTTAAACAAAATACCTAGCTACTCAACCATTTTCTTTACAGCTTCCTTCCAAAGACTGTGGGCCCTAAATCTCTCACAGTGTACTTTTTCAAATGTGACCCAAGTACAACTAAATCTGAAGAGAGAGGCGGAGTCAGTTTTCATCAGTCCCTCACTGGCTTTTATGACAGCATCAAATTGATGAATTATAAGTAATCATAGCATGTGTTGAACACCACCCAGGTCATTAGTTTGCTATCTAGTTGTCAATAAAAATCATAAACCAAAGAAGGATAACTATTACAAAAGAAAAGGGAAAAGCTGTTAACATAAATAAATCTCCCACATAATCAAATATGAAAACAGATGTAGCTAAGGATCTTGAGTAGACTGATTACCATATGACTATAGGCAAGTTATTTAATCTCTCTGAAATTCAATATCTTTATTTAAAGGTAGGCCATTTATGCTGGGAAAATTGGACATCCACATGCAGAAGAATGAAACTAGACCATTCTCTTATACCATACACAAAGATAAATTCAAAATGGATGAAAGAACTAAATGTGAGACAAGATTCCATCAAAATCATACAGGAGAACACAGGCAACACCCTTTTTGAACTTGGCCACAGTAACTTCTTGCAAGATACATCCATGAAGGCAAGAGAAACAAAAGCAAAAATGAACTATTGGGACTTCATCAAGATAAGAAGCTTTTGCACAGCAAAGGATACAGTCAACGAAACTAAAAGACAACCTACAGAATGGGAGAAGATATTTGCAAATGACATATCAGATAAAGGGTTGGTTTCCAAGCCCTATAAAGAACTTATTAAACTCAACAGCAAAGAAACAATCCAATCATGAAATGGGCAAAAGACATGAACAGAAATCTCACAGAGGAAGACATAGGCCAACAAGCCCATGAGAAAATGCTCTGCATCACTTGCCATCAGGGAAATACAAATCAAAACCACAATGAGATATCACCTCACACCAGTGAGAATGGGGAAAATTAACAAGGCAGGAAACAACAAATGTTGGAGAGGATGTGGAGAAAGGAGAACCCTCCTGCACTGTTGGTGGGAATGTGAACTGGTGCAGTCACTCTGGAAAACTGTGTGGAGGTTCTGCAAAGAGCTAAAAATAGATCTGCCCAACGACCCAGCAATTGCACTGCTGGGGATTTACCCCAAAGATACAGATGCAATGAAGGGCAGGACACCTGCACCCCGATGTTTCTAGCAGCAATGGCCACAATAGCCAAACTGTGGAAGGAGCCTCGGGGTCCATCGAAAGATGAATGGATGAAGAAGATGTGGTTTATGTATACAATGGAATATTCCTCAGCCATTAGAAACGACAAATACCCACCATTTGCTTCAACGTGGATGGAACTGGAGGGTATTATGCTGAGTGAAATAAGTCGATCGGAGAAGGACAAACATTGTATGGTCTCATTCATTTGAGGAATATAAAGGATAGTGAAAGGGAATAGAGGGGAAAGGAGAAAAGATGAGTGGGAAGTATCAGAAAGGGAGACAGAACATGAGAGACTCCTAACTCTGGGAAACGAACTAGGGGTGGTGGAAGGGGAGGTGGGCAGGGGGTGGGGGTGACTGGGTGACGGGCACTGAGCGGGGCACTTGATGGGATGAGCACTGGGTGTTATTCTAGATGTTGACAAATTGAACACCAATAAAAAATAAATTTATAAAAAATAAGGCCATGTAGAAAGAAATAAAAACTCTATAGGATTAAAAAATAAACTATATACATAAAGCAAATGAGAGGGATCCCTGGGTGGCGCAGCGGTTTGGCGCCTGCCTTTGGCACATGGTGCGATCCTGGAGACCTGGGATCGAATCCCACATCGGGCTCCCGGTGCATGGAGCCTGCTTCTCCCTCTGCCTATGTCTCTGCCTCTCTCTCTCTCTCTCTCTCTCTGTGACTATCATAAATAAATAAAAATTAAAAAAAAAATTTTAAAAAAAAGCAAATGAGAATTGGCAAGAATTAAGCAAGTGTTAAACCTCATATCCAATCACATTTATATCTGACATAATAAAATCTTAGATTTTGCAAATTAATGACTTTCTTAAAAGAACAATACTATAAATTAAAGGCATTTTCCCCTTGTAATATTGAAAAACCACTGGCTTTAGAATAATTTTAGTAAGAACTGACCTAAAAGGAAATCTAGTGATTAACTGTGAATATCATTAGCTGAACTATTGCTGCTACTTCCTGGGTAGAGTCGATCACAGGAGCTTGTCTACACTGAAGGGGCTGTGGACCATGTAGAATTCACTGGGTAAGAAGAGAATTATGCACCATATGTGCACTGTACGATCAGCTGTTTTGTCCTGTCATTTGTCTCCAGCTGAGGACTCAGCCAATAGTCAGCAACAAGCATGAGATATCTGAATGCATATCCTTCCAAATGATTCTATTACCCAATCATTAAGAACCCCCAATTTCTTAGTCTTTGAAGATGAGGCCCTAGACATCATGAAGCAGAGAAGAGTCATCCCTCTATTCTTGTGCCCTGAATTCCTTTCCCACAGAATATGTGAATATAATAAAGCAGTTGTAAACCAGTAAAACAACTAGACCAATCTGCTTTAGGACACTTGTTAGGGAATAGTAAGTGGTAGAGAAACGTGGAGCCTGGAAGTAGGGAGCCTTCATGATAAAAACATGGCCTTGGCTTTAACACCAGGCTAGATGGGATCTGACTAGACCTTTAGGAGACCATTTGTAAAGCTGAAAATACCTCAGGGAGACAGTTAAAGGATGGGCAGACAGAAGAAAGTGTTATTGGACATTGGAGGAAAGAAGATGCTTGCTGTGAAGTGTTAGAGAGTTTAGCAAAACTGTCGCCTTTGGTAACATAGAAAATAGCAGAAAAAGTAACATTTGAATTAGAAGTCTGGGACATGTGGGTTATGCATATAGCAATGTACAATCACTTGTAAATAAATCATAATGACTCATAAAGACCTTTAATTACTGCCTGTGGGCTGTTTCTGAAGCCTTTCAGCTGTGAGTTTTTAAATATTTTATTTGAATTCAATTTGCCAACATATAGTATAACACCCAGTGCTCATCTCATCATGTGCTCTCCTTACTGACCGTCACCCAGCTACCTCATCCCCCCACCTTCCTCCCCTTCTGCAACCCTTTGTTACCCAGAGTTAGAAGTCTCTCATGATTTATCTTTCTCTCTAATTTTTCCCCACTCATCAACTGTGACTTTTGAGTTTAATCTTTTGAGGTCTTTTTTCTGTTTGTTTTTTTTTTAAACATTTACTCATTTCAGAGAGAGAGTGCACATGTGCACATGAACAGAGAGAAGGGGCAGAGGGAGAAGGCTCCACACTCAGGGCAGAGCCCCCTACAGGGCTCAATCCCACAACCCTGAGATCATGACCTGAACCAAAATCAAGAGTTGGTTGTTTAACTGAATGAGCCACCCAGGGACCCCTGTCTTAAGATCTTTTCAATCTCTATTCCACTAAGTCTTACAGGCATTGTTAGTGGCATTTCATCTATGCATTGATATACCAAAGTTAATATTAATAACTAAGAAATTGAAGAACATAATTTATTGGCATTTGTGTAGTAATCACAAGACCAAAGGAAGGACATACACAAATGTGTTCTTTGTTAAATAATGGTAACAAATAATGTTTATATAAGGCTTTAAATTGACAATAAGTATTGCCATATATAATCTCACTTGGTTTTCTTCGTTACCCTGTTAAGTAGTTGTCATTCCATTTCTTTATGTGAAAATTATCCACAATAAGTTATTTGCCCAAATCTATAGTTAATAAGTGTCTGACCAAGGACTGTATGCCAGGTTCTCTAATTCAAAGACTTTTGTTCTTTTTGAGAAAGAATTCTATGTATTTGTTACTTGTAAAGTTTTTGATTAGAGGTTCCTACATATTATGATAGTTGCAATTATTAGCTGTTAAAGGACAAAATTTCATCAAATTGAGAGTCCCATTATGTCCTCTACATGCCACTCTAAAAATAAGAGCTATACCATAGTCAAGTGTTTAAAAGAATAGGAGAAGGATGCCTGGGTGGCTCAGCGGTTGAGCGTCTGCCTTTGGCTCAGGGCATGGTCCCAGAGACCCAGGATTGAGTCCTGCGTCGGGCTTCCTGCAGGGAGCCTGCTTCTCCCTCTGCCTCTGTCTCTGCCACTCTCTCTGTGTCTCTCATGAATAAATGAATAAAATCTTTAAAAAATAAAAGAATAGGAGAAAATATAGATTATTTCAAATAAATGTGAAGAAAAATATTAGAAAAAGTTATACTTTTCTAACCTGGTAATTATTCCCATTGCCAGGTACTTCATGTTCAGACGGATTCACTGCAGGCTCCATTAAGTAATACTTCTTGATGAACTTTAATTTAATTTATTAGAATTTAATTTCCATAAAACTTAGTAGAAATATGGGCTGTCACAGAGTTTTTAAAAGGAGTCATCTAGTCTGACTATAGCTATTTTGTGAAGTAGAATAAAAGTGCCTTTATTATCTAACTCTTTAGTTCTAAATTATTAATAAAGCAATCTATATTTGTTCTTTGTTAGTATCCAAGGAAACTCTATGATTTAATTGATCTCAATAAGCATGTCTTGAGTATAACCATATGCAAGGTACATGCTGCAGACCTGGAAGCATATAATGGCAATAACCTATGGTCCCTGATCTCCAGTGAAAGCAGCCCACAAACACTTGCATTGACAGAGCAGACTTTGGCAAGTGCCATACATGGAGGGATTATATGTGGTAGAGGAACTGGAGAAGAGATTTAATCCAGACCCACACTGTGTGGGAAAGCTTTAATAAGAAAATATATAAATAAATAAATAAAAGAAAATATAAGTGCACTTAAAGCCTCCAAGACTTGGGGCACCTGGGTGGCCCAGCGGTTGAGCATCTGCCTTCAGCCGAGGGTGTGATCCTGGAGTCCTGGGATCAAGTCCCACATCAGGGTCCCTGCAGGGAGTCGTCTTCTCCCTCTGACTATGCCTTTGCCTCTCTCTCTGTGTCTCCCATGAATAAATAAAATCTTTTTTAAAAGCCTCCAAAATTTGAAGGATGATAAATACTCATATTTCCACTTCAGTTCTATTGAACTATTTTTAATATCCCTATTTGGTAGGCTTGGTTTTGTAAATCCAAGTTCTCAGCAACAACTTTGTATTTAATTCTATATGTATTGATTGTTCATAAAACTTTCATGTAAATTATGACCAATATATCATGGCCTGTAAGACATTTTTCAATAAATAGCATTCATCTTCTCCACTAGACAAGAGATAAATAAAACACATAGTAAAGATGGGCCCAAACTAACATCTGTACTGAGAAGCTTGTATAGGGAGAGAGGGAGATGGAGCAACGCGTGATCCAAATGCACCTGTTAAGCAAACCTTGCTTAATTTACTTGCCAGTCACAGCAAAGCCTGTGGATCAGCTTGCCAATCTATTCTCTGGAATTCTGGGCACTGCTGGAGACTGACAGAAAGACCAAAGCTTGGTAAAGAGAGTTTTGATTTTTAAAAGAGAGAAGGAAAAGAAATTCCATAATCCAGGAATCTTGAGTTTGACCTCAGGCAATATCTTGAACTAGGTTATTTAAAGGGGGATTTACTGCTGTGGTGGGTTTGTGTCTTCCCCAAAATTCATAGATTGAAGTCCTAACCACCAGTATCTCAGGATATGGCTATATTTGGAGATAGGGTCTTTAAAGAGGTGATTAAGTTAATATGAGGTCAGATGGTGGGCTCTAATCCAATATGACTGGTGTCCTACATTTGATCTCATCCAAACGGCCAAAAAACAATATGACTGGTGTCCTTTTTGGAAAAGGATGTTAGGACATAGATACACACAGAGGGATGACCATGTGAGGACACAGGGAGAAGGTGGCCATCTACCAGCTAAGGAGAGAAACCTCAAAAGACACTAGTCCAGGGCACCTGGGTGGCTCAGTGGTTGAGCATCTGCCTTCAGCTCAGGTCATGATCCCTGGGTCCTGGGATCAAGTCCCGCATCAAGGAGCCTGCTTCTCCCTCTGCCTATGTCTCTGCCTCTCTCTCTGTGTCTCTCATGAATAAATAAATAAAATCTTAAAAATGAAGAAGTAACTAATCCTGCTAACACCTTGATCTCAGAATTCTAGCCTTCAGAACTGTGAAAAAATAAATTTCTGTTACTTAAGCCACTCCTGTCTGTGGTATAAGTTGTGGCAGCCCTAGCAAGCTAATACACCTGCTAAGCTAAGTACTAATCACATGGCCACAACATAAAGACAATGACCTTTAATGACTGTTACCACAGTAAATGGGTGCCTAGGTGACTCAGTCGGTTTAATGTCTGCCTTCAGCTCAAGGGTCCTAGGATCAAGGTCCACACTGGGCTCCCTACTTGGCAGGGAGCCTACTTCTCCCTCTCCCCCTGCTTGTGCTTTTGTGTACTCTCTCTCTCTCTCTCTATCTCTCTCCCCGTTAAATAAATAAAATATTTTTTTAAAAAAAGTTACAATAAAAACTATGATTTTTAATGATTTTTATGATTTTTTTATGATTCTCTGTACTCATTATATCATTCAGAACCTGGTCACAAGAGATAAGTCACACCAGTTATTTTAACAGAAGTAATCCAAAAAATTGTTAATTGGAAAAAAAAAGTGTTAACTAGCTGTCTTAGTTTCCAGGGGCTGCCGTAACTTAGTACTACAGACTGGATGGTTTCAACACCCGAAGTTTATTGTCTCCTAGTTCTAGAGGCTAGAGGCCCGAGATTAAAGTATCAGGAGGATTGTTTCCTCCTGGGGGCTGTAAGGGAGCATCTGTGAGGGAGAATCCTGGTTTCTGGTGGTTTACTGGCCATCTTTAGCATGCCTTAGTTTGCTGTTGTTACAGCACGCTGGTGTCTGCCTGTCCACATGGCATGCTCTCTGTGGCCGTGTCTGTCTCTGTGACCACGCTTCTCCTTTCTATGAGGACACAGTTATATTGCATTAGGACCCACCCTAATGGTCTCATCTTAACTGGGTCATCTGTGAGGACCTGCAGAACCAACACTAAAATGGAGTCTCTTGTGTCGGGGCAGAAATGAAATTGGCCAATGCAGGTGCTCTAAAGAAAATAAAACTTGGGGCACCTGGGTGGCTCAGTGGTTGAGCCTCTGCCTTTGGCTCAAGGCATGATCCCAGGGTCCTGGGATCGAGTCCTGCATTTGGGTTCCCTGCAGGGAGCCTGCTTCTCCCTCTGCCTATGTCTCTGCTTCTCTCAGTGTGTCTCTCATGAATAAAAAAAGGTCTTAAAAAAAAAAAAGAAAGAAAGAAATTTAACCTTACTTAGCAGAAGTTGTAAGAAATGACAGCTCTTCTCAGAAACTAGTAGCAGATGCCAGCCAATCCCCAAACACCAAGTCTATCCATGCCATCTCTGGACTTCTTGTTCCCTGACTCAACTACCCTGATCCAAGTAGGGAAAAAGGCCACTTTTTTCAGCTGAAAAAAGCCTAATAACTTCCACAGTTACCCCATAAAAATCCCTTGGTCTGTGAGCAACTCAAAACTCATTGCTCCTAGAGCTTTGAGTTTCCTGGCCTGCAGGTTGAAACCCTCACAATAAATTCTTCTTTCTCCTTTGTTTTACTGTTTCTGATAGACCCTATCCCCAAATGAGGGCATATTCACAGGTAGTAGGGGGTAAGGAACTTCACATCTTTTGAAGGGACACAATTCAATCCATAATATGAGGTAACCTAAAAAGCAAAGCATCTTCACAGAGGTAGCAACTGTAGGCAGAGCTAACACTCCTGAAGTTGGAGGAGCAAAGAAAAGGAGTTGATTATTACAATGTAAAAGCCTGGAGGAGGGGCCCCAAGAAGCTGAAGCTCAGTCACCTGAGGAAGAAGCACTTGCTCTCAGCTGGTGGCGGTGCCTCTGAGGCAGTGCACTGAGGCTGCTCCCGCAAGGACTGCAAACACTCAAATGTTGGGGAAGTTGGATTCAGCTGCTGTACATGAAGGCACTGCTTCCGAGTGAAGTGTCACCTGGAGGATGCCCCCCAAGAACTGCAGGGGAACTGCAAGAGAGGGGAAGAAGCCTCCTTCTTCCTCCTTCAGTCTCTAATGCCCCCTGTGGGCAGATCTCCGCAGGGAGCAGCTGACAAAGCAGAGCTGTGGTTTGCAGAGCTTCCAGCCCCAGCATCGCAAAGCAAAGCAAAGCAAAGCAAAGCAAAGCAAAGCAAAGCAAAGCAAAGCAAAGCAAAGCAAAGCAAAGCAAAGCAAGGATGGTTGGTAGCTGAGGAAAAAAAATCCATATCCAGCACATTTTTCATTGTTTAATTTGATTGAGTCAGGATCAGCAAATGACTCTGTGACTAACAGAGAAAAATGTCTGAGATTGTGGTCCTGCAAATTTGTTTTTTTTTAAGATTTATTTATTTTTAGAGAGATAGAAAGCATGGGGGAGGGGCAGAAGGAGAAGGAGAAAGAGAATCTCATGCAGACTCTGCACTGAGCGCATAGCCTGACTCAGGGCTCAATCCCACAAACCTGAGATCAGGACCTGAGCCGAAACCAAGAGTTGGACATTTAACTGACTGTACTACTGAAGTTTCCCTGTGGCCCTACAAATATTGACCTAAAGGTGTTGCAAAATTCCTGGATTTGTGGTTACTGGTATATATAAATTTTGCCTTAAATTTTTTGTCTATTAAATGGGTATGATAATATAAATATCTTGTAGGATTGTTAAAAGGATACATAAAAAGCACACAGAACACTAGATGACACAAAGAGTTCAGTACTCATTAAATAAATGCTAGCTAATATTTCATTACCATCATGTTTAAATAGATAATCAAAAACTAAAACATTAACCTGTTTTAGGGACGATATTTTCCTATACAGGGAATTAATGAAACTTAAGATACAGGCATTTGCTCATTGCCAATAAAACATCTGCAAATAAATGAAAACAATATGATTGTCTACTACTAATTGATAGTGGCTCCCTGGATTTGCTGCTCTGAGAATCTGAGGCGCCATCTGGGTTTGGAGGGAAAGAAGTTCAAAATTAGTTAGCGATCTCTACTAACTGCATGAGAGAAGTCATAGGTGGAACTCCTGTCTCCTCCACGATTTTATCAACATTGGTAAAATGGTATGGCTTTAGGGTCAAAACTTTATTCAAATTCTAGACTGAGAATGGAGATAACACCTTCTCCAATGGTAATTTTGAGGATTAAATGAAACAAAAAGAAAGAGAATTCTACCATCTTTATGGAACTCAGTATTAGTTGTTCTTTCTCCTATATGCAGTAGGACAACAATGCATAATAAACCTATAACTGTGTTTATACTTATTAAATTTCATAATGTTGTTATGATTTAATCAGCTATATAAAAAATAGTCATTATAAAATGCATTTTCTTATAAAATGGCTAACATATTCCAAATTTATTTATTCTATAGCAGGATACCTACAGTCACATCATTTATCCCTCAAACTTAAATGAAACTGTTTTTGGAGAATGACTAAGTATGGATAAAGTTTGGCCTCTCTATACATATAATTACTTCACCATCTACAGGTGATGCAGATTAAATGTGATTTGTTATCTTTCCTTATCTATTGCTGAATTAGGAGACAATTTTCTTTTACTTTTTTACTAATATGAAGGGCAATAAAATGCAATTTTTCATCATCTGAGAAACAAAAGGAACAATTTCATGGGTAAAAATAAGTAGCTTCCATGGAGGAAGATCTGGTTAGAATAGACCCTTGTTTTTTTGTGAAAAGGTTAGTGTCCATGTTTCAGTTTTGCCATTAAATGAATTTCATGAACTTCATGTAGTTCCGTGAAGTATCTGCTGCAGATAGTGCATTTTTCTAACATACTCTTTCAAAGGCGTCCCTTACAGAAATCAAAAGTACTCTATACTTGTCAAAAAAATCTGGTGAACATATAAATATTCATAAATAGCATCAGACAGACATGTTATTTCTCGGATCTTCAGTTTTCTTTCTACTTCATTGTTCAAATAGGCAGCACCACCTGGTGGCTAAATAAAATTATTGAAATTTTATTGCATCTTAAAAATGAAGAAAATGTAGTCAGCAGCAGAAAAATACCTAATTATTTTTTACATTAAGTTGGGGCTATTCCTTATAAATTTTTATGCTTACTGGTTTTCTCGTTTTAGTTATGTCTAGTTTTAAAAATACATACAACTAAACATGACAAGTTTTATCCATTGTTAAATATTCTTGTTTTCTGTATACTCTTTAGTGTTTATGAAAAGATATATTTGTATAATTTTAATGATGCTATTTTTAAAACTAAAATTTAAAATACTTTTGCAAAATTCATCCTCTTGAGACACTTTAATTCACTCACTAAAATTATCTTATTGCTCTTCTCTTGAAACTATTCTCATTTGTAAAGAACCCTAGTCACAGACATTTTAAAAATAACTTTACTTATAAAATACCATCAAAATTAATAGGAGTTATTTGGAGGAAGGCATGTAATTATTACATTGTAATTATGGCTTTAGACGCAGTATTGAGTTTCCAAAGATACACTGGATTTAAAAAGAAAAAAGAAAAAAAGTAGTGCTGCTGCCCTCTTGTGGTTTAAAGTGTGTATTTTTCTCTAGAAATAAAATCCTAGCATCTAAGAAATAATGCTTTTGATATTTAATGACAAAATTGAGTATGAGCTATGTTTTTACATTTGACAAAAGTAATATAATAAATAGTCCACTAACTACCATAGCTAGGAGTTGGAATGTTCTAGTTAATTCTATATCATTGATAATAGAAGCCTGGTGATTAACTTATTTTAATCTGTTTGGTAAAAAAAAAAAATTAACCATAAAAATCCCCTCTCATGTAACTTTTAGCATTCTTCACCCATTCCATGGAATATATTTTTGCAAATGGGTAAGGATAAGCCAGCGCCCTCCAAATGAAACTGGAAACTAGTGTAATTTCCTACTTTCCTAGTGTTACATAGTAGAATAAATTACCTTCAAACTACTTCAAAATTCACACAAAACCAAATACAAAACAAAAACCAAAACCAAAATCCTTTTTCATTTTGCTACTGTTTTAGCCTGGGATAAGTTCAGGAGTCTTTTCCAAGGTCCAGGACGTGCATTTACCTCACTGAAACACTCTGGCCCTTGCAATTATTGCACTGAAAGGAAAACAAGCTTTAGATGCACATTCCAAATGGAAGAGCCAAGCTTCCCTCGCATTGGCTCTGCTGTTCTGCTTCTAGAAATGAATAGTGCTTTTCAGATTTCTCCATATGAACAGGACTAATTCTCTAAGAGCCTACTCCGTGTTTACATCTCTCACCTCCCAAGCACGTTATTGTGGATTAAAGGCAAACAAGACCGAAACAAAGGGATGATTCTGCCCAGGGCCTTAAACCCCAGGCACTGTTTTCCAACTCTCTCTGAAATTTCCTCTGACCACCCCTTCTCTATAATATTCTACAATGCTATCCTATTGAGAAAATAGGATTTTGTGATTACTGAGGAGGGAATATAAAGCAATCGTTTTTATTCTGCCCTTATTTGCTTAGTTCCAGAGGAAACAAGCAGTTGCTAGCAAAAATGGGAGGTATGGCTTGGGGCACCACTGTCCCACGGAGCCTGGCATTCTGGTGCCTCTTGTGGTCTTCATGTGCTACTTTTCCCCTGGGGACTTGGGCTTTTTAACATCACTTCATCTGAGTGGTTTTATTTGAGGAAGGGATATTTCCTTTTTCTCTTTCTTATCTTTTCTTAAGTAGCCTCTAGATTGACCCAGAATACCATTAGCAGAAGAAGAGTGAGAGCAAGGGGAGCGGGCCTGTGGCACTCACCATGCTCAGGGCTGTTCGTACAAGATCAGCGCTGCTGATTCCTATCTATTTAACGGAAAAAACAGGATCTGTAGAGGGCAGAGAGAGGCTGGGTTGTCCAGCTTAGAACGAGACCTGAGTTTTGCATGTCCCAACCATGCACTGAAGAAGTTCCCACCTGATCCTCTGTTCTTTGCTTCCCCAATCAGCTGCAAACACTCATTCTGATCCACAGATATATTCTATGCTGTCTGACCCTTGAACACGAGAGATAGGGGATATGGTGAAGGAGAAGCAGAGAAAACTGAGAAGCTCACAATGTGGGTACCTTCCTGTCAGGCAGCAACTTCTCTACCCAGATGCAGCCCTGCCACATGCCCCGACCGTGGTGAGCTCTAGCTGTCCCAGAACTCACTGAATCCTTTCCTCTGATTTCCCCAGAAGGGACTCGTAAACCTTCAGTGAGATGAAGGGACGCTCTGTTCAGCATATCTTCTCCTTTAAGAGTCTTGATTACAGTGCCAACATTGCCCTTGCCTCATGCAGCTAGGATGGCTGATGCTACTCATTTGAGAGAGGGAGGGCGAAAGAAGAACTCACTGAGAATCTCTAAGATCCTGGTAAAAATCTGTCTTAGATACCTGTGGGAGAACATATGTTTTTAATTTGATGATTTTCCTTTAAATTTATGTATGCACTTGGCACATTCTCCTGTACACATGTGACATAGATAAGCAACCTTAAAATTTATGTAACAGAAACCATTAGTTGACATAGTACTGGGTGAAACAAATCAGATTTGGAAGAGGGCATACTCTCTCTATAAAAAAACAAAACTAGAGCAATGGTTATCCTTATGGGGATGGTAACTGATATGAAGCACACGGGGGCTTTGGGGATGCTGCTAATATTCTGTTTCTTGATCTGTGTGCTGATTAAACGGGTATATTCACATTATGACAATTAACTACCTTTCCAAACCCATGGGAAGGATTGATTCTAAAGTGTTCTGATTATCCCATTCACCTTGAATTAGACACCCAAAACCCAAAGGCAAGAGGCAGAAGCTCATTTAATTCAAGTTTAGTGAACAAACACAAAAGTAGTATCACTTATCTCTCATCTGCCTCGTCTGGTCTATATATCAAATTAGAGACACTCAGAGCCCAGAGCTTCTCACAGCAGTGGATGTGATGGGAGCCACCATTCTCCTACTACACTTGACTGCTTCTGGCCCATGCCTGAGGGTAGGTATTGAGGGATGGCAAGGAGATGAGCCAACTCTCAAAGCATCTTCTGATCAAGCAGAATGTGCACAGATATTCACCTCCTTTGACCATGCTTCAGCCTCTCACAGTACTCTCTCTACTTGCCACTGTCACTTGGTTAAGTCTTGCTTGCCCTTGTATTGACATCACCAAGTTTCCTCTCAGTGAAATGGGGCTTTATCTGTTAGTGGTTCAGGTATCCATCTTTCTTAGAAAAGCAAATATTAACAAAATTAAAATGTGGCACTTTTAGATAGAAAATGTGATAGAGGAAATGACAAATAAATACTTGCATTTTTAGAAAAGTTGCATCTTCCAAGGCAAGAACATTCAAACAACTTTTTAAGAAAAGTCTCTATACACTCCCACTGTTGATAGAAGTACTATTCCGTGGAAATTTCAATGATGGTGGAAATGTTCTATCCTCTAAACACTAGCCAATGTGGCTAAAGGCTCTTGAAATATGGCTGGTGTGACTGAGGAGCTAAAATGTTAACTTAATTGTAATTTAATTAAACACATGTATCAGACAGTGCAGCTCTATAGGAATACAAGTTCCTTTGCCGCTGTGATCCTGACAGTGTTCTCTTTTATAAACTCCACTACTGAACCGCTGGTGTTTTGCCCTTTATGCTTCAACCACCTTGATTTACTTAAGGTAATTTACATGCCATTTCTCTCCACCATCTCCTTCTTCATCCTGTCCCTTCTGCACAGAGAGCCCTTCTTTCTCATTCTTCCACGTTTTACATCTTTCCACTTCCAGCCTCTTTATCTTCTAACATTCTTGGTCCATTAGGGAAGCATCCTTGACCTACTAATTCTTAGTTAAGTACCCACTTTGTTTCCTTTCCAAAGTATATTGTGCTTCTTTATCATAAAACTCCACTGAAATATAATGATCTCATATGCATCTTCTTTTTCACTGTCTTCTAAGTTCCTTGAGGGTCTTATACATTGTTGTGTTTCCAAGTATTAAGGCAAATAGAATGCATTAAGTAAGGGTTCCATGAATTAATGAATGAATTATAAGGAAAGTAGCAGTCTATCCAAGAGTCTGTAGTGTTATATTTCCAAGTATTAAGGCAATTAGGTTGTATTCAACTAGGGTTTCATGAATGAATGAATGAATTATAAAGAAAGTAGCAGTCTATCCAAGAGTCCATAGCCCAGAGATCTGGGAAGTTAAGGAGTTTGTGGAAGGGGGCAAATACATCTTGAGGGAATCCCCTGGAAAAAAACCCAAAAGTGGTCTACAAATTAATTATAACATACTTATTAAAATTATACTGATCACTTTTAGTGTATTGTGCTATTTTGAGGGCTTTATTTTTGTAAACATAAAGAAGGTTTAAATTCATTCTCAGCCCTGGTTCCTCTAAATTAAGTTTCTGTTGTACGTGGGAGTTCTCAGAACCTCACCTGCAGACCCGTGACTAAAGTCCCTGCCATGTCCTGTGTCTCTGCCCCTGGGAGTCCTGGTCACCCACATATTTGCTCAGAGTTGCTTTGTTCCTCATGGAAGCACACTTGACTGCAGCTGTTTCTCAAACATCCATGCTTAGGGCTCAATGCTGGATGAATTATCCAGAGGATCCTTTGTAAATTTTTAATCACTGTTTTAAAAATGTAAAATTAACATAACAGCAATGTTAAAGCCCATTTTTTAAAAAATGTACTATTACAGAAACTTAATTTAGAGGAACCAAGGCCAAGAATGAATTTAAACCTTCTTTATGTTTACAAAAATAAGGCCCTCAAAATAGCACAATACACTAAAAGTGATCAGTATAATTGTAATAAGTATGTTATAATTAATTTCCACTTACGACCTCTTACTAGCTTTTAAATGTGTTGTTGCTGTCAGAGATAAGATGTGTAAGAAGAGAATAGCAACATTGTAATATTTAGGCCTGGTCCAGTATGCAAAATCCTGCTGCCTTTCTGGTCTTACACCTTGGAATGGGCAGCAATGTGAATATCTCGTAGAGAACAGACGAGAACGGGCATAGAGCCATCTTGGGAAGGAGCCCTCCATGAGGGATCGTTTCCTGCCGGGAGCAAATCCACATTAGCCCAAAGAGACTAGAGATGAACTGTCAGATGTAGCCACCGAGAGGAGCGGCCATCAGTGATTATCTGGGGCTTACATCTACCCATGCCAGAAAATGAGTTTGTGTTCCCCAGCAAGGATTTTTGCACAAAAGCAAGCAAGGATGAGAAAAAGAAGTAGTCTTTGGATAGCATTCGCTGTACCCAGGTGGTTTTAAAGCCATAGATTGCATACCTGTCAAGTTATGCTATGCTTTGCTGAGTCTTCCCTCTTGCCTCCTCCCAGTTCTCACTCTGAAGATGCCAAAGGCTGCATAGTGAAAGGGTGCCAAGAGGTGTAAAATTACATGAAAGATTGAAGTTTCAATATTAGATCAGACTAGACTTTTTTTTAATTTTGAAAGAATTTAAGGCTTACAGAAAAGTTGCAAAAATAGCACAGAGTTCCCATATAATTTCACCCAGCTTCCCCTCAGGTTAGCATCTTATATAACCATAGTACAATTATATAAAGGAATTCATATTGAGTAGAATACTATTACCTGAGCTACAGAACGCAACTGGATTTCACCAGCTATTCCAGTGATGTCCTTTTAATGTTCCAGGATCCAGCCCACATGGTATTTAATTTTTATGTTTCCCTAGTCTCCTCTTTGGTTCTTTCTTGTCTTTTATGACCTTGAAGGAGTCCTGTTGGTTATTTTGTAGATTATCTCTCAGTTTGAGGTTGTTGATGTGTCCTTTCATGATTGGATGAAGGTCATGTATTTTAGCAAGAATACCACAGAACTGATGCACCCTTCTTGATGCAGAACATCAGAGGATATATGATACTAATAAGATAAATTGCGTGTATCTATTGCTAACAGTGCTAACTGGGCGGAGGTGGTGTCAGCCGTTTACCCACTCTAAGGTTGGTAGTCTTCCCTTTTCAACTAATAAAGATCTTGGGGGAAGCTCTTAAAGGCAATGAAAATTCCCTGTTTCTTCTCAAACTTTTGCCTACTAATTTTAGCATCATGCCTATTCTATTTCCCTCATTCTTCTGCATTTAGCAGTTGGAATTATTTTATAAAGGAAGAGTTGTTCTTTCCCTCACATTTATTTACTTTTTCAGTTATTTAGATTTATCAGTATGAACTCAGAGATATTTACTTAATTCTATGGGTTATAAGACAGTATTATCACTATTTTACTCTTCAAAAAGTTCAGCTTTGGCTACTAGGAACTCTTTCAGGTTGGTTCCTATGCCCTTTTGACATGTTCTCACCCTTTTTGGAGTATTTCCTTATTTTTGGCACCAAAAGATAATCCAGGTTGATCTTGTGTTTTCCCTGACCAAAAGCCAGGAACCAACTGCTTCTCCAAGGAGGTTTTTTTGAACCAGGATCCAAGCCAGAATCACACATTTCATTGAATTTTCATGTCTAAACCTAGTTTGATTCCTTGATTCTGTTTTTTTTTTTTCTTTGAAAACCATATTTAGGAACTATCGTGGGGATGTACTAGATGAATTATTACTAAGATTTCATTATTTCTAGACATGCTCAGGAGAAAGTTTGGATGTGTGTGCATATACACACACACACATATATACATTTAGATGTATATGTGTATATATATACATAAACATACCTATATTTCTATATCCATATAAAGCCACATACAACACACGTATATAACAAAAACATTAATCCATATTGATACTTAAGATTCCAATCAAATGTCTCTTGGCTTATTCTAGCTCTCCCCACCCCCTGCATTATTTATAATTTCTTTGTCTAACACTGAAAAAACTAGCTTTCCTTATCTGTAATAGTTAAATTTCAAAGCTGTAAAAATAGCTTTAGAATTGGTAAGCTACAGATCTAGGAGAAACAAATATCCTAACTAGAATAAAATGTTTGTGTATGTTTCTTTTTTCTTTTGTCTTACATTAGCCAGTCAAAATACGATTTCCGTTTTATGTGGTAACGTTTTCATGTTTAATATGATTAGGTCCCTTTATTATAGGTCATATTTACTGTGATTTCCCCATACATTGTTGATTTGTAAAAAAAAATTACATGCAATAAAATTTGCTCTTTGTGGTGGACAGTCCTAAGGGATTCGACATATGCAGAGTTGTGTATCTACCATAAAAGTCATGATAAGAAGCAATTCCATTAACCTAAAAATTCCCTCATGTTCCTCTTTGTAGTCAGACAATCCTTTCACGCTATCCCTGTTAACCATTGGTTCATTTTTCTTCCTATTGTTCTGCCTTTTCTAGAATGACATATAAATCCTATCATGTAACATGTAGCCTTTTGGATCTGGTTACTTATGGTTAGCAAATGCAATTAAAACTCACGCATTTTGTTTTTTATGGATGTGCCAGTTTGTTTATGCATTCACCAATTGAATAACATCCAGGTTGTTTCTAAATTTGGGCGAGTGTGAATAATCTGCTCTCAACATTCACATACAGATTTGCGTGTAAGATTTTCACTGCACATTTATAAATATCCAGAAAGAGAATTATTGGGTCATTTCATAGCAGTATGTTTAAATTCATAGCAAAATAAAAATTTAAAACCTCTTACAGTGTACTCCACAATATCTACTATTTTGTGTTCCTACTAAGAATGTAGTGACTTCTAGTCACTATACATCTTTGTCAGCATTTGGTACTTAATTATTCAGCCATTCTAAAAATGTGCAGTGGTATCTCTTTGTGGTTTTAATTTGTGTTTTCCTAATGACAAATGATATTGAGTATCTTTTCATATTCCTACTTGCGTTCTGTTCTTTTTTTTTTTCCTTCGGTGAAATGTATATTCAGTTCTTTTATTCTAAAATTGAATTATTGTCTAATTGCTGAGTTTTCAGAGATTTTAATATATTTTAAATAAAAGCCCTTTGTCAGAAATTCAATTTGCAAATACTCTTCCAGTCTGTAGCTTTTCCTATCATTCTCTCAATAGTGAGTTTTGTAGAACAAACATTTTTAATCTTGATAAACTCCAATTTAATTTGTTTTCCTTTATGGATCATGTTCTTGATGTCATATCAAAAAATCAAAGTAATAAAGATTTTCTCCTTCATTGTGTTCTAGGAGGTTACAGTTTTAGGTGTTATATTTAGATCTATAACCCATTTGAAGTTTAATTTTGTATATGCCTATTTCTAGGCCTTCTGTCTTGTTTAATTGATTAACATGTCTATTCTTTTACCATACCATGCTATCTTGATTACAGTAGCTTTGAATTCTGGGCTTTGCACCTTTTGGTTTTGTGATCTTGGAATTTTTAAAAACTTCTTTAGGTCTCAGCTTCCTACCTCTAAAGTGGAGATAAACAAACCTGCTCCATTGGGTTGCCATAAAGGTTAAATGAGATAATACATGTGAAGCGCTCAGCATTGTGCTTAGCATGTAGTAAAAAGGTTTTGGTATCCATATGCATAGTTGAAATCATATTACATTTGACCGTTGAACAATACTGGGGTTACAGGTACTAACCCCTTGTGCAGTCAAGGACTCATATATAACTTTTCACTCCCCGCAAACCTAATTACTAATGATCTACTACTTACTGGAAGCCTTACTGATAACAAGCAGTTGATTAACACATGTTTTGTATATTGCTTGTATTATATACTGTATTCTTACAATAAAGCTAGAAAAATATTAAGATAAATCAAAGAAAACACATTTATAGTAAAAATAATCCATGTATAAGTGAATCTGCACAGTTGAAATCCACGTTGTTCAAGGATCAGCTGTATATTAATATTGCAGGGAGCTCATGGTACTTACAGTTTTGCTTAGCTGGCATTCTTATTTTTAGAAAGCTAATATTGTAATGTAAAGTAATATAATCTATTTATACTCTCTTTGAGATAATTTTTGTTTAGCAAATTCATCTGAGACAACTTTCACCATTAAAGGAAATTTAACATGTGAACTGATTTTATTATAAAGTTTATTTTTTTGCTTCTGTCTCTTAAAAATATTCCGGGGTGCCTGAGTGCTCAGTGAATTATAGTCATTTTCCACCACATATTCTGAGGGCCTACCATGTGCACTCTTCGACATAAAAGTGACATTTTATGTCTGACAGAAGTAACATGAGACCCTTTTAATAGTCCACTGAGAATGATGAAATGATATTGATCATGATTTCTTCCACTGATTCAAGAATGTATTATTTGTAGACAGAACTTAGAACACACATGCTAGGATGTTTACATAGTTTATTTGTTGCTTCCCAGAATGTTTTATTTCTCCTTTTTATAGGGAAAACAGTCTTGAGGAGTTTTCATTTGGTGTTCTCTGGTGCACTTTGCATTTCCAAGGAGGGCATGGGTGGGTGGGTGGGGCTAGTAAAATCTGGGGTGTCTACAGGGTTTGCAACATAGGGAGTACTGATATGCACTGGCACACAGCAGCTACATTCTTTGCTGGTTGCTGGCTCCTCTGTTTGTGTCCATATTGATGGAGGTAATAGCCCTCTTGGTCATATTGTTCCCTCTACAGTTTGAAACCACAGGGCCTTTAAATTTGGCCTCAGAAGCCAGTCCTCCTCTCTGCTATGATGCTCCACTAGCCTGTCAAAGGGGGCTGTTGAGAGCCCTGTGAATCTGCATTTGTCCAGTGGTTGTCTTTTCTTCATGCTTTCCCACTGTTTACAAAAGGCTTTGTGAAGGAAAGGAATGCAAAGGATTTTGATTTTTTTGCTGCCTGATTCAGCTACAGAGTGACACAAGGGTCTGTTCAAAAGGAACACGTGTTTTTCTAGTCCTCATCAACCTGTGAGTATAAATAGGTTTGCATTAAAAACAAATAAGTTTTTTTACTCTTTCCTCTACTTGCTTACGCAGTACTTCAAACTCCTGAAAATCTCCCTTTTCCCAAGAATTAGATTATCTCACATCATCACTTTTGCTCAGCAACTTTGCTGCAACTACTGTAGCTCCACCTGACATTGTTGCTTCTTCTGCCGTGTCATGTGACCCTGGGCTCCACCGGGGTCTTAGCTGGGGGTTACTGCACCTTCCAGGTGGCACTGGCCCTTTTTCTGGGGACCAGGTGGACACTGCCTCTGTTACTTGCTAATGACAGTAACCAAAGTCTCCTATGGGCCCATTGCTCGTGCACTGAGACCTCCAAGGGTAAAACTCAAAGACCGTATCTAAAACCAAGGGGAGAAAGTTACCTTTCTTCTTACAAAGAGGTCTTTGATGACCCTACCCCATGAATTTTGCAGATATTTTCTGATGTTTCATAATTCCAGGTTAGGTCAATTTTATACCCTCTACTCCAAAACTCTACTTTTAAATTGGTAGAGATTACCTAGGATATACTTTGTTATATACAAAGAAGTCTGCTTTTATAAAAAGATTCATTTTTAAGCTGGAACAGAGATGGAAAGTCAGGGAATAGAGGTTGTTGAGTGGAAAACAAAAACAAATAAACAACCATCAAAAGGAAGCAGCCATTTCTCCTCATTTAGAAAATGATGAATTCGCATGGGGATGTCTCTTTTGCTCCATCAGTGACTCATCCCTGCTGCCCAGTATGGGATCCAGAAAGACCCATGAGAGAGGACTGCCTGGCTTATACACTAAGTTAGGTACTTACTTTATGACTCAGTGATTCTTTCTCATGCCACAGCTCAAGGGCTCAGAGATCAAAGAGTAAACCTCTCTCCCTTGATACCAGCTCTACAAGGGTTCAGCCCAGTGAAGTTGCTTTTTAATTCCTTGCTGCTCCCATTGTCACACACAAATCCTCCCCAGGGGCCAGGTGTGGGGCAAGCTGACCTAAGCTATCCCCCTTGAGCTAGTCTCCAAAGCAGGCATGCTGAGGTCACCCTTCACCCCTGCTTCCCACACAATCATTCAGAGCTCTCCGAGAGAGCAAAAGGAAACAGCTATAGTTAGATTTTTCATTTAAAATTTGGCACTGCCTGAAGTCATTCCCATTCCTTCCAACGACTGTTGCCATTATATTAAAAAGAGTAAATTTGCTGCTGCATTACTTACTGCCCAGAAAATCCAGCTGAAACCTGCTACTGCCAAATCTGCAGTTTCAATGCAAGGCCAGAGCCTTTAAATAGCTCCTGCTAGTGAGGATTTTCTGCTCTCTAGAAAAAAAATTTTTTTGATAAAGCCTCAGTTTGAAGGATTGGACATGGACCATTAGAAACAGAAAATGGTTGTCCCTGTCTCTCTCAAGTTCTGACTGCCCCATTTGCCTAATTTTTAAAGGTAAAGTCTCCTCAGAGCAGTGGTGCTTGGCATCTTTGATCAGAGTGACGAAATTTTTCCTTACTTACATTTTGCCAAAGTCCCTCAAATCTTTCTTTAGAGGCCCATTCTCCACACCTGAAATTTTATATTTACAGGCTCACCAGGATAAAAAACTTTCTTCTTAAAAATAAATAGAGGAAAAAGAGCATAAAAGAATGAAAGTTCTTTCCCAAGTCTTCAGATTGGGTCATGGCCTCCTTCTCATGAGACTGAATTTGATTCCATTACTTATTTCATATCACAGCAAACAACAAAGCGAGATGATATACAGTGGGTTTTTAAAATTTTTTTTTATTCTTCTAGCCTCACAATATTTGGACCTAAACTGTGCCAGAAGATAGAACATGTGATACACAGTGTTGCAGAGAAAATAATTAATAAGAGAATGCCTTATTTTAATAAATGTGCAAGTTTGGGGGAAGAAAGTTTACTATTTTGTGGTCAACAGGATATTTTCCCTCTCCATAAAATCAAACCTGACAACTTGAATGTCTAGTTTGCTCAGAATTTGGGAGCTTTGAAAACCACATCTTAACTCACTACTATATTGATAGGATGACCCCAAATATCACAGAATACAAAGATGCTCCCCTCACTGACAGAGGCTGTGGCATCTATAGGGAACTCTGAAAATGTTCAGAGAATCTCTAATCTTTTAGAGGTTCCTTCCATCTAGAAGCTTTAGTTTTATATCTGGAGACCATACAGACACATTCAACCCCAATAGTGTCTGCAAGACACTATTTGAAGGTATTTGTCCCTCCCTGAGAATATTGTAGCATCGTGCACAAATATTCTATAGCTCAATCAGTCATATATCATAGTTTATGTATCTACTGTGGTGTGTCCCTTCCCTGCCTTTGTTGTGCTTTGCTTGGTCTGTTTCTTAGAGGACTGTCCTTGGCCTGCTGGAGATTCTTTTGTGGGTCAGTAGAGAAGCAGTGTGTCTGGGAATTTACTGCCCATTGCCAGGACCTTTGGCCAACAGCTCAAAGTTCAGGAAACTTGAATGCCTAGTCCCTACTCCCAGTTTTGGGTAACTTTGAGGTCTCCTTTTCATTTGAGAGCATCTCTGTAGAATTAAGTTGAAGTGGGACTTAAATTATCCTCTGCTTAGCTTCTTCCCCTCCCGCATCCTGCTGCCAGAAAATCTCCCTCATCAGTATTCCTCAGAACACTTCTTTAATAAACCACTTTCACATAAGTCCTCATTTCAGAATCTGCTTCTTGGTAACTTGACTTAAGACAGTGTATCTTCCTTGTAATAAATAGCAATCAAAACAAACATTACTTTATGAGTGGTCTAATCAGTAAACAGTAAAATAGAACTAACTGCCTGTTTATTCTAGGCACTGTGTTTCCACTACCACAGCCCATGTTTGCATTCCACATTTAGACAACCATATCACCCCACGGATTGCTATCACTGCCAATCAAGCCTCTAATAGGCCTTTCTGTATGAGCTATTAAAAAACAGAATCTCTTCTGAGGGTCTGAAGTAATGGAAAATTTAGTACTTATGTTTTGTTCATGTTTTCTTTGCTGCAAAGAATATTAAAGAGATACACAACATCATCATGGCAGAAGAAGAGTTTCCTACAATATTTCCCCTGAAGAACACCAATCTAGATAATCACCCATGGATGAGAGAGCTTTTGTGAAAGCCCAGAGTCCGATGGAGAAGATCCAGTATGCCACTGGAGGAAAGACTCTAGAGACTGGATGCCCTGAAAAAGGGTAAAAGGAGCAGTTTTGCTTTGCCTTCTCCCAAGGCAGCACAGATCAGTGCTGAGGAGACCTTCTCAGCCCATACTTCCTCCTGTGGGGGAAAAGTGAAAGCATATGTGGGACGCTGCCAAAGAGACTCATTTTTCTCTTGCCCCATCAAGAATACTGAAGTATGCCGAGCAATTGGGTGCTCAAGGAGCAACTAAGAGAAGAGCAAGGCTCTGGGAGGACATGAAAGGGATCCTGATCCTACAACCATGTCACAGTCTCCATCATGAAGGCTGTCCATGAGCCACTGGGGACACCTCGCCTGTAGATATCCCTTGATGGCTCACGAGCACCAAAAACTCTTCATACCCTTCACCCTTCACACCTCCACCCCATGACTGACTCCCTGATTATACTCCCAGTGGCAGCAGGAACATCTTTGCAGATGAATAGTGAGCATGTGCAGAAGGCTGGCCTGATTCCGTGGGCCTGGGAAGAAACTTAGCATCACATCGGTGATAAAAAAAAAAAAAAAAAATGGAAGGATGTAAGCTCTGGTTTGGCAATTGCAGGACTCAGAGAAGGAATGCAAACTCAAGAATTCTGTAACAAGAGGGCACAAGAAGTGTGGAGCAGGTGAGTCTATAGAAAAGCTCTGAGAAAGCCTCAGAATCCCTAACAAGGCTATATTTGTCTCCCAAAGCCAGTCAGTGAAGACTAGGGAAGACAGCTGCTTCTTCAAATGCAAAGACAGAAGATAAGACTTTAGGAACATGAGAAGCCAAGGAGATAGGACACCATCAAAGGAACACAATAATTGTCCAGAGACAAATCCCAAAATGGAGATCTGTGGTTTGCCCAATACAAAATTCAAAATTGTCTTATATAAGTTCAGTGAGCAAGAAGAAAACACAGAGAGAATTCAGTGAAATCAGGATAATAATATATACCCAAAATGAGAAGTTTAACAGAAAGACAGAAATTATTTAAAAGAAGAAGAAGAAGAACAACAACAACAACAACAACAACAACCAAATAGAAGGTACCTGGGTGGCTTACTTGGTTAAACATCTGACTCTTGATTTCAACTCAGGTCATGTATGATCTCAGTGTCCTAAGATCAAGCCCCACATGAGGCTTCACACTGAGCATGGAGTCTGCTTAAGATTTTCCCTCTCCCTCTACCTCTGCCCCTCTTCCAAATCATCCTCTTTCTCTCAAATAAATAACATCTTAAAAAAAAAAAGAATAAAAAGAACCAAATAGAATCTCTGGAGCTAAAGAAGGCATTAAGCTAAATAAGTGAAAGAGAGAAAGACAAATATTGTATAATCTAGCTTACATGTGGAATCTAAAATATCAAACTAATATAGTGAGTAAAATAGTGGTTGCCAGAAGCTAGGGATTGGGAGAAACAGAAGATGGCAGTCAAAGGGTATCTAATGTACAGCATGATGACTACAATTAATAATGCTGTATTACATACTTGAAAGTTGCTAAGAGTATAGATTGTATATGTTCTCATGTCCCCTGACACAAAAAAAATGGTATGTGAGATAATAGAGGTGTTTACTAATCTTATTGTGATAATTACTTTACAATATATACACATATCAAATTATCACGTTATGAATCTTACTCAATATCAAATGTCAAGGGGCACCAGGGTGGCTCAGCTGGTTGAGTGTCTGCCTTCGGCTCAGGTCATGATCTTAGGGTCCTGGGATCCAGGCCCACGTCGGGCTCCCAGCTCAGTGGGGAGTCCGCTTCTCCTCTCCTAACTGCTTCCCTTTCTCATGCTCTCTCTCTCTCTCTCTCTGTATCCCTCTGTCTCAAATGAATAAAGAAAATCTTTATGTCAATAGTCATATGTCAATAATTTCTCAATAAAACTGGGAAAAAGAATAATACTGGAGTTTATGATTAGGAAGGTGATAGACTTCCAGTTCTGAATACATAGCAGACTCAATAACTCAAAAACTCCAGAACATGTAGACATAGTAAATAAAATATAACAACTTTTTTTTTTTTTTAGCATTTTCTTCAAAAGGTAATATACTTACATGGTTTAACAAGAAAAAACACAAAAACATTTAAAGTTGTCTCCCTCACCCTCATGCCTATCTACCCAGCTTTCTTACACAGAAATCATAAAAATCACCAGTTCATCATGCATTTTTTTAGAGTTAGACTATTCATATAAAAGAAAAAAATGTTTATATATTGTTGACCCTTGAACAATGCAGGGGTTAGGAACACCGAAGTTCTATGCAGTCAAAAATTCATGTATAACTTTTGACTCCCCCAAAACTTAATTACTAATAGCCTACTGTTGAATAGAAGCCTTACTGAAAACATCAATAATTGGTTAACACTTATTTTTATGTTACTGTATTATATACTGTATTCTTAAAATAAAGTAAGCTAGAGAAAAGAAAATGTGAAGAAAATCACAAGAATAAGGGGTTAATACCTAAAATATATAAAGAACTCCTACAACTCAACACAAAGAACCTCCCAACTAATCCAGTTTAAAAAATGGGCAGAGGACCTAAATAGATATTTTTCCAAAGGAGACATACAGATGGCCAATAGACACATGAAAGATGCTCAGCATCACAAATTATGCAAAGTAGAACCACAATGACTTATCATTTAACACATTTTGGAATGGCTAAAATAAAAAACTGACCATCATGGAAGGGAAATCTGCACTCTAGGGATTTAGGTTTTAAACCTCATCAACTGAGGTGCCTGAGTGCCTCAGTTGGTTGGGAATCTGCCTTTGGTTCGGATCATGATCCTGGGATCCTGAGATCAAGCCCCAAGTCAGTCTTCCTGCTCGGTGAGGAGCCTACTTCCCCTTTTGCTCTGCTGCTTCCCCCTGCTCATTCTCTCTCTCAAATAATAAAATCTTAAAAAAATAAAATAAAATAAAACCCTCATCAAATAATGAAGAGAAAAAAAAAAAAGACCTCCCCCACCAAAAAAGTTTACACATTCAGTGAGAGAAAGCCTAGAAATAATAATGTTCCAGTCAACATAGGAAAACGACAAGATAGATATCCTGCTTTGTTGAGATTGTAGGAGGCAAATTAAATTATTTCCAGGTTAAAATTTAAATTTATACTAACTGGACGTTCCAGTTACTCCCAAGGCAAGAAACAAATATAAAGCATGTTCTCAGAGAATCCTTCTTCTGGCCATGATAGAGTAGCTTGTAATGGTCCAGACTTTTGCCAAAAACAATTATATAACTGAATTGAGTATACAAAATAACTATTTTAGATGTTGGAAAACTGGCAGTGCAAATTTACGATTCCTGAGAGAATGAACTCAGGCGAGGTGGGCCCCAGGATGATGAAATCTCTCTCCTTGGGGACACCCCCTGATGGCTGCATAGGCGGGGACCATAAACAGAGCACAGTGGTTCTCCTGAGGTCAGAAGGTCTAACATGGAAAGATGTTAGAGTAGCTGGACTTTGCAAAGCAGTATAGTAAGAAAGAAGAGAACTTGCAGAGAAATAGTTGCTGAAATCGGTCTGTGTCCCCTTGAGTTTTCATCTAAAATATAAGCTTTGTATTCATAAGGGTAAGTCTCTATGAAACCAGACATAGCAGATCTACAGAGAATAAGCAGCTTCAGGGAGCGGTAAGCTAAACCACCACTGGAGCTCACACAGGGCTGGAGACTTTGAGAATCAGCCAGTGGGGCAGGGGGCAGGGGATGGGGGCACCTCAATGAACACCCCAGGAATTTAGTGGAGCAAAAAATTCCCATCTATTCAACAGTGCTGTTCAATGCTAGAATTTAAATGGGAACAAGAGTAGACACCCAAGAAGACAGACCCAGGTATGCTTTCTAAAAACACACCATAAATGGGAACTTCATGCATGCATGAAGTACCAAAGTCTGTGTTAGTGTCCTGGAGTTGCCATAACAAACTAGGTGACAACAGAGGCAGAGATTAGAGTGATAGTCTACAAACCATGCTATACCAAGAATTCCCAGCAACCACCAGAAGCTAGAAAGATAAGGAAGGTTCTTCCCTAGGGCCCTCAGAGGGAGTCTGGCTCTGCTGACACTTTGATTTTGGACTTCCATGCTCCAGATTTGTGAGACACTCAATTTCTATGGTTTTTTTTGTTTGTTTTGTTGTTGTTGTTTTGTTTTTTAAAAGATTTTTATTTAATCAGGGAGCCTGATGCGGGACTTGATACCGGGAGTCCAGGATCATGCCCTGAGCCTAAGGTAGATGCTCAACTGCTGAGCCACCCAGGAGTCCCTCAATTTCTATTGTTAAGTCACTCCATTTGGTCCTTTGTTAGAGTGGCCACAGCAAATTAACACACTGTTAAATCCTGGGTTTTTAAAATTCTTTTCTTTAGTATATTTGTATTCTTTAGCTACTTGTCTCATTCCCTCAAGCTTTGCAAAGTCATTAAATTCATTTTCTACTATTTCTTTCTCCATTGCCTAATTGTTAATCTATACTGGTATACCCCCAGCTTGGTACTTGTGCCCACTCCTTTCCTAAGGCCTATTCTGGTATGTACCAAATCTTCCTGACAGTAAAACCCTTCCTTTTTTTTTTTTTTTTTAAGATTTCATTTATTTATTTATTCATGAGAGACACTGAGAGACACTGAGAGAGAAAGAGAGAGAGAGAGAGAGAGAGAGAGAGAGAGAGGCAGAATCACAGGCAGAGGGAGAAGCAGGTTCCATGCAGGGAGCCTGATGTGGGACTCGATTCCGGGACCCCAAGATCATGCCCTGAGCTGAAGGCAGGCGCTCAACCGCTGAGCCACCCAGGCCTCCCAGGAAAATCCTTCCTATGTTCTAGCACTGGCTCAGCCATGCTGAAGACACACATGAAGGCCAGATTTAGCACTGTAGAATCCACCAGGGTCTGAGGTTGCATTATTGCAAATATTCCAAATGGATTTGTTCATTAAACATTTGTTTTGTGTCCACCATGTTCCATATACTAGGTTAGTCACTGGTTAGCATGACACTAGGAGGTTAACTAAATGCTTTGTGGAAGAAAAAAATCATCCCAATTATAGCCACATTATTAACATTCCTAACAATTCTCATCTTGAAGAGAGCCAAATTCTCTCTGCTTGTGATGGCCCAGTCCTAGGTTTCTTCTCTTTCTTACTTTGCTATGTTGCTGAGACCAGAGCGTGTTCCACATCCTATTCACTGTATTCAAATACAACCTGCCATTCACCACCTTTGTGACTTCAGGCAGTTTGCTTTGAATTCTCTGCACTGCATTTGTAACGACTTCAAAAGGTCTATGATAATATATTCGACCTCCCAGAGCTGTTGTAAGGATCCAGTATGATAGCCTATCTTGAGAAAGCACAATGTGAACAACTGTTAATTGTTATTACTGCTGCTCTTAAGGACCTTGCAGTCTAATGGGGGAAGGACTTGGACAATTATTGCTAGGTCTGCAGAAAAAATGTATACTTGTAACCAGCTGGAGCGGTATCCATCCTGCCACCCTAACTCCTGCCTAACTTTGGTATTTATTTAGGAAATTACAAATATAGCTTGTGTTGACAAATCTGGTGCTTCTAGAGTTTAGATGATATGGAGTAAGAAGTGCTCTTAGACAAATAAAGATGAGTTCTTGAGAACATAAGAAATGATCAAATCCTGCTTGTACATAAATGTACCATTAACTAATGGCTCATTCTGGCTCTAGATTTCTTCCTTTGTTTCTTCCTATTTGTTGAGCAAGAACACCTCTGAATTTCACTATTATTCTGGCTGGAAACATGAGAGGAAGACTCAGCACTTGGCTTGTTGTTGTTGTTGTTGTTGTTTTTTGTCACTTCCTGTGACTGGAAGGGTCTCAAAATAAGTTGATGTGTTAGATATGTCTTTACAACTTAACTTACAATGGATATCCTCACCATTTTAGCGCAGCTTTTCTTGTGCTAAAAACAGTTGGAAAAACTCAGATGTTGGTTTGGATTTCATTTCCACAACTTAGTAACTGTGACTTTTTATTTATTTATTTTTTTGGCAAAGTACTTAATCTCCCTGAGGCCCAGTTTCCTCATGTGTAAATTGAGAGAAATAAGGATTTGATAATTAGTTGAAGAGTTGGCACATGATATAGCTTAGAAAATGATAGCATTTATTATCTTTATTCTTCAGTCATCATTATGTTTATCTACCGCTGCATTTTTTAATCAAACCAAGCATATATAAATGGAATTTGGGAGCAAGAGACAAAGGCCATTGAAAAGAGATCAAGGGGGCAGCCTGGGTGGCCCAGCGGTTGAGCACCTGCCTGCAGCCCAGGGCCTGATCCTGGGGACCGGGGATCGAGTCCCACATCGGGATCCCTGTGTGGAGCCTGCTTCTCCCTCTGCCTGTGTCTCTGCCTCTCTCTCCGTGTGTGCCTCTCATGAATAAGTAAATAAAATCTTAAAAAAAAAAAAAAAAAGAAAAGAAAAGAAAAGAGATCAAGGAATAGGGCATGGCAACTGGATTTACTTAATGGGCATCTTTGCTGTCCTTGAGACACTTAGCATTTGCTTGCTTGTGGCACTGAACTCAGACCCATTCTCAGACATTTCCCTTCCAATCAGTCTTTCCTCCAGCTATCTCTCTATTTTTAAAGTGTAAAAATCTTTCATTTTAAAAATATACCTCACAAAATAAGTTAACAAATGAATTATTTTACCAGTTGAAAAGTATGATGTGAATCAGTTCAAGGAAGACCATAACACCTTTGAAGTAAAAATATCTGGATTTAAATTCTATTTCTTCAACTTAGTAGTGTTATGACCTTGAACAAGCTACTTATTTCTTGGAACTTTAGATACCTCACTTAAAAATGTCTATAATTTTATCTGACTAATTTTTGAAAGGAAGAAATATATTGCAAAAAAAGCACCGGGAACATCTTGTAGCCTAAAACTGATAGGCAAAATGTTAATCATTGTGGAAATTGCTATTAATACTATGAAGATAGAAATTATTTTAACTGAGAAGTTTCAAGACAAAGTGTTCTGCTGTTTTTCTTCTACAATAATAAATGGATGAGAAAAAAATGGATGATATTTTGAAAATAATAAAGTAGGGGGGCTTGCCATATTAAAATATGTTTTATGGCTGATTTAAACAAGGGTACGGATGATTCAATAGATCTACCAGCTAAACAGATTAGTCTAAAATAAATTGTAGTAAAGAAATAATTGGTAAAGAAAGAATCTAGTGTAATTAGAGAGGAATGCATTATTCAATAAATATATTAGGAAATTTAGCTAAGCATATAATGAAAGCCTAGCTAGATCTCTTTTTTAAGATTTATTTATTTATTTGAGAGAGAAAAAACTCGAGGGACAGAGGAAGAGAGAGAAGCAGACTCCCTGCTGAGCACAGGGCTCAAGGGATGTGGGGTCTCCATCTGAGAACCCCGAGATCATGACCTGAGTCAAAATCGAAAATCTGTTGCTTAACCCATGAGCTACCCAGGCACCCCCTAGCTAGATCTTTCTTAACATTTATATTACAATATTTCAAATTTGTTTCTCCTCAACAATGTTGTCATCCCCTCCCCATTAAATAAAATATCTTTTCATGGGCACAAAGGCTCACATCTCTAATTTTGCTATCTTCTTTGTTTCCTTCTTAAAAGCTCCTGGAAATAATACAGTTCGGAAGATTTTTATGACTTCATAGTAGTCTGAGTACCCTTTCTCCCTAAATCAAGGGACAAGACTGATGTGATTTTAAAGACCATTTCATGTAACATTCAAGTTAAGAGGTTAATGTTTTAGATGCTGGCCTTGACTTAATTTTCAATTGCTGTTAGCCCAATAACTTAGCTTACAAATGGATATGAGGAAGCTTCTGCTTCTTGCCATGAGGTTGAACTAGCATAAGCTACTAAGTCAAAATCAAAGCTGGATAATCTACAGACATCAGAGGAAACCAATAAACTGTAAAAGCTTTAGGCCAGGTTGAAATCTATCTTGAACTGGAGTGCAGAATGTGGTGTGTGTGATGTAGGTTTATGTGTGTGTATGTGTGTGGTGCATGGTATACGCATGTTAGTATGTGTGATATGATGTGTTGTATATGTGGTATGATGTGATATGTGTGATGTGTTGGCATGGTGTGTATGAAGGGGGTGCAGTATGTGGTGTATATGTGTGTGTGGTGTTTATGTATGTGATGGGCAGCTGAATTCTGGGACAGATGGCAACCAGAGGCAGCAGGGAGAGGCTTAGTTGGAAGAAAGCTTCTTCCCATATGCCATGGCCAAATGATTGCCTGCCACAGATATCAGTGGCAACGGTGGCCCTGGTCTCCGATGTCTATGTCCACTGATAACAACTGGGAGCATAAAAGCATACTGGGCTGAAGAATAAGGTAAAGCAGATGAAGTCTGAGAAGTCATTCTTGGGAATTTACCCCTATACTTCTCCAAATTCCCAGGACTAATAAATTATACTTTTTTAAAACAAAATGAAAACATTTTCAAATATAGACTGTTTTTAGGCCATGACATAAGCCTCTGTATGTTGCAAATTATCAATATCAGACCAACTATATTCTTTGACCATTAAGCAACATGATGAGAAATTAAAAGCAAACAGCTTAAAAGCCCATGTTCAGTGACTACATATTACCAAATAATATTTCAATTAAAAGAAACCATAACAAAAATTAATAGTTACAACAAAATGATAATGAAAACAGTAGTAGTAAAATTTTGTAGTATATGGCTAAAGCAGAACTTAGAAGTAAAGGGGAGCCCTGGGTGGCTCAGTGGATTAGCACCTGCCTTTGGCCCAGGGTGTGGTCCTGGGGTCCCCGGATCGAGTCCCGCATTGGGCTCCCTGCATGGAGCCTGCTTGTCCCTCTGCCTGTGTCTCTGCCTCTCTCTCTCTCTCTCTGTCTGTCATGAATAAATAAATAAAATATTTTAAAAAAAGAACTTAGAAGTAAATGTGTAATCTAAATAAGTTTATCAGATCACAAAAATGTTTACAAAAAAATGTTGTCCATTAACAATGGCTAGAAACAATAACCATAGCACCCAGTTTGTTTGGTTTCTAAGTACCATTTCCCACTAAAGGAAAGCAGGGCTTCTGGAGAAAGTGACTGATTCTGGATTTGGGTAATATATGTGCAAGGTGAATCCAGAATATTTTTTCATGACCTAGTCATTTTGACACAGCTGAGACACTTTGAACATCAATAAGGATAATAATTACAATATTGATGTAAAAAAAATCATGTGTTTAAGTCCATGAGTTCATAAGTCATGAAAAATTCAGTAGTTATCTTTGGAAGATGGTAGAGAACCAACTTATTGTTGGAAACTATAGTGTTAAGTAAAAAAAAAAAAAAAAATCAAGCATGTAACCTCTCTTTGCAAATCAAATTGTTATCAACCTAATCCAATTTCTGATAGTGGAAATTTCCCTCTGTATGAATATTCAAGCTACCAAATGAAGGAGAAATTATAAAGCTAGAATATCATCCCTTTAAAAACTCTGAAGAACTAGTGAATCTAGGCAATGTTCATCAGTGGCTGCTAACTTCACCAAATGGAAGATAGACATTACACCCCTCCCTGTGGAATGATGCAGCACCACCTGTAAAATAGGCTGGCCAGAAAAATCAACTTGAGATCTCATTAGATCTCTAGATTCAACTACAGAAAGCAAAAAATAGGTGCAGGTGATGGATGGACACTTGAGGTGACACCACGGGGGCAGACCACAAAATCCAGACTAGAGATGCTGCAGAACAGAACAGATTTCTTCAACAAATAAATTGCAAGGAAGAAAAAAAGTGGAAGACCTTATAAATTAGAAGAGAATTAAGAGGTATATCAACCAGTTGGATTAAGACAGAACAGGAGAGGATTGTGGACATTAGACTGCTCACTGGATATTTAAAAATATTACAGTATTAGTTTGATTTATTAAACGTGTGAAATTGGTATTTTAAGTTTCTAAAAAGTCATTGTCTTTTACAAATGACATTCAAACTTTTGGATAAAATGATATAATTTCTAAGATCTTTAAAATAATAAAGGGAGGATAGATGTGGGTATAAGAAGAAATAAAAGAGACCACTAGTTGATAATAGTTAGAGTTGGTTGGGCACATTGGAGCATATGATATTATTCCACTTGTATATGTTTTAAGGTTTTCATAATAAAATGTTAAATTTTTAAAAAGTGCTAACTATTCAACAAAAGTTAGGAGAAGGATCAACAGAATAAACGCAAAGAAACAGAAGAATTGCAGAAATCAAAGAAATGAAGAACTAAAGAAAGAGAAGGTTAATATAACAAAACTGATTACTTTAATAACATAAGCTTGTGGAAAGAAGCTTCTGGAAAAAAGAGATGAAACTAAACAATATGAAAATATTTCAATAGGAAATAACCATAGATAAATATCTTCTAAAGATAATTTATTTTGTTACCACATTGTCACATCAAGCTAATGACTAATTTATCTTCCTCTGGAACTTCAGTGCTAGGACACGGTGTGGTCTGCATAGTAGGTTAATAGCTGTCCATCATTGGAAAGGAGATATATCACCCTGAATTAAGAAATTATTATCTTTGCTTGCATATCAGTCTCTTATAATTTTGTTTAATGGAGAGTCAGTCTCCTTGGGTTCAATAAGACTAAATTTCTTATTTATTAAGTAAAGACCTTAGACTGAGATAAATTCATCAGAGATGTGATTTTTTTTTTTTTTTTTTTTTTTTGTGCTACCCCTGTGAAGACTACTAGCCAGCTCATCTTTGGAGTTACACTTAGTTCTAAGTAGCAATATTTCTGCCTCTCCCTCTTAACTGCTAGCTTCTGGAGAGCAGGGATTGAGAATCATCTATCTCTGTGTTCCAGTATTCTAGAACTGAGACTTACTAAAAGTATGCCAATAAATTGAAACATTATATAATGTAGAAATATGTTTTAAAATACCACACTGACACACATACACACAAAATTGAAAAATTTAGCAGCTCAATAAACATTAAAGAAATAGGAGTGTAAGTCAGGTATCCTGCAGCTCAAATATTAGGGCTGAGATAGTTATAAGGATGAGTTCCAACAAACTTTCAAGGAATGGGGCATTCCTATTTTGTACAAGTCATTACAGAAAATTTAAAAAGAGTACATTGAGCCTTCTATAATGGTGATTTCAAAACTAGATAAGAAAAGGACAATATGGTCCTGAGTTATGAATACCAATAAAGGACTTTCCACTTTAGCTTACAATTGAGAAAATTGCAAGAATGCTGTATGCTTATCCCAATACTGAGAACAATCTAGAGAATCATTGTTGTGTATGTAAACCCAACCAATCGCTGAGAAGGTAAAGAAACCTACCAAACAAAAAGCCAGAAAGTGAGGAGCCCTTCCAAGGAGAGACAGGATCCACAGCTGCTGCCGTCCTTGGTGCACAGCATGAGAGAAGCAATCTGTGCTCCACCTAGGTAGAAAGAAGTTGGTGAAAATTCTAACAAAATTGTAAAGCCTGAATGTGAGCTGGCATGATGGTTTGGAGTCTCTAGGATTCCCAGATATGAAGGGAGGCAGCCTTACCACTCTGTGCCCTCTCGCCTTCTTTGGAACTCAGGAAAAAAAGATGGGTGGCAAGACAGGTGAGCCGAGAGAGACGTCCCTATCTGACCTGGAAAATGTACCTCAATAAAGGGTGGGGAGATCAAAGTCTCTGTTAACTAGTATTTGAATAATTCACAGGGCTGACAGTTGAAAGCCAAGTAATAGTCTTCAGGACTTTTATGTTAGATGTTAATTACAGCACTTCAGGCCTCACTAGTTAATTGAATTGGTAGTCAGAGAGTTTAACAATTACTTTATATTGACCATATGCTAGGTTAAATGAATGAGAATCTACTCTCTGGGGATAGTTGTACTCAACGAGCATTATTTTTTCTTAGTGGCAATGAATAGGGAACATCATGAAACTGTAAAAATATCCTCATAAAGCTGGAGAACTGTGCAGTTAACCATGGCCTCTACATAGTAGTTATTGTGCTGTGACTAAAAGCTCTATCAGATATTTGTCATTACCTTCTTTGGGTTTCTCTTAGGTTCCTGGACTCAATTCCAATGTATGGAGGGGGAGGCTTTCTCCACAAGACTAACAAGCAAGTCTGACACAACCTACCCAGAGGTGACATCAGGTTCCACAGGTTAAGGGTTCGGTCCTACAAGACTGCCTCTCCCACTTCAGATCCCAGTGGCAAGCCCAGGTTGTTGCCTTACTTGTGACTGACTGGCTACAGACTGGGGGTTCAGTGAAACCCTCCTTGTACTTCAGACTTACACACTCACAAGCCCAGATTGTCAACTATACTTCACAGACTAACTACACATCAGAGGTTCCCAGGACCCCTCCTGGGGTTTAACTTGCTAGAGTGGCTTACAGAACTCAGAGAAACATTTTACTTACTAGATACTGCTTTATTCCAAGAGATATTACTTAGACGGAAGAGACACTTAGGGCAAACCATGAGGAAAGGGCTCAGAGCTTCCATGCTTTAGTGCAAAGCACCATTTTCCCAGCATCTCCATGTATTCATCAACCCAGAAGCTCTCCAAATCTCGGCCTTTGGGGTATTTATGGAGGCTTCATTATGTAGTCATGAATGATTAAATCATCGACCATTGGCAATGGATTCAATCTCCATATTCTACCACCCACCCCCCTACCCCCCCCACCCCCACCCCCAGGTCAGGGGATGGGACTGCAAGTTCCAGGTCTCTAATCACACAGCTGGTTCTCCTGGCAGCCAGCCCCCATCTTAAAGTCTGCTCATTAACATAATAAGAAACACCTTTGTCTCTTTTCACTTAGGAAATTCCAAGGGTTTTAGGAGCTCTGTGCCAGAAAAGATGAATATAGATTTCATATTATAAATCACAGTATCAAAGGGTCAAAGGATGAAAAAAATGCATATACGTAGGAGTAGGAGGTCCAAAGTACTTTGCACAATGACTAATTGTACAGATAAAGTCATTTTTCTAAAAATAGGCAAGTGTTCATAAACATACGCATTCTTTTTGGAGTCTCAATATATTCTTAGAGTATGGAAAGATAACATAGATTTCTGCATAGACCATGAAGCATTTTTGATTTCGCAATAATGACCCATTTTTCTCAGATCCCATTTTAAAAATCCCATTTTAAAAACCACTTGTCTCTATGGGGATTGAAGATAGAGAACAAGGTGTACAAGAGAAGGGCAGGATCAAAAGTGACTTCACAGGTTTGAAGCATAGGGTATTAGATACATGATAATAGCATTCAGTGGAATTGGAAAGACATAGGAAGGAAAAGTATTTCAATGAGAAAATAAATCAAGACTTTTATTTTTGAGTTTCTTGGGAGATATTCAAATGAAGATGCGTTGGTAGTTGGAAAAATGGTAGAGGAGCATAGGGATAAGGTTAGGATCACGGACATGAAGACCACCGGGTAGTATGTAAAATCAGAAGATGAAGGAAACTATTTGGACTAAGCGTAGAGAGAGAATGTAAGGTGATTTCAGATGGATCCATGAGGAATTCCAATATTTAGAAGGTAAGGTGTAAGAAGATCCAGCAAATAAAAACAAAATTTAGCAACCAGAAAGATGGGAGGAATAAAATTTCCTGATTTGAACATCCCTCAAAAGATTATTGAACTAACGTTTAGATGGTCTCCCAACCTTTCAACTATTCTTCATATTGATTTCAAAAATAAAATAAGATCAAGTTATTTGCTCACTAAAAATAATAATTTCAGTTAATATTCTTCATGGTTTGATCTTGACCTATGTGACAATAAAACTGAGTTGGAAAATTCTTTCTGGGAATGTCAGAAGACAGACATCAGAATGCTAATAGCTTGGTAGTGGAACACAGGATTACTACCCACCACCTTGCAAGTCAGTGACCTTTGTGTAGGACACAATCATATGTGGTAGTCCTAGCGTAGGACTTAGTACTTATTCCTATTACTTACCAAGGCCACTACAAGACACAATTTCAGAATGTACTGATCCCATAGCCCACAATATAAATCATTCTTGAGTTGTTACAGTATCAATTAATTGTACTGCTGTATATTATATTTTACTTGCTAATTTTCTTATTCTGTGGCCATCAGCAAACTGTAATCTCTCTGAGGACAGGCTTTTTTTTTTTATCACCACAGTATCCCTAGTACACAGTACAGTGCTTATATAGTATTATGATAAAAAATTATTTTTTAAAAGATTTTATTTATTTATTCATGACAGACAGCGAGAGAGAGAGAGAGAGAGAGAGAGAGAGAGAGAGAGAGAGAAGGAGAAGCAGGCTCCATGCAGGGAGCCCGATATGGGACTTGATCCCGAGACCGCAGGATCACGGCCTGGGCCGAAGGCAGGCGCTAAACCGCTGAGCCACCCAGGGATCCCCCTGATAAAAAATTATTGTTGAATAAATTATACTTTTACTATAAAGCCATTCTATCATTTTTCTTTTTCTTTTTTTTTTTTTTTTTTTGGTTCCTCAAAAATTTACTGCATGTGTGTTTTATATTAAAGATTGCGCTATAGGCACCTGGGTGGCTCAGTCAGTTAAGCATCTGACTCTTGGTTTCCGCTCAGGTCATGATCTCAGGTTATGAGATGGAGCCCCAAGTCAGGCTTGAGTCTGCTTGAGGTTCTTTCTACCTCCCTCTCTTTCCTCTCTACTCCTTCCCCTGCTTGCACATACATGTTCTCTCTCTCTAAAATAAATAAAATCTTAAAAAAGAGAGAATTATGCTATATCCTAGAGATGAAGGGATAAACCAAAAATATTAAGTCCCTCACCATATGAAACACAGATAATCTTTCTCAGTCTAGCCAATTCTGTTCAATTATATCAATGCAGCTCAATGCCCTGCAATCCAAGTCAATTTATTCCAAATGTAACTCAACTTAGTCCAACTCAGTTCAATGCAAGGCAACACAAGTTCAACACAACCCAATTACATGTATTAAACAAACTCTGTTTATATAATTTTGAAGTAAGATCTACACCCAGCATGGGGCTTGAACTCATGATCAAGTTGCATGTTCTATTAACTGAGCCAGCCAACTGCCCCAATTAAACAAACTTTAATTGAGCATCTCATATATAAGGACTAGTCTAAGCGATTAAACATTCAATGACTCATAAGGGGATTTTACAAAACAATTTGGAAAACATGTCTTTTTAATAAGGCATAGATTAAGACATTATAGAGCATTCAACATTATATGAATGTTATAAATTACCTTACCTCTTTACAAGCAGAAAGAAATGCTGGCCCCAACATTGACATAAAAACACCTCTTTTTAAAAAAAAGGTCTTAAAAATATCTATTGATTATTCAACACATACAAGAAAATTTTAAATTTTAAATTAAAGAAGAATCAAATAAAAATTAATAAAAATTGATATAAAATTCCAAGAATGCATTGTTGAGCTCTTTCAAATATTATTTGTTCTTTATATTTTTAGATTCACTGAGCATAGAAGACGTTAAATCTAGTCCTTTGATTTGTGTGCTTTGATATTTATGCTTTTGTGCCAAAAAAACTGATCACCTTTATCAGACTCTGACATGATTATGGCACTTTGTAGAATTTCCACCAGAGCATAGTGTATCATCAGGGAGAAGTTTCATGTTGTACCAGTTGTCCAATTTGGATCATCACCTAACAATGAGCTTCCAGATTTCTGAAAAACTAGGACACTTGGTTATGTATTCTAGTTGTCTTCACGAATGCCCAATCCTCTGCAACCTTTTGTCCTACTTAGTTATGGTGCAGGAAAGGTACAACTTATTTAGTCTCCCCTTAAAATCTAAAACTTGAGCTTTGTTAGTCTAATAATGCAAATATATTTAATTCCACTTTTACCATGATGCCAAAGGGGGAATTTATTTCTGGCGCATTTTCCTTTTGCTCTTCAGTATCCAAAGCAACCTCAGAGTCCATTGAAAAGCCATCTTTATAATTTTTTCCTTTCTATGAAATAAAATAAGCAAACAGAACTCCTGCTTACTATTCAAGTTTAATGTCTGTTGAAACTTTTTCTATATTTTTTCAGGCTAGATTGGGGATCACTATAATGTGTTTCCTCACCCTGAGGGATGTTCCTTTCCATTGTACTATATATTGCTTCCTTAATTGTTTACCTTCTATCTAGAAGGTTCTATCTAAAGATTGGTGGGAGGGGGACATCCATATCCTCAACTCTGCATTTCCAGCGCTCGTCACGTATTGGATACCCAATGAATGCCTGTTGAATAAGTACCCATGAAGCCTGCAGCATGTTATGAGCACAACTTTGGATCTTGGAGTAACAAGAATGGGAATGGGAAGAATCTCTTGGAATGGCAATTTATTGAGTTCTCTTGCTTTGGGTACAACATTTTGGCAGTACTTCAGAACTACATTCTATAACCTAAAACTAAGGCTCAATCTGGGGTGCCTAGGTGGCTCAATCAGTTAAGCATCTGACTCTTGATATTGACTCGGGTCTTGATCTCAGTGTCCTGAGTTCATGCCTGGTGTTGGACTCCTTGCTGGTCGTGGAGCCTACTTAAAATTGAAGCTCAATATGTATCTGTTTTAGGGGAGAAATGTGCCATGGCCCTTATAGTGAATCAGCACTATATGTTGAGGCATTTTCCCATCAGTCATGCCAATTAAGCCTTTTCTCTGCTTTCTGTACAGGAAACTTATCACCACCACCACCACCCCAAAAAACCCTCTGAATAAAGATCAAGCACTGCCTATGCATGGGAAATTTACAGAACTGAACACATGCCTTAAGGTTTAATATAGGTAAACATTAAATTGGTATTATACTAGGTAAAACAGAAAACTTTTTTAAAAACTGGGTTATTTTTGTTACTTACAGGTTACGTAAAAATTTGGGGGTGACTTTTAGGATATTCTTGGATGCAGAAAAGTCAATTCATAGTTTTACTTTTTAAAAGTTCTTATTTCATTAAAGCTACAAATACAAGAACCTATCATCTCTTTTACGAAGCTTTTGTTTGAGTTACATTTCATATAATTCTATTTAAAATTCTAGCAAATTTTACCAACCACCTAATTGCCTTTGGAAAATATTTGGTTTCATTTACAATTTCATTAAATTTATACTTTCTTTCTAAGTACTCAGGTTGTCTGAATTAATAAACAAATTATTTCCAAGTACTTAAATAACTTTTATAAATCTGATGATTTGAACATGTATGGTGAGCCTTGCGTTCTAAGTGCTTTGAAACTCTATATAAGTCACAAATATAGATCAATATGAAATATATGACTAACCCACTTATCTAATATGTTGAAATCTCTAAAATATTGCTGCCATATAAAATCACAAATATACAGAGACTGCCAAAAAATATATAATCATGGTATGGATTTGATTCTCTCAGACATTTGTATACTTAATTTTAAATCTTTCCAGATTTAAAACATGCTCACCCACCAAGAAACTATTGTGTGATTTCACACAAGTTAGGAGAATAACATCCCATGTAATTTTGAGTTTGCTTCATTCGAATGTGTGAAGCTATCATTTTAAGGACAAGGAAATTTGACTAAAAGGCTGACAGACTCCTGGGGATTCACTGAACCTTACATCACTGATGGTATAACTTCAAGATGGAAGTGATCTAACAGGAGCCATCCAATTCTTTACCCCATATCCCTTTGCTGAGGTGTACATTTCTCTGGTGCTTAGGATATGGAAATGCTTTTTCCATGGAATTCTGAAGATATTCAAGCTTGATGGAATCCTTTTTTTCTTTCACATACTTAAATTCCCACAAATCTAAAATGTCTTAAAGTAACATCCAATTGAATTCATAGTTATTGGGGCACAACCTCCAATGTCATTTTCTCTACAGTACCATCCCAGGAGACTTTTTTTCATTGAATTTAAAGGAAACAGCGGTCTCTGCTCAGGAATTCATACAAAAAAGATATGCATGTAGGAAAGAAGTCATATAATTTCCATTATTAATGACCTCCATCACTTACAGAAGGAGGATGAAAAGAGAGTCCTTGGGTGGTCTCAGCATGGCAATGTCTGCCTTACCAATTTCTAATTGGTGACCCCTATTGTGGCCTTCCAACACATACTGTTTCTCAATAAGATCCATAGGATTGGACCTAGAATGGAAGATGGTAAGCTCTCTGTGAGCGAATTCTGCTTTAACATACAAAAGATACATATCCCCTCTATGGGTTCATAAGAAGCTGTCCTGCTATAGTTCTTCCAAACCCTGTCATATTTCCAATGCCTATCCAATGTTGTACTTGCATGTTCAGCTTTACCCTTTCAGGGGTCACTTTTCTTCTATTTAAACTATCTTTGGGGGTGCCTGGGTGGCTCAGTCAGTTGAACATCTGGCTCTTGATTTTGGCTCCAGTCATGATCTCAGGGTCATGGGATCAAGCCTTGTGTCAGGCTCCATGCTGGATCTGGAGTCTGCTTAGAATTCTTTCTCCCTCTTCCTCTGCCTGCCCTCCTCCCAAGTAAATAAATAAATCTTTAAAAAATAATAATAAGCTATCTTTGTTATTGAATAGAGGCAAGGCAAGGTTCCCAGTGCAGGTGACTAAGATATTTATTTCTCTTTGAAATTGTCTTAGAAAAATACTCAGGAACTTTGGGGACAAAGCAAAGACTGGGTTTTACATAGCCTGAAAAGATTAGGTTCTAAATAAGAAAAAAGCTGTGTTTTTTTTTTTTTTTTTTTTCCCTAAGCTTTCCTAACATAAGAATGAATTCTGAGAGGGTAGTAACTTCTTTGATTTTCTAAGAACCTTTAAAAATGAAATTTTTTATTAGGTCATTGGAATTACTCTCAAATTATTACCTTACAGACTGCCTTAAGATTATGTCAGGCTTAAAATAGCTTCTAACTAGCAACCAGATAAAGCTACCTATCAATTAAAATATGTATGAAAATATTGGGGGAAAAACAAACAAACAAAAAAAAAACAAAAACTAAAGTTCGCAACTAAATTAGATAATGTCTCAAAACTGAAGGGAAACATCAAGGCATATGAAGATGGATTAAGGGAAGAGAAGGCAGAAAATGGCCATGATTCTTTGGGATCTTTATTTCCAGTATTGCCATAGGCAGGATCAGAGAAAGAAGCTTAATGTTTATCATTTCCATCATCCACAATTTCCAGGTGAGGTCTATCCTTCATCTTTCTTTTATTCCAGTAATGTATACCGGATTGGCCCAGTCTCCATCAGATCCTCATTCTAGTATGCATTCTTTTAGTACAAGTTCTATATGTTTTAAAAACTTAACTAAAAAAATAATAACCAAATAAATGCAGGGATATATCATGTACATTGATTGAAATGTTCAATATTATTAAGATGTCAATTCTCCCCCAAATGTTCTGTAAAAATGCAATTACAATCAAATTCTCACTAGACATATGTGAAAATTAACAAGCTAGTTCTAAAATATTTTAGGGAATTCAAAGGATGTAGAGTAGCCGAACTAATCTTGAGAAAGAAAAAAAATGGAGGATTTAGGCTACCTATTTTAAGACTTACTTTGAGCCATAATAATCAAAACAATGTAGTGTTGATGTAAGGATAAACATAGAGCAACTGGAATATAACAGAAAATCCAAAAATGGGTCCACAAATATATGACCAATTGATTTTCTGCAACACTGCAGAAAGGACAATCTTCATATACTGTGGCACAAAAATAACCATATACTGTGGTACAAAAATAACCAAATATCCATTTATAATAAACAAACAAAACAAAATGAAAAACTTAAAACTTTACTCATGTCACACACAAACAAAATGAATCATAGATCTAAATTCAAAAGCTAAAACTATAAAACTCCTACAATATAGTATAGGAGAAAAACCTCATGACTTGGAGTAGGCAAAGATTTTTTAAGAAAGAAAAAAAGCATAATTTACTTATAAAATAAAATGATAAGCTGCATTTCATCAAAATTAAAAATTTCAAAAACAAGGCACAGACTGAGAAAAATATTTATAATATGCAAAGGAGTTGTGTCCGAATACATAAAGCACTGAATAATAAATAATAAAAAAAAAAATCCAGGGTGCCTGGCTGACTCAGTCAATGGAACATGTGACTCTTGATCTCAGGATTATAAATTCAAACCCCATGTTGGGTGTGAAGATTATTTAAAAATAGAATCTTTAAGAAAGCATCCATTAAAAAATTGACATACAAAAAAAGGGCACATAAAAAGTATGCATATACTCATTAAAATAGCTAAAACACTGACAATATTAATTGTTGGTAGAATGTAGAGCAATCGGAACTCCCCTTCATGCTCATGAAGACATAAAATGATATACAACCAACTTCGAATACTTTAGTATTGTTTTCTAAATGTAACATTCACTTAATATATGACACGGTGATTCTAATCCTAGGTGTCTTTCCAAGAGAAATGTAAGTATATGTTCACTCAAACACTTGTATATGATATGAGTGCTGTTAGTAGCTTTAATCATCTTAGATCCAAATTAGAATGTCTATCAGTAGGAAAAAGGATAATATACTAATACAATGCAATACTCCACAGAAATAAACATGAATGAACTACTGATACTCCCAATGACACTCACAGAAATTGTGCTGAGTGAAAACAGGCATACAATGATGCATATTAGATGATTCCACTTACATGAATGCCTAAAGCAGGGAAGATTAACTTATAAGGAAAAAAGTAGATCAAAGACTGGGACTGAAGGTATGGGAGAATTGAAAGGAAAAGGTCACAAGAAAAATACTCTGTCAGTGCCATTCAATAGAAACATAACATGAGATGCATCACTAATTTTGTTTCTAAGACACACCCTAGAAACATTAAAAAAAAACTGAGAAAAATTAGTTTTACTAATACATTTTATTTAACCTAATGTATCTAAAATGTTCTGATTATAACATAGAATTAATGTGATTTATTGTTTAATTAATAAAATATTAATTAAATATCATATATTAATAAATGTAAAATATTACTAAATATTAAATATGAATAAATTCATATTTATAATAAACATAAATATTAATTATTTTATATTCTGCATACCAGGTTGTTGAAATCCGGTGTGTATTTTACATTTAACATGCATCTCAGTTTAGACTGCTCATGTTTGAAATATTTAATAGCCATGTGGCTAGGTGCTACTATATTGGATACCACAATTACACAATTACACATTATATATATATATATATATATATATATATATATATATATATATAGTAGGCTCTATGCATGGCTTGAACCCACAACCCTGAGACCAAGACCTGAGCTGAGATCAAGAGTCAGATGCTTAACTGACTGAGCCACCCAGGCGCTCCACCACTACTGTATTTTTATTAAAGTGACTATATGGAGTATATATTTGCCGAACTTTATTTAACATAAACCTAAAAGCAGCAGTTTTATTACATGTAAATTATACCTCAGTAAAGTTGATTTTTAAATACTTATAATGGTTTGTATTCCCTTCATTTAACCCTGAAGAATTTTATATTTGATTTAATCCAAATTCGATACTTTCCCACCCTGTAAGCAATAAATTTAAAGATATAATTAACCTCTACCTCTTTACTTGTTATTCAGTAATGGAGGAAAAATAAAGAATTACGTTGGTAACTCTTATCATAAGCTTTTTACAAACACCCTTATGCTTCAGTTCCTGTTCCAACGTCCTGAGACTATCTCAAACTGTTAATAACATAAATAAGAGCAATGTACGCATCACCCAGTGCAGAAGGGCTCCTTTAGAAAGGTACTGATCCTTCTTTTACATTAACCAGAAAACCTCTTTTTTTTTTGTTAACCTATGTTCACAACTAGTTTTCTTATTGACTGTAATGGACAGTCTCTTCTTGTAGAGGCTGATTCTGGCCAACATGTGGCAGTTGGGATAAATGCATGTTCTATGCAAAACAAGAATACAATATTAGTTGCTTTTAAGGAATTCTGGCATTGTATGTGCATTTTTGTAGAATTGTCACTGGACTTACATACTTTAATCAGGTTTCTGTAAAATTTAAATAAAGCCAATTCAACAACAACAAAAACAAACAAAGGGGATCCCTGGGTGGCGCAGCGGTTTGGCGCCTGCCTTTGGCCCAGGGCGCGATCCTGGAGACCTGGGATCGAATCCCACGTCGGGCTCCCGGTGCATGGAGCCTGCTTCTCCCTCTGCCTGTGTCTCTGCCTCTCTCTCTCTCTCTCTCTGTGACTATCATAAATAAATAAAAATTAAAACAAACAAACAAACAAAAAAATGGTAGAGGTCTCCCCATTAGAATCAGAAATAAGATAAATTTCTTCTCTCAAAATTAATATATGTTATTAAGAACCTTATACTTTACATATGTAAAAATAATACTAGCTACTATGTTTTAAGTATCTACTCTGTTAAATTTTTACATGTGTTATTTCATATATTCCTGACAACAATCCTGAGGTAAGTATCATTAATCCTCAGTTTACCCATGAGGAGACTGAGGTTTGAAAGAGTAAGTCATTTTTTCAAGTTTGGGAGTGATAAAGCTAGGGAATTACAGAGCTGGAATGCAAATCCATATCCTTTTGAAAACACTGTCGATGCTGATTACCAGTGACCTGTATGCTACTTCTCTAAAGGCAAGAATGTGGAATTAGAACTGTACATATTTAAAAAGAGTAAGCAAGAATACCAGAATTATTGAGTTAAAAAAATCAACTTGTTTTGAAAACCCAAAAAGATCTCTTAAAATTCTATTAGAAATAAAAACATTTGATAAGATCAGCTATGAAAGAAATGTATAAAAATCAAAAGATATCTTACATAGGAAAACTAATAGAAAATATGTCATCTTATTAGAGATTTTAGCTAAGTTCTAAAACATCACCTAGGACAAGTCTGAGACAAACACAACATAAATATAGATTCCTTCCCTGGACCCTGCTCAACTGTTACTAGATTGACAACACACATACCGATTTCTTTGTTTACCTTTGCTTTCTGCAACCTACTCCTTCCTTTTAGGCTTGCATCTCATCTTGTAGAAGAGCATCATTTATTCATTCTTTCAGTGAGACTATGAGGAGTATGAGCTCTCAGCAACTAAAAATGTCTATTTTGACTTCTCTCTTACATGAGGGTTTTTTTTTTTTACATGATTTATCTTTTTTTTTTTTTTTTTTTTTTTAACCTACAATCAGTCGAAACAACCTTACTTTAGTCTTTCTCAAGTAGTTCCTGTATCCCAATTTCTTGCCAATTCTGTTTAGGGTGTCTTCCAAAACTTTTCTCAAAAAGTTGATAATTGCAGAGGATTAATCAATGAGCACATTATTAAGAGATCAATAGTTTCTCATTTTTTAAAACGTCTGACCCATAGGTTAAACTTAGGAAGCTTTGGTCTGCAAGTAAAAGAAAACTCAACTCCCCAGGAATATACAACGAGGTAACTTATCTCACATAACAGATTCAGTCAGTGTGATGCCAGGACAGTTTCCTTAATGATTTAACAAGGTCTGCAGGGACCTGGGTTCTTTCTGTGTTTCTACTGGAATGTACCTAATCTCCTGGCTCTGTCTTCAAACTGGCTTCCCTCACTACCGAAAGGAGAATGCAAAAGTTCTATGTCAAATGCAGACACAAGAAGATCTATAAGGTGAAGAGAGAATTTTTCTGGTACATATTTAAGAGAGAGGAAACTTTTATGTGGAATCCCACAGACTCTCCCTCACATTTCTTAGGCCAGAGCTTTGTTCATGCTCAACCCTTAACTGATAAGTGGTGAGGTGAAATGGAATTACTATGATTGGTTAATCAGAGTTTATAACTGAATTGGATTTGCTTATTTCTCAGGCTGGGTTAGTAAATGAGAAGAGAGAAAAATAATATATATAAGCATTCAACAACATGTTTTCACACTTGATTTTAACTTCTCTCTTCTTTTTCCCTCATTCCTTCCTTTGCTTGTTCCTTTCTTCCTCTCTTCATAATGGAAATTGGTTTGTAAGACAAAATCAATTGCTTTGTTTTGAAAGATTGATTTCTAACACAGATTAACAGACAGGAAACTTCTCAGATCCAAGGAAGACTGTATCTCGATGGTCCCATCAAGACCCAGCTTAAACCATGAAGCTTCGTTTAAAATCTCATGTGACAGAGGCTATTTTTTTATCACTGGGTTTCTGTCAGACCATGAAAAGGCTATATGCTGGGAATGCATATTTTTAAGTACCTTATGACTAATATGTTCACTAGGCTGGGATTTGTTAGTGTCATCTCAGCTTCTATGAAGGGCCTCTACTATGATTTCCATATGAAATCCTTACTGTTGCATTTTTTGGAGGAATATTACCAAAGATGTCCATTACACCTCTATGTGTTTGTCAGGAATGATTCTATTTTACCCGTATTGACTTATTAATCTTCCTAATAACCCTATGAGTTTGTTATATTACTACCTTCATTTTTACTTGAAGAAACAAAAACAAGGGATGTTAAATAAATTGTAGAGATCCCATAGCCAGTAAATGATACAGCAGAATTTGAAACCCCACATGAAAAATTGTTTTTACAACATCATTTCTGAAAACACTGCCCCCTCAAACATTTTTAAGACTTTTGATATAGAAAAAGTTAAATACATAACTGATTGTCTTTTCCCCTTGTCTTTTGTGAATAAGGAAGTTGAATGTTTAATTTTCCATTCAGCTATAATTGTTGTATCAATGTTCGTGAGCTTTATTGCACTTTATTTTTATATTTTAAATATTTTTCATATTAGATGATTCATGTTATTTCTATTTTACCTAAGGTCCTTATTAAAGTGACCTGAAGTTCTCAATAAAGTATGTAGGGAATGTATATATAATTTTTAAAATAAGACAATCACTATTAGGGTCCAAAAATGCATAACTATCTACAAAATATGTTCCAGTGTTGAGATTTCACTCCTTTAGTCTTTTTTCCTTTTTTAGAGCTCTGTATTTTATACCCATAGAAGAAAAATCCCATCCTATTGTTGCATGAAACAAAAATAAAATAGAGAAATTTATTACTCAGTGGATAGAGTTTCTGACTTGAAAAATATATCTCCTGGCAAAGGGCCTTGGAGTCTCTATAATGGAATACTAGCATACATGACCAATGACCCTGACGAAAAAAACAGTATTTTTATATATTAGAATCCTTTGGGAAATTTTGAGCCTTCCAACTTGCAAATCAAGAAGTTTTGGATCACGATAAACCATTTCATCTTGTGAACATATTTTATTTCCAAAGCAGACAAAGGACGCATCCTGCTGAATGAATCTTCCAGTTTGGCTTCTGTGCTCTAGGGAAAGCATCAACTCACATCTCTATAAACCAAATGTAATCCCAAGAAAGGAACTCCTTTCTGCCTACTCCCAGAGGAAAGTTTACATCTGGCTTGAGTTGGGGGAAAGATGTGAGTGAAAATCATCTAAATCTTTAAACATGATTTTCTCTTGGATAGAATAATGCATGAGAAAAAATAACAAAACAAACAAGCAATGTGTTGTGCAAGATAATTATGAGAGAAGATGATGTATTTGCTTTATCTCTGAAAAGGTAAGATTCATATCTAAATCAAGGCCACTGTCACGGATTTGGGTTTCCCCCAGCATCCAGTAAGTATATGTTACTAATAAACTAATGAATTCCCAGTTCTTCCTTCTTCTTGGCTGACCCACAAGTCTTCATTCTTATTGAACAGTTGGGTCTCTGCGAGTGTCACTAACCTTCACACCCAGCTGGTTAGTTGGAACTTGGATCCAATGCCAGGGTCTCTTTGTCTTTGCAACCTGGGAAACAAATGCTCTGAAAAATAACCCAGCTCAATTCAATTCACCATGAGCAGAAGACTCACGACTCTTTTTGGACATGTGGACAGAAATTAACTAAAGGAGGGAAACTATAAGGAATGGGCTCAGCTCCATGTTAGGTGAATTGAGGACAGGAAAAAAAAAAGTATGGTAATCAGTCTGTATCCAGTTTGGGGAGACAAACCCAAGAAGCCATAAAAACAAGACAATGAATTATATAATTAAATTGTGTGCTACAGAAGTCGAAGAAAAGGAGATAGATAAACCAGTGAGAAATGGAAAAGACAGTAAAGTCTTTAAAAGACAATAAATTCATTTCAAGAATGAAAATAGTTGACATTTGTTAATGTTTTATAGTTCCAATTGTTGTCCCCCAAGATTTCATAATTCTGTAAAGTAGATAAGGTGGGTGTTGTTCCTAGGTCTTATATATTTTATTCCATTTCTCATGGATTTTCCACAGTTCTCAGTAGACTACTTAATATATATTAACCATTTGGAGGTGCCAAGTAAATGGAGAAACTATGTTTTCTCTCTCTCTTTTTTTTTAGAGAGAGAGAAAGGGAGTAAGTGTGAGTTGGACAGTGGTGGGAGCAGAGGGAGGGAGAGAATCTCAAGCAGGATCTATGCTGGGAACGATGTGGGGAATGATCTCATGACCTGACCTGCGCCGAAATCAAGAGTTGGACGCTTAACTGACTGAGCCACCCAGGCACCCCTAAACTTTGTTTTTTCTCAGGAACCTATTGCTTTACATAAACATAAACTAAGAAATGGGATAGTTCACTCTTTATTTAATAATTTAGCCTATCTATATTAATGTAAAAGATCTGTGTTATTTTATTGTATTGTTTTACTTATTTTACATATATCAAAATTATTTGCATAGCTCAATTTTGATACAATTTGATGTCACAATATAAAGAGTAAATTTGGGGCTGAAACTTTCTCAGATTAGTGCAAGGAAAAAGTCTAGGCTCTTTCTACCAACAAGCTGGTTCTCCATATTCTTCTCTCCAACAGAGTACCTGTACACTACACTATAGTATAGTATATACGGTATACTACACTGTAATGCATATTTTCTATGTACATTTATTGCAGTGTATTCATGGAGCTTCCAAATAATTTTGTATATAAGAAAAGGGTAATCCTGGAAAAGAAATCACAAGGATTTTCCTTTGTTTGGGATGCCCAAACTGCTTGCTTCTCCCTTCATCTCCCTGCCTCTTATATATATCTCCTAAGACTTGATTTAGATAACTTGCTCCTATGTCAAGAATGTTTCTTGAATCCCTGCCCTTCTAGGATTCCTTATGTTGCCACGTGTGCCTCGTTATGCACTTTCTCATTGTGTTCACTTCATTGGAATTCATGTTTCCTTTTATATGACTGACTCTATACTGCATCCTCCCAGACAGATTTTTTAAGCTTTGGGATTTGACTCATTTGTCTCTGTGGTGAGCTCATTTTAGATACCTAGTAGAAAGATTTCTGCAGCCTGTCAGCTAAAATTTTGTTTAAAATTATCATATCAGTTCCCAGTTAAAATTAGAAAAAAAAATTTGATCACTGGAGAAGTCTTTATACCATAATTGTAAGGTTCCTAACTCTCTCTTCTTTCAGAGAAATGTCCCCCTTTTGTTCCATCTCCCATATTTTTCATGGTTGAATAATTTGAAATGTCACATTATATAGAATGAAGTGCTTGTAAGTTTCTGTTTACTAAGTCAGCTTCTTAGTTTATCAAAACACTAACATTATGTTGTTAGTATCCAGAGTAACTGGAATGTATAAATAGTTATATTGCAAATTTTAATGTCAATCTCAGCAGAGATTCTCTGTTTTAGTAGAAAACCAAAGAAGATGACAAATGCTGAAATTTTACATTTACAAGTTTATAAATTAGTTAAAAGGGTAAAAGATGAATTTGAGTAATCAAAAAAATCCCTATATATGAACAAAAATATATATTTGGAATAAATAATACCTAAGATAATTCAATTTTTAAAATATGAGTTGGATGGGGTGGGAGAGTTAAAATACAAGTTACTCACATTAGTTTATCTATAAACTGTAAGTCTCTATCAACTATAGGTTTTTTATTGATGGTAAGATGATCAATTTCAATGTTAGTTGTATTTTCATCACTATCACTGCATACTTCAGTAATGTAGGCTGGGAAATTACACTTTAATAATTACATACAAGAAAAAAATATTTTCTTCACTGATTAGGCTAAATGATTAAAATTCCTATTCCTATTATATTTATAAGGTAATGTGTTCTACTTCACCTGGATTTCTGACACCAACTATTAACTCATAAGCTCATTTAAATCACTACTAAAGTGGTCCTACTCTCACTTTTGGTTATTAAGGATTGAAATATTGAAGAAATTAAGCTGTTATCAAAACCTCCACAAAATGTTTAGTTCCTCTAGGAAGTACTGCTGAAATCATAAACATAGTCTTGAAGGACTCTGAAGAATATTTAGCCTCTGTATAATGCACTTGGGTATCTTTACCTCTCTACATTACAACATTTCTTATTCTCTGTTATGATTTTTCCTCAATGATCAGAAGAACTTCTAGAAATAAATGTAAGTAATGTTCTAAGCAGGTAGGCTTCTGTAAAGCACATCCTACTCTACCACCCCTGTGATAATGCAGTAATACATTATGTCCTCTCACTTAGTATTCCTGGCCTTACTTGTCCACCTGTTCCTCCTCCTATCCTTACCCATATACATTCAAGAATCGAAACCTTTGCCCAGTCTGTATTCTCTGTTTAAAATGCCTACTTCCTTTTTTCTTGAACAATGCAATATTTTATGCATAATCAAGATTTATCTCAAATATAACATTTTACAAAAATCTAAATGTCTCCAGGTAGAATGTTTAGGATTTCTTGTCATTTGGGCTAGATTAGGTTATGCTATAGTAACAAAGAATGCTGAAATCTCAGTGGCTCATCACAAGAGTGTTCTGTTATCATATCACATATCCATCATGGGTCACCTGGGTTCTCTGTACCATGTCATCATTCTTCACACTCCAGGACCCATTATCTAGAACAGAGATTGGCAAATTTGTGAGCCAGACCTGACTTGCTGTCTGTTTTTGTATGGCCGATCAGCTAAGAATGGTTTTTCAAAAATTTTAAGTGGTTTGAGTAAAGAAGAAGAAGAAAAGAAGAAGAAGAGTATGCAGAGAGACAATATGTTGCTGGCAAACTCTAAAATATTTGGTCATTTACAGACAATGGGAAAGAAAATATGGCAAAGCTTGGACAGGCTTTTATTTTATTTTTATTATTTATGATAGTCACACAGAGAGAGGCAGAGACACAGGCAGAGGGAGAAGCAGGCTCCATGCACTGGGAGCCCAACGTAGGACTTGATCCTGGGTCTCCAGGATCACACCCTGGGCCAAAGGCAGGCACTAAACCACTGCACCACCCAGGGATCCCTTGGATAGGCTTTTAAACCTTCTACCTAGAAGCAATGGCTTTTACACTCACATGGCTAAAACAAGCCACATGACCCTACCTGATATAAGGAGTGGGGAAAGTATAATCTTTCCACAGCTGAATTTCTTCAATATTTAAATCCTCAATAACCAAAAGTGAGAGTAGGACCACTTTAGTGATTTAAATGAGCTTATGACTTAATAGTTGGTGTCAAAAATCCAGGTGAACAAGACATTAGTAAATAAAAGTATAGTCTACTCCAGTTTCCAATGACTTTTACTAATCCTTTATATTTCCCTTTTCTGACAATTTTCTTTGTCTTTATCTCTAGTCTTTCGAGATTTGTTTTAGCTGTTCAATAGGATCTACAGAGTTTCCATAAACTGTAATAATTTTTAAAAATAATGTTAATCATGCTGACTGACATTTGCTAGTATCTTTCTATCTTTTCTAGATTGTGAGCCTTTCTTGGTAGTCCCAGCATTTAGTCTATTACCCAGCACAGAATAGATCCTCAATACGTGTTTACCAAGGGAATCAACAATTATCATCATATTCTTTCTTATTGAATGGAGAAGAGGAAGAAAGACAATGTCAAGAATTTGACAGGAAAAACTGACAATGTCAAGTTTTCTAAGATTTACTGGGCAAGCAGTCCTGGAATTCTGGTTAAAATAATAATTTGAATAATGGAGCACCATGTTATAGGCTAAAATGGGGAGTTGTTTTCAGTGTTTCAGAATAGGTTTTGTAGTCTGAGAAGCCAAGGTTTGAAACCTATTCTATCACTTACTACTTTTGTGACAGCAATAGCTAATATTTACTGTTTAAGATAAATTAGCCCATTCAAACCATAAAATGACCCCTTGAAATCTAAAAACTGAGCCTCTAAGAAATAAACAGTATTCCCCAAATTTCACATGTCCCATCTGTCTACTGGACTCCAAAGCCCAACCACTTGGCTATACCAAACTTGGGAATGTCACTTAATCTCTTAAAAACTCAATCTCCATAAAAATGAAGAAAACGAGATGACTATCATTAGAATTTAACAAGAAATCACATGGAAATGGCTAACACTTACGAAGAAGTGAATATTAAGTATTCTGAAACTAAGAATAAATAGAGATTGTTCCTCTTTACCTAGCATATCATGGCTTGTATTTGAGCTGTGGAAGTCTGCTTGGCCTCTCTAAGTTATTTAGAATTCTCTATATTGATCTTACTTGAAGCTTGGCTGCTTCTCTTCACACCCTTTCTCACTGTCTAAATTTACAATAAACCATAGCCTATATGGTGCCATAGTTAAAATTTATTTCAGTAGAAAATGATGAGGAGCACATGAAGAATATATGAATATTAAATATCTCTGCCACAGTGACTAAATGTAGATGTCCTAGGGGTCAGGCCTAAAGCACTCTGTTATAAGAGAGCTATAAGACCAAATCTATTTCTAAGTAGTAATAGTATATATGCTAGAGGTTCTAGAGATATTACATATGAGATTGACCATAGTAGTACTAGTACTAGTTAAAATATAGTGAATTTTTAACTATATACTAAACAATATGGTTTATACTGAGTATCTAAAAAAATCCCTTTACAAAAATATTATAGATGTCCTCAGTATCATATAATTATAGATAAGGAAATTGAGGCCTAGAAAGATGTGTGTGGAACTGAAATAGAGGAAAACAAAATTTGGAATTAGGAGTAGAAAATTTTAAAACGATGAGAAAAAAATATATGAAAATGGAGAATAAATATTAATGACAATCCTACAATATCTATGAAAGAATCAAGTCATACTGAAATCTAGAAAAAGGTATAAATTCCATACTTAGTATTATCAGAGAAAAAATTTCAAAACCAAATTTTTCCTATTTTGTGCATATTTCATTTTACTTCCTTTAGACCTGATGATTTATGATCTTAGAGTAAATGGGGAGATTTTACGACAAGCTCTATAGGTCCACTTCAGTGGAATTCCAGTCAAACATGTTCAAGCCTTTTTCTATAGACCACCTGCCAGACACAAAGTTTAAATCCACTTTGATTCCCTGGGATACAGAAGCTATTATGTTAATCTTCTTAATGAGAGTAAAGAAAATCTTTTAAGATCAATTTTTACTCAGCAAGATATAATTTGATCCTTTTTCCTTTCTGTGTTCTAGTCATCAGAGCTAGATGTCTTATAGAGGAACAAATCATTTATTAAATATCTATTGAAAGGTCTTGATTTTTCTGTTCTGCTTCCCCCACTCCCTATGCAAAAAAGAAGAGTACAATGGAATGCACCATAAAACATACCTTTTGTTTTACTTTGACTTTTCACTATTAGCTTTGATTGTCAACAACCAGACAGTTCTGGGTAAAATTTTAGAATGGGCTAAGATGTTTCACCTAATCATCTCCAAAAGGTCCCACCTTCTACTACCATCACATGGCGGGGGGGGGGGGGGGGGTAGGCGTAGAATTTTGACATATGAATTTTGGGGGGACACTAATAGTCCATAACACCTATTTTTCCAGGCCATGGGAAATTTCCCAGATTGTATTCTTCTGTTCTCCCCTGTTTAGAAGTACGGTTATCCCTTTAGGCTCCCATCCACACAAAGTGTTCTGTGTCCACTGACCACCTGTATGTTGGAATCCTGTTGTTTATGAGTAGAGGGTTGTATAGGGGACATAGTTGAGGACCACTTAGCTCTAGCTCCCTTCCAGTCTCTACCAGATCCCTTTGATGGAGGACCCTTTATTCTCTTTCTGTGTTTAGGTCTTTATTCCCTTCATTGTTTTGTTTCACTTGGTTTTTCTCTAATTAAAGAAATATCTTTTTTTCTTCACCCTTTGTCAAGCTGTAGTTTTATTCAGTTTTTGAGGGGAAGAATTTACCTCTGTGAATGTGCATTTGATCTATTACCCACTTAGTCTAACACTTTGAATTTTTGTTTCACTGTTATGCAGAATACAAAGGAAGAAAAGGCCTTAGGGAGACCAAGAAATCAATAGAGAGAAGCAGGGAAAAACCACAGAAAACACACAGAGTAGTAGTTAATAATGTAAACTTTGTACATTTTCAGGATCTGCAATACGATTGGTAATAAAAAATATTTAGTCAGTAACTAAATAAATGACACAGCATTTTATAATTTTATATTTCCAGAGGAAGAAAATTAAGTGGAAGGTGGGTAGTTCATTCAATTGTTTATTCAAGTCACATATATGTTTATTAAGAACTATAATGTATTAGTACCGTATTAAAAGCTGTAGATAACAAGACAACCAGAATCAGCTACATAATTTGCAGGGCCCAGTGCAAAATAAAAATGTGGGGCTTTTTATTTGAAAATGATTGGCAATTTCAGTATAGTAACAGCACAGCATTAAACCAAACTCAGGATCCTTCTAAGTGTACAGTTCTGTGTTACTGCACAGTTTGCATACCCAAGAAGTCAGCCTTAATGGTAATCAAGAAAGAAAGACTGAAGTCTTTGTGGGAAAGATAACTGAGCAACTTGGAATGTGAAACCTGCAAGGACATGGGATAGGAGTTCCTCCTTGGTTGAGTGGATTAGAGATTTCTCAGAAGAAAGTGACTTTGAAGCTGAAATCCAAAGAATGATTTTCATCCAAAGGGAGGCAGTGACTTTGATAAATCAAAAGATGTTAATATCATTAGGTGGCACAATGCAAAAGAGAAGGGGAATGAGGGAGCATAGTTTGGGAGAGTTTATCTTTATTCTAAAAAATAAAAGGAATCATTGAAAGGTTTAGGATAGTTCTCTATCTTGACCAGATTTCCATCTTAAAAGTAATTTAGATTATAGAATAAAGGAGAATGAGTTGGAGAATTTAAGGGGAGGCATTGATTGAATGGATATGGTAAGAGAAGTTGGGTGTTACCATAATAGTCAGGGAAGTTTGGACTGAGGTAATGGCAGTTAAGAGGAAGAGAAGACAAATTTTGCATGATACTTCAGAAATAAAATTAATAGGACAGTGGAGGTAAGGAGAAAGAGTTATCAAATCGCTCTTGCTGCCTAATTTTCTATATTGAATTTTGGTTTACAATTTTATCTGTTATTTCTATACCTATATCTATTATTTCTATCTATTATTTCTTTTACAAGAGATACTCTTAAAATAGTATGCACATTAGCATAGCACCTATCATGTAGGTTCTCAATAAATATTTTTCAGTGACATATTTAATGAGACAAAATTCATTCTCTTTCCCTTGCCCTCCACTTTAAAATAACTTGAAAACAAAATAGGTGTTTAGAAAAGAAATACTGATAGAACATGTAAACTCTAATATTTAAAACTGCCAACCACAAATAGCCAGAACCAAATGATCATTTGCTTTAGCCAAGGAGAAGCATTGTGTCAAATGACTAATGGCAATAGTATAACAAAAATAAATAAATAAATAAATAAATAAATAAATAAATAAATAAATAAACCTTGCATATCTAGAATACTTTGGAGTTTCCAAAATAATTTTATACTTATGATCTCGTTTGAAGGACATCTGGTGCCTATTGTAAAAGACATCACAATGTGGAGAACAGTTAAGTCTTGTACATAAGTAACTATGATACGGGGCAGATTGGCCAAGTACTACATTAGATTTAACTCTGTACCAAGGTACAAAGAGTAGCTTCTCCTGATGTTAAGACATAGTCTACAGTTTCTTGGGTTTGGATAGTCTTAGTGTGGGAGGAAGTTAGTAGTAATTTGATAAAATTAGGCCACAGTATTTTGTAGCACCTTCTATCAAGAGATGGAATAGATATTCCCATGCACAGAATCTGAATTTGCTTTGTCACCTTGGCAGAAGTGATATTGCATTAGTTTGGGAGCTTAGGCCTCAAGACATCTTGCAGCTTCCACCTTCCTCTTCTTGGAAGACTGCTTTGAGACTACTCTTGATGGCCTAACCTAATGAAGGATGAAAGGACAAGTGGAGGAGAACTAGGATGGTTTTGAATTTGCAAAACAAGCCTTCTAAGATCTTCCAGCATAGCCTACCCACTACCTAAATGGAGAAGCATGACTGAGCCTTGGAAAAACCAGTGTAGAAACCACCCAGCCAACCCAGAGTTGTGAGCATTACTCTATCGCTGTAGCTTTACCTCAGGGACTGGCAAACTATGCACTGCAGGTCAACTCTGACTTGCAGACTGCTTTTGCATGGTGAGCAAGCTAAGCATGAGTTTACATCTTTAAAAGATTGGGGGAAGAAACCAGGGAGAGCATTTACAGTGAGTGAGTTCTGTATAGTATGTCACACCCTGTTCTAAATATTTGCATGTATTTAGCTCATCCAATCTTCACAACAATTCAGTAAATCTAATACAACTACTCATTTTATGATGAGGAAACAGATGTTTCTAAATAGGTTGAATCAAAGATTTCACAACTAATCAGTATGTCTAGAATTCAAACTCAAGAAATCCTATGTCTGTGCTTTTAACCCGTTTGAAAAATTATCTAACAGTTTGAGAGCAGTATATGAGGCCAAAGGGGAGATATACAGATGGAGGCAGCATATTTTGGTGATTTCCCAAGAAGGACATTATGTTTCTGAGAAGCAAGCAAAGCTTTTGCAGGAGAATGAAGCATTTTTTTTTTTACTCTGATGAGGGAGCACAAACTCTGTACCCTTCATTAACCAAAAGAAAAATTCCACTCTTTTAATAATAGATAACTATGACCAAAAAATGTATTCAGCCATTATTATTACTTTTTGAGTTTTGTCAATAAAATTTTTGTGGGAATATTTTTTTTTCTCTTGTTACCTAAGTATCTACCTATTATCTTTGATTTTGCCTTTCTTTTGGTCCTCTAAGTCAGACATATTCATTCTTTGGCTTTTTATAGAAAAAGGTTGCTGTCCTCTACTCTAAGTCATTAAATTTGGGGATAGTTTATTTTATAATAACTATGATAGGCAGTTGACATAAAAATATACAAAGAAAAATATGCAAACAAAAATAAAGGAGTGTTGATTATTAATTTTTTACAATACTTATAGGCGAAATTTCCTAACCTTCCAGTGTCTATGCTATCAACAAATATATAATATTTATTTTATAATAAATATACAATATTTAGCTGAAAAGTCACTCCAAAATACAGCAATAGATAGATATCACAGAAAATGCTGACTAATTGGCTAACTTTGTGATGGTTAATCGTGGTCCAGGGATGAAGAACCAAAAGACACTGAATAAAATCCTGGGCTCATGGATTTAGGAAATCTTGAAGTCCATTTATGTAATGTATCCTTTAAAAGTGAGGCATCCCTTCTACAGAATTTAGTCCATATTCATTTGAAATATAGGGCTCATCAGGACCTGCCTTGACATGTTTCCTCCCTTATCATTGTTGTAAAAGGAGGTGTGCTAAACAAATTGAGATTACAAACAACATTTCAAAGAATAATTAAACTTGGAAGAAGACAAAACTTATTTTTTAATCCCTGTAGCAGCACATAATTCATAAAATTATTTATTTGCTAATGTTAACAACCTCTAGTCGACACAAAGCAGTTCAAGGCCTTTTCCTATAGCTGAAAATAATTATTGATGGGTGGGCCAAAAGTAGGGTGAATATATTTACTGCTTTGCCTGGGACAATCCCAGTTGGTGGCTATTTTCCCAGGGTAATCATTAATGTCAAAAGTGTCCTAGTTTGGATAATAAATTTTATGATCAGCCTATCTGAGAGAAACTTTAGATACTGTTTAGCACCAAACCTATTTTTGTAGATGAGAATACTGATCAAAAAAAGATTGAGTGACTTGAAAGCTTTATAATCATTATTTTTTTTAATTTTTAAAATTTTTTACTCATGAGAGACACACAGAGAGAGGCACAGGCAGAGGAAGAAGCAGGCTCCATGAAGAGAGCCTATGCAGGACTCGATCCTGGTACTCAGAGATCTCACCCTGAGCCCTGAGCCGAAGGCAGATGCTCAACCCCTGAGCCACCCAGGCGTCCCTATAATCTTAAAATAGTCACATTATCAATTCAGGAAACTCTACAATTTATTAAAAAGAAGAAATACTACTTATCCACATAATGGAAGCATACTCGAGTCTTTGCCAGTTCTTTTAGGACCATGGCTGTCTTAGGCCTGGCACTAGTATTTTAAAATGCAAATTGTGCTTAATGAATCTAATCAAAGAAGGTGTTATTTCAATGTGCATAAATCCATTAGATGAATGGGATAAAACTGTAATCACTCTGTCAGTAATAGTAATTTAACAGAATACTTCCCATTAATATGCCAATATATAAAATGTAAGCTAGAACTGTTCGATTTGCTATTTTCAGGTTTTAGCAGACAATTTTTTGAAATCCTCTGAAGATATTTCTATCGAGGAAACCGTTTTACAATCTTGTCATGCTAAATTTTGATGAGTGTATTTCCAGGAAGACATTGCCTACTTTAAATAGTGATTTGAAGACCATTTATTAAAGAAACAAGAAACCTGGACGCAGCAGATTAGCGCCGCCTGCCGCCCGGGTGTGATCCTGGAGACCCGGGATCGAGTCCCTCGTCGGGCTCCCTGCGTGGAGCCTGCTTCTCCCTCTGCCTGTGTCTCTGCCTCTCTCTCTCTCTGTGTCTATGAATAAATAAATAAATAAATCTTTAAAAAAAAAAAAAAAAGAAAGAAAGAAACAAGAAACCTCTGTGGCAGTTGGCACAAGACAGGAAAAGACTGAGCCTCACAAAGGCCATCGAGTTATTTTCTTTCTCTCTTAGCAGTTGCTGTTGAAGGGAATGATTCCATGATTCACTCCCTCCAATGGATATTTGTCAATACTGGTTGCATCTTGGAGTCTGACTTGAATTTTTGTGGTTGATTTAAAAAGTAGGTAATCTCCTGGAAGAAGGCTTTTGTTTTAGATTATTTCTTAGTACCTGTGGGTAATAGGTAATAACTTCACCAGCCCCCGCCCCTTGCTGATTATGAAGGAAGTTTAAAGTTCTCTGTTGCTTTGAAGATACTCCATCTTACAACAGATGTCTTCAGTAGGTCATGAGCCAAATCTGTTTGTTTGTTTTTTTTTTTTTTAAATCAAACTACATCCCATCTCTCCTGAGGCTGACAATTGGGAGCATCTTCCAAACGGGCTTCACCTCTGCTATTCCCAGTCACCTCTAAGCTCGGCAGTTCATCTTTTGAAAGACATTGAATTGTGGTTAAAGATGTCTCTGGGCAAAGTTTTTGTTTTCCTACCTTATTAAAATGCTGAACAGAAGAAAACATTTCCCTGTATCTTTTTTGCCAAGTTAACGAATTCTGAGACATTTATATTTCTTTAACTGAACTTGATTTAGTGCATTGAAGATGCCACTCAGCTCTGTGTCTCACTTTGAGAAAAGCTGAGTCATTATTGCTAGGCATTCTTGATTCTTGATATTGATTTGTATTTTAGCTAAAATAGTAAAAATTAAGTGGCAAGTGATTATTTATGAATTTCTTTGTCACTTTCATTTATTTCTTTTATCATTTCCAATTGGACAAATAAAAAACATTTTACCTTTTTAAAATTTCTGTTATGGCAGATGTAACATAATCTTTAAAAGAATTTTTAATATATAAATGGGCTTTGGGACAACTTCTGAATGCTACTGAGTATGCACTATGAAAAAAATAAGTTATTTGATATTTTAAATTATATATGCCTTTATATGAATGTTAAATATGCATATATGTACACCTATATACATGTATGTGTATATACACACATATATATTTATATGTGTGTTTGTGTGTTATATGTGTGCGTATATACATATATATATAAAACTTAGAATATGGCTTTATTCTTCCTGAATTCCTAAATACTAACAAGTCCAGGCAGTAAAGAAGGAAATGGGACACATTTCTCTATCTTATCGCCTCTCTTTGAAGGAAGTGGGACACATTTCTCTATTCTATTGCCTCTCTTTAGGTGGAATACCTGTAAACTTGTATCCAAAAGCCTAAGTGGGATTTTAGTAATTATTGAGTTTAACTGAATCTGGTAATTTAGCTTCTAAGGTTCATGCAGAGTTTGTATTGTGGATGTTGATAATTGATACAGAACAATGGGTATCATACTTCATGCTGGTACTGTGTATCTGCAATATTAAAACCATTCTCATATGAGGTTGGGGGGGAAGAAAATTCATTGCCTGTGGTATCCAAGATAAATAGAGTTATCCTTGGTCAGATGTTAATCAAACCAAATACCTCTTCTGTAATATGGGATCAGATGATATACTGAATGGGTTTTCTGCTCCTCTTGGAAGTTATGGGTAGTTATATATGTTCATATATGATGGGTTTTTTTGGTCTTAGAACATCAGGCCTAAAGTTCTCCTTGGGGTTAGAATTTGTCTTCTGCTTCCTTCTGGAAAAAAATTTTTGGAGACTTCAACCAAACCTAATGGAGATTCTTAGGCATGATTCACTAGATTATGAAGTCATTTCCTTTACCCGATATTAAAGAGATCTCTAAATCCTTTATTCACCCATCCATTCTTTAATTCTCATATTAAGTACTGCCTAGAGCTGATTAAAAAAATGATTGGGACAAGATAGAGAAACATACTGTCAAAAACATTAACTTGAGCTTTTGTTTTGAAAAATCAGAAATATACATAAAGGGTTTTCTTTGAAGTTAGAGTAAGTCTGACATGCAGTCCTTTAACTCTGTAAACCAAAGGATATAGTCCAGCGGGATATAATGTCAACTACACAAAACAGTTATAAATACTATTGCCTCTTCTCCCACATGACCCAAATGAGAGCTTCAAGAGCGGTTCTAATTCAGTTAAAACAGCAAGAAGTTGGATTTTCATAGTAGATCAAGTGTACCAAGGTGTCCCACAACCTAGGTTTAGCTGTCTTTGAATGGATTTCAAGGTTTCTGAAACCTCAAATTATGTGCACAAGTCTAAGTGATTGTATGTGATTATCAATAACATGTCCACTTCTCTGAAGAAAACTTTATCAGTTTATCAAAGGATTCTGTTACTCAAAAATAGTTATAACCACTGAGATATATCAATTTGCATCAATCATAACACTCATATCAATCAGTATGGTAATCCCCCAGAGGATGAACAAAAAAAATCGGGTTGTACTCTCAAAAAAAAAAAAAAGGATATATTTATGGAACGTATTAATTTGATGATAAACTTCAATTGAATATATTTGTTGTATTATTGCTAGTGCCCTGAGTCTTGCCTAAAGTTCACAGTGTACTCTACCCAAGAAACCGCAGGATGATGAGCAACCCGAGTATCACTTTTCAGATAGTGCTGATCACTCATCGTTGGACAACTAATTACTGCAAAGATTCCTCCAAGTGACGCTGCACTTTCTTCTCTGCTGCCAATGAAGTCACCGCAAGAACAGAAGTTATCCTTCCCATGGAATTGCCCCCAATTTCCCAAAGTTCAGATTTTCTTAGCTGTGACATTTGTTAGTGAAATTATGGTTTAGACTGCATATCTGGTAACCATCTGTGATTAACTAATTGAATTGTTCCAAGGCATTTAGTGTTGTCTTCAGAAGGGTTTTCAGCTTGGATGACTGTGCCTTTCTTCAAGCTGGACTTGACCTATACAGGCATACCTCGGAGATCTTGCAGGTTCAGTTCCAAACTACCGCAATAAAGCAAGCCTCACAATAAAGCAAGTCAAATGAATTTTTTGGCTTCCCAGTGCCTATGAAAATTAGGCTTATACTGTACTGGAGTCGATTAAGTGGGCAGTAGCATTATGTCTAAAACAACAATGTATATATCTACTTTTTAAAATATTTTATTTAGTTATTCATGAGAGACACAGAGAGAGAGAGAGGCAGAGACATAGGCAGAGGGAGAGGCAGGCTTCCTGTGGGGAGCCCGATGTGGGACTCAATCCCAGGATCCCAGGATCATGACCTGAGCCAAAGCCAGATGCTCAACCACTGAACCACTCAGGTGCCCCAATGTATATATTTTAATTTAAAAATATTTTATTGCTAAAAGATGCTAAACATCATCTGCACTTTCAGTGAGTAATAGTCTTTTTGCTGGTGGAGGATCTTGCCTCAATGCTGACAGCTGCTGATAGACAGTGATGGTCACTGAAGGCTGTGGTGGCTGTGGCAATTTCTTAAAATAAGGCAACAGTGTCTTATTATTACCTCATTAATTGACTCTTTTTTCATCAATATTTTCTCTGTAGCACATGATGCTTTTTGATAGTATTTTACCCACAGTAGACCTTTCAAAATTGGAACCATTCCTCTCAAAGTCTACTGCTGCTTCATCAACAAAGTTTATAAAATATTTGAAATCCTTGTTGTCATGGTAGCAGTCTTCACAGCATCTTTACCAGGTTCCATCTCAGGAAACCACTTCTTGGCTCATCTATAAGAAGTATCTTCTGGGACCCCTGGGTGACTCAGTGGTTGAGCATCTACCTTCAGCCCAGGTCATAAATCCGGGGTCTTGGGATCAAGTCCCACATCGGGCTCCCTGCATGGAGCCTGCTTCTCCCTCTACCTATGTCTCTGCCTCTCTCTGTGTGTCTCTCATGAATAAATAGATAAATCTTTTAAAAAGAAGTATCTCCTTATCCATTAGTTTTAGCACAAGATTGTAGCAATTCAGCCACATCTTTAGGTTTCACTTCCTCTTTTTATTTTCTAACCATTTTATTGTTTGTTTGTTTTTTTTTACCATCGTAAGTATACTCTATCCTCCTCCTCTATTTCCTCCAAACCCTCACCCACCTCCCTTCTGGAAACCATCAATTTGTCCTCTATACTTGAGAGTCCGTTTCTTGATGTATATCTCTGTTTTTTACCTTTGCTCATTTGTGTAGTTTCTTAAATTCCACATAGAAGTGAGGTCACAGGGCATTTCTCTTTCTCTGATTTATTTTGCTTAGCATTATACTCTCTAGTTCCATCTATGTTGGTGCAAATGTGAAGATTTCAATCCTTTTATGGCTAAGTAATAGTCCAGTGTGTGTGTGTGTGTGTGTGTGTGTGTGTGTGTGTGTGTGTACCATGTCTTCTTTATCCCTTCACCTCTTGATGGACAGTTGGGCTGCTTCCATAGTTTGGCAGGCTTCCCTTCTAATTCCAATTTTCTTGCTATTTCCACTACCGCTGCAGTTACTTTCTCCACTGAAGTCTTGAACCCCTTGAAGTCATCTATGAGGCTGGGAATCAATTTCTTTAAAACTACTATTAATGTTGATGTTTTGACATCTTCCCATGAATTACAAATGGCATCTAGAATGGTGAATGTTTTCCAGAAGGTTTTCAATTTACTTTGCCCAGGTCCATCAGGGGAATTATTATCTATGGCTGCTGTAGCCTTATGAATGTATTTCTTAAATAATAAGACTTTGGGATGCCTGGGTAGCTTGGTCAGCTAAACGCCTGATTTTTGTCATGATCTCAGTCATGAAATTGATCTCTATGTTGGGCTCTCCACTCAGTGGGGTGTCTGCTTGAGATTCTCTCTCCCCTCCTCCCATACTCTCTCTCTCTCTCTAAAATAATAAATACATCTTTAAAAATAATCAAAGAAACAAATCAATAAATAATAAGACTTCAAAGTCAAGGGACGCCTGGGTGGCTCAGCAGTTTAGCTCCTGCCTTCAACCCAGGGTATGATCCTGGAGTCCCAGGATTGAGTCCCACATCTGGCTCCCTGCACGGAGACTGCCTCTCCCTCTGCCTGTGTTTCTGCCTCTCTCTCTCTCTCTCTCTCTCTCTCTCTCTCTCTGTCTCTCGTGAATAAATAAATAAAATCTTTAAAAAAAAAAAAGACTTCAGAGTCAAAATTTCTGTTGATCCATGGACTACAGAGTGGAGGTTGTGGTTGTAGGCATGGAAACAACATTAATCTCATTGTGCATCTCCATTAGAACTCTTGGGTGATGAGGTACACTGTCAATGAGCAGTGGTATTTTGAAAGGAATCTTTTTTTTTTCCTGAGTAGTGGGTCTCAATGGTGGGCTTAAATATTCAGTAAACAATGTTGTAAGGACATGTACTATTACCTAGGTTTTGTTTTTTCACTTATAGAATGTAGATGAGTAGATTTCACTCGCATGATTCTTAAGGGTCCTAGGATTTTCATAATGGTAAATGAACATTGACTCCAACTTAAAGTCACCAGCTACATTGGCCCTAACCAGAAAGTCAGCCTGTCCTTTGAAAGTTTAAAGCCAGGAATTGACTTCTCTCTAGGTATGAAAGTCCTAGATGGCATCTTCTCACTATATAAAGCTATTTGTCCACATTTTTTTTAATTTTTATTTATTCATGATAGGCACACAGTGAGAGAGAGAGAGAGGCAGAGACACAGGCAGAGGGAGAAGCAGGCTCCATGCACCGGGAGCCCGATGTGGGATTCGATCCCAGATCTCTAGGATCGCGCCCTGGGCCAAAGGCAGGCGCCAAACCGCTGCGCCACCCAGGGATCCTGCTATTTGTCCACATTGAAAGTGTGTTGTTTAGTGTAGTCATCTTCATTAATTATCTAGCACAGAGCTAGATTTTCTGGATAACTTGCTGCAGCTTCTACACCAGCACTTGCTGCATCACCTTGTTGTGGAGATGGCTTCTTTCTTTAAACCTCATGAATCACCCTTTGCTATCTTCAGACTTTTCTTCTGCAGCTTCTTGCTTCTCTCACCTCTCTCTCTTCCTCTCTCCTTCTCTTGCCTTCATAGAATTGAAAAGAGTTTAGGCCTTGCTCTGGATTAGGCTTTGTCTTAGGAAATGTGGCTGGTTTGATCTACGCAGTCCACTAAAATTTTCTCCATATCAGCAATAACACTGTTGGGCTTTCTTATCATTCATGTGTTCAGTGAAGTAACACTTGTCATTTCCTTTAAGAACTTTTCCTTTGCTTTCACAATTTGGGCTGTTTGGTGCAAAAGGCCTAGCTTCCAGCCCATCTTGGCTTTCATTATGTGTTCCTCACTAAGCTTTAACATTTCTAACTTTATATTTCAAGTGAGAAATGTGCAACTCTTCTTTTTACTTACAAACTTTTAATCGGCCTAATGTTAATATCGCTGTCTCTCAGAGAATAGGGAGGCTCAAGGAAATGGATAGACATGGAGGAAGGCCAGTCAGTGGAACAGTCAGAACAGGCAAACATTTATGGATTAAGTTCATCATCATCTATGGGAGCAGTCCATAGAGTCCCAAAACAACTACAATAGTAACATTAAAAACTGCTGCTTACAGATCACCCTAACAAATATAATAATAACAAAAAAGCTTGAAATACTGCAAAAATTATCAAAATGTGGCATAGAGACACAAAGCAAACAAATGCTGCTTTAAAAATGGTGTCAACAGACTTATTTGATGCAGGGTTGTCAGAAACCTTCAATTTGTAAAAAATGCAGTATCTGTGAAGTGCAATAAAGCAAACTACAATACCGATGAGGTATACCTATTGTTGCTCCTATTAATTTTAAGGGGAAAATACATGAGTAGTTTGTCCACGCAATTTGCCAGTTACTCCTCTATACTAAACCTCTCACAAAAATGAGGCCCCCAAACATTTTTTTAGTTGTAGAAATATTGTTTATTATTATTTATTTAAATCTCTTATTTCTCCCATCTTTTCTCTTTTTTCCATGGTGAGTGGTATTTCTTTCAGTACCCAGACAAGTATGCTGCTTTTGCTCTACTTGTAGAAAAACAAACCAAAGTATGGAAAAGTTATTAAATTGTTTGATTTTTGTTTAATAAAAAGTATTTTTTCCCCTAAATTAATGGGACATTTCCTCCCATTTAGCCTAGATCAAGTTTTAAACTTCACTTCCATCTCACCAGCACATTTTTATCCTCCCTCCTCCAATTCCTGTTATGTCAGTTTTGTGAATGTCAACTGTTCGTCTTTGTACTTAAACCTTTGTCAACTCTGGAAGGAGGGTTCCCCTCATCTATTGAACCTATGCATTGCCCCATTTCTTGTCCTTGCCCTTGTTATTTTTGAGTGGGTTTGAAACAGTGTTCTTCAAACTGTAAGATGCTATCCATAAATGGGTCATAAAATCAACTTAGTAGGTCATAACCAGCATTGTATAAATAAAATAGAATTACTTAGAATAGAATAGAGTAGAATAGAATAGAATAGAAAATATCAGAGTGCATCTCACAGGAGGGATAACAACTACATTGTGAAACTTCTTTATCCCCCAACTGTAAGAAAGAAAAAAAAAGAGACTGTGCAGGGTCTCAAGATAAAATATTTTTCTTACTATTGATCATGGTCAAAAGCACTTGAGAAACACTGATTTTAAATGCTGGGACTATGATATCATCTCCCCTACATGCCATTGCTGGGGATTTAAATTCCTTAAATTTCTTAATATATCAGTGGTTCTTAAATTTTTATGTATTGATCTTTTTTATCTTTTCAAATAATCACTACACCAATTTGGGGCTGGAACTCCTGACCCGAAGATCGAGTCACATGCCGTACCAACTGAGCCAGCTAGGCACGCCCCTGCATAGACTTCTTTTCAAATCTGGTAAAATTATGTCTCTTTTTCCAGAAAGATGCACTGGAACACAAGCTTAAAATGTTGAGTGTTGCTCATATAAGCTTAAATTAAGGTCTGCTGCCCTAATGATTACTATTATTTGGAATATGTTCCCAAATTCTTGAACCTTTCATTTTATCCAACACTTCACATTTTCTTTTTTAAGATTTTATTTATTCTTTCAAGAGAGACACAGAGAGTGGCAGAAACATAGACAGAGGGAGAAGCAGGCTCCCTGCATGAAGCCAGATGTGGGACTGGATCCTGGGACCCTGGAGTCAGGACCTGAGCCAAAGGCAGACACTCCAACACTGAGCCACTCAGGTGCCCTCACACTTCCCATTTTCACCCATACAGCCTCACATCTGACTAGTTGATGCAAGTTTCTGTGCTGTCTTTATGTCTTCTCTTCCTCTTATCTTCATAACCACCTCCTTGCTATTCTAAGCATAAGAAACTTTCACATTCAGTTCCTGTAGCTGGACCTCTATATAGTCATCCTCTCTAATACTCTCTAAAAACCTGTCTCTCAGGTTTTGGGCTATTTAAAGTGGAGTGCATTTCTGCCCTCTCTTTTCGTGTGCCTTCCTTTCCTTTGTCCTGAATTTGGATATGTGTCTATTTAGAATGCAGCCTGATGGGTAATGAGAGGCTTTGCACGCACCAGACGTGTTCTGTAAATATTGTTCCTATAAAGAGTAGTTATTTATTCTTCGAAACCAGCCATCCAATCATGTAGATATGCATTATTACTGAACTGGCATGCTGAAATTCCCAGGAGTTTGACAAAATGAAAACAGGTTGTACTTGCTCCTCAAATCCTAGCAATGGTTAAAAACTGCATTTTCATGCAAACATAAATTACAAATGGAATTATGATAACTGATTACCCCCCTTCCAAATGCACACAAATCATTTGTAATCCTGCCCTGGAGTGCTGTATAGTTGGCTCATTGCATATGCTCACGGCGTTTGTCAGTTCTATTCAATCACCGCTACTTCCCATGGCAAAGTGTACAGGGGCGTTTAGAAAACCAGTATGTCTCTATTTCCCTAAATCTACTATTAGGGTGTAGAATCGTCAGTGCAGAGCACTGCTGCTTCACAATAGGAATAATCCTGAGTGTGTATCTTCGTTTTATTCATCTTCAATTTCTGTTTGACAGAATTTCATGCTGCTGGAAGATGTTACATTGACAGCCGAGAGATAATTTCCGTTTTTAATCCAGAGAACAAGAGCCACTTGGGAAGTGACTATAAATGTCCTCTGGGTGTCCCAGAGATATGCCTCATCCCTGTGCTGGAAGGAACACACCTCTGGGAAGGAAACAACTTTGATCAGTAAGTCTCTTTGGAAAACATTAAGAGAAATAGATTTCATTGATTCCCCTATGAGTCATGGGTCTGAGATAAAGTAAGCCCTTCCATTTCTAAATCAGCTTTCAAGTGGCAGCAGCTCTGTCATTACTTCCAGGCAATAGTTTCCAGTGAGAAACTGAGAGTAATGTTTCCAAATAAGCCTCTCTTTTCTTTCAGTATAGCCTTTTAATAAAGGTGTCATAGGCCTTCTTATTTCCAGCACTTATCCCAGCGGGCTGTACCTGGTAGATGCATTGTTAAAGATGTTGGACAAGCTGGTTGATGCCTAGGTCTTTAGAGCTAGAGAGTTCTTCTTGGATCAGTCCCCCTGACCTTCTTGATTTACTTAAGGATGGAAGCTTTATCCTATAATTGAAATATCTTCTCCGGGCCAGCCCTCCTCAGGCTCAGAAAAATGACAGTATAGAGACCATTTCCCATCTTTTCTGGACCAGTGGGGACAGGGTCCTTTTTCTATTGGCAAATTGCCAACTTCTTACACTCCTTCTATGTCAATTAGTAACCTATCATCTAAGATGTTACAGTGTATATTACGTGTATGGATACTTTACGTGTGTGTGTATTTTTATATATATATATATTACTGTATACATACATGTATGCACATATACACGCATACGCATGTACACACACTAAATTAAGCTAAAGGTCATTGAGGGCCAGAATCCCTTTTTATTTATCATTTTTAATATATATGTATATATATAGCACACACACCTACACACACACTATACTTGTCATATATACTAACATAATTTGCCATGTACACAGCATATCTATTACATATCTATATATATTTGTCACCAATGTGTTTATATATAAATGTGTGTGTGTGTGTGTGTATGTGTGTGTGTGTCTAGAAGCCTTCAAAGTCCAGGATTTCTTATATAACCTCGTGTCCCACTATCTAACCCTGTAAATGATACATGAATAAATTCAAATCAATTCAATCAATAAGTATATATTATTTCCCATTATGTGTCAGGTTGTGCTATATTCCAGGAATACAATGTTTACTTAGATATTTATTCACACATTTTTATAGTATATGTAGAAAGAGATTTCAAAGCATTTCTGGAATTCACAGAAGGAACACCTAAATCAGATTTGAGGAGATCTAAAAGAGCACAACATAAAAAGTAATTTTTAACTAGGGTCTAAGAGCCAAGTAAGATTTAGCAAGTGACAGATTGTTGGGGACACAGGCAGGGATGGAGAAGATAGGCATGGGAGGGAATGTTTCCACAGATGACTCATGGCTGAGAGAAAAGAAATGTACAAGATGACTCTTTTAGTCTTAATGCCAGAGGCACCGAAAATAATTTTTTAAGGATTTTAACAATGATCATCCATTTTAAATTTATGATCATTGAAGAAAGCCTCACTAGATTGTCAGGCACATGGTGACAATGTAAACTGCCAGGCTGTGGGTGGCGAGTGGTCCTGTCCATACAAAGTGGACAGATGGGACAGATGACAATGGATAATGCTAGTGAACTCATGGCACTCACAGACAAGTCACAAGTGTATCCAGTCATTTCTGTGTTGTGGTGAGTATACTAGAGATTGGTTAGTAGTTCTTCAAACCCATTTCCTTCTGTTTCTGGGCACAGAACTGTTCTGAATTTCCCCAGCTTCCTTTTCATTTGGGCCTATGTGGACAATTCTAGACAATCGAATGTTGTCTAGGATAAATGCTGTTTTCAATGCTGGTCCATTAAAACCTGTCTCCAACTTCTCCTCTTTTTCCCTGTCAGCAGGATGTCAGTGCTCAGGGAACTTAGAAACCCTGAGTTAATAATGAGATACTCCGCATCAGTCCAAATACCTGAACAATTGCTTGGTTCCTCCTGCCTACTGAGCATTTCAGGGGCTACAAATAATTTGTATTATCTTAAATGACTAAAATTTCATGGTTTTTCTATTATTATACCTAGTATAACTGTGACTAATAGCATGACTATATCTTCTTTTGTTGTGTTGTGTTTTAAATAATCATCATCTTTTAAAATTACAGTCTGGAAAAATTTCAATCCGGAATAGATCGGGCTCAAGATAATCCTAAATACTACAGTTAGCATAGTGGTGGTAGGGCAGAGTTCTCACAAGTGTTGCTAATAACTTAATTATTTCTCTAAATGTCTTTTTTGGTAGGATATAAGCCTTATTATGCAAAATTATTATTTTATTCATCTTTTTATTTAAAATGTCTGGCATGAAGATTACAGGTGATCCACAAATATACATGAAATGAATCAAGTACTGGATAAGCAAGGTGGATATGTAAGTGGGAGTCCAATCAAACAAAGGTCTTATTAACTATGTTAAAGACTTTGGACCTGATCCTCAGGGCAATGGGGACCCACTGAAGCCACTGAAGATTGACAGTAATCAGATTTTATCTTTGGGAAGAACAGTATAGTCAAAATAAGCTTTTCCACCTGAAAAGGTTTAAAACAAATTAAAAAGATCACTTTGGAGGCTCCTATAGTAATCTACGTAAGAGACATGCTGTTATAGTAATCTAGGTTAACATGCTGTTAACGGACTCGTGAATGTAGACAAGAAAATGCATTTAAATATATCTAGAAGGAAGAATTGACAGAACTAGATGACCATCTAAATGGGAAGCAGTAGACTTGAGAGAGTAGGAGAAGACCAGGATGACCAAGTGGGTGGTGCTGACATCACTGAGATGGGAAGCCCAGGATAAGGAAACAGTGGGGGAATTTACTCAATGGTGATTATGCTTTTCTCAACATTTGGGTTTTGCACATGGTAATCTCTCTCTTAAAATGTTCTACAAGTAACCCCATTCCTCTTACCTTTCCCTTCAACCCTGTTATTTGCCACTTGTTTTGTTTTTTTCTTTTAACCTGGATAACTTCTATTCATCTACTACATCCCAGATTAGACACCATTTCCTGTGTGAAACTTTCCTAGGATCCCCAAGATAGGATATGGTGCTTTCTTAACATGTGTGCATTTAACATAACATATTATTCACCTGTGTACTTTTCATTCTACACTTCTCTACTCAAAGCTAAAGGAAGATAAGAACTATCCCTTGATATATGGTCCCCAGCGACCGTCATAATGCCAGCGTCAGAGTAGGGGCACAGAAATTAAAATGTAACCATGAATAAATGAATGAATGAATGAATGAATTAGCAAGTGAGTGAAACAAATAATTTTGAAGGGCACAATATTGAAACCAACTAATAACATTTGCTTTCACACTGTCTGTTTCTCTTTGAGATTTGCAGCATGCAGTTAGCACAGATGGCCATGAGATTGCAATACTGTCTACATATTTACTCTCTTCCTTCCCTGCTCTCACTCTCTCCCCACTCCCACCCAACCCCCCACCAGGAATGGTCTTGAATCACAAATGAGTCCACTGTTCCCTTAAGCATCTGTCTCTGATCACAGTGTGAGTCCACCAATCTTGTAATAGACTCCACGAGTGTTTTCCTTGGGTTAAAAAACTCATCAAAATTAATACTAAATTGAAAATGGAAAAGTTCATAAAAGGCAGCTGTTGTGTAAGGAAAACATGATTTCAGCCTGGCAAATAATAAGTTCTAAAGTTTCTCTATTCTCCCAAGTACTAAAGAATGAAAAGAGGGGGAAAGGTACACCCTCCCATTCCTACCTGTCAAATACAACTAATCTAATGTACAAACTGATATAAACTTGCTTTGTTTGTATTATGAATAAAGCCACCAAACTGAAATAAGTATAGCAATGAAAAAAAGAGCTATATATTTGAACAGAATCCTAGTGGTCATTGAGTTCAATAGCAATGGGTCTGGATGAGGACACAGGACAATTACATAGAAGGCTCACGCAAGGACATCAGCCTTGTCACTCCAAGTGTGGTCTGCATGCTGGCAGCACTGTTTTTAGCTGGGAGCCTGTTAGAAATGCAGACTTTCAGGCCTGTCCCAGTTCCTACTGAATCAATCTGCAATTTAACAAGATCCTCAGGTAATTCATATGGGCTTGAAATCTTGGGAGACATTGCTCTAAATCATAGCCTACTAAGTCAAAGTGCCTACTGAGTTCAAATGAATTCATTATAAGGTCACTTTAGAGTTTATTACCCAGATTAGGACATTTTTGATACTGAAAAGGGAGTTTTAAAAATAACTATAATTGTATATACTTAAAATATTTGGTTATTAAGAAATAAGTTAATTCAAATATAAATGGATCTATGTAATAGTTATAGTCATGAGCCATCTCAGGTAAAGTAAAATTCTCTCAAAATAGAAATAAAACATATTAATGTATATTAAAGAAAAAAAATCTTTACATTAAGCTGAATATTAAAATATAACATAAGTGTGGGATTAGATAGACTATGAGACACTATGTTTACTCTAAACTTGCATTTACTTTAAAATAGATGTAGTACAGATATAAGTATAGAAATGTGTGTATACATTGATTACTATAGATACATATGTCCTACCTCTATCTGCTGAGATGGTCTAGAAGCGGTGATACCCTGTAACAACAAATGCACCTAGTCTCAAGATCTCGGCTTCTTAACAGCGTTCTCCAATAAGAGGAATGAGGATCTTTTGGAGGAAAGATGAACTCTAGGGCTGGATCAAGGAAAATATGAGTTCTATAGAAATGGGTCATGAAATTAGGCATTCTGGGGCGTACTGTATCTCACAGTGCCAGATAGTAAGGAAGTTGATTAAAAAAAAAAAAAAAAAGGCTACGCCCACCTGAAAGGGTAGCCTATGGCAAAAGCTAGAGCCATCTGAGCAATGAAATAATGCAAGCTCAGTAATCCTCTCATTATCCACTGGGGATACATTCAAGACTCCCAGTGGATGTCTGAAATCAAAGATAGTACCAAACCCTATACATACTATGTTTTTCCTATATATACATACCTGCGATAAAGTTCATTTATAAATTAGACACAGTGAGAGATTAACAACAATAACTAATAGTAAAATAGAACAATTATAACATTATACTATAATAAAAAGTATGTGAAGATGGTCTCTCTCGCAAAATATCTTATCGTTCTGTACTCACCCTTCTATTTCTTGTGACGAAGTGAGATGATAAAATGCCTGCATGATGAGATGAAGTGATGTGAAAGACATAAGCACCATGATATAGTGGTAAGCTACTACTGATCTTCTGATCTTAAGCAGAAGGAGAATCATCTGTTTCCAGACCCTGGTTGACTGTGGGCAATTGAAATTGCAGAAAGTAAACCCACAGATAAAGGCAGACTACAGTATGAAGTTATAGGACAGAGAACAGAATAAAAGTCATAAGTTCATACTGAACTTATGAACTTATACCGTTCATGTTTGTTTATACAAATGACTGGATAAATACATAAATGGAGGAGAGTGGGTGGGTTCTCATTTGAGAAAAATTGTAATAATCAATGCAGAAAGAATGAAATAGAATAAAGATTTATACCACAGTAACAGTTGCTGTAGGCAAGACCAGTCCTGAATGCTGATCAGTGGGTGAAACTTTCAAGAGAACCAGGATGTATGCAGAGCCTCAATGTATCTCCCCACAAATATGTTTAAATTATATAGTGGGTTTTAAAAAATATTTTATTTATTTATTTGAGAGAGTGAGAGGGAGCACGAGCTGCAGGCAGGGCAGAAGGAGAGGGACACATAGGGAACCTGAGATCATGACCTGAGCCGAAGGCAGGTGCCCAACCCACTGAACCCCCCAGGCACCCCAATAGTGGTTTTAACATAGGTCCACAAATGTTTTGATACTTCTCCTTTCAGGAAGTAGAATTTAATTCTCTATTCCTGGAATAGTGACAAGATTTAGTAATCATCTCTAAGGAACAGACAGTGGAAAGAAAAAAAATGGTAATTTTATAGTGGAGAACTTGCCATATAAAACCTCAGTCAAGTGGTCGAGCTTAACATCACCAGTGATAAACTGGGTTTATATCAGGTATCCCAGTAAGAAGCATTTTACCTTTCTGCTATTCTTCCTCCAAATCTCTAACTCCAGGCCAATCATAAAAAGCTCAGACAAACTCAAATCAAGGAACATCCTACAAAGTACCTGGCCTGTAGTCTTCAAAAGTGTCAGCCATAGAAAAAATATATAATATATAGAGTATAATCTCAGAAATTGCTAATGAGATACTTCCATTTTTCTATTTTTAATCAAAATGTGCAAATATGTTGGCCCATGTATCCACAGAAGGACTATTTTTGTTTCAATTTAGCTGCCTTCTTTTGACAAATATACTTTAAAGCAAAATTTTCAAATAATTCGTCTCTTGTTTTTTGAATATACATAATAGAAGATCATAAACCTTCTTCTTTCATTCCCTTGCAATAGAAAGTAAAAATTTATCCAATTACAAATAGAAGCTCCAACAAAAAAGCATTCCCCAAAGTTGAGATAATACAAAATGCAATTATGGAATTTAAAAACCAAATCTTGGACACTGTTTTAACTCTTAACATTTAACAAATTTAGAATCTTGATTTTGTATGATAAATTTTATGTATTTTTGTTAGCTTCTCTGCAAACATTTGATACTACATTCATTGGATATATTGAATAAAGAATTTTAAATTGTTTTGATTTAAATGCAAACAAAATTCAAAGGAAATGGTAAAAGAAAAAAGATAAATACCATTATACAACATGTATGTGGACATACAAAATATTTCTTCAAAATAATAACTCAAACGTTTCTAAAATCTGATTATTGATGAGAAGCAAGAGAACTTGAGTAAGGCAATGCAATGATTGTTTTGCATTCAACATAACTTTACCATGAAAATCTTGTTCAATTATTCTAAGGATATGTATTTACATATATATACATATGTATTTAAATTAAATTATTAATTAAATTAAATCAATTAAATTTAAGAGTATGTCTCTATGTATTTCAATTTCCCCAACTATGACATCTATTTCAATTGGTAGGATGTTGTAGCTTATTTTGAAAAATTCTAAATTAGATGTGGACTATACCAGTTTCAATAATAAACTTAATATAGCTCAGTCATCTGATCAAAACAAAAAGCCATGCTTTCCAGAAGAATACATACCTTCCATGGCTATACATATTGAATCATAATCTTCAGGCCCAATCAGCTATAAATAATGACTAAATTTGAAGTGAAGGCTAAAGACTCTTGAGCAGATTTATGTGATTCTATTTTGTGTAGTTTATTATATCTCAACAGCGTCCTTAGTGAATGAAAGGTGTCAAAAAATAATTTGAGGAATTACACATTCATTATCTAGCTTTTCTGAGTAATGCAAACTTTAGTTCTGTTTTTTACATTAAATATGATATTTTTGTTTTAAGAATTTTTCTGTGAAAATGACATGTTGCCACATAAAAATGTCATCAAACAACAAAATAGATACCTGTATACTTATATCATCTCTGATCATGTGCTACATGATAAAACCAGAGTAACTGGAGCACTCAGACTATTACCTACCTGTACTTTCAACAATGAGATAACCACCCTTCTACTTGCAGTATATTCCATACCAGAACTAGTAATTCTCACATTTTTCACAGACCTCATCACCTGTTGGGGCTTTGGGCATCTTGGTGGTCAGAGCACAGTTATATCCAACAGTATGCAGAGGCAGTAGCTCCAAAATCTCCCGCAACCACTGAAATGCAGAAGTATTAAGTTGTTCCTAGCTGCTTCTAGGAAATGTGCTATGAATAAGCAAATGTGCTTTATCATAGAGTACCTTTGTGCTGTCTTTGAAAAGCATGTGTTAGCTACGTTGCATCTGGAAAAGAGTCAATGCAAAGGACAGGTTACCTCTGATTGATTTTCAGCTTTAACCACACGTTAGAGAGAAAACTTTTTACTGGATATGAATATTTTGATGCAATTCTTGATAATAACAATACTTATTATGAAAAATTTAAGATAAATTCTAAGCCAGGCCAGAAATGTCCCAGGCAGAATGAGACAAATGGTTATCCTAACTCAGGCAACTCTAGTGCTGGTAGGCAATAAAATGGTGCCTGGCAGACCTGATTATAAGGAATTTGGCTTGTGATAGAGTGAGTGAGATCCGAGAAGGCCTCATGGAAAAGGATACCAAAGGCTTTAAGACAGACAACTGGGCTCAAGACTTAGCTCTACTGGCTCTGTCCTTTGGGCAAATCATTTAACTGCTCTAAGCCTCAGTTTGCTCATTGGTAAAATAGTAACTGTAGTATTGATGTCGCAGGGATAGGACTGCGCAACACTACATACGTGTAGCATCACATTCCTCTGAACTGTAAATTAAATTGAGTCTGCTCCAAGCCTCCATCCACAAGACTGACAGGGAATTTTTCTTTTTAATTATTTTTGATAGTCACACAGAGAGAGAGGGGCAGAGACATAGGCAGAGGGAGAAGCAGGCTCCATGCACCAGGAGCCCGATATGAGATTCGATCCCGGGTCTCCAGGATCGCGCCCTGGGCCAAAGGCAGGCGCTAAACCGCTGCGCCACCCAGGGATCCCGACTGACAGGGAATTTAATCGGAGTATATGAGAACTCCCTCCAAATTCCAGGAGTAGGAAATCGATGGATTATATTACCCATGACACGTGAGAAAGACTCTTAATTTCTGGTTCAGGCTTCAATTCAGAGCATATGTGGATGCTTCTTGTCTGAGTCCTTATGTAATTGAAAAAGACACATCTGTTGCTTTTATGCTAGGAAAGAAGTAATAATTGAAGGAGCTAAACCATCACATCAGCTAGAGGGAATGAAAAACTTAAGTGGAAGGATTGGCTTTGACCAAGATCAGGGACAGTTCATCCATTGTAGTAGGAGGAAGGAGTCTGTGTGTCCACACAGGTGTGTCTTTGAGTGTCTTGGTATGAACATCTTCCTGTTAATTTCTTTGTCTTAAACTTTCTGGATTCCTCTTCAAATATTTTCCTACAATTTCTGTTTTGATCTTCATTCTTTGTTCCTCTGAATCATCTCCTCTTTCTAAACAAGCCATGATGATGAGTATACATTCTTTTATTTGTTATAAAGTTTATGTCCCTGTTACTAATTTTAAAAGACTATTTTCATCGCTGTATATTTTTCATAAGTATAACAACATTGTATTTTATTTACTTGATTGTTTTCTTGAGGATCATTGTACCATGATGGGGGAAAAAACGTTCTGGATTTAGTGAATTTCATACATTCACATCATCTGCTACCAACGTCATATGTAGGAAGTGGAATTATTGATCAAAGAAGTGTTGTGAAGCCAAAAGCTCTGACACTCTTCTTTAATATAAAGATACAAATCATTTGAAATTAATATATTATTTGCATGCAAAATGGGGCTCCTAGGTTCTTGAAAAGTTTATTTTCTTTCAATCCTGTGCGTTCTATTAACATACTGAGCAAATTCTTTTTTTCTAGATAGTGCTAAAGTAAACTTTCGCTTAGCTCATGTCTGCTTTTTTATGATTCTCTGAATTAATAAGGTTTACTAAGTTCTAGACAGATATACTGCCTCATGCAGGGTTGTTATCAAACTCAATTCTGCCTCATTACTGGGTTCGGAGTGATCAGTGGAGACTTCTTAGTTTAGATGCTATATTCTTTATGGATATCATCGATGTTTGTTAATAACATTCATGTCTCAATCATTCCAAGAGATTTACTAGTTCGGGGATGACAATTTCTGCTGTGTTGCTACACATTTGTAGAGTCTGGCTGGGAGCCATAACAAAATAAAATTCTGGGTTTTAAGTCACCAAGCTGGTGGTAATTTGTTACGGCAGTCATGAGAAAATAATATGCTCCTTTTTCTCTACCTCCAGACATTGTTTGATCTAGGCTTAAATATATCAGAGAGAGAAACAGTAGCTGGAATTTTAGCTGCATGTCCTAGTATTTTCCTTCTGGTTTAGTAGAGAAAGGAACATGATGTGGAGAGGTAACCTGAGAACAAGACTCAGGTCTCTGGTTCTCCCCTATTAGCTTTGTGACTTCAGGAGCTTAAAGTCTGACATTAGTTTTTGCCTGGAAATGAGAGGGCTCCTCCTGATTAAAAGATTTGCAGGTATTGTTCACAGATTCCATAATGACTTAATTTTTAGTTTTCATTTCAATGCTAAAACATACATATTGAATTATTTTTAAATTATAGTAGTTCTAAACACCAAAATGTGTTATATATGAGATAGCAATGCTTTGAAGACCAATTGAGTATTCAATTCTGCTCCCAGCTTAATTTATTTCAGTGTTGACCACAGAATACTGCTTTCCATCCCCTCTAAATTGAATTCAGTGACTTTCAACCGTGGTCAGAGATTAACAGAGAATACCCTAGAGTTGCTTTGCTAAAAACCCCTAGAAATCCAGGCCCACCTTCAGATATTCTGATTTAGTAGATGTTAGTGTTTCTGTAGAGGATTTAAATGCTATAGACAATCTGAAGAACTGATATAAACTGTCATTCTTTTTATCACCTTTCCCCCAGACCATTTGACTGGGGCTAATATTCTGACCTAATGTCTTGTTGAACATAGAGTATTTCCATCAGTGAGAGTTGAAGACCTTGAGGCTTCTCTTTGATTTCATCTTCAATATCTGTTATACTGTAAGGCTTACCTAGACTTCTTTATTCACTCGGTGTGGGCTCTAGTCCCACACATAGTCCCCGTGTGGACCATCATTGCGGCCTTCTAGCAAATCTCCCTCTCTCTAGCATCCAGACCTCACACTTCATCCTGTCACTTTTCCTGAACACAATTTTCACTTCATGACTCTATGTAAGAGACAAGGTACCAGGCAACCCATAAACCTCAGTCTGGCATTCAAGGTCTTGTGAGACCAGATCTCTATTTATACCCTTGTTTTCTTCTACTTCCCAATCTGAGCCCTCTTCTTTTGAAAAGTTTTACTCACTCTTCACCATCACATCCTTTCATGCTAGCATTTACAACTGATCTTCACGTGTAAAAATATTGTTTTCTTCCTCTGTCCTCTCCAGGGTCTAGCTGTGATCTGAACATCACTATTTTAGCCTCTGTAATTGATTTTCTTCTGTGAATGACTATTGGAACTAATTTTCAACTATACAAACAACATCAGAAATATTCTTTTGGGTATAGTACATAAATATTTCAGGGCACCTAGAGGGTCAGGTAGTGTTCCTCACCATTGTACTCATCTTACTAGACCCTCCCTTATCCTCACAATCTTTCCCAACTCTTTCATCTCATATCGATTTCCTCTTTTTCTTTAAAAGATTTTATTTATTTATTTGACAGAGAGAGAGAGAGAGAGAGAGAGAGAACAAACACAAGCAAAGGGAGCAGCAGGCAAAGGGAGAGGAAGAAGCAGGCTCCCTGCTAAGCATGGAGCCCAATGCAGAGCTCCATCCCAGGACTCCAGGATTATGACCTGAGCCAAAGGCAGATGCCTACCTAAGTGAGTCAAACAGGAACCTGTCCTCTTTCTCTTTTTATCTTTCCACTTAGTCTCATTCATCCTTTGTACTGCATCCTAGTTTGTCCCTTAGTGTGTCCCAAAACTGCCACATACTAGAACCACTCGGACAGATTTTTAAAAATACAGATTCCTAGACAAGACTTTTTCTTTAGTTGATCTCATGTAAAGCTCAATACACCAAAAATATACATACACTGGCAATTAAAAAATGTTCCCTAAGTGATTCTACTGAAGGAAAAGGGTTAAGAAGCTCTGAACTGAACCAGAGTATAAATTCCTTTAGGGAAGCAGTCATGGATTATACCTCTGCCTTCATCCTCAAAATAGAGGGGAGAATCCCAAGTGATCGATAAAGATATGCTGACTTCCTTCCTTCCTCTGTGTGTGTCTCAACCTTCTTTCTTTTCTTTCTTTCTTTCTTTCTTTCTTTCTTTCTTTCTTTCTTTCTTTCTTTCTTTCTTTCTTTCTTTCTTTCTTCTTTCTTTCTTTCTCTTTCTTTCTTTCTTTCTTTCTTTCTTTCTTTTCTTTTTCTTTCTCTTTCTTTCTTTCTTTCTTTCTTTCTTTCTTTCTTCTTCTTTCTTTCTCCTTTTCTTTTTCAGAAAGAAGAGGAAAAAGAAGAGATGCAGGGGGGAGTCCTGTTACAAATATCCAGTCCTGCCAGTTCCCACCTGAGAAATGCACAGGTCCTTATGAACATCCTGTGCGTCCCCAACACTCTGATGCTTCAAGAGACTCCTGAAGAACTCTATTAAGCTGATCAGTTCTGTTCACTTCATTGTTTAGTCACTGACTGAAATGGAAGATCTTACTGAAGGTCAAGATTTTACACTTAAAAATAGTAATTCTCGACAAGCAACTGGAGAAATGTTGACAACGTAATAGTTTTTTTTATGTTTTGTCACAGAATTTATGTTACATTTGGGCTAGCACCTTCTTATGTTCATTATGTTACCAAATCCGATATGGGCAAGTAATAGCACATCTTAACCACAGATGAGGTAATTTTCTCTTCAGATCAGGATGTTTCTAAAACTGCAGTAGACTGCAATCTGTCTTGATTGGCAATGGGTGCCATCTTGTCCACTGACCCACACCTCAACCCCTTCTGGATATCCCATTAGGGCCTCCATGACCTGACTCATGTTGTCTGTTCTCCATTCCCCGTCAACATGCAAACCCTTGGAATGTACAAATGAGATGGGTCATTTGCAAATTGCAGGCATGAAATTTGTATGTCTTTACTCATCAGAATCACTTGGCTGTATCTCTTCATACCTCTCTCTCTGGTAAACTTCACTTAAAAGTTGGGTGCATTTGATCAACATTTGTTACAATTCTTGTGCATAGGTTTTGCAAGCCTTTCAGACACAGGGAATTGTTCTTTTTCTGTGCTACAGTGGTGGTGGTTGGGGGGTAGAGAATAGAAAGACAGTGCTCATTTTACAAAACTGTAACGGAAAAGTTTTCTAGTTCCACAGTTTGGAGTCTCCTGTTCATTTTAATACAAGTTATATTAATTAGGTGCATATAATGGTCAATCTATGCTTCTATTGATTTGCCATCATGTTACCACATATATGCACACACACACATATAGTATATTCAGTTATTCAGTGCTATTTTGAACCTATTCTCATAACTAAGACTTTCCTTTGTATTTTAAAGAAAAAAAGTATGCCAAACGTCTCCAACAATCTGGAATTTTATTCCATCCATATACATGCATAGTAACAACATTTGTTGAGAAATTATTTCTATCAGAAGTAGAACATTATCTTTGTGATCACCAGGTGCAGTATTGCTACTCTTATATTTAAATAGATCTTATATATGAATTAAATTCATACTTGCAGCATTGAGTTTAGGGTTTCGATTTAGACTGTGCCTTTCAAAAGATAAAACTGATTAATACTACCTCATTACTTACAATACTGCTTCCAGTAATTTTGTTCATTCTTTATAAAGTATTGCATTTAACAGCAAAGGTTTAAAAATTGAGACAGAGCCGCATCAGCGAAAGAAAATACAAGTACTATACAAGAAAAAAATTGCCATCTTCATTTAACATACATGTTTAAGATTAAGAAAATGGACAGAAACATACAGCTACATACAAATGCAAAGCCTAGTGACTAAGAGACTGTATCTGCTAAAATATAAAGTGCAAACAGAGCCTGATTATCCAAGAATTGAAATCTTAAGGCGAACTTAGAGCACGTGTATTTAGAACATCTTTGCAAGTTATATTTTAGCATCTACATATATCTGCAACAGCATAGAAGAAGAAATCAAGATACACAAGTGCTTTTGAAGCTATTTCTAAAATGCTTTTCTGTATTGTTCGTGACTATTTTCTTTAAAAGCTACTATACAGTGCAAACCATATGTGCTACACAATAACTATACAATAACATTACAAATGACTTTAATATAAAGTTTTTAAATAAAAAATAACATAACCACAGCTATGAATACTGCTGGTAAAATAAATTAATTTCTTTTTGAAAATGGCACCAATAATACACTTTACTAATGGACTGTAATGGAATTACACCGTAAGTCTTCAAGTCGGCCTTAATGAACGATCTCCTGATTGCCCAGATGTAATTCAAACAGCTTCCGTTTTTGTTTTCTGTTTTCTGCTTTGTTTTTGTTTTTGTTTCTGTTTCTGGACTGGGTAGAACAACATCCTAAAACACGGGTACCCAAGGTGACTGGTGTCTGTTCATGAAGTCATCTCATTTGACGTGTTCGGCCGCATGTGATGAGCAATAAAACTTCTTGTGGGTTATAAAGTTTGAGAGGTTGTTGAACTGAATATCACACAGCCGGCAGTATTTCCCACTGGTGGGCGCCTGGGCAGAGCCATTCACGCCCTTTGCTATACTAGACAACTGTTCCTCGGCCGAAGGGATGGCAGGCGACACGTTCTCGTTGGTGCCTAGCGGGTTCTCGGCGATCCAGGAGGGCGACTTGTGGCCATCGTCGTGCTGAGGGTTCTGGGAAATGTTCTCCTGCTGCGGGGGGGCGGCGGGTCTCTCCTCCTGCTTCAGTCCCCCGTTCACGATGACCATGCCTCTGTTCTTGGGCAACAGCGGCAGGGAATCCTTCTTCGGCCCCGCGCAGCCGTTGGAGGAAGCCAGGCCCTTGGGAGATTCGCCGTCCGCGTTGGTGCTTTGCTCCAGGTCAGCGTTATGGATGACGAGAGAACCAGAAATGTAATCGCTTGGCTTTATCCCGTAATACGGGGACAGCTGGTCGGCTCCCTTGGCCTTCTTTATTGCTCCGGGGTAAAGGCATTGGGGAAGAAACAAGTGTTTGTTTTCTTCTTTTGTGGCAATGAGCTGAGCAGCTTCGCTAAAGACTTTCAGGCCCTGCAGGGTGGCCAAGTGGGAGGAAAATAGGTTGCCGTTGGGGGAAGGCTGCTTCAGGTTTCCGTTTTTCTCACACTTTATTATGCTCCTTTCGTAGCTGACGTCCGGGCTGCTGCGCTCGCTCTCTGCATTCGGGAAGACTTTGCCGTCCAGCGGGCCCAGCTCGCCCCGCTGGTGCGCCGTGACCGGGCAGAAATTCTGCTTGTGGGCCAGGTAGTTCTCTACCTTGTTGAAGCTGATCTTGCACACGGTGCACTCGTGGTAGTCCAGCAGCCTCTTGGGGGACGTGGTGGTCCGCTCAGACTGGGACAGACACTTTTTGCTCAGATCTATGGGCACGTCCATCTCTAGGCAGGAAACGCTGGAATGAGTCGTGTCACATTTGGAAACGGGGACACATTTGCTGAGCGTCAGAGACGTTTCCAAGTGCTTTGAGACAATTCCTGGGAAGATGTCACATCTCGGGTGGTAGCACTCTCCTAGCCCTTCCGTGGGTTCTTGAGTGGAGGTACAAGGATTGCTGAGGTTGGCCACGTCCAGAAATCGCTGTTGGCCCAGGGGAGGCCTCTGCTCCTGCTCAGGTAGGCACATCTCATACATCTTCCTGCGCTTGCGGGTACGCATGGTTCTCTGCATGGCAGGCACTTTGTTGGAAGCAGACCTCTTTAGCGGAGGGTCGTGGCGTGTAGCACAATAATACTGTTTGTGGACCATGTAGGTTTCGTGCCGGCTGAAGGTAATATTGCAAGCTTCACAGGTCGTCTTATTTGGGTCACTCTCCCCATCCACCAAGGGGCCGCTGGGATTTTTCACATCGACAGGTTTTCCATTAATTTTATCATCGTTGCTATTAGAGGTGGACAGCTTCTTCGCTTGGGTGGAAAAGTCCTTGTCGTGGCCCTTGCCGTTTGGCCCAATTAAATCTAAAACGGTGGAAGAATTGATGCAGGATGTTTGAAGAAGTGGATTCTCAGAATCAGCAGAATGAGCAGCGGGGTTGAGGAGGTTTATGGAGGTCTGACCAGTGTTGGGGCTCACGGCTTCAGGCATCTTTTCCGAAACACCGGGGAACTCTGGGGACTTGGCCATCTGCTGCCATCGGCTGCTGCAGTAATGTTTTTTGTGCACTAGATAATTGTCCAAATTATTGAATGTTATGTTACACTCAAAACAAGTAGCCCCCTTGGGCATCAAGGGGCTGTAAATTACCGGAGGGTAGCTACTACTGCCGTGCCTCAGTCGCCGATGTACCAGCTCAGACATCTTGGCTAAGATCTCTGAAGCCTGAGGGACCATTGTGATGTCTTGGGGAAAAGCAAACTGAGATAGGAAAGGGCCCACGGGGAAAGAAGGCCCAACACTAGGCTGAACTGGAGATGAGGCGAGTCTTGGACTAGAGGGCTCAGACTTTATTTTTGTGTAGGAAAAGCTCTGTTTATTTGTCGTAGGCGGTATCTCCGGTCTCTGGGTAGTGAGAAAGAGCTGAGTCTTTTTCTCACACTTGTCCAGCTCTGTGTCAGAGCTCGCATCTTTAGTCTGCATGGCCTTTTGGCTCTGGGGGAGTTCGCTTCTGGTCAACAAGTCTGGGGCTGGCTGTAGGCTGTCTTCGGTTCCACTTGGAGAGTGTTCCATATCACTTTCTCTGGGAAGTTTGCCTCCAGGGACATGGAGCTCCTGGTGCTGCAATAATTCCCTCTGAGTCTGGAAGCCGAAGTGGCAGTGATTGCATCGGAAGGCAGCTTGAGTGAGATGGGAGAACAGGTGTTGGTGGAAGCCGATCACAGAATCAGCAGTGTAGCTACAGACGGTGCATTTTAGACTAGCACCAGGGGGGAGGAATTCTTCCATTTTCACTCCTGGAGAGACATACAAAATAAGACCACTGAGAACCACACGCATTGGGTTTTTTTAATGATAAAAACCTTTACAGAGCAGGAATGAATTGAAATCTTTCAGAATCTCATGTGTGACATTAGCTATTTTCTTGTGATATCTTTTGCCAGGTGTCATCAGGGTAATAATACCTCATAGTTTCCAGAGCACGTCCAAGTGTATTATCAGATCACAGTGGGACAGTCTTCATTGTCTCCATCTTACAAGTCAGGAAACAGATTCAAGGAAATCAAGGGAATTGATTATGGCATTAAAGCTATTAAATGATGGAGCCATGCCCAAACCTCAGATTTTATAATTTCTAATCCAAGAACCTTCTCATTACAACTGTATACTCTACATTAGACAGAAGGAGGCATACATTAGAGTTGATATTGATAACCTGTGTGCAAATCAAATAACCCTCTGTGCACTAGATTAGATATTTATTCAAAATAATCCAAGTAGGAACCATTTGGTAAAGTAATTAATAACCTCCTAATTTATCTTTGGTACAAATCTGGAATTTTATGTGTTAATTTTGCTGAACATGGTTTATCTCTATCCAAGGCTGATATTCAGCTGGTAGGTACCAGTACACTAATAACAGTCATTGAGGATCGACATCCGTGTTGACTGAACACAGCCTGTTCCTGGTCAGTTATAAAATATTTTGAATATCACCAATTACTGCTGAGGAAACCTTATTGTGAGGTTGTGATTTATAAGAAATACATATTTGGTTATTCATATATGTTAGGTCTTTGACCAGGCTTCCTGGCTCACAGCTCCTTAAATCCTTAGAATTTCCTGTGATAAGAGTAATAAAGGTGTTTTTGTTCTGTTAATGAAGCGACTTTTGGAAAGCCCTTTGGTTACCTAAGGGTGGGGCTGCTTGCCAGGAGAACCAACCTTGTAATTCGAGGGCTTTAACTTTTAGTGCCCCCTCCCCAAACTCTGGAGATTGAGTTTAATTGCCAATAGTCAATGATTTAATCAATCCTGCTTATGTACTGAGCCTCCATAAAAACTTGAAAAGATGGGGTTCAGAGAGTTTCCCAGGTGGCTTCAGGAGAGCGACAGGCTAGGAGGGGGCAAAGAAGCTCCTCATACTTTGCCCCATACCTTGCTCTAGGCATGTCTTCCACCTTGCTGTTCCTGTCATTACCTCTTATAATAAATCAGTAATCTAGTGGGTAAATGGGTCCCTGAGTTCTGAGAGCCACTGTAGCAAATTAATTGAACCCAAAGAGGGGGTCTCATCAACTTCTGATTTACAGCTAGTTGGTGGAAGCACAGGTAACAACCTGGGCTTTCTACTGGCACCTGAAGTTAGGGCAGGGGGCTGACCCCTTAATTTGGAGACTCTGATGCTGTCTCCAGGTGATAGTATCAGAATTGAGTTAAATTGTAGAACACCCACTTGATATCTGGAGGATTGCTTGGTTGTTATGGGGAAAACTCATCTCCTTATGTATGGGAATTGAGATCTGGACACTTTCACTCACTAAGGTCAACTCTGGTTCCCATTTGTTGGTCGATGGCTAAATCATGTATGGCTCATGCTCTCTGCACTTTTTTTAAAAAAAGATTTTATTTATTTATTCATGAGAGACACAGAGAGAGACAGAGACATAGGCAGAGGGAGAAGAAGCGGGCTCCTCGCACATGGAGTCTGATGTGGAACTCGATCCCAGGACCCAGGATCGCGACCTGAGCCAAAGGCAGACGCTAACCACTGAGCAACCCAGGTGCCCCTCTCTGCACTTTTGACAAAATTGAGAATTGCCTTTTTTATTTATAAGCTGAAAATATGGTAGAAAAAAAAAAACAGTCCTATAGTAATCAAAGGGGACTTCTTACTCTTGTCTCCTTTTCTCCTTAACTGATCCAGTGCTTATTTTTCTATTTAGTTGAAAGATCATCTCTGTTTTTGTTTTGTGAATGGCTGGCTACTCACCATGGGACAACAGACCCGTATCTGATTCCTCTGCTTTATCACCTACATAAAGATAGCTCATTTGTAGGGAAAGGGAAAAAAAATAACTGGAAAAGAAATTGCCTATTTTTATAGGTTCCAAGACAAAAGCTTATACTGTACTAGGGCACTGGGGTTGGAGCTGGCTTTTTTTAAAGTTCAGCACCTATTTCAGTTTTTTAAATTATTCAACTCAAGAAAAAACAGTAAAGGGAATCACCCAGAAGCACCTTCTAAGTTTTGTGTTATGGGTCCTAAAGAACTGTGATGCTCAAATCTTGTTTGTCCTGTTCAAAAATGTTCCTAGAGGTATCAAGAGTTAATATAGTTCTGTACATTCGATTAACTTAAGTTCCTTAAAAATATAGAGATGAATTAGAATGCTATGTGATCCTACTAACAATAACTGGGCATATAATTCTAAAGTAAAACCGAACAGTTGCCACCTTGCTGTTAGAGTGAGCTTAAAAACAAAACTATTTGTTTTTTAGTCTAATTTTTCTTAAGGAATTTAAAAACATACTAACAGTGGTTTTATATCATAAACTAAGCATAAATCACCTAAGCTGTTATGCATGCTCTGGAAGTCAAGAGCATTTTATAGATTCATATTTAAAAATTAATTTCTCTCAAGTATGATTTTAATTGGATCTATCAAAATAACAGTGTTATTTCAATTCAGCAAATACTTATTTTTATGTACCTACTATTTATTGCATACCACGTGGGAAATAGTATGGTCAGTTTGCAAAGATCACTTGACACTTAAATCAATGAATACTAATAACAATATACAAAGGGTATTGAGACTTTATTTCTGAAATTGTACTGTTAAAAAAAAATGATTTGGCCTGCAATCTGAGCACTGTAATTGTTTGGAAAGAATTAAGATCCAAGTTCTTTTAGTAGAATACATATAGTGAGTATAAGTGACCTAAAATAACAATCAGCTAGTCCAGCAGGTCTGATTTTGACTTTAAAAATCAATATAGTTGGATAGATGTAGAATTATATATATTTACATATATGAATATATGGATGTATGCAGAGAAAGAATACAGTCTCCTGAAGCAAAAGAAGAAACAAGGGAACCACTTACCACTGTGTGAATTCAGGTGCATTTCTAGTGCTCGGGCATTTGAAAAGCTCTTGGTGCACTGTGGGAAGGGACACAGGCTGGAAATCTGAGGAGCACTGTCTTCATTTTCTTCTGACACTGGGGCAGCTTCTCTTTGCCTCCCACTGCAGTAGTACATCAAATGGGCTTGCAGATTCCTCTCACTCCGATACCAGATGCCACAAGATTTGCAAGGAAATATATCCTCTGAAGGTGAAAACACAGGGACACATTAGCTGCTGCCCATTTGGAACCAACCCTGGGTAAAGCGACATTTCTTTCAATCTTTCTCAGAGACTGCTCTCAGGTTCTGAATTAGGCAACCAGACAGTGATGAGTACAGTCTTGTCCCACAGCACAGGACTAAGCTTTTAAAGAAATGTTATACCCAATGCAATTTACCTTCCCACAGACATTTCAGAAAGTGGTATTGTAGGAGGCATCGACATTAAAAGCACAGGAGATTAATTTTAAGTTGTTTACAATGTATTTATGGTTTAGAAAAATGGGCTTGTATAAACAGCAATGCGAATCAGCTTATCTGATTGACTAAAAGGTAAGGATCTGAGAGCTGAACTAAAGTTAGCCCTGATACCAACTCCTGACATCATTTTTCATTTAATAATTAATTATGGGATGCCTACTATGTGCTGGACTCTATGTGGAGTTGGGTATAAAACAAAATGAAAGACCAAAAGGCTGTCATTAAGGGTCTTACAGTCTCCTGGGGTTGAGGAATAAGTAGTCAGATAATTACATTAGGCTACAATGACCATTCTGAGGCATCTGAGGAGTGCTTTGGGTGGGAGGAGAGACTAGAGGGGTGGTGAAAGGACTGGAGGAAGTACAAGGTCAGAGAAGGATTCATAGGGAAGATAATGACATGCTTTAGCTGAGTTGTGAAGGATGATATTCAGCAAGTCAGGTGAAGAGGGTTGGGTCTTCCTAGCCAAAGGCAGAGCCTTGGGGAAGGCATGGGAGCCTGAGAGAGGGACTGGGTGAAGGTTGGAGGCTATTCCAGGCATGAGGTATGATGGGAGACTGGAAGAGATAAGGTCGGAGGAGACAGGAGTAGATGATCAAAGACCCCACAGGTTCTCTTAAGAAGTTTAGATTTTTATCTCGATGATTATGGAGAATCATTGAATCATTTTAAGCAAGAGATGGGCAAAATTAGATATTATAGAATCTTAACAGTAGAGTTTTTAAAGGTAGTGAATTTGGAAGGAAGACATGACTGGGAGAAGGCAGCTGCAATAAGCTAAGTGAAATATGACAGAGTTTGAGTTGTAAGTCACACTAGGATATGTATTTTTTATGTATTTACTCATGGAAAATTTCTCCATGTTACGTTTTCCCCCTTTATCTATTTACAAGTAAGGAAACTGAGATTAAGCAACTTGCCATGGGTGAACTAGGATCGGAACCTAGTGGGGACACTCTTCCAGATCAGTGTAAGGGGGCCACAGAGGAAGAAAAGTCATATTGAGGAAGTAGAAGTGACTAGGAGAGATGACAACTACTTTGCAATTAGATGCTAGAGTGGAAGGTAAGGTCTCTTCAATGCCCAGGCTTCTTGTTAGCATTTCTTTGTATTGGCTTCATTCATCTCTATAGAGAGCAGATGACAGAGTCCAAGCAAGGACAGGTATAGGTGACCAAACCTGACTCAGTGTTGTGCAAAGCTGGCAGTTTATAGTGAAAGGAACACCAATCAGAGGGACGCCAGGTAACACTGGAAATTGGGACTAATCCAGGCAAACTGAAGGCATAGGGCCGTGTTAGATATGTGGGACTAGATATTTCTGTAAGAAATACAGAGGGACTACAGACTGTTAATGTGGATGAGAACTAATCGCTGATTGTCAAATAAAGGTATAAAACTGCAAAAAAAAAAAAAAAAAGACATACAGAGGGACATGGGAGAGGCAATGGCAGAGGTCTAAAACTCAGAAGAAACAGCTGTGTGTAAGGTTTGTGGATGGTTAATACATAGTTGGTGATGGAGCCCATGATGGTGAAGGAGATGGCTCAGGGAGAGTGCGTTGAAGGGGTTAAGGAGAAAACTGAGGACCAAATTCTAGTGGAGAAGTAAGGATAGTAAGCACAATACAGGTTTCAAAATAAAATTTAATTACAAAAGTATATGCTACTGTTTATCATTTAGCTCTTCCCATCCATACATGATTCAGAGGGCCATATTGCGGGTGTCCATTTAGACAGGATGAGTTTTAAGTGATTATCTCATTTCAGAATGAGATCAAAGGCTGTATGCATCTATGCTGATTTATTTGGCATCAATAGTTATCCTGCTACAGAAAGCAGAGTATAATCTTAAATATAATTAAAAATAACATTCACACTTTGGAGCTTCACAATAATATAAGGTATCCCTAATGTCCCTGGTAAGAGAAAATCCTTTTGCCTCAAATTCACGTTGGGCCAGTGTTATTTCAAGTAACTGAATCAAAGGAAAGATCCAGTAAAAGAAAATAACTATATTTATATTAAAGAGATCCAAAAATATTACCTTGGGTTGGGTACACTGGATCTAGTGTCTGGATTATAGAGTAATGCCAGATATACCTAAGAATTTCTTTAAAGGCTACTGTGACAGCAAGAACATAATTATTCTTGAATATTTATCTATTTTTAAAATATCAAGACATCTTTATAGTATCTGTATTTTTGCCTCATTAGAGTCTTAGGAATTTTTAGGGACCTTTTTGATTAAATGCAATACGTCATTCACTCCTGGCTTTGGAATCTACTCTCCTCTGAATATGTGACTGCTATTCGTGTTTTCTCACAGAGCTAGATGAAAGCAGAGCCGAGTCTAGAACTCAGACCTGGAGACTCCTGGACCATTGATTTTTTTTTGTCACATAAAGTGTCACTTTGTGTGCTCAAGGAATACAAACTAAGTTCACTCGTCATTTTAACAAAATATAATCACAGAGGCATATTTGCAAGAGCACATTTTTAAATTCTCCATATATATATGGAATTCTCCAGCTTATATGTATTTTTCTTTATTTTCCTAAGGTTTTCTTTGTTTGTTTGTTTTTGTTGTTGTATTAGCTGATGTCTTGATGTCTTGATTTACCCAGGCTCTCCTTCCTCTTTATTAATATTATAATCAATATTTGATTTCTTATATATTCCTTTTTTAAAGTTTTTAACTCTATAGCCCTTACGAAATACCATAGTTATTCTATTAAAGAAGCATCCATGAAAGCTATTTGACCTCTCACAGCTAAGTAGCCTTGAATGTTGTTCAACTAGTTTAGAAAGTCAGTTTTTTTTGTGTGTGTGCATGACATTCAAGAATCCAACCTGAAATGAATGAATTGAAGTGTTCTTTTCATATTACCCATGAGAAGCCATCGCAGATACACACACACACGCGCGCGCGAGCACACACACACGCTTAAAGTTGGAAGATAAAATGAAATCACAACACTGGAGAAAAAAGTCTGTCCCTGGTTGCCTGTCAGTAGACATTTTTTTTCCTCCCATAAATACCCATCAGCACTACAAAGCTATTGTACTGGGCTATTGCACTCGGCACTTACTATTGACAATAGCTGTAGGCAAAATAGAAGCCATGGCAGCTTGCTGGGGAAGCAGCTGAATTGAGTCCAGCAGGCGTGCAGGGTACATCCCTTCTGCAAGAGTCATCTGACTGGCAGCTTGTAGCCTTGAGTCAAAATCCACCACAAAGGCAATTAGCTCTTCACCCTCAGAGATGGCCTTCGTCGTTGTGCACCAAAGCTGACCCCCTATTAAGAAGAGAAAGGAAAGAGGGAGAGAAAATTGACATAGGATGCTCGAGCCTCTGTACACTGGGTTGATGGCAAGAACATCTCAGGTTTTCACATCACTTTCCACTGGGGTGGAGTGTCTGATGGAGACAACAGCTGTACTCCTCTTCCCTCCGAGGTGGAAAATCGTATTCCTTGCATTAAATGAACTGTTCAGTGACCAATAGTAAGAGAGGACTAAGAACCAAGAATAGACATTAATCTGTGGAGAGTTTTGTGAACCGTTTGCCATCTGAGGCTTGCCTTAATCATTAACCAGTCTATTACATGGTCCCATGCTTACCGAGAGGCATGGTAGGGATCCAACTGCAGAATTTCTTTCAGGTGAGCCTTTGAAGTTACTTTCTCTGTACCTTATAGAAGAAGTTATTTCTTCCTCCCTCCCTCTCTCCCTCCCTCCCACACTCTTCTTCCCAAAATACCTACATGTCTAAAACAAAACAAAAGTACACGAAAGCTCCTAAAATCTAGGAAGTTAAAATGACAGTTCAGCTAGTTTTGCTCTCCTTATGTCTGCTGCCATTTTTTTTTTTTTTTGCTTAGTGATCTTTACTTATATAATATTCCTTATAATGTGGCTTCTTTATCTCCATATACCCTGATTGAACTTCCTGAAAAGAAGATATGGCACAGATCCCTTTCAAAAGGCTTATTTAAATAAAGATTTGTTTAAATGAAAAGAACTCTTTCTTCAAATAGTAAGATATATACTCTGGCTCTGCACTTCAAATGATCACGTGTGGTGCATTAAAAAGAAAATTAACTATGCAAGTACATCTTCTAATGTATTGGAACTGTGATAGCGTACGCTCATTTATTTAACATGTTTAGACAGGCAAAGCACTTATATTTTGTTATCTACACTCTCAGACCTAGATATGTATCCTATATAGTTATGCCTGAAATAATGTGGCATACTTGATATGTTATAAAGCTTTTTTTCTCATTGTATATATATTGCAAAGCTATATATTGTACTCATTAAACGAGCAAAAATTGTACCCATTCTGATAAGTAATATTGCTCTGTTTATCTTTCGGCATAACTGTCTCTTCAACTGCACTTCATTTTCCCCATCCTTAAATAGATCATAGTTTTTAAACAACTTGTGGTAAAAATATGCTGGAAAAGATAACAACAGCACACGATATGGCTGAGTTGCACAGAAGAATCGGGACACTTCCAGAGAGACCTCAGACAGTTAATTACACCAGCTGATTACATTTTAAAGGTAAGCAAACAGAGCACCATCCACGACAGTACCTGTTTGTGAAAAATAAAGCTAAGTTTACCTATCTCGAATTTGTGTGAAAGTTGCAAAGTAAAACCCAAAAGTACCGAAAGTGAAACCCAAATATACCAAAAGGCTTGGAAAAACAACTTTTTTTTTCACTTTGACTCTAACGGATCTGAAAGCATCCCAAGTTTAGCAAAATTGAAAAACAGATTCGCTTTGGCGCTGACTTATTTATTTACACGGATAGAAGCTAAACAGCATCTTTGTGGAAGCAGATGAGCACAGAAAAGTGCTAAGTGGCGGTGTGCCTGCCAGTGCGGATTCTTCCCCCCGGAAGGCTTCTGCATTCAGCAGCTATGCCTCCTCTGATGTACATACAGATCCAAACTACTTACAGCTGTAGACAAGGTAATCATTTGCACCTTATCTTTCCTCTAGGGTATAGTTTATTAAGTGAGTCTTTGTAATAGAGAGGTGGGGCGGGCAGAGCAAGGCGCGACAGTTCTGGTTTACTTCATAGCCTGCTTTTTCAGAGTCCCTGGATTTCAGTGATGAACTGAGATGACTTGCATTATTGGTAATATGTTACCCCTTTTGATACATTTACATTTTTGGTAAATCCAGCTGTGGGTATATTTCACAAAAGGGAAGGTTTGGACTCCAGTTCCCAGGAGAAATTAAGATTTTAGAGAAGGTACCACTCATAGCTAATGTCTATCCCAGCAGTAAACTATGTTGCAGGATGACTCGGAGTACCTGTGCTCAAACTCTGAGCCAGAATGATCCAATAAGTAAATAAAAGAAAACTTAGGCATATTAAGTGCAATGAAAATTAAGCAAAAAATGATTTTTTCTACATGATTAAAGAGCCTGGCAATTATGATATATGTTTTTCGACATACTGAATAATGTTTCATATCTTACTATCCTTATCATTTTATCTTATTTTATGGTTTAGTCAGAGCATATCCTTTAGAAAGGCTGAATTAGACTGAAAATGTACCGTGTAGACTTGATGAGGAAGTCAGTTGTTTTAGGATTTAATCTCTCAAATCGTTCATTCATCAGCTATTCATTGAACTCCCTGCTGTGTGCCAGGCGGGCTCCAGGGCTTCACAAACAATTAGAATGCACACATACAGACAGATGAATGACAATACCACATGGTGGGTGTCACCCCCTAAAGCCCAAAACAATGTGGAGGGAGAAACTGACACTTCTTGGGAGAGTCAGGCGAGCTATCCAAGGTGACTTTTTTATTGACTCATGACAAATAAAGGCAAAATAGCAGAAGTATGTGTAGGGGGACCTGACAGGTCAATCATCACTGGCAGAGAAAGGGGCATGCATGGAAGTGTGGAATTATGTGGGATTGATTGGTTCTGATAATGGTTCAGAGGCCACCTTGCTGGAGCGGGGGTGCCTGAGGGAGAAAGTGTTGGTCACAGGCAGGGGTGTGCTTGCACCAGCCTATACTGGATCATAGGGCACAATGCCCAATTGTCAGGAATTTTATGTGCTAGTGGGTATCACACTGGTAACCTGAAATCAGTCCGCCGTGGTGAGAGTTGCAGCACCTGCCACATTACATATCAGGGCCTCCTCCCCCAAAAAAGTTTAGAGCAGGGCAAGACAGCTTTGAAAGTAACATAAAAACAGTTGTGTCTGGCTCGTCATGGTGGGGAGATGGCATACATTTATTTGAGTGAATAAATGAACACATTTTTGAAAGAGGCTTTTCTCTCCCAGAATAAAGATCTTAGGGTAATGAGGCCAGTAAACTGGGAGGGGTGGGGAGGAATGGACAGGACATGTTACCCCAAGGGCCATTTAAAGGCTGTTGTACTAGGTAAATTGTGAGGGAGAAAAGGGCCAAGTTCAAAAGAAAGAACTGGGCTGATTTCCTGAAATGAAGAAGAGAAAGGAGGCTGCTGAAAATAACAGAAAGGTCCTGGTCTGGGAAACTAGACGGCAGCGATGCCATCAACGAGGCAGTAAAGCTGGTGTAGTAACAGTGGTACTACACAGACAACAAGACAATTTTATTAATTATGAGCACTTTCTTTGGACCTAATAGGCTAAGTGGTTTATGTATTTCATCTGTTTTAATCCTGTCAATTATTCTGTGAAGTGGGTGATATTTTCCTCATTCTTAAATTGAGAAAATTGAAGCCGAGAGAGGTTAACTAACTTGCCCAAAGCGATGCACATGGCCAGTGGCAGATTCATGATTTAGACCTCCGTCTGTCTGACTCCAAAGACCAGGTGTGCCTGTTTCTTGTATGTATGTGAGTTTACGTGCATGCGCAGAAATCATGCCTTTTGCTTTGAAAATGTAAAGTCTGAAGTCCCTGAGGGGCTTCAGCATGAATGTATCTAGGAGGCAGTTGGAATTTAGAGGAGACATAAGGCTGCAGGGAAAAAAAAAAAAAGATTTTGGAAGTCATCAGCACATTCTAAATGACTGTGGATGCTCTTTGCATTGATGTGGTAATGCAGGAAGACTACAGAGTGAAAAGAAAAGAAACAGATTGAAATTTGGAGAATCTCAACAATTAAGATATGAGTAGAGGAGAACGGATTATTTAAAGATATAGAGAGCATGTATTTAGAAAAGTTATAGAAGAACCAAGAGAATAGCACCGCAACAGTCAAGAGTTGGCTCTTTGACACTGTTTGGCTGATTTTGGTGAATTTAGAGCATTCAACCTTAGGAAGTCATTTACAGGGAGAGATATATGTCAAGAATTGTAACATGGTTTTAATCATAGATCCCAGTAAGACATTCCAAGGGTGATTGCTGGTTGGGGATGTAATCCCATCTGCAGGGAGAATGGACAATGGAACTGCACTGCCAGGGCTTAGATTTGGCTCTGCCACTTACTGTGTGATTTCAACTTATCACCTAAGCATTCTGCAGATCAGTTTCCTCATTCTTGGAAATGGGAATGTTGATAGTAGTACTGAAGTCATAGTGTTATTTTGAGGATAAAATAAGCCAATATTTGTGAAAGCTTAAGAACTGACATATAAGTGCTATATAATTGGCAATGAGTATCCTTTTCATTTGGCCTGGTTGAGACTATTATTCTCATTTCTCAATGTCCTGCCAAATCCAAGAAAACGAATCTCAACAGAAAGAAAAGAGAAGCCTGTGGATTCCATGAGCAAATGTATCTATGCTTCACTGGAGAGAGCGAACCCATTTTGGAAAAGAAGACTAAGGCTGCATCCATTCATGAATCACATACTGTATCTTAACAAGTTAGAAATAGAAATAGTTTCTAGCACTGACATGGGACTGAGGCAGCAGAAGAACCAGTTTCCCACCTTCAGGTTTTTGGAGCTAAGGTAGATATGGTCAACTCTATATCTACCTTAATTGAATATAAGGCCTTACTTAGTATTTGTCTTAAGGAACAATCTGAGTGCATGCAAATGTTAAATCACGCTGATACTTATTTTGGTGTCTTCATTCTACTGACCTCATGTGCAATGGAAACAAATCAGAGAATGTTACATTGGCTTTTATTTTTTTAAAAAAGATTTTATTTATTCATGAGAGAGAGAGAGAGAGAGAGAGAGGCAGAGACATAGGCAGAGGGAAAAGCAGGCTCCATGCGGGGGGGGGGGGGGGGGGAGGGGGCTCAATCCCAGGACTCAGGGATCACACCCTGAGCCAAAGGCAGACGCTCAACCACTGAGCCACCAAGGTGCCCCTGTTACATTGGCTTTAAAATAAGAACATCAGGGGAATCCCTGGGTGGCTCAGCAATTTAGCGCCTGCCTTTGGCCCAGGGCGCGATCCTGGAGACCCGGGATCGAGTCCCACGTCGGGCTCCCTGCATGGAGCCTGCTTCTCCCTCTGCCTGTGTCTCTGCCTCTCTCTCTCTCTCTCTCTCTCTCTCTCAATCTCTCTCTCTCTCTCTCTCATGAATAAATAAATAAAATCTTTAAAAATAAAATAAAAAATAAAATAAGACTATCACTATCAAAAAAACAAAAACAAAACCCAGAAAATAACAAGTACTGGCCAGGATGTGGAGAAATTGTACACAGCTGGTGAGAAAGTAAAATGGTGCAGCCACTATGGAAAACAGTATGGCAGTTCATTAAAAATTAAAAATATAATTAATTTATGTTCAGCAAATCCACTTTTGAGTATATACTCAAAAGAATTGAAAGCAAGGTCTCTAAGAGCTATTTGCACACCTATGTTCATAGCAGCATTATTAAAAATAGCTAAATCATGGAAGCAACCCAAGTGTCCACTGAAAGATGGATAAGCAAACGGTGGTATATACATAACAATGCAATATTCAGCTTTAAAAATGGAGGAAATTAAATAAAAATAAAAAGGAAGGACATTCTGACAAATGTTAAAATACAGAAGAAATCTGAGGGCTTTATAAGTGACATAAGCTAGTTACAAAAAAAACCCCAAATATTGCACGATTCTGATTCCACTTACAATAAGGTAAGCTACTTGGGTATTCAAAATCAGAGACCAAAAGTAGGCTGGGGAGGCACAAATGGAAAGCTATTGTTTCATGGATGTAGTGTTTCAGTTTTGCAAAAGGAAAAGGGTTCTGAAATTGGACCACGGTGATGGCTGCAGGACAATGTGAATGTACTTAATGCCATTAAACTGTACACTTAACAGTGGTTATGATAGTAGATTTAATGTTATATATAATTTACCACAATAAAAAAATCGGGAAAAAATAAGAGCATTGTATTTTCACTAAAAACCACCACTGCGAATCTCGAACATTTACACAAGTTTTTTTAGCCACAGCTAAAGATAGGAATCTGACTTTTATAAAGTGCTTTCCACAGGAGATGGTTTAAAACAACAGAGTAAGGTCACTTCCCCTTTCAGTTTTCCTAGCAAATATATGTTAACAAATAAAGCATCTTGAAAGTTCAATCCCTAGAGGGATGAAGTTGCTGCTAAGATGGAGTTGACTGTATTTGGCCACATTAACTGCATTCATTTGAATGAATCTTGGATCCTTGTGTAGATTTGAAAATTGTGAGTGATATAGCTCCTGATGATTTTTACAACTTGGATTTCTGCTTGTGTTCAGAGCACCAATGGAGCCGTTACTGTTAACTCTCTCTGGATATGGAATTTAAGGATGTTTTCTATGGCTTTTATATGCATAGTGTGCTTAATGCCACCAGATTTAAAGCAGGTACATTTTTAATATATGAATCAAAACTAATGGCATATTGATCTGAAAACAAATAGAATTATGTAAAGGGGTGGGGCACATATGTGGCAATAATAGATATGCTTAGTTGATAAAACTCACGGCTTTCTTTGCACAGGCAATGAAGAGCAAATGATCTTGGTGAAAGGGATTACATGTTAATAATACATGGCTATCACCTGAAGTCCCTGAAAATGTATTTGTCCTCTGTGCAAAGATGGACAAGAAACAGTACTTGACTGGTCAGTGGGTAAAAAACTTTAGTTCTGGTCCTGATTTGATGATTAGTTACTGAGTGATATTGGAGAATTGCTTTACCTACCTCATATAAAATGACAGCTTTAGGCTAGACAACCTGTAGATGATTATCATCAGGTTATGGGCAACTTTTTAAGCTTCTATGACCAACATGCTAATAATAGTAATAATCACACATTTATTAAGTGGTTTCTCTGTGCTACATAGGTGCTAAGTGCTTTGCATGCATGTATCTTAATTTCTCCGAAGAAAACAGTAAGGTGGATTTTACCTATGCCCATTTTACTGTGACATTATGAGTCTGAAAGTGTAGGTAAGGTGTTCAAGGTCACACAGGTAGAGGGGAATTGGAGGAAGGGAGGGAGGTATGAAGGATGGGATTTGGACAAGGCCATTTGGCTCTAGATGCTGTACTTTGGAAAAACCAGGTGTCCCAGAGGAGTCAGTGACCTCCGATGTTCGCTAACTACATTGTGCCATACTTGATCACTAAGTTTTTGAGCAATGAGTGCAGTTATCTCTCCAAATAAAAAATGAGATGGTTCACTTTATGAAACAGCATCAAGAGGATTACACAGTGATGAGATATAACTGTTAAGTGCATAGCCAGGATCTGGAGCATAATGTCCATATTTGTCAGGTGGAAGTAACTCCAGGTTACCTTCTAATAAGACTAACACATAATTAGAATAGCTAACACTTAGAAAGCACTTACTGTGTGCCAAGTGCTATAATAAACATTTCACACATATTAAAGTCACTTGGTAGTATTAAATACAAATGTAGCCTTTGCCCAACTCCCTATTTCAATTACAAGTTGAGCTGGACTCTAAAGGGCATCAAAATTGCACATAACCATGGAGCACGACTTGGCCATCTTAACTACACAGTCAATTCACCTGGGAGCTCTTAATCAACACTTGATTTCCAAGTCCTAGCCCCAAATCAGTCAAATCAAAATCTCTGGGAGTGATGTTTGAGCTTCATTATTTTTTAGAAGCTCTCCAGAGGGCTTCAAGTGCCTCTAGCATTAAGAATCACTGGTATAAGTGTGAGCTGCCTGCGTCTGTATAGGATAGAAAGAGTGAGACACTATGAACAGAGGTCTCTTGATAATCAAATACAGAGGTCCAAACAATCCAGTAGGGAAAGTCTGAATCTCAGAAAATGGCAGCTGAAAACAGCTCTGAATTTCCCCCGTCCTCTTAATACTTGACATATGTGGGAGTGTTAAGCGAAAAGGTGAGGAAAGACGGATAAAGCAAGGATGTAATGACTTAGCATCACCTTTCAATTGAAAAAGCCAGTTAGGAACTTGGTATATTTGTGAATTACACTCAATTTTATAACATTTAATTCTTTATTACTTTGAAGGTTTGTAACTTATAATTAGGAATGATCAATCACATTGTATTCCCCCCCCCGCAAATAAAACCTGTGAAAGATCATACTGTACAAACCAGAGCGAAAAAAAAATCACATTCCTGCTGCGTGAAGTCTTTATCAAACGACATCAGGCACTAAAGCAGCTATCTGATACCTCTTTCGCTTCCACCAAATGGAAAGGTTATTTTAGGATCCTCTCTTTGTCTGCCTCTTATGCTGCAAACATAGTCACTCTTCCCCGTCTCCACACCCACACTCCACTCCCTTCACAAAAAAGGACAGATACATTCAAGGTTCCGTAGAAAGTAATAACCACTAAGACCTTGACATTCTTGAAAAACCATGTACTTACTGTTCTAAGTAATGTTTATGATCAAAGTTCCTGTGCAAACAGACATGGTTCCTAACAGGAAGCTTATAAATTTTTTTTTCATAATTGCTGTCAAAACTGCAGTGAAGTGTACTACAAGTTTCAATAATAAAGAATAAAGTCACAGTTCAAACTCGATTATATTTTGGAAATCCACGCTCCTCTTACTAGAAGCAGTGCCCTTAAATATCTCTCCATCCTGCCAAATTTTTCACTTGCACTTTTTATTATTTATGAAATCAGTGTCTGCACAATGTCATGCAGACCTCTGCTGATAAACTCTAATTAAGATTAAGACAAGCCTTTTGGAAAGGAGCCCATCATTAGCAAACATGATAAACACAAAAATACTCCCTACTTGTCAACCAGGAGCAATTCAGTAACCTAACAGTATTATCTGTTGCTAGGTTACAGAGCTGACAAAGCTTCAATTATATTGTTCGACCATACCTATAGAGTTCTGTATAAGCAAAATGTATCCAGTATAAAAGCATTTAACTTCGTCCATGCTATCTGCAATTCACGGCTTCTTACAATAGTAAAAATCAGGTTAATAATTACATAGCACGCTGAAAAATCTTTTCCATGTGTTATGTCTATACATGTTTCTTTCTAATTTATCTGTGTGATTGATAGACGCTTGCTTTGTAAAAATAAGGAAATGCAAGCAACGTGAAGCTGTAAACCTCAAGCGTGACTACATCTGGGCTCATCAAGATACGGACCTAAGCTTAGCATAAAAATATACAGCAAATTGAACCAATTAAATCACATTTAGATTTTGTATTTCTCTGCCTCAATATGTAGAAGGATAAGGAGCCTTAAGCAAATAGATAGGGATACTAGTTTGAAACTTTATTTAAAGCTAAACACACACATACACATACATACACAAATCTAACAATACAAAAGGAAATTGGTGGTTTACAGTAATTTATTCTAATGGTTTTCCTAAGCATATATTAAAAGTTGAAGTTAGTAACTTCTACTACAGACATTAAGTCATTAAGTCTTACTTGCCTTTATTAGAGATAGAATTCTAGGGGGGGAAAATCAGTGAAACAGCCTCCAAAATACAGATATTTGACAGAGGGAAAACAAAGGAAAAAAACCCACATGTGTGAAAAGAGAATGTCTATGTGAATCACACCTTTGAGACTTTACCATGGGTGGGGTGTTTTTTTTGTGTGATTTTCATGGAAATTTGGAGAAAAAGTAATCACATATAAATGAACCAGCATTTTTAGATAGCTCTGGCAACAAAATGTTCTATCATATACTAAATTGCTACAGCATTTTGATTTAAGATGTACAGTGATATTTCTGCATTAATCTAAAAACCTATCTCCTTCACACATGTGATATAAGATGTGTGTAAGAAGATAGTCAATTGATGATCAGAGTTTAGTTAATAAATATTACATATTGGTCTACAGAATGGTACCTCTAGGGTACACTCAAGTAAATTAAATCCTTTATCTAGGGGAATAAATGGACTGTTCAGCACACACACACACACACACACACACACACACACACACAAACACAAAGGGACATTATGTTTATGGAGGTGGAGGAAACAAGGATACTTATTTGTTTGGTCATTAACTTCTTTTATTTGTACTAAATAATTTGCAAATCTAATATGATGCCTACTTGTGAAATTTAATTTTTTCATAACCGGAAAGCAATTGGTCAGAATAACTCCCTAAAAGCTAAATAATTGCCCCATTTCAACACCGTACGTGTTAATGCCTAAATCTCAAGCTTTAGACATTACCACAGTATGTATATCTATACGTAGCCACATTGTTTAATACAAATTTTATAATGAATTCAAATCCAATACTGTTGAAATTCTTGACAGTGGAGTAGTGCAAGGAATAGAACTTATAAATTATGTGTGCCCCTTCTTTGAAAACCGCTGTGGAGGTTTCTTTGTGCATTGGCAAATACAGTAGGAATATGAGGTATTGTGTGGATCCTCCTGCACAGCACCTGATAAAAGAATAAAGAGCTGTGACATATTCTTAAAACAATAGAGGAATTAAAGGGAAACAATGGGCCAGCTGCTTCATTAATACAATCAAAAGGGAGCCCAGCACAGAGGAGTCCAGATAATTAAGCATTACTCTTTTAGACCTCCTTTCTATAATAAAATTGCTTAAAAATGTATTAACTACTTCATAGTTGTTAGATAGATCTTTGCACTTGTTTATTTAAAGTTGATTAATGCCTTTTTTTCCGTATGCAGCAACATGCCAACTCATAGTTTACAATAGTTTTTTAATAAAATAGAGTGAGAATAATTGATAAAGATCTGCACAAAACACAGCAATAAATCAAAAGCATTTTGCAAAAGGTCTTTCCTGTTTTTAAATAATCTTTAACATTATTCATTTGTACTTATAGGCAATGCAGGGCATTTGGGGCCATTCAACTTTCCCATCCTGGCACTCCTGACATCTTTTTATAGAACATCCTAGCAGTTCCTGGGAAATGGGGGAAAATCAGATTTGACCAGCAACTCTGGAGTCTGTCTTTGGTATTTGGGCCAATGGAGAGAACAGATTTTTTTAAAAATCATTCTTTGCCTTTTTAATCAAGAGGGATGGACACACAGCAGAACTATTTGCCAAATGCACTATTTATCCTTCATTAACTTGATTAAAAAAACTGAAAAACAACTTTTTATGCTCTTTATGTTAAAACACAATTTATAATTTAAGATATCAAGGCTTTTATTCTTCAGCTCTTCTGTAGGCAGCCTTTCCTCTGATGTCAATAGAACATTTAATTGCTTAAGAACTGGAAAATTGGGAACTGGGGACTGTGTGCTGAATACTGAAGTGACGATAAAAACTATACTCTCGTGTTTTAAGGAAGCTTCTGTGAACCCACCATTAAAATTACAAACTTTACTGAGCCATGTGGTCAGTTTAAATAAGGTTGATTCTATTCTGATGATTTTAGGATCTTAATTGAGAAAGTGAGATCGAATTAGAACAGGAGTCAGGGAGATAAATGAATAGACATACTTAACCATATTTCTGAGATTAAGAGAAGAAAGATTCTGCTTTTACACATGTTACATATGATTTCAAATTTATCAGCTGGAGTCATATTTCCGAAGATCTTCCTGTATTGGGTCTATATTTTAGAGGATAGGGAATATCTAATTCCAGCTATGAAACCTGGCTTCTGGGTTCAGGAGCTAGTTTCCTATCAGATTAATAAGTTTTCCTCGAATATCAGGAAATAAAAACATATAAACTAACAGTCAGCAGGTACAAATGAAAATGACTACTTTAGGAGCTACTATACATGATTATTTGAATATTTTGTATTTTGATGAAGCCCACAAAATTTACTTTGTTTGGGAAATATAAAGGTAAATATGAGTTGTTTTTAGACTTATGATCTAGTGAATCCTTCCAAGGATACATCTTGAAAGTCTCAGGTTTATAAACTATGTCTTTACAGCAAAGCAAACTACTGGTAAATGTTCATAATGCTGTAATGTAAAATCATTAAAGTACGGCACCCTCCTTCAGCAAGTATTCTGGAAATAAGCTCAATATCATCTGTGAATTATTTGTCATTTCAAACATTATATGATGTGTTATTTAGCATAAATTCAACAAATATTGGTCTTAGCAGAACTCAGAAACATGAACACCTTCATTAATTTCAAGGAATTATCTGTGTGGTCAATAGGAAATACTATCATCCTATTTTATAGATTTTTATTTTATTTTTTTTAAAGACTTTATTTATTCATGAGACACACACACACACACAGAGAGAGAGAGAGAGAGAGAGAGGCAGAGACACAGGCAGAGGGAGAAGCAGGCCCCATGCAGGGAGCCCGATGCGGGACTCGATCTTGGGACTCAATCTCAGGACTCCAGGATCACGCTCTGGGCCAAAGGGAGGTGCTCAACCGCTGAGCCTCCCAGGCGTCCCAGATTTTGATTTTATAAAGAAGCAAAGCCAGCATGGTTAAACCAAGGTGTTTCCTAAACTCTTCTATCACATAGGACATTCCCCAATGCAAACTTGTAATAAATTTTTGCTAGAGCTTTTAGCTCCTTGGCATATATCCTCTCCACAGAACTTATTATTTTTCTGTAGGAAAATTTCTCCTATGGAGATAATTTCTTTTCCCTTTTTTAAGAAGCCCATGAAGTTCCCTTCAAAAAAGTGAACAGTGTCCTTGTGGGCAGTTCTAGATTTCTGTCAAAGTGTAGGTACAGAAAGGTTTGCCCCCTGATTAAGAAGGCATTGAGAACTGCCTGGAAGATTTTCTCAACTACTGTGCTGGAAGTCACGTCAGTCACAACATGCTGGCTTTAGGCAAACTGATATGCTGTTTCTGTGGGATTTCATCAGGAAAGGTCTGCTCATGGAGTCTTTTCAGCATTCCTGTGTTTGTGCTCTGGTCTAAGATGTGCTGTGTCACGGCTTTGCAGGAGCTCGCAGTGGTGTCATAAGGTAGCCCATCTGATGGTCTGGCTGCCTGGCCATCATGATTTTAAATGGCTAGCCAAGAGGTGACATTACACCCCAAAGGCGATCTGTCAAAATTCCGCTTGCAGCTGATAAACTGATTACAAAGCTGCTTAAGACTCTGCTTGTAAACAAAAGCATTTATCAACTAATAATTTGCAATAAACTGATGTAACTCCCAGCTGAGCCCCTAACTGTAATTGTCTTTACCATCTGCCTATTAAAACACCATTCTTCATCAGCAATCAGGAGCAGAAGGGAGGAAATCTCCACCAAAATACACAACTTGCAAGCTTATGAATAATCTGAGTGCATTCCACACTTTCATTATGACTCGTGTGTGGGGTATGCTTCATTTTCATTCTTGCCTAGCTTGGGAATGCTCAGAAATTAGGTGGAGGGGAAAAGAAGAGCAGGGGGGATAAAAAATGAAACATTGTGCCTACTGTTCTGCAGAGGAATAAATTATCCAAGTTCATCATAGGAGGCTGTTTTTAATTTCTTTCCTCCTTCCACAGCTCTGAAATATCCATTGCAGTCTCCTGATGAAAGCCCCCCAAGCACCAGGCTGGAAATGAACTCTATTCCTTTTTCAACTTGTCCATTTCCATTACACTTCTTTGTTTTGTTTTGTCTTTTTTTTTTTTTTTTTTTTTTTAATTCCAAGAGGCTCATTAAACTTCTCCAGGGAGTCAGTTTAAAAGTGTAGACTCCTATGAAGGGGTGTTGAAGGGCTGGCAGGCCCCTGCAGGGCCGGGTAGATGAATGAGATGAAGTGCCAAGTAGCTGGCAGGCCCCTACATTTATAGTCTTCCATTTGCCACCACCTACGATGGCTTCCATGTTCTGGTCCCCGCTAGCGTCTACAGCTACTCTGCTCAAAATCTCCTCCTAGAAGGTGGGTCTCAACAACAGTAAATTCGAATGGTCAGAAACTCCTTGTTCTTAGAAGAAATCTGCCTCTTAGGTGCTGACCAGACATAATCATGGAAAGAAGAAACTAGGAAAAAAGATTAAATTCTATTGCACTGTGTTTCTCTGGAAACCTCTCTCTGAATAGCCAACATCATTCCATGTCATTCCAACCTTTCTCAGTGTTTATTAACTTTTACTTAATTTATTCTGATTTTCTCTTCACAAAATATACTATTTACTTAAAAAAAAACACATGCTATTCATTTAATACACAAACTGCCTTCGTGTTGCTATTTTAAATGCATATAATATTTTCTCATATCTTTTGGCTACCAGAAGACGTTGCTTTTTTCAAGTTATTCCTTTATTCAGAGTACACGATATCCCCCTGTAAGACCTCATAATTCTACTGAAGGACACAATAGGCTATGTACTATGACAAACAATGAACAACTCCTATTACTAAGCTTTAAATTTTGGAGATAATAGTTCGTGTCAGGTTTTCTTATTATAACATAATTTAAATTAATGTTTATATTTTTAATTCGTTTTTCTAAAAGTTTCCCATAGGTAATTATTTTTATTTACAATCTACTATTTAATACATCAGAAGTAATAATTAATTGCCTTGCACAGGAATGATGGAAATGGACACTCAAGCATCTGTTTCATATTGTGCCTGGTCTAGAGAAGATTAATGGGGAACAATGGGTCTAATTTTCTGCCTGGGTGTGAAAGACCTAAAATGCAGGCAAAACTGCATTATTATGTTTGAGAGACATCTGGATTTGAGAGACATCAAATATTAGGAGAAAGATATGACATAGGTTTCATTTAACACAAAAATCCTCAAAGACCCTGTGTGAAATAGAGTTCTTTCTAAAATGACTATGTATCTTTCTTATCCTACCTTTGAGACTTCTGCTAAGACTGAGATTCTTTAGTCACAGGTTTTTTAAAATTAATAAGAGTTTAAGTAGCATTTAAGTATGTTGACTTTGTAACATAATTTAACATATAATTTAATGATTAAAGATGACCAAGATTAAACTTCCATGTTCATTAACTGCTTCTAAATACGCACACAAAAATGCTGGTGTAATGCTTTATTTTTAAGATCTTCTTTTATTTATTTATTTTTTATAAAGATTTTATTTATTTATTCATAGACACAGAGGGAGAGAGGCATAGACACAAGGAGAGGGAGAAGCAGGCTCCATGCAGGGAGCCCGATGTGGGACTCGATCCCGGGTCTCCAGGATCACACCCCAGGCTGCAGGCGGTGCCAAACCACTGCACCACCAGGGCTGCCCATATTTTTAAGATTTTAAATGCTTTGCACCAGATAGGTATTTTCATGTCATGCTTTAAGTGAAACTAAACTTCTTTCTTATTTGAAATGTTGCTGGGTCTCTATCCTAAGGCAAATTTTAGAATTATGATGTAACAGATTATAATGAAACACTTTCATGTGACATGAGGGAAATTTATAGTACATAGATGATTTTCTTCATGAATCTTGCCATATATATATTAATGTATATATGCCTAGTCTTGATTTCTACTGACTTTGGGTAGTTTGGTAAGAAAATAAAGTTTTGAAAAACTAATTACCAGCAGATGGCGCTCAGTGCATTCTATGAGCCCAGCCCTAAGAACAGAAAATAAGGCTTTATTTATTTAATTCTATTTTATCCTAAATATGAAGTTGCTATACCAAGCTTTATAATCCCTAAAGATTTCTGTTAATTGACTAAACAACTCTGTGGTAATTTTCAGACCATCCTTCGATGCTCATCTAAATGGCACTGCGTTCAATTCAAGTGTTCATGTGAAGATAACACAGCATAAAGATGTAACATTTTCTCCCCCAAACAGAAAAAGAACAGAAGCCTGGATTCCTGGAGTAGAACATAAACTCACCAAATGAATTTTCTGCGTAAAATAAGACAACTGCCACTTCTTTTCTTTCTTTCTTCCTTCCTTCCTTCCCTTCTTTTCTTTCTTTCTTCCTTTCTTTTCTTTTTTTTTCTTTCCTTTTCTTTTCTTTCTTTTCTTTTCTTTCTTTCTTTTTCTTTCTTTCTTTCTTTCTTTCTTTCTTTCTTTCTTTCTTTCTTTCTTTCTTTCTTTCTTCTTTCTTTTCTTTCTTCTTTCTTTCTTCTTTCTTTCTTTCTTTCTTTCTTTCTTTCTTTCTTTCTTTCCTTCCTTCCTTCTTTCTTCTTTTTTGGCAGAGGCTTTTTAAATGGATTTACAAGCTACATCACAGATGTTTTAAAGTCTTCTTATAATAAAACTCTTCTAGTAGATATTTGTTGATTATTGAGACACATTCACTACCTCGGAATAATGTTATTGAGAATTACGTGTTTGTGTTGAAGAAGGAAATAGCAGCTTTGAATGGTAAGGATTACTTTATATGTGAAACTAAATAACCATGTAGAAAATCTGTCCCAATGACATTCTGTTTTTCTTTCCTATACCCCTGCCTTCCTTCTCCAAAAAAGAAGAAAACTTTTCTCTGAACTTTAAAACACTTTTCCCAATCACCATTAGGTATCTATAACCAGTGGTATTTCATTCCCTTTAATTACAATTAAAGGGTGTAAGGAATTTTATCTGAGTGTCCTTATAAATATCTCTACACTCACCTTCTCCCACATCTTACTATCATTCTGCCATTGACTGAGTGCTTTTCCCCACTTGATTTTAATTTGTCCTGGCATATGGCAAAGGTACCCACAGTCACACTACATTCTTAACCTTTGTCCTTCTTATGTGGAAGTCCTGGAGTGGAGTCCCAATTGTATAGCCACTTAACAATGAGTCTCAAACTTTAAAGATTTCAACTGTTGAATTTTTGGCAAAGTCCCATCAAAGTGAGTTGGAGAATGGGTTTGGAAATTTCAGCGGAACGATATATATAATAAGCACCATGTTGTATCCCACCATCATTTGTAAGACCTATTTAAAACAACATTTTTAGAATATGTATAATATAATGACCATATAACCTGAATACCATTTAAGAACATTTGGCATTTCTCACAAATATATTAGCATTAATAAAACAAGACATTAAAAACAAGTGCTCAGTCAACACAGTAGCACATTGTAAATTTCAAAGGAAGAAATAGGGCTCCGAGTCATTGTAACTCCACAAACAGAAAGGGAGTTGTGGCTCTGCCCAGTGCTTTGAAAATCCATCTTTCAAGGTCGGCCCTTGACAGTTGAGTTAGGAAGGGCAGTGTGGAAGGCAGGGTGGCCTCCTGCCAAGGCTGTTGCAGATGAGTGAGTGATCTTAGGGGAATGAGCTGCAAAATCTCAAATTTTTGTTCATGTGATGATAAAACCAGAGCCAAATGATTTTTCTAAGACTTGTATGGCCTTCTGTTCCATTTTATTGTGCAGTTTGGAATGATAAATTTTACTGTGCATTAATTTGCACAAAAGGGTCAATGCTATATTCAAAAGCATACCAATTGTTTTCAGCAAGATTAACAGTAAAATATGTTGTCTTGATCCCAGAATGGGTGCAAAATCCTCAGACTGGTATCATTTGGCTTTTGAAAAATATACTGTTATCACTGCCTTTGCAAATGAAGGGGAGAATGTTCTTAATGTGTCACTGATCCCTCTTAGTTGGATTCTGTTGTGACAGGATTTGGTAAAATATATTCATGTTTTATATCACATTTCATCCATCACTTTTAGGTATGAGTCTTAAGTAAAAGCAAAAAAGAACAATGAGAAGACAGTGGGGGATCCTCTTCATGGAAGCTTTCCTCAAGTACAGAACAGATCAAGATCTGAAATCTGGGGGCAGTTTAGTAAAGGGAGGAATGATGAAGAATATCACATGCAAGGGTGCAGTTTATGAGTTCATCAGGAGAATGGGCTTAGACAATGTCATGACTGCTACATGAGCACGTGTTCCTTTGTCTATCAATGGCCAGGTGAAAAACACACTCCATTCTCAATCATTTGCATTAGAGGGAGCCTAGAAGTGAGCAAAGAAAGAAGTCAAGAGTAATCTGGAAATGGGTTCCTAGAGAAAAGACAAGGAGATTGGCCCTGCTTTATGACTTTCTGAGCTGGGTGGTATTCTCTTCAACTCACTACAGCTACCTAGGTCTCTGTCAGAGTCAGGCCTTCCTCACCTTCGGAGTAGGTTTTTTATGTTTTATGTTGCTTCTTTGAATGCTTTTCATTTTTTTTTTTTTTTGAACAGATGCCTCAAACACTTTACTATTGCATTTCTGTCTTCAATTTATAAATGGATGTTTTTGGTTTCATGAGTCAGAGTAGCCAAGGTATCATTCAGATATTATCCAGGAGAATAGCAGAACTAACTTATTTCCTAGGTAACAACAAAAAAAAAATATCTTCTAAGGTTTAGTTATGAATTGAAAAGTGTAACTGTGAAAATAAAGCTTATTGTGTAATGTTTCTCAAGCATTTACTATGTGATCTCCTTTTTCACTCATAGTAATAGGGAGATCCTTGGACATGAGCCATCATTTCAATAGAAGTTAGATATATGTATTTTTGAGCAGAAAGTCACATGGCTCTAGTTTGGGTTACTATTTTCCTTCAGATCAATACCACCTTCTTATTATGCTCCTCCTTCTTTTCTTCTTCCTCCTCCTTCTTCTTTTGCTTTGCAAGCATTCATATGTTTACATATCTATTCTCTGTGTGGTGCAATAGTGCATCATCTGCATAGTTTACCACTCTGGCTGTCCTACAGAAGAGTAGTGCACTGAATAGTCAACTCCGTATCATAAGGAAAACTGCTAGAGGCACTTGTGAGGAAGCATTGTTACTGGCACCAAGGAAATAGCTAAGAGAAATTTGTTGGACTTGTGTAAACCTCTGCTGTAATTCTTTCCAATATTTTCATGAACCATTCTTTCAGCTCCAAATTTACTAGATCAAAGAGAGTTAAAGAACAATGTTGTCTATTCTACCTAGAGCCTGATAAAATTAAAATATAAATAAAAATGGAAACAAAAAATTAAGATGGAAAGAAGGGAATCAACCCTTTTTTCAATAAATTTTTCTTCATACAGGTAAGGAAGATATAACAGATTAAGTTATCTTTCTTTATATGTCTATTAAAATGGAAGTAACAGAAGGAGATTATTGTTGAGGATATGCCAATTTTTTTTTCTGAACACAAAGGGTCCACCAGAAGTTGAAGTATTCAATATAGCCAAAATTTTAGGGAGTGGAAGATTGCTGAAGAAGGAACTGAAAAACTCAAGACAGGGTATAATTAAAGCTTGTAAAGGATTTCAACAGAGGTAGGGTCAGGCTAAGGACAAACTGTGGTAATGTTTTATAAGCAGTGATAAGAGTAAAGACAGGCAAAGGAGATACAGCACAAAAATAAAAGTTCAAGATCAAGGCTCATTTTAGGACTTTAGCCTTTGAGAAGCAACAGAGTTCTAAAATAAGGAAAATGGCAATAAAATCAGAAACATGGATCCTGCTCCCATAACTCCCTTAACATTACCACCAAAGAAAAAGAAGAGAGGAAAGGAAGACAAGGAGAGAAGACAAATATAGTTCTTACTCTAGAAATGAACATTTATCTGAATCTTTGAAGTATTCCACAGTAGGAAGTTACACTTAGGCCAGGAAGTGACCAGTGAAGCCAAGGAGAGACCTGGGGGTATCAGAGAGAGAATCATAGGAAAAAGTTGGTTGAAATAAACTTATGATAGATCCTGATTTTTATCTTGAGTAGCTCAAGTAGCTCAACCTAGCTCAGCAGCAATGCAAGAAATCTACTTTGATTTTAACAAAGTACCATGTGCTTCATAAATGACCACTTTTCCTTTGTGGATGATTCTGTTTTTCAGAGGATATGAAGCAAAACAACATAAAACCCCCACCAAAACCACAAATTGTCCTTGGAGAAAGAAACCTGAGAATTTTTATTCCTCTTTCCAAATAAGATGTTGAAATAAGACACTTCAAGGCATGTATTTATTTTACTCCGTTGAATGTTGCTCACAAGATTGTACATATTTATGGCTGGCGGGAACCATTGAGAGCTTCTAGACCTTCTGTTAGAGCGAAGAAAATCAAGCTCTAAGGAATTGTGTGGTGGACCAAAGGGCACACAACCAGTGTGTGTGTTTGTGTGTGTGTGTCTCTAGATACACAGACACACATACATTTATATGCTGTGTTTCACAGGGGAGTAATTCATCTTCCAGGACTGCTACATAGTTCATAACCTTAATGATATAATACTGGCTAATAGTTGCTAAACTTTTACTATGATAACTCATTTTTTTCTCCAAACAACTTTGTGAGCTTGAGGTTGTTATCCATTGAAAGAAAGGCTTTCTAAATTACGGGACTAGAATCCAAGTCAGCTCACCAAAACTCTGTTAAAGCAGCCAACCAGTTAAAGAGAACACAATCAAGCCATCAGTCTAACAAACAGAAAAACTCTCATGATTGTCAATTTTGACAAAGGATCCTTATCCCTTGGGGAGAAAACCTTGATCATAGGGATGTATTTCAAGCATATAGCACTGATACAACATCATTGTTTCAGACTCTGCATCTTATAGGTTGATAATTTTATTGTAAGAGAGGGAACAAGGCAGTCCTACCTAGTGAATTAATAAAGAAATGCTTCTATGGCTCTAGAAATATTTATACATTTCCAGGTTTGAAACCACTGAGAACTAAAAGGAGTCCCATCTATCCACTATAAGGTATGAAGGGATTTAGTAGGTGTTCATAGCATATTTTCCTCCAATAGCTTTTAGAAATCAATTAACTGAAATTGGAGGGAATAGTTTATATGAAAATGTGTTTTTAAAATATATTCTCTGGCTTTGGTAACAAAACTCCATGTATTCACAAAAATATTTAAGAAAAACATTATGTTACTTTCTTTAGAGAAGCATTTCTTCACAAATAGTTTAAAAATCTATTTTGCTTTTAACAGATGTTCCTAGTCTCTTAGGACCCAGTGGTACTGATGTTGTTCCATCTAGGAGGTCATTTTATTCTTTTGGATGATACACATGGATCTAACTGTGTGGTTTCTACAAATAATAATGGAAGATGAATGTATAAGTATTTGAATACAGTGCAAAAGAGTACCTCCTTTAAGCAGAAGGAGGACACATATGTGTATGTATGTTCCCTCATGAAAGGTAAGTTTCCCTCAAGAGATGACATATGCAATTGTGTATTTAACTGGAGTTGCTTGGTATAGAATAGGTGAAATTTTTCATCCCTTAACTATAAGAAATGTTCAAGTAACAAGTAACAGCCCTCCTTTCTCCCTAGTATCTGTGTAGGTATTTGCAGGAAAAAAATATGTATATTATCTATTTATCTATCTGTCTAGAGATAAATAGGAGATAGACTTCTTCTGCTTACAAATCACAATTTGATTTTACATGCTGTATAGTGACTTTAAAATTACTACATGAGAACTGTAGCCAGTAATACATGCAAAATAGTCATTCATTGTTATAAACTACAAAAATATTGCTTTTATGGAAAGAGAAAGGGACTTTGGAAAAACTTTAGGAAGAAGTTAGAACCTTTGAATAATTTGGGAAATTAAATCGTTTGATGAAATAGTAAAACAGAAGCTTGACTGCTGCAAGTTTAAAATATCAAAAAGCTTTTGAACAGTTAGCCTCTCATGGTCTCTCATCTGGAAGCCAAAAAATTTTTTTTGATATTCCCTGATTGTCTATTTTTCCCTAGTGAAAGTTATTACATTCCTTTACCCATTTTTTAATCAAAATCATTTCCAACTTATTTCAGTCTGTCACAATAATATTTTCATACGAGGAGTGTTGTAACCTAATTCCTTCATTTGAATAATACATTCATTTTTAATTACTGCAACTTGATCTCAGATTATTCAAATAACTGTTTCATTTTTTATGCTTACCCTGACCCCAGTGTATTTATAGGCTTTTATCCTTACCTGATACCAGTGTAATGTAATTATAGATTGTATTTTAATCATCTACTATATTCTAGTGAGTTTGTTTAAATCGCTCCAATCCTGAGCCTTTTATTTCTATGCCTTTTAAAATTCTACAATAGCATTCTCTTTGCATAAAAGCAATATTTTTGTAGTTTACAACAATGAATGAATATTTTGCATGCATTGCTGGCTACGGTTCTCATTTAATAATTTTAAAGTCACTATACAGGATGGTATGTAAAATCAAATCGTGCTTTGTAAACAGAAGGAGAGGTACATCGTACTTCGTTTGAAATCTTCACACCTGTTTGTTTTCTAGACAGCCCTCCTCCCATTCCTGCCTCTTTAAAACCACAGATAGGCATTTTGCTCATGATCATTGTATCTGTGTCTGGTTATTCAAATCCTTGTAAATAGCTGTTCTGTTGTAACAGCACAGGCCAAATTTCATTCATCATGGAATAGGCTTGTCTGATATGAATTATTTTTACTACTATTTTTACTATCGATCATTTCATAATTGCTTGATTATTTTCTAAACCATCACCCCATCAGGAAAATCCAATATTTCTAAGCTCCGTTAGGCGGGTATCTGAGCTCTTGGCATGATGGCTGATTTCAGCAACACATTTAACAATGAACCAGAAAATTGGTCTGAGAAGATGGTTGACAATATTGCCAATCTATTGAGGTTGTGTTCATCTTCTGATCAGACTTACAGGCCTGAGAAATAGATTTTCCTAAGTGAGTCACATTATCTTCTCAGAAACCTAGAAACCTGTTCGCTCACTGTCCTCACTCGTAGCCAGTTCTACATGCAACCTATCTTTCCACTCTCTCCCTTTTCCTCCTCCAGAGATGTTCACTCAGTTCAGACCCCATTAGCTCTATCTCACAGCGGCCAATCTACCTTCCTCCTATCTTGTACTTTTCAAGTACACTTGCAGGAATGCAAGACTAAAACACAAACACATCCTGTCTGGAAACCTACACTTAGAACCTCTGAATGGCTCTCCATTGCCTAGGGACCTCAAGCTACTTCTCTTGACACAGTAGAAGTAAAGAAAGCATCGTGCTGGCTAACCCTTTTGACTATGAGGAATCAAGTTGATCTCCACGGCTCACATTTCATTGTATTTACAGGCAAGTTTTCAGGAAGGGAGCACAGATGAGCGAGAGGTTATAAAGCTGTGAGTTCTGGCATTAATAATTAACAAAAACAGAACTGTTCATAAATCAATGCTGGTTATGACAAAAGAACAAATCTTCTGAATCTTTCTGTATAGGGTTACACTTCCTCTTTCTCCCTCCGTGTTCTATAGTTATCTTTAATCCTTTCTTTTATTCAAAATAGATAAAACTATAGAGATAAATGCCTTAAAGATAAATACAACACCCATAACAGAATATAGTTTTAAACCATGGACTTCTTTCACATTCAGTTCAACCACTGAGGTTTTGGCCAAGTTTTTACTCATTGTTGAATAAACTGCATGAGACCTCTTGAAATGCCAGTGACAAATTATTAACGTGTAATTAAGAAGATAAAAATATTTGCAAAAAATATTAGAAACAAGAGGCTACTCTGCATGTCTTTTGCTCCTATTGTGAATTCTATCTGCTGAGTAGAGGACACATTAACTTATTTAACTAGCTAGTTGTTAGAAATAACTCAGAGAACCTTGAAAATATGTTACCGTTGCAAAATGCCTCAGAATGCAAAATAAAATAATGGCATGAAATAGGGATTTGGGGACAAACTGCCTGATAACTCTCAAAAATGAATTATGCTTTTTTTTCCAACTTCCATGGAGAAAGGCATGCTTCCCTTTGGGACTTCTACCATTTGGTGTAACATTCACTTGGCTATAATAATATAAGCTTCATTAGAGAAGTAAAATGCAATTGTCTCCATGAGATCAAAGGACAATCTATTAAATAAAGCAACTGGAACTCCAGAATGAAATAATATGAAAAGTTGGAATTTTACGGTGAATCAAAATGTAAATTGTACTGGCATACTGTGGCTAAATGCAGAACTGAAGATTAGCTTTATTAAGGGGAAACTGACAGTGGTTTGAATGATCTAAAAATATGTAAAAATATATGAATCTTAAACAACTTGTTTTACGAACTAGATTAAACTAACATTGGTACTATTTTAGTAAATTTAAAAGCACTGCTGGTTAACTATCAGCATACGCAGAAATTTAAAACGAAAAATCATAGGTATTGTGATGTTTATAGCAAAGTCTGTATTCAATGATTCAGGGATGTGGAAGGGATGGTTTATTTTAAAATAAAGCCTAAAACCAACTGTATTCAAAAGGGAAATAAGTGACACATTGTATACTGACCACTTACATCCTTCTGAAAGCTGTAAGAATTTTGCTTTTAAATGAAACAGAGAACTTAGTCCTAACTGTTTAAAAATCAAAGGTCTTTATGAATTCTGAAAGCTAGAGCTCATGTTTGCCGGAAGGAAAGAAAGAGAGGTGGAGACAGGTAAATCAAACTTCTCTGCACACTAGGGGTTCTGAATTTGACTTCTTTTCAAATGCTTATTGAATACGTGGTGTTTTTCTTCCAAATGGAAATGGCAGATTTTAGAACACCTTACTGTGTATTTCAGTGCATTACATCACTTAAGTCATTTACAAAATTGTATAAAATTACCCTGAAATCGCATCAAGTATAGCAATGTACCATGAAACTAAAAGAAAAAAAAATCATAAAAAAACACATTTCATTTTGCAAGGGAAATATAATAGAGTCAAGGGTCGAAGAATGAAACAGTTATTCTCTTTCACGTTCTTGAGCACAATCTAACTTATTACAATATTCTTTGAATCTGTGGAAGACCTTGAGTTTCTTTTTCCAACAAGAAAACACTGGGGTTTTTTAAAAACTATTGGTTTAGAAAATTATTGGAAAAAGTAATAAAAAAGTAATAATCAAGGATAATAAAAAGATAATAAATCAAAGATAATAAAAATCAGGAAAATGAATATCTATTAAATTTCTAATTATAATAGAAGAATATTATCTGTACAAACCTGGAATATGCTTAGCATACATTGTTTTTGAAAATTAATTTTTGTTATAATTTGATGTCGATAATTTTCAAATGAAAATACAGTATATGTATATATATACCATACTTCCTAAGTTGTCAAATATTTTCACAAAATGCATACTTACCTTGTGATATATAATTTAAAATGTGAATTAGGTTTATCACCAGAGCCCAGCAATTTTAAAGTCTGGCTCATATAAGAGAAGGCGATGCCTTGTTTTTCAGTCCACTCCCTGCATCTCCTGCTTACTGTTCTAGAGGATCAAAAGGAGTCCTGCATCTCACCAATTAATCTTAAAAGGACTCAAAATAAGACAACAGGATGGAAATGTGGTTAATGAAATATCCTACTCAAGTAGCTGTATTCTTCCATTTCCAGACTCTGAAAGTAATTAGTTTATTACTATCCAGTTTCTAAGAAGGACAGACTTTTTTGGTGTTAATAGAAGCTTCTTTGCTATGCCGACAGTCTCAAGGCAGGTAGGCTGCACTTACTTACCCTTAGGACCACGATGTTTGTGACTCCCCTCTTTGAGGTATGAAGAACAACCTCAGAACCTTTAGTCCCCAAACTTGCTATTGGTTTTACTCCACTTACCAAATGAGCACTGTGAAAGACTGCACAGACCTGGAAATTTTAAAATCAGACAGCTCTGAGTGAGGAACGCAGCTCTGAATATTTAGCATCTGTGTGACCTTGGGCAATTTAGTTAAACCTTCTGAGACACAATTTCCTCATCTGGGAAATGGGGATTATCCTGTCTACCATTAGATGATTGTTATAGATGATATAAGATCATTTTATAGGAAGGACATGGCAACAGGGATGTACACAGGGCAGGTGCCAGGTGCTGCAAAAATGTTTGCTCTACTCCCTCCTTATAATTATTTTTCTTGGAATGGCCAATCCTATCCTGTGGAAACTCCAGAGTAGGGCAGGCTGTTAAATATCACCTGCTTGAGGAATTGTCTCAGAGGGCAATGGCCCTAGAAAGCACATTTTCTTTGCTATTCTGTTGTTGGGCCTGGTTACCTTTTGGGGAGTAATTTATATCAGTGATTTCAGACTGTTATTCCCAAAGAAAATTTGCCCTGTTTAGCTTTCAGACCTCTATTGTTCGCCATATTTTTGGAATAAATATGCACTTGCTAATAATATTCTGTATCCTAGGAATCCAGAAAATAGGTATTGGCTGCAAACCACCAAAACTCGGGATTTATTCGTATTTGTAATTGCACAAGGTCCTAAATTATTGGGATTTATTTTCTTTTGTTTTTTAGATTGCAGATTGAGTTTTTTAAGGCTGATAGAACAAGTAGAACTATAAAAAAGGAGAAATACAGTGATTGTGACTGATGTGATATTTTAATTTTTTGCTCTTGTATATGTTTTCTATAAATATGTATATTTATTATATACAATTCACATTTAGAGAAATCCGAATCTTTAATCTTAAAAAAGAATTCTGGTTCAATAAATAAATGAACATGACAAATACTATTCATACTAATAAAGATTTTCTAAATGTTAACCATGTATCTACATTGGAAACACTGACCCAAGGTTAAAGATTGTATCATGTGTTATCAGTACTGTACCATTGAGTCTGGATTTCTTTATATTCCAAACCTGGTCAAGCAGTTAATTTTAAAAATTCTAAAGCAAAGCAAATGTGAGAAGGTGTGTGTGTGTGTGTGTGTGTGTGTGTGTAAAACATAGTTTGGACAATAACTTTAAAAATAAAAACTATAAATGTGCAAAAATATTTATATGAACAACATTCCTGGATGGAAACTCCATTTTTAATAGTCAAACTTGATGCACATACTGGTCCCTTGGCATGCCAAGCTCGGAGCCATCTGTTATGTTGGCGTTATGCCCACTCACAAGGAGTTTCGCCAGTTTAACACGATATAGGTGACACCAAAATGAAAGTTTGAGAGGATAGATACTGGAGTGAGCTATGACCCCTCCTATAGTCAGGACCCTTGGTGACTATCTTTATTGGAGGGGAGGATTTGTGTTAACTGTGTGCACCCTGTGTTACTAAAACTCCATTACCAAAAAAAAAAAAAAAAAAAAAAAAATTCACTGTGCTGTCACTCATCGGAGTATTACAATTTTTACTGAAGTGTGGAAAAGTTAAATATTTCAGTCTAAGACCTTGCGCCATCTTGGAATGAATATTATCAGTTATTCTTAGTAGGTCAAGAACACTTATGGTAGTGTAATTGATTTTCAAAGAGGCTTTCAAAGGGCTATGCATTAACATACATAATACATACGTACTATGGGAAGGGGCAGCACTAAAATAATCCACTACTTACATTTTGTTCAAAGTGTTCCTTAAATGTCTTTCCTAGACTGTATCTGTCAATTTCATTGCATTTATTTGCTTCAGACCTTAAATTGATATACTGAATTTCCACTTTATTTCTGGGGATCAAATACTAACATTTACATTTCTTATATTGTTGGTTTTTTAAATCAAATTCCCTGTAACTTTTTGCAAAATGTTCATAGTGTTAAAGTCAAATTTCCTCCCTTCTGTTGTCTTATACTTTTCTGAGTTATTATTTAGGGAAGTGATACATAAAGGTTTATGAGGGGATTCAGAAAAACAGATATTTTTATATAACCAGTGAGTCAACTTATCTTGAGTCCAAAGAGGCATTAGCAGTGCAGAAGTACAAATGCCCACCTCTGCGTTCTTGAAGCATCATGAAATTTTCCTTAGCCTCTCTACAGCTTATTGAAAAGATATTAAAAAAAAAAAAAAACCAAAACAAAAAACCTTTCAGAGCATAGTCTGACTCCTCTCTACCTGAATTCGTCACTTATAAGGCAGCATTACCTGGTTAAATTAGGTAGCACAAAACATAAGGTAGCAAGTATATGAGATGATTTTTATTATTAATTTATTCAGCCATTTACTAACCTCTATCCATGGAACATGCACTCTGGTCAAGGCAATGGGGAACACAGAAGGGGAAAGCATACAAGGGCTCACAGTGCTCATAAAAGAGGGGTGGTAGCTTTCTCTTCTCCCATAACTCTGGACACAGGCAGATCTTAATTCCTACCAGATCTGTATACTGAGAAGCCAATGGACACTTGAAAATGAAGTTTTTAAAAAAAATTATATTTCTTTATTCATTAGAGACATAGAGAGAGAGGCACAGACATAGGCAGAGGGAGACGCAGGCTCCCTGCAGGGAGCCCAATGCGGGACTCCATCCCAGGACCCCGGAATCATGACCTGAGCCAAAGGCAGATGCTCAACCCAGGTACCCCTCAAATGGAATGTTTATTATTCCCATAGAAATATGTTCTCAGAAACTCATATCATCTTTAACATACCTCTGACATAGAGGCAGGTGAAAGAGAGATAATATGACAGTTTGGTACAATTTAAAAAGATGTCAAAAGATGACCAACATATGTGTTCTACCATAATTTGGTCCTTTTTTAGCTATGTTAGTTTGGATAATGGCATAGTCTCTCTGAGTCTCAGTTCATTTATCTGTAAAACGGGATAATAACTTTACTTCCTAGAGTTGTTCTGAGGATCATATGGTACATATAAAGTGCTTTATACAACAAAATTGTATAGTTCATATCCTATACACAGCTCAGAGAAGGGGCTCAAGCCTGCATAACTGAGGCATGAACGCTACACACCATTACTTGCTTTTGTTTTAACTGGAATCTATTGACTATTTGGAAATGTGCTAAGACCTTTCAAAAGTGGGTTTCCTGATTTTTAAAATATATCTTCTTATGTCCATACAGTCAAAGAAACCTCAGTGCTTTGAAAAATGTAAATGCCAAACTATGGATCATGAAATAAAAATCATAGATCCTTGCCTTGGTGTGTATACTGCCCTTGTCTTCACTCACTGGCTGATCTGAATTCTGCTGATCCAGTACCTCAGCTTCCAGAGCTGCGAAAACAAGTCTTGTCTGGTTTGTTCACTGTCATATCCTTAAACCTATCAGAATGTCCAGCACATGTAGGCAAACAATGAATATGTGTTAAATGAAGGGATAGCACTATCCCTACAAATGGTGAGGAACACTAAGGAGGCATCCTCCTTGCTTTGATCAATGCACAGGGTGTGAAAGGAGAGAAGGTCATGATTTGTGAAAAGAATTCATGGTTGAATTCATTTACGCATAAATGGGCCCTTCATTTTAACATGACTACTACAATTACAGTTCAAGATATTACTAAAGAGAGTGGAGCTCCTTGACTCTAGGAACTTATTATCTAGTAGTACACACACGCACACACACACACATACACACACGCACACACACAAGTGTATGCAGTCATTAAGAGACAATTCATATGTTACGCTGAATCATACGAACATCGGTTATAGGAGTTTTGGGGAGCAGAAAATCATTATGTCTACATTAAGTAGTTGGGGAAGGGCAGCCCGGGTGGCTCCCTCGTCCTGGAGATCCAGGATCGAGTCCCATGTCGGGCTTCCTGCATGGAGCCTGTTTCTCCCTCTGCCTCTCTCTCTGTGTGTCTCTCATGAATGGATAAATAGGATCTTTTTTTTTTTTAAAGTAGTGGGGAAGTCTTAGGAAAAGAAGTGGGTTTTCAGTTGGCTCATGAAGAATGTATGAGGCTGATACTGAGAGGAGGCTTGCCCTATTAAAGGAACCCAAGTTAGCTGGTGTTATGTTTACTTTTGGCCATGATGGCAAAGTCAAGAGAACTGAATTCTTATACAGCATGTGCTTCTCTAAAAGTGGGAAGTCCTTTTAATTTTTTCTAAGTCTAACTTTCTTCACCCTTAAAATTAAAAGCTTGATACTTTGGTTGCTTTCAATTAATTCAAAGATCAAAACTGACAGATGATGCCATGCCAATAAATACTGCTATCATGAAACAACTCTAGGTGAGTCTGTAGAGCTTGTAAATGAAATAAAAATTTTTCCATGAGCCTGAGCTGACTCATTCTTATGTGTGAAATGGAGCTACATAATGCTAAGAATCCCGTTAAATACCTTAGAACCTTGCTAGTTTTCAAATAGCTCCTATCAAATGGCATATTAAGAATATCTTTGGAAGGGAATGTCATGATCTAAATAAGAAGATGCCTGATAGCACAGACCAGTAAGCTCAAGCATGAGTTTCATATAATGAATGACTCTGGGTCCAGCTGCGGATATCTTCCAAAATGAATGATCCATTCATATTATAATAGGCCACCTGAGTATACCTGAGGCATATTTTCTGTATGAGACTTCAGAGTTAACACTGCCTTCTCCAACAGCTCTTATATTTGGTAGGTTAGAATAACCAAGGGATGCACACTTTAGTCTCCTTTATTAAAGATCTAGTTAAGGTTTTTGATCAATATGTTTCTAAGATTTCACAATCAGTTTCCTAAAAAATAGAGCAAGAGGTTTTTTTTGTTGTTAAAATTGAATGGAAATAGCAAGCCCCAAAGCATAATATCTGCTGAAATACCTGGAATATTATTGCTCTATTACTTTTAGCAATTACAAATTGCTTTCAGTAATTATAAATACTCATTTTAGAGCCATAGATCCATTTATACATTTTTAAAATATTTTATTTATTTATTTCAGAAAGAGAGAGAAAGCAGGAAGAGGAGCAGAGGGAGAGGAACAAGCAGACTTTGCACTGAGCATAGAGCCTGATGCTCGATTTCATAACCCTGAGATCATAATCTGAGCCAAAAGAGTTGAATGCTCAACCAAGTGAGCATCTAGGCACCCCTGGTCCATCTTTTATTAGGTTAAGCTTGAATTATGACACACCTATGGATAATAAGTATAATGTAGCTGTTATATAAAAGTCACCTGCAATTGTATGTGGAGTAAATGAATAGAGCATTGTGTGTGTGTGTGTGTGTGTGTGTGTGTGTGTGTGTGTTTGTGTATGATATCTTCAGCTGCCATGTATTATCTTGGATAGACAAGACTCCCACAATTTTCAGAACTGCAGTGAACACCATGATCTTGTCCCTTCTTTCACTGATGTCATAGTTGTAAATGCTCCCACTGGAGCCAATGAGAGATGTCGGCGATTACTGCCACTGAAGGATATGTCTTGGGTCCTCTTCAGTACTCAGAAAGCAGTCACTTAGGAAAGTTTGTTTAAATTGTGATGATCTACCCATTAATAGTTCTAATATACATTTGCCAATGTCACAGGCAGCCATGGGTCTTGCTGTCCATTACTATACCTGAGTAAGGGTTAGGAAATTCCTATGCTCCCCAATACGCCTTCATCAGACCATCCATCATGCTGGGCTCTCCAACTTTGAAGTTTCATCTGGATATGGTTACAAAAGCCCTGAGAGGGCAGCCCCGGTGGCTCAGTGGTTTAGCGCCGCCTTCAGCCCAGGGTGGGATCCTGGAGACCGGGGATCATGTCCCCTGTCAGGTTCCCTGCATGGAGCCTGCTTCTCCCTCTGCCGGTTTCTCTACCCCCATCCCCCGTGTCTCTCATGAATAAATAAATAAAATCTTTAAAAAAATGCCCTGAGAAAAGATACTGAAATTCTGCTTCTCAGTGAATAGTTGAATAATGGGAGACGTTGGTGGGGGTCCCACGCTGATAAGTTCTATGAAGTTATCTTTTGCAGATGTGGCATGGCTTCAGAACACCAAAAGCCCAAAGGGAGGAGGAAAAGCAAAGGAGGTAAGAGACAATGCAAAGAAAAGAGCCCGCCATGTAGTTTTGCTGAGAGATGGTTCTATTCAACCACCTTCTACCATTCCCAGACTGGTAGCAGGTCACTAGAGAGTATGTGCATAAGTATGTTCAAGAATATAGAGAATTTGGCTAAGTCATAAAAGGACATCAACTGATTCACTAAGCATTACTGCAAAGTTGTCACTTCAAGGTACTGAAGTTTAAGATTATAGAGTCATAAAATATATTCCGAATATATGAACTATGGCTTTGGCCTGGCTGAGGAGGAAAATTTTTAATATGTGCTTAGATTTTCATTTTTAATTACACAGGTGACTGATTAAACATCATCATTAATATAGGAAATTAGAATGTTTTCTTACTAAAGTGAAATTGATCATTGTTTTTACAATTTTATAAACAGACTGGAAGAGCTTTTCATAATATATATTTTAATATATATATAAATAATATATATTTTAAAGCAAAGCATATGCATTTTGGGTCACTACCAAGTTACCTGCCTTCAACTTAAGAGTCTAATATGCAATGAGAGTAAGTGCCGGGGCTGCTATAAATTTGGAGATAAAATGCCTTTAGACGTCACTCTAACAAGACTTGCATGCTATTAGTATTCTCTCAGGGATCAATTTTAAAAGTTGTAACATAATAAAAAATGGTTGGACTATATTTCCCCACAGCTTTCATTTTATTATGTTGCATGAAATATGCCTTTATTGGCTATAGCATTACTGGAAGTAAAATATACTGGGTACTGAAAAATTCTGTCACTTTGTATTAGCTGTAAATTATCGACTAGTATAAACCCTAATTTCATTTGTCACATTCTGTTGCATTGCTGCTCTTCCTTGTTCTCATTCTGTCATTCTGGCAGGCCCGCGCTGCCCCAGGTATCACGGCATCGCCATCTGCACCCGACATCTGTCTCTCTATTGATCACACGGGTTTAGCACTTGATCAAACAGAGCACAACAGAATACATCTCTTTTTGCAATACTGCCAATGCCAACTGCTGCATGAAATCTACGACAAAAGCCTGCTCTACCTAGTTGAAAAACTGCATTTGTGTGGCTCTGCTTTGCTACAAACTCAGCATTTTCGCCCTTCCAGTCTTACATTGTGCAAGAAATGTGTATACACACACACACACACACACACACACATTTAAATCTAGTTTTCATATATTTGAGAATCAATCAGGTTAGCTGGGACTGATGCCAGGGATGATGGTGAGAGTCACTAAGAAAGGTACGGAAGATAACGCATGCTTTGTAGGCCCACCTAGGCAAAAGCCATTGTTCCTACTTTATTAGTTTGTTTGGGAGCATTGATCGGGATGTCTGAAACCTTTGACTGCCCGGCAGAGTTTTGCATTTTGGCCAGCTGCTCCGGTGTGGCATAAAGGGAGCTTTAACGCCATCCCAGCCAGGAGACTAGCGTTCCATATTGGCGTATGGTGTTCCAGCATTTCAGAAGCACCCATGTTGCTTGTGCCTTGTATGGGCCCTGAGAAGTCTATGAAGCAATCACAAATTTTTGGTTAGCTGCTGGGGAAAACAGCACATTTTCAGAAGGGCTACAGGATGTTTACCTATGTGACTCTCGCTCACCTTAAGGCAGGGCCACATGTGCAGCCATGAAAACCAATGCCAAGATGCTGCAATAAACAGCCAGCACAATGGAAAGATAAGGCTACAGGGAGATATTCAAGGAGAGTAAAAGCCAGAACAGCAGCATTTTTAGTTCCCAGAAACACAATAGTAGGATTAAGGTATGCAGTTATTTTTGTTCTCATATTTTCACACTTTGCACCGTGAGACAAACTGTTTCCAGGGAGAATATCTTACGCTCACCATGTAAACAAATAAATAAAAATGCCCTTAAAATTTTAAGACAGATAGCCATATCATATTTAAAACCTATTGAATATCTTACTAGCCAGAGATTGCACATTTTATTTATAGCCTTACAAATTACTTTGGGGGGCAGGGGGATAGAAATAGCCTTCAACATTAAAAATGCGCAAGTTTTTAAAAATTATTTTTTAACTGATTCATGGTGGCTATAAAATTAGCAGCCTTAGTTTTTAAAAGCAGTATAAGTTACATCATAAGACAAGTGGATTCTAGCAATGTATTATTCACAAGATATTTTGTAGTCAAATACATTAGAGTATATAGTTGTATCAACAAATTAATATTTTAGAGCTAATTGAAATTGTTCTTCCTATAAAGATTAAGCCTCTTCTACCCAACACATTTCAGTCATTAAAATAACACTTTTAATGCCTTGTCTAAACGATGCCTGACATTAATGCAAAGCTATATTAAAGCACTCAAATGGCCAGTTCTTTTGTAATGTATTCTATATGATCAGACATTGGGTCAGAGTTGGGCCGTGTGTATGAAGTAGTATCAAGTGGAAGCTAATTAAAATATATTCTCTATAGAACTTTACAGAAAAAAGAGACCAATAATCATCAGAAGGTATTCTGAAAATAGCATTTCTGAAAGGCTTGCAGTATGCTTTAATCTCCTTGCATAAGGGTAATTTTTGACATAAAGGTTTTATTATAGGCTCAAAACTTCTGTTGGAAAATAATTTTTTACTAGGTCAATAAAATCATTATGAAGTCTCCCAGATGCTTTTTCTTAAATGATTTTTACTTCCTAGAAAATCAAGTTTCATTTTCAAGACAATAAAGTTTTCGGTATTTTGCCCCATTTTCATTCAACTGAACATCTTCCTGAAAATAGAGTTAGCCTTCTCTGTCTCCACTGAGACTACTGCTACAATTATCACAGCACACACACACAGACACACACACATTAAATTTCCCCTGATCATCACAAAATGCAGGAAAGCAGATACACTGAAGGTCTGTATTTAGGCAGACTTGTTCACCCACTACAAAAATCCTCCTAATAAGAGCTACTTAAATTTTCTACAGCCGGGGCTAACATTGCAATCGTCATGTTTGGGCTTCCAAATCATGTCCCGGTTTTGTTCTTTGTTATCCCTCTGACATATCTGTGTTAAGAAGGAAACACACACACACACACACACACAAACAAATACATGCTTTACCTCCATCAATAGAAAAAATTAGTCACTAGCACTTTTCTCTTATAATTCACATTCCTTATATTCCTTTAGAGAAACTAGATTCAAATGAGAACGGCAGGTCATAGAACAAGAAATTTTGTGCAATATTCATCCAAGAGATCAGGGGTCCTAGACAAAGACTTTGCTCCTGATGTCTTTTATTCAGAGAATTTTCACTGATGTCACTTCATCTCAAACTTTTCATCTCTGCTTGGCATGACAGAATTTGAAGCCTGTACTTACTACTTCCTGCTGTTTAGAATAAAACACACATTTATGAATGAATAATTCTACTTCTGATGCTGCATATTTTCAAGACAGTGGATCAAGAGATTCTTTATATAGCCAGCTGAATACAGACTTATAGCTGGATATTTGCTTTTAAGTTCAATATCTTCAACTTATCTTGTAAATTAGACAGAAATGAAGCAACATAGAAATGTTGCTTCATCAATTTTATCAATAGACATAAGCAACCACAATATTTCATTCTTTTGTAATTGCAGTGTGCCCTGATTCCCATTCTAGATTTTGGACTCAAAGGAAATTCTGTTGACTCTGAACTAGCAACCTCCAACCACCCCGCTGGGGGGAAAAAAGTGGATTTCCTTTTTTGTCTTATTCCTACAGATGGAGAATTTAACATTTACCTCAATAACCAGATTTATTATTGTGATTAGTAATGGGGAAGTATTAGGCAGTGAATACTTGCATGTAATATTTAGAAAACATAAGTGAAAATGTAAACATAAGCATTCTTAAAATATATAGCAGCACACTGGACATGCTAATGATGTTATAAGACTCATACTGGGTGTGAACAGTTGTTGCAACATCCAATCCAATCCTCACTTAAAGAATGACACATTTTTAAAAAAATGACACTTTTAACTAATAGTGATTATAGTATATGAATAAGAATTGAAGTATTATTTTTAGTTCCACGTTGGATGATATATTTGTCATGACTTTGTCTTAGGAAAGCTGCATTATTACATTACTTTATGTACCAGTGAATATATAGTTAACAAACAAGAAAAACACACACTAATTTTTTTTGCCAAAATGTTTTCACACTTTCAGGCAGGTTAATCAGATTGCTAGATATCATAGCTTGGCTAACTGTACTTTGAATTTACTGATTTTTAAATTTGCAGTTTAGAACCTCAAGTTTCTTTTTTCTTTGACATACATTTGTTTTTCTCTGGTGGGAGTTCTTTTTAACATAATTCACAGTTCCAGTAGTAATCCCAATTCCAAAAGAAATTAAGAGAGGTTTATAGTAAAAAGGAAGACTATTCCCAGGAACAGGTTCAATTATAACATTTCTGGTTGAGAGATGAGGTTTGTGTGAACTGTCTGAGGGTTCAGAGGAGCTGTCCACGGGTGGGCTCTGTGTATAAACTTTATGTTATGGTTTCTATGGTCTCCAACCTCCGTGTTAAAAGTCAGATTTCCATGCCACAAAACCCATCATTAGAATTTAAACCACTGATCTCTAGAACCTAGGATTTAAATTCCCAGCATATCATTATGTAACACAAAAAGTCACTTGTCATGGTGGAAATTGCAGCTAATTCCAGGCATCCTACAGCTCTTTGTTTAGTTTGCTAATGAGGAGCTTTGAGAGAGGAGCACACCCCCTTTGGGTGACCCTAGCCTCTTAGGTTGGTCCTGCTCAGGTGTGTCGGAGATAGTTCCAACATACTAAGAAATCACATGCCTGCTGAAAGCCGGACGTGGTTGATTTTTGAACTCAGAAAAAGGATGCTGAGCTTTGCTCCCCTGCCCTCCTCCCAATTATATCCTGAGAAAATTCTATTTGAGTGGTTTGAAAACCTTGTGCAAACTCTTAGGGTGTCCTAATGAAATGCTAAAACTGTCTACAATTTATATTTTAGATTTCCTTCTGTATTTAGGGAGGAAAAAAAGGTCTTCTACTTTCAGACGTCTATAAAGAGAGGCAGAAAAATATTTAGACCATTATATAGAGGGTTTATGACTGCAACCATACGAGTTGAGAGGTAAGGGCTGGAAGCACATATGATGTGTGTTCTTGAAATCACTCCTAAAGTTCTTTTTTCAAACAAGGTGGTTAATAATTAAAACAGAACAAGTGTTGTTTGCTTATTCTATACAGTTATGTTAAATCATAAGTTAAGCACTATTTAAAATGTTCTACATTGACAAGGAAGGAGAAAATATGTACCCGGGCTTTAAAATATGCGTGTAGTCACCACAAACAACCAACTGTTTCCTGTTTATGACAAAGGAGTAAATAATCCATTGATCTGGCAGCAGGGCACCTGCTTTGCCACCGACTCCGTATCAGTAGTCCCTGAACTCTCATTATTTTTCCTCAATTAAAGTTCATAGTCTCGGAAAGTCTGTGCTGAGCAGATGTACAACTGTTCTTGACAACGGAACACAGAAGAATCACAAATTTAGAAAACTACTGCCATTTCATAAAACCCAGAATCACATCATTTGTTGTGGGGAAGAAACATTACAAACAATATGTCTCTTTTATAGGCTGCTAAGCCGGCATATTACAGAAAAGAATATTAAAGTTCAAAAACTGTCACATGAGCAGTACATTATGAATACAGTAATGCATTTTTTTATGATTCAAATAATGGTTACCGAAATGAAAAAAAAAAAGGAAAATCTTCAGTGGGTTATAATGTAAAAATTGTGACTGAGAATTAGACAGAATTGGAAATATGAGCAAAACCAAGCACAAAGTAATGCTCTGTAGAGAACTACAAAATGTAATAACGAATGTATTTCAGAAATATGAATTTAACTAATGCTAGTTTTATTTGCATCTTTTGCATAATTCTGAAATCTATGAGCCCAGATCATTAAGGCAACCCGTTTCAATAAAAAATGCAGCAAGAATTCAGTTTCAATATAACTAAGAGACACTCGGCTGAATAACTTTTTTTTAAATAATGTACCTTAGGTCAAATACCACAGCATCATCCATTTTAAAAGCTACATAAATATAGCCTCCATCGCTCACAAACCTCCTTCTGTGCTCAAGAAAATGAGAAGGAGAAGTAAGCAGTCAGAGAGATGTTCATTTCCATTTTATTTTTTAAATGCTATCTCTATAAGACATTGAAATACCTATTTTGCCGTAAATAATATGAGGGTCCTATACGACATTTTCTAGTCCCTTCCCTCAACATAATTCTGACTCCACAGTATGTGCTCTACAGACTGTAGCAGATTGTGAGTCTTGAGGTCAGAGTATATGCTTGAAGCATCAATGGCTACACCTGTCATTTTAGTTTTCCTGGGAAGAATGTGTTATTGTTTAATGCTGTAACATGCATTCGTTACAACCCGACTTCCAATTTTGCCACTACCATGGATGTGACTAACCTACCCACCAACAGAAATATTTTAATAATATTTTAACTTCTACTCTCGGTTATAATTATGTTTATTTAATTATTTGAGACACATAATTTTCTCCTAGCCATGCAGACTCCTGCAATCCACTTTGGTTTTTCTCTATTACTGCATTTTCCATGATGCAGTTTGGAAAGAGGGAAATAAATAAGGCTTGTACTTTTGAGCATTTGTAAAAACGTTTAAAGTCTGTATAGTGTGATTATCGGTAGGGAAACATTTTACCTCTTCACATTTCCCTACTACTTGCACCTTATTAACATACAGAATATTTTGAAGAAATTATCAAACTTGATTGGAAACATCTACCTTGTATTCACTTAAAGTCTGCACGCTGAACTGAAAATTCAGTTATTACAGGGCTTGATGAGACCACAGTCTCCCTTGGACAAAGGGTAGAGTTAAAATATCCTGGGTGGTCAGAGCTCTTTTAGTAGCTTTGTTGCAGGAGAAGCCTGTTTTTATGAAAATTCTTTTTGTACATTTTCCCCAAAATAGACTTCTTAAATTTACATTTAAAACATCATAGTTGTTTCTAAGATACATTTCACCAATTTCCCTCTTGGCAAAATTGGTTGTGCTCCACCAGTGTTGCTCTTCTGAATCAAGCAAATTATGAGCATTACTCTTGCTCATTTCAGCCTTAAAAAAACAGCTAAAAAAAAAAAAAAAAAAAAAAAAAAAAAAAAAAACAGCTCAAAGTGTAGCAACCAAAGGATTCAGCATCCAAATGGACACATATGCTATATGGAGCCAAACTGCTCATCTCTCAAGAACCTCAATAAAATCACGACAGAAATAATTTCTAACACAGAACTTAGAAATATGCATTGTTTTAATAATTTCCAGAAATATTTTATTATACCAATCTAATTTCATTTTCCTTGAATAATATTGATTTTTTAAAAAATCACTATTTTACATACTATTTATAAAATTTTAAAAAACTAAGTTAAAAAACTGCAGCTATAAGAGTACTTTTGAAGCAATTAATTTAATAAGGTAATTTCATTTCAGATAAAATTACACATGCAATGAACTAAAACCATAGAGTTGCCGGGGGTGGGGGGGGGGCGGGGGGGGCGGGGCACCTGGGTGGCTCAGTGTCTGCCTTTGGCTCGTATCATGATCTGAGAGTCCTGAGATAGAGTCCTGCATCAGGTTTCCTGCTTCTCCCTCTGCCTACATCTCTGCCTCTCTATCTGTGTCTCTCATAAGTAAATAAATAAAATCTTTTTAAAAATAAAATAAAACCACAGCATTGGAAGCAGGAGAGTTGGTTGCAGAGACAAGTTACCAAGAGATGTTACTGAGATCTATCAACTTGGGATAGATTCTGGAATCTATTCACTCTTTGATGGTAGTTAAGTTATTCATACTTCCTGAGACTTGGTTTCTGCTTCTGTAAGATGTGGACAATTCATTCTACAAGGCCTTTTTTTTTTTTTTTTTTTTTTAAGATTTCAATAAAAGAACATATAAAGTCTCATCACACAGTAGGTATTCAATAAATATTAGCCCCATATTGTTCTCTGTCTTTTGCCCTTGACCAAGCATTACCAAATGTATGTTCCTTGTTCTTGGTTTTCTGTCATTGACACTCACTGATATGGTCCAGAAGAAATCTTACACAACCTTACTTCCATGTTTTTCTCCCTGAAATATTCATTGCATTCAAATTCTTAATTATGATTCTGGCATTGTTTCCAACTTGATAAAGCACCAAAGGTAACAGAATAGCATTTGTGGGGGAGCCAAATTCCCCTCTGCCTCCCATCTTTTCTGTGTCTTTCCTTCCTTTTCTTTCTGCCTGTGCCTTCTCCCTTACTACTGTTTTTTCTCTCTCCTCCCTTCCATTCTCCCTATCTCCCTCTAACCCCATTCTCTTTTCCATCTTACAAAAGATTTTGTTGATTATGACCTAACAATCCCTTGGCACCTTGTGGCACCTTGTAGAGGACTGCTCTTAAAGATCTGGCAGTCCTAAGCAGAGAAAAACACAAACATGACCAGGACATACCATAACAGCGTTCTGCAAGGTATGCAGGGGATTCCTAAAGCTTCTTAGAACTTCTTAAACGAAAACAATCTAAGGTAGACTGGAGCCCATGGAGGAAGTAATGCTTGTTTCATAGAAATATTTTTGTCCACTTGTCCTTATTTTTTGGTAAAGATTTATTTATTTATCCTAGAGGTGGGGGGGAGGGGCTGAGGGCAAGAGAGTCCTAAGCAGTCTCCACTGAGCACTGAGCCCATGTGACCTGGGGCTTGACCTCAGGACCCTATTCATGACCTGAACCGAAACCAGGAGTTAGAGGCCCAACCCAGGTGTCCCTCTCTATTTGCCTTTAAATATGTATTTGATCAAAGGGGACAATTTATTTCACTTAATGCTTAAAGAAATCTTTCCCGGCTCTCATGACATGCCAGGGAGTTTTTGTTTCGTTATTTATTTTTTTTAATATTTATTTATTTATTTGAGAGAGAATGTACATGAGTGGTGGGTGGGACTCAGAGGGAGCGGGAGAGAGAATCCTAAGCAGATTCCCCACTGAGCACAGAGCACAATGCAGAGCTTCATCTCAGGACCTTAAGACTGTGACCTGAGCTGAAATCAAGAGTCACATGCTTAACCCTACTGAGACAGTTTATTTTGTTTTTTAAATCTCTTATCATTTTCTTAGAGCGCCTTAGCAAGTGGTAATTTTACCTCTTACACATTACACAGAAATATGCAGACTACTTGGTAGGTTTTCTTTTTATATTTTTATATTTAATTTTTTTTAATAGCAGAAGCATTTTAATTGTAGCCTTTCAGAATGGCAAAATATGTTCCTCTGTTTTGCACTTCAGTTTTACTTTCCGTAGTTTTGTTTTTGTTCCTTCTTAATATTGCCACTGAAACAAATTTATTTATGAAAAGGGAATGGAAGGAAAATGAGTTGATAGAGACTATTACCGAAGCCTCAGCAATGTCTCCAGTAGTCTGGATAAAACCACTATGTCCAGCTATTGCCAGCAATTCAGGTCATTTCTATATTGGGGCTCTCATTTTTTCTCAGTGATTTAATGGCAAGAACATAGAGGTTCATTCCATTAAACACTGTTTCTCTAGATGGTAAAATTTCTGGTATCCTTAAAAACTGAGTTAATCCTTTTGATTTATTCCTAAAGGCAAAATTGGCAGCTGTATCAATGCATCATGTTACACCAATTTGGGTGCAAAGTGATCATGGGACAATTAATGCGGAGAAAGTGGTGCTATCAGTTTAGTACTTCAAACCACCAAGAACTTCAAAATTACATTAAAGAAGCAAAATCATAAATCATTTTTTCAGATCAATTTTTAATTGAAAAACTCTATTCATCAGTATAAACCAAATAACCCATTGCCAGAAAAAAAAAAAAAGGCAACCGATTACAACCACTTATTTACCTTTCAAAAGACAGAATGCCCTCAACATTTTATGTCTGCTTAAAAAAAAAAAAAAAAAAAAGTGTGTTCTACTTCTTAGGGCTCTTAGCATTAGATATAGAAAATGCAAATATATTAATGATTCCATTATCCTTTACTAGTACTTAATACATCAAGACTGCACATTGCTATTCTAAGCCTTAGTTTAATATTTAATTATCAGGCTCAATATATATATTCTCTTTTGGATTTTAAAATATTGTTTGTTCTAGAGCCTTCCTTTACAATGACCAAGATTTTTCTAACTGTTCATTGCCTATTTCTACAATGACTAGAAATAATTATTAATATAAATTAGATAAACTGACTAAGCATAAATAATATATACGAACTGTCTTACTCACTCATGCCTCTATCCCTTCTTTTATCTTTGAGGTTTTGTGACCTTCACAGTCTCAATAGACTCAATAGGAGATCATTTAAGGATGTTTTATAGAAGATTAACGAGAACAACATTCAAGCACAAAGATATTGTTATTATATTTTGGTCAACAATAGAAAAAAAACCCCATTTACCTGCAAAGAGATACAGATGCTTATGTACTCAAACGCACATTTGCTGAAGTAAACTAAGCAAGTTGATTGGCACTCAAACTTGCCAACTGCTAAAGGAGCTCAACCTCAAAATATTAAGCCATACCACAGCTGTGTGAATACATGAATTGGTTCCACTTTGAAAATTTCATTTGCTACTATGCAATACTAATGCATCTTGTAAGAGGTTTAAGGATTTCTTCAGAATCACTTCCTTTTCACCAGTGTTACCACACTACTATATTTAACAGAGACATTTACATGCTTTGCATTTTAAGTGCCTTGGAAATCCAAGCACAGAGCCTGCACATTTCCACCGCACCATCAGATGTAATGAGTTATGGTACTATCGGCATGTTGATAAGCTATAGCCCAAAGAAGAACAAGAAGGAAGTATAAAAAATATGGCCAGAGGATGGGATAAAATTATCAGCTAGTGTGTTTTCCTGTTTGGTTTTAATCTACATTTAATTAAATTCTTATCTTCTGTGTACTTATGGTCGCATTTGAATGGCGAGACTGCATTCATTATGAATGGTAAAACTTAACTCAGAGAACATTACATGTGGTTTCTTTTAAAAAGAGAAGAAGAAAAATGCTGTCTTTATTCTTTACACTCAGGTCTTATGAAAGGGGACCAAACTTTCTCTTAGGTCAAGTGCAGTAGCACTTAACCTTTGGGTTAACTGATTTGGAAAGTGGGACTTAAATCAATTTTAATGCGATTTTTTTTTAATTTTTTACAATTTGGGAATGTCATTATCAAATTCTGAGCCTGAACAGAGCTGGCAAGGGGAGCAGTGAAGTGCATTAAGGAAATGCCTTCTTCATTCTTAAAAATAGAGATGATAACAGAAAGTTTTTATTAGTCCTGCAAAATGTGTTCATTAGTCTGCATCCTTAATTATTAAAACCATTACATTTCCTTGTCTTTATATGCTGAAATAAGAAAAAAATGTGCCTTAATTGCTATTTAATTTTTTTCTTGTGTCACAGACCCTTTGAGTTCATTCAAGCATCCATATATTTCAGAGAAAAATAACATGTTTTGAACATAGTATTATTTTACACACCTGCTAGTTTCATAACATTTTTAGTTCTATTCCAGGAATGGTAGGACAAATTGACAATGTCCTTAAGGCAATATTTGGTGTCTGCAATAACAAGCATGATTTCCTTGGGTCAACCTAAAGATTGTGTCAGCCTTAACAAAGGTAAAGAGGGGCAACTGTTTCTGATTTAGGTTTGAATGTTTGCTGAAGAGCTGAGGTTTGAGATCATATTTGCTATTCCCAATGGATCAAAATTCACCAAAAACAAGAACAACAACAAAAAATGCTCCACGGTTATGGAATGAAGAAGTCATGGGGATGAAAGAGCAGAGGGAATATAGCCAATGGTACTGGAATAGCATTGTATGGGACGGATGGTAGCTATTCTTGTGGTGAGCACAGTGTAAGGTATACAGTTGTTGAATCACTATGCTGTGCACCTGAAACTCATGTAACAGTGTACATCAACTATACTTCCATAAAAAGAAGCTCTATAGTTATACCATATAACTGTGCTATAACACACATACACACACATATACATAGGTATATGCATTCTCTTAGTATTCTTATTTTCACATATATGCTAGGAGAATACAGATTATCCTGTCACGTTTTTTTCATAGCTTTTCTTAAAATCAACAATGTGTGACTCATATACCAATAAAACAAGAACATTTCAAATGAGCATTTGTTATTACTTTGATATTTTACACAATGGGAAATACTAACTGAAAAAGACTTAACAATTCCAACTGAAAGCTCAAATTTATAATTATATAATAATAGTTACCAATGACACATTTTCCTCCAAATAGGTCCAGCATGAATATATTGGGAATGATATCATTTCACTACTCAGCACTGTTTTTGAAAGGAGCTATAGATTCCCAACAGTTGGGCCAAAAAGTTTTTATCTGACATACTAGATACTCCTTAACTTTGCTGTGGAATGGGATGCAAAGACCTTCTCCTGAAAAGCCACTAAGCATTCATTTACCCACAGCTCCGGGAGACAAAGGATGCTTTCAGTATATATCCCTTACACTTCAAAGGTTTCTTAATAAAATAAGCATTTTTATTTGGTTGGGCATTAATTCAATTCAGTAGATGGGATTGCCATTCTCCTGTACATAACTGGATGTTAAAATCACAACTGGGATGAATTTAAAAACTAGTAATAATTCTACAACATTAAGTTTATTTTCAAAAATTATTCTTAATTCTCAGAAACTAAGCCAAGCTAAAATATCCGGAATAGATGACAAATCCTGGATAATAATACATATCTTACCCTTCAAGCACAGCTCTCTGAAATAGATTGATGACCATGTTGTATCATTGACATATGATACATGTAAGTTAAAGATAATATTGGTAAAAAAAAAAAGATAATATTGGTAACTTGTTTGGGTTTAATTAATTATGCTTCCCCAAAACACTCTATATGTATTCTCTTATGAAGTATAGTTACAATATATGCTTTTGTTTCGTTGTTTCTTTCAGTAAACACATGCATGAGATGGTGTAGAAGCACATACAGGAACAAGCTGTTTTATGTGATGCCTTTATCTGAAGAATCTGAAATGTTTAGGATAATTCAATTCAATAAACATTTATTGAGCAATAGTAAATTGACCTAATTTACTATGAGGCAGTCACTGTAAGATACTGGGTAGACATGATACAATCTACAGTCTCTGTAAAGGAGTATAATATAGAAAGTCAGTTCTGTAATATAGTTTGTTAAGGGTTATATAGTATAAGGATACATAAAAAACTAAGGGAGTGGGGATGGAGAATATATGACATTCAAACTGATCTTGAAAAGAAGAGCTAGAGCTTGCTGGGTGGATAGTTTTGTGGATGCTTAAGATGGAACATATGTACAACTGTATTATTCCCTTAAAATCATTGAGATAATTGGTATTTACCATGCCAAAAATGGCAAAGAAGAGGAGAAAACAATGCCTGCATTAAGTTATAAGATTACCAGGATGCAATTGTATGTGTATAATGATATGGCCCAGGGTGCATCAAAGTAATTTCTGTGTCCTTATTCCAGCCACAATGGCCCTCTTTAAGTTTTTTCAAGTGGACCATTCACTCAGCGCCACAGACCATTTGCACATGCTGTCCTCACTGGTTAGAAATCTTCACTCTATTCCTATTTGATTTAATTCATCCTTCAAATTCAGCCCATGCAAAGGTCATTTCTTCAAGAAAGCTTTCCCTGACCTTCCCTAACTCATACATACACACACACACAAACTTATTCACATACAATCTGATTGTGTATGCCTGGTGATAAGCCAGCAGAGAACTGTGTTCTTCTCTTTTCCTGTTTTCTATAATGGACTCGGTTTGTGATCTTACGTTTGTTAGTATCTGCCCTTCTGACCTCCATGAGAACATGAACTTAATCTATTTGGATCTACATTACATCCTCAGCACTGGAATATGCTGGAATAGCATGTATGGGACGGATGGTAGCTATTCTTGTGGTGAGCACAGTGTAAGGTATACAGTTGTGGTGCCACACCAATGATGTACTGACTACATTTATGAATATAAGTAAGAACCTTTGGCCATTCAAGGTGGGACCATGGTTCCCAGTGCCGGGAACAAGATGAACTGAGGCAAGAGTATTGCTCGTTTGATACTGGTGGAAGTGTTCAAACATTTGTAATGCACCGTGGCTAAACCATTTAAGAGTATGTACACTTCCACAGAGAGTTATAAAAAGAATGATAAAGAGCCAGGAGAGGGAGGAAGTCAGTATTCTCCACGCCCAATCCTAGCTCTGTAGGCAAGTCAGATATCAGGATATCATTTTCACAGTTCGTCTATGTGCATGTCTACAACATGCATATTTATGATGCTTTAAAGGTTTGGGGTTCACTTGATTTGATTTAAAAGTGATCTCTATGTTGAAGGGTAAAAAAAGTTCACATGCCCTTTCAGTAATAATTCAAATATTTATTATTGTTATTTTTCTCAGCTGCCTTTCAGGAAAAAAAAAAAAAACCACACTTTGAACTAAGTAGAGAATGATAAATGAAATCTATGAAAATCAGGGATGCCTGGGTGGCTCAATGGTTGAGCGTCTGCCTTTGGCTCAGGGCGTGATCCCAGAGCCCTGGGATCGAGTCCCACATTGGGCTCCCTGCAGGGGGCCTGCTTCTCCCTCTGCCTCTCTCTCTCTCTCTCTTTCTCTCATGAATAAATTAAAAAAAAAAGAAGAAATCTATGAAAATCATGAAACTTGGGCTGATGGAAGAAAATGTGTTCTTGTGGATTGTGTATGCATTAAAAATACATGCTTGAAAGAGGGTGCTATATAATATGTTCATTCTTAGTTTATGGTAGACGCAAAAGTAATTTAAAGGAAGAACGTTTGTTGTGAGCCTCTGCTCCAAATAAATGAGTTGGTATATAAAGCACTGGGAGTTGAAAAACCACAGGCACACAGGGCCTGTTTCATAGGAAGCGCTTCTCTGTTTCGTAAAGGGAGCCCAGAGGACCCCGGGGATCTGAGTGTTTCAGATAAGACCACCCCTCAACACACATGCTTTCTTCTCACCCTCAGGGGATTGAGGAGACCAGGCCCCTGCATGTTCCTAGCTAGCCTCACACTGTTCCTCCCTGACACTCATAGCTCACTACATCTCCAAGTTCTGACATAACTGGAACGAATACTGTGTGCTTATGGACATTAACTTAGACTAACTGTGGCAATCATTTCCTAACGCATACAAATAGTGAGTCATTATGTTGTACACCTGACACCAAAATAATGTCAATTATATCTCAAGAAAAAAATAGATTAAAATTAATCTTATTGTCCATTTTATCTCTTTTATTTTTAAAAAATATTTTATTTATTTGAGAGAGAGCATGAGCATGAGTGGGGGGGAACAGTAGAGGGAGAGGAAGAAGCAGACTCCCCACCTAGCAGGGAGCCCAATGCGGGGCTTGATCCCAGGACCCTGAAATCACCCGAGCTGAAGGCAGCTGCTCAAACAATGGAGCCATCCAGGTGCCCTTTATCTGTTTTAATCAGTTATTCTCAGAAGCCCCGGTCTCCTGTGACCCTCAACTTCATAATATGATCTCATACAACCTGACTGACATTTCTTCTCTCATCTTTTACCAATCCTCACACTTCTCCACTGATACTCAAGGGAAATTACCAGCAAAATCTTCCACAGCCGTAACCCCTTCTATGAACATTCACTTTGCCTCCTGGCTATTCCCCTCTTGAATAGTAGCTGATTTTCCTCCCACGAGAAAATCCCATGGCGTATCACTTCACCTGAAGGTGGAATAGTTGTCCTTGGCCCTCGCTGCAGATTATTCTCCTTCCCTTATTCTAAAAACATGTTTCGAGTATCATATGATCACAGGGTCACTACTTGCCATGGTCATTTAGAGATTTCCATGTCATTTGTCATCATTTCTTGAAAACTTAGCTCCTGGGACTTCTGGTGTGCTGCTCCTGTAATTACTTCTTAGTAATTACAAACTGCACAATATCCAGGTGGACAATCATATGGACTCTTCAGTTCCTTGACCTCTTCTCTCCCAGAGACCTTCCTCTCTACCCTATCTCCAACCATTCATTCTCTAGGCTTTTTAAAAATGGCCAAGGGATCCCTGGGTGGCTCAGTGGTTTAGCACCTGCCTTTGGCCCAGGGTGTGATCCTGGAGTCCTGGGATAGAGTCCCACATCAGACTCCTGCATGGAGCCTGCTTCTCCCTCTGCCTGTGTCTCCGCCTCTCTCTCTCTCTCTCTCTGTCTCTAATGAATAAATAAAAATCTTTAAAAAAATTAAAATGGCCAATAATTGTGACCCTCCCTTGTATGATTTCACATCTCAGCATCTCACACTCAAACCATAGCTCTTACCACTCTAATTTACTTTTTCTAGAACTTTTGTTTCAACACTAATGTCACCGGCACCTAAAATCCAGTTTCGCTTTTTTCCCCACTGTCCTATATCCCCTTCTGTCATTAATCATAAGCCTTTCCTTGCAAATATCCTCCATTCTCTCACTCTCTCTTACTGTACTGGAGTAGTCTGGGATTTACAACCAGCAGCAGACTAGCTGAAGAAAAACACACAGCAGTCCTGTCTCCATTGAAAATCATGATCAACACCATTGAGTGGGTTGGTAGTGTTTCCCAGCAATCACACTATATTTCCCTAGTCTATTTGCTCTTTTGCACCTATTCCCCAGCCATTCTTTCTCATTCCTGCTTCTGCTTCCCTAAGAAATCTGTAGTAACTAAAAGAAAACTTTGTTTCCACCTCCATATCAACTTTGTGCAGCAGTGTTCATCTACTGTGTTGCCCTGACTATAATTACAGACATGTTAACCATGCCCCTAGTTAAGGTCAAGCCCCCAACTTGGGTACTAGATGCTGCCCTCTTTCCTGCAAACATCACTTTTTCAGCCTCAATTGGATCATTCCCATCAGCATGAAAACATATTATAATTTCTGTATCATAAACAAGAAGAACAAGAAAATATGACCCCCCAGGTCTTATTTATCTATTCTCATTTATAGCAAAATTCCCTGAAATAGGCAACTCTGTTTGCTATTTCCCAATCAGGCTTTCCACTAGGTGCTCACTCCTACAACTATATGGAAACTGATCTTGTCAATATCCACAAGGACACTGCTAAATCCAAGAGTCATATCTAAGATTTTGTCTTACTTGAATATGAGAAAAATTGAACACAGTTTTTCCTTGAAGTACTTTCTTCCTCTGGCTTCTACTTAGCACACTCTTCTGGTATTCTGACCTCACTGGTTTCTCTTTCTCAGTTTCTTTTCTGGGTCCTCTGGCGTCATAGGCTACTCTCTCCTCCTCCTTGATTATGTCTAGCCACTCTGGGCTATCCTGCTGTTCTTGGAATGTGCCACAGCACTCCTGCCTCAACCTGCAATATTCCTGCCCAAGTCAGCTGAATGATTAGCTCCCTTAGGCCTTCTCAAATATCCTCTTCTCAGTGAGGTCTTCACTGATTACCCTATTTTAAATTTCAAACCTCCTCTGTGCTTTATTTTTCTCTCTGCCTTATTTTTCTCCATAACACTTTTTAGCATTTAACAAAGTCTATGTGTTATACATTTATTTACCTTCTTATTTACCTCTTATTTACCTTATATTCCCCTGATGGAATATAAGCTCCTAAGGGAAGAAGTTTACTATTCTATTTGATGCCTAGGACAGTAACCGGACAGTAACTATTTACTGAGTAAATCAACAAAACAGCCCAATATTTTAACTTTTTAATGTATTCCTTATGCTCTACATGAAAATTGTTTTCTTGTCTATTTTCCATGACTCTAAAATATTATATTTAAACATTAGTGTGCTAGACTTCTCTGGTATTTTAATAATATAGAATTGCACACCCATAATTAAAGCTAATTTTATTATTTTACAATGTTATTTGCCTTTAGTGCATATTTCTATGCTATGAAAATTATTTACCATTATCATTTTATTGCTTTATTCTCATATTACATTAGAATAAACACTATTATGTTGACATTAACCAGTATCTCTCATATTTATATTGACCAATTCTTTTTGTATTTCTCCTTGCCCTTCTTTTATGTTTTAACCTTTGTAGGAGACAGGGAAGAGGATGATAAAAATGTGTTTGTGAAATATTTTATTTCTAGTAGAACAGACCTATATGAGGCAAATGGATTTAAACACTTTGTAATAGCTGCCATTTCTGAACCCCGCTTTGGTTGTCTGTGAAGCATGTAATGAAATTAAGAAGAGCATAAATAAAGGATTTGGGTAGATTTCCTTGTCTTCAGGATCAATTATTTTGACCTAGGTCCATTAGCCAGACTGCCCCAGTATTAAGGAGCAATTTTTAGTAATTTTAAGCCAAATACAATAATTTCTGGGGTTAGGTAAGGATCTAGGGAAAAGAAAAGGAGGTTATAAGGAAGCAAACTTGCAGAGAGAAACATAAATTCAACTCTCCCCAAAATAGACCTGGAAGTATGACATCCATTATTTGTACTGGCAGTGATTTCCTTACAATTGTTGACTTTTTTTTTTTTTTTTTTTTTGCATCAACCTCTACCCTACCATTTCTGAAACATTCCAAAGAAGACTTGAAAGAAGCTGTTAAAAGCATATCTGCCCAGAAGCCCTGGAAAAACTATAGCTGCAAAGTGCCTTTACTGTTTACACAAGAGCAATCAAAGGCACCAACAAGCAAGACAGCTGAAACTGTTCTCCCAGGAAAAGAAAGGAAAACTTGTCCAAACTGAATATTTCTGTGAAACAGGTTATAGGGAATTCTGGTTCTGCAGCCAAGTACGCATCCCCCATATGCTTGTGTATTTCTCCTTATAAACATGAATATTCATTAATGCAATTCCAGGAGATGGGAAAAACCTAAGTACATTACAAAACATTAGGAACAGCAGAGGAAACTTCAATGCAATCCAGGTACCCACATAGACATATATGATTTGCATCAAAGAACTGGGCAAAAATGATGACAACTACATTTCATTTACCGGCCATAATCTGTGACTGAGTGGTTTGATCTGTATTAGTTACTATGTTAAAGGCAAAGTTGTTATTTGACAGTTCTTTACTGGAACTCTTGTTTTTTTTTTTTTTTTCTTTTTTTTTTTATTTATTTACTTATGATAGTCAGAGAGAGAGAGAGAGAGAGAGGCAGAGACACAGGCAGAGGGAGAAGCAGGCCCCATGCATCGGGAGCCTGATATGGGATTCGATCCCGGGTCTCCAGGATCACGCCCTGGGCCAAAGGCAGGCGCCAAACCGCTGCGCCACCCAGGGATCCCTGGAACTCTTGTTAAAATCTAAAGTATTTCCTTTTGTTTTGTTTCCCCCCTTAGGCCGAGGTCAGAGAACAGAGAATCATTTGAAGCATGCATTGTTTCACAGAAGTGTTCTCAAGGGTTATTGAGGTAGTTACTCTACTCCTTAAGGACTTGGCACTTTTATTTTTTATTTCCTTAGTGGGATTTTATTTTATTTTTTTGGATGTTCACTTTCCAGTATTGCTAATGTTCCTACTGCCAACAGATACTTCGTTTTCTAAGCCGATGTGAGCTAGGAAACCAACTAACTAGTTTGTATAAATTGTGCTCAAATTAAGAGTTTGTCTATGAATTCTGGGTAAAGGTATGAGGAACTCTTCTATCTAAATGAGTGTTTAAATCAAAATCTATATTTGTATCTATTGAAATGTATACATATATTTAAATTTGGGTGCTTTTTGTCTGTTTTCTCATCCTTCTAGTTTCCTGTGTTCTGGAACATAGCAAAATTATATAGAAACTATATGTATACATGAAATATTAAAATCATATTTGCTTATAAGAGAGTATCTTCTACCACAAAACGCTCACATTTAAAAGTTCTATAAAGGGCTTTCTGATCAAAAGAAGACAAGGCATAAGTTTCTTCAATGGTCCTACATCTGGGTTTATCCCACACCAACTGCCTCTGCCACACCATCCAAGTTTGACTCCAACAAAAGCAAGTCCTATACTGAGGTGTGTGGTTGGGAAAGTTTGTGTCTAATATGCCCTGGCCCCCAAAGCTGGTCCTCTGGTTCTGTCCCCAGAAGAGGTTTGTGATGACATTGGCAACCAGTGACTAGAAGGGTCAAGATTACCGTAAACCTGACCATTCAGAACAGACAAGCCCAGATTGAGCTGGCACCTTCTGTCTTTGCCTTGATCATCAAAACCCTCTAGGAACTACTCAGAGATGGCAAGAAGGCAGGGAAGCATTAAGACAGTGGAAATAACACTTTTGATGAGATTGTCAATATTACCTGACAGATACAACACCAATCTTTGGCCAGAGAATTCTCTAGAACCGTTAGAGATCCTGGGGCCTGCCAAATTTAGGGCTGCAATGTTTATAGTTGCTACCGACATGTCATTATTGATGACATCACCAGGGGTATGGTAGATTGCCCAGCTATAAGAACTACAAAGGAAAATGTCTTGGTAAAGGATCATTTGACAACCCCCCAAAAGTCATATGTAGTTGACATTATCTCTTAGTGAAATATAAAGATAATCTGGTAGAGAATTTTCTCAGATTTACAGTCACGATGTGGTCATGCATACAAATCCCCTTGTCTGCCAAGTAAGAAGTCGTGAATCTAAGAAGACCATAGGTGAACTTCACTAGGTCCATGAGCACCCTAAGATTATATGCAAAATCATATGTGCATATGCACACATTTTAGCTGAATGATTTAAGAATTTTGTGGGAAGGAGGCACCTGGGTGGCTCAGTCCAATGTCTGACTCTTGATTTTTGGCTCAGGTGATGATATCAGGGTTGTGAGACTGAGTCTGAAGTAGGGTTCTGTGCTGGGTGTGGAGCCTGCTTAGGATTCTCTCTGTCCCCTGCCCCTCCCCATATTCTATCTCCCTTCCATTAAAAAAATTGTGTGAAGAAATTTTTAAGCACCTAATGACTATTTTTTGTATTTTTAAAATATTTTTGAAATACTTAATGTAGGCTATTAATAAATTGATGAAATAACAGTCATTACATCAATTTATATTTCAATGTGAAGAGTCACTGATATTTTATCTGGTGTTAATTAAAAATATTAGAGATGTCACTCATAGAACAAATGTCTGTAAGGACTTGCATTGTATTTGTAGAAGACACAGTCCTTGTGTACAGAAGCAGAATTCAAATGTTTAGGTAGTGAGGAAGTTGTCTAATAAATTACAATATTCTTGTGGAATATTCTTCCATGTGTAGCCAATCATTGGCAAACCCAATAAATAATGCAAGCATCAATAAATCCTTAAGTGTTTATTATTTCTTACTGTGCTTCTTGGGGGTCTGTGCAGTGGTGATAATATGACTCATGGGTTTGTCTGAACAATTATCAATATGCTTGGCATTTATTCCATAGTGGGAAAGAAATGAATGAGAATAAATGTCGGTTGCTTGCCCTATGTTCTAACTATTGAAAAATCTTTGTTTTTATCTGCTTATTTTTCAAAGGATGCCAAACTGGCTCCTTATGAATGTGGTATGCATTAGGGTTAGTGTTAATAGAGTAAATTAAACTATCTTGAAGTATACCAGAGATTCAAGGTCAAAGCCATTCATACTGAGATGAATAGTAACTTGGCAACACTTCTAAATGCCTAAACTTTAGAAGTATACTAGAAGTTTACAGAGGCTTTTATTCGGATTCATATTCTGTTGGCAGTTTCTACACTTAGGAGATCCCAGTTTAGTTCACAGATATATTGGCATCTGCAGTGTGACTTGATTTCTACTTCAGTTCTAAAATTTTGACCATCATGGCATATTAAAATTTTACTAAATTAGAGAAAAAATGTTAATGCTTTAAAATATATGTTTAAACATTAATACTTAAAATATCTCTTAATAAATCAGTAAAAGTAACATCATCTTTAACAATTTACCAATAGCAACATTACTTTTGTGCACAAGTTGGAAAATTCCCATGGAACAATCATCTTTCTAGGTGTTTACAGAGATGTTAAGGTTTTGAAAAGGAGATAAGAAATGTATTAGCTTGTTTTCCTTGAAGGTCCTCATGAGAAGGCTTAACGCAGCTGGCTGCGTGTTGCTGGTCTACCTACTACTGGAGAGACATATCCAAGGAGATACAATTTGGAGTCATGTAATGTATAGAACAGCAAAAATACTGGCTTTTCTCCTGCCAACAGAGCTTAAAATTTGTGTTTTCATGCATACCAAAGTTTAAATTACTTAAAAATTACATTATGTATTTATGATAAGGTAATCATGAACATTTTGGTGATGCCTCCTAACATTTTATGTAAAACTATTTTAACCCACTTTCTTTAGGTATGATTGATACACAAAAGTCTACACATTTAATGTATACAACTTGATGAATTTGGAGATACATATACATCTTACATATTATTCTGAAACCTTGACCATGTTTATTTTTAAGACTTCCTTTATAATACTGTCTATTAATTAAAACTCTTCTTAAAAATAACCAATATTTTACTTACACAGAGAGTCTCACTGTCCTAAATAGAGGCTTAAAAATTGTTTTATATGGGGAAGGAAGTGACTATTAAAATCATAAGAATGGAGTTGCTTTTGTAAATGGAGGAAATCAAGTTCAGAAACCTTTTTAAAAAGGAAAAAGAAAAAAAAGAACTTCAAGTTTAAAAAATCAATTGCAGGGACACCTGGGTGGCGCAGTGGTTGAGTGTCAGCCTTTGGCTCGGGGTGTGATCCCGTTGTCTTGGGATCGAGTCCCATATCGGGCTCTTTGCGTGGAGCCTGCTTCTCCCTCTGCCTTTCTCTCTCTCTGTCTGTCATGAATAAATAAAATCTTAAAAAAAAATCAATTGCAATATACAATGAATCTTAAATTTTTTTTTCATCTGTAGTGGTTTGGCTTTCTAAAAGCAATTGTATCACTTCTTTCTTAAAGGGTATATATTCATATTTTCATCATAAACCGCTAGCAAATCATAAATTCTCTACTCATATTTTTAATCAGCAATAAATTACAAATCCTTGAGGGCTATCTTTTTAAAGGTAAATTTATAAGCCTCATGCTAAAGGAAAATTCTAAGTCATATTTATTGAATAAGTAACTAAGTATTCACAGAGACCGTCAAGGAGAATCCTTGCAGTCCTCAACTCCAGAATGAGCAAAGCAGAGTGACTTCCAAAATAGAAATAGGAGGAGGGTCAACATGCACTGCCTTGCTAAGTAGAGACACTAAAAGAAATTCCTTAAGCAACAATTTCCTATAAGTTTAAAGTCTCTGGTGTATCAAATATTGGGAATAATAGGAGAGAAGCCAAATGTATACAGGAGCTATCCCCATATACATCTGTCTGTAAAGTCTGGATAAACCTACACGGTTTGTAAATTTGATGGAGTTAGAAGTCACAGCTTTAATGAAGGAGGAATTACCCATCTCGTGTGCACTTCATTATCATCTGAGCATTTCTCTGCAGATAGCCTTGCAACATATTTTTCCTACATCCCAACTGGCTTTATCTCTAAGAGAAATGTAACACACTTGGTGTTTCTTTGACTGTTTTGGAACTTCTGGGCAATGTAAACATTTTGAAAAATGTTCATATATAGTATTCTTTGCTTATAAACCGATATGTAAAACTACTTGTAAATACAACTTCATTTTCTGGTGAAATAAAATGGCTCAGATGCAAGGCTATGTCTGAGGAATGTGGGGATGTGTCATAGCTAATGGGGTTCTAGATCAAACACAACCTAACAGTTTTTCTTTGGTATTTACTCAGATGAAGTAATTTTAAATGGGCATTAAGCACAACCCTGTGGGAACAAAAATGTCCTATGACACAGAACTGGGTAGCCTGA